>NC_140562.1:42049723-43249723 GCF_057381845.1 Rhamphochromis longiceps | reverse complement strand
TTAGAAATAGGATCTGTGGAGACAAGCTTAGTGTTCATATAAACGATGACTTTTCAAGATGCTCAAACGTTAGTTTTGGACTTCCTCAGCTTCTGTGCGAGGGAGGTTTAGTAGAAAACCCATATACATGTATTTCTATGCAGATAATACCCAACTTCCAAATCAATTGGTCCTCAAGCCATAGAGGGCTGAATGACCTTTAAATTTCTACTTCAAAATTCAAAGAAGGGTGTTATTAGTTTTTAATATTGTATTGGGCCTGGACACCTCAAAAATGGTCTACTTATTCTGGATTGTATTATTTTTGTCCGTCTGTAAGGAAATATGTTCGTTAACAATTTCACTATGTGCATGTGTGTGTGTATTTCTGCACATGACTAACAGTTTGCATTGGAGTTACACAAATCCAGCAGATGCGTGCGTGGTACAGATCACATCTTTTGAACTAATCAAGCTATCAAACCCAAAATAAGTTAGTTAATTGGTGGTATTAGGGTGATTTCCTTTATAACACGCATGAAATTCGTGTTTATTTGTCAGCTTTTAACCCAGAGTGAAATTTGATATTTGGCTTTATTGTCAAGTATTATTAGTATAGTACTGGTTAACATTTGAAAGCTTGGGAAGAAACACAAATCCTTTGTCACATTTTTGTCACAGCAGATCCATCCGCTGTGGTGACCAACTGTAAATAAGAGAACAGCTGGTTCTTTGTTTTTCTTCTTCTATTATTGTTACATTGTCTACATGTGTGGGATTTTATGCTTGTAAAAGACTTGACAATAACTGTTTTCACTGTTTGACTGCAACGACTCTTTATTACTGCCAAACAATCATAGACTGTTTGAGAAGTTTTTCCCCTTCTGGCCTACATCTTTTATCTTTTCTAATCTGTTTTCGGGGCTTTTGATCATGTGGCCATCGGGGAAAACTCCGTTCCTTCTTTTTTTTTTCTTATGAAAGTTATTTGTGGTACTCACAAATCTGATTAGTGAAACTGTTAAGATAAATGAGACTTTTAATAGATTGTGACATTACTGATATGTTGATAATATTTAAAACTAAAGACAAGTGTTACCAACCGCAATAAAATCTGCTTCTATTTCCTAATTGTTGATGTAAGTTCTTTTAAATGCCACTAGTGTATTTTTAGTAATTTGGGCTTCTTCAAAAATGATACTTTGAGCTGCTCCTTTATTTCCCAAGGGGCTGTCGCAGCGGATGAATCTACACTCGACTTTGCCCAGATTATTACACCAAATGCAACCTTGTGATTTATCTAACCTTGCGACAGACATATACTAGAACAAACCATGCAAGGCAATTATTATTATTTTATTTTACCACCAGTAAGCAGGTCGTTGTAAAGTTGCTGAATCAAAGTCTCTAGTATTTAAAAAAGCAGCTTTAACACACTAAAAAAATGCAAGTCCATGTTAAGTGTTCAATAGTAGATGAAACTGCCACAGCAGCTATCATTAGTTTTAAAATATAAAACGTGAGATTTAAGAAACACAATCTTTTTGGTATTTTTTGTTTTTTGTCTGCATTTATTCATTCATTCATCACAGCGCACACAAACGTCCTTTAACTATGTTTCTAAGCTCTACTCACCTCTGAGAGGAGTCATGTTGGCTGACGGTAGTTCACTGTAGGTGAAGCCGCTGCACACGCAGATCTGTCTATTTGATGGTGCTTTCCCTTCATTCTCACTGACAGGTCTCTGAATTTTTTTTCCTGATACCACATCACGTGGTAACCACCACATGTGAAGTGAAACCACATGTCACAAAAGTTAACTTCAGTTAATGGCGCAGTGATATCATATGAAATATAGATGGAGTTCAAGCTACGATGGTGTGTGCCAGTTGGTGTTCTTTGTTTCTCTCTCCCTAACTCTCTCTCACACACACTCACACACACCCCTACCTGCCTACTACAACTCTTTATTATTATTATAAAGAGATTATAACCTCTTCAAAATCTTCACTCTACCATGTAACACTACACATGATCTATAGAATAAAAAGAAAGCACAGGTTTGGTGGTTTTGATCACGTTGAATTATTTGTTAACACTACTAGCAAACATTGACATTTCTTTGCACAGCCCTTTGCTCCTTGTATCTAACTGAGAAGTCGTAGGTGTTGATGCGTAAAGCACTGTGAAAATTTCAAATGTTAGTTCAGAGGAACTTGAGTGATTCTGTGCCTAAGGGGTGGCTGAAGTTCAAAGCTACACATTGCAGTCAGCAGATACTAATCTGAGAGCTAACACGTATTGACCTGATAATAATCAGCATTTGCTTAGAGCTGAATGAAACAGATGAATTCTCTGAATGTTTTGTGTTCATACTGAAAGATAGTTTTGCTTTCATTGACATTTGCTGCTGTTACTGTGACATTCAGGGCTAATGCTGGACATGAGGTGAAACCCTACAGAGCTGCTTTTTTTTAACTCAAGATCTGCACTAGCTTTCTGCACACCTGTCTCTCTGCGGTATTGTGGTTTGTTGCTTTCACTTGAGGCAGTACTAACCACAGTACAAACGTGGCATGTTACAATGCACCGTATCATCTTTCACGTTGAAACCATCAGATCTGTCAATCGGATGGTGATTAGTTTCCAATCTTATGAGGCTGAAACCTTACAAATCATTGCACAAAGATTTAAATCTCCTGCCAGATCTGTGGCATTACTCGAAGCACCTACTGTGTCAGGATCGGAGATGAACAGGATGATGGGTACTGCTGCTATGAAAAACAGGAAGAGGAAATCAGAACAATTCCTTCACATGTTACCCACTTCCCTTACCTGTACTGTGCAAAGGAGAAAATGCTATATGCAAGTGCAGTGAGCCATGGCGAAGCTCTTATTTCTGCACCATGAATGTTTTACAGTACTGTCATCAAACAGTACAGCTTTTAAGTAAGGCATTTAAAAGCAGCGTGCAGATGAATTCAAAAATATCTGGTGTGTTTGTTTAAAAAAGCTAAACAAAAACATCAAAATATTTAATCAGAAACAAACACACACACCTTCATACAGGTAATTAATGCACAAGAAGTGGCTGCACATGATGAAAGACAAGAATTGACTTTGTTTATATATGGAGAATTCTGCTGTTAAATAATGTTATAAAGATTTTATTGCATGTTTTTTGGTATCTGTGGAGCTGAATCAGTCTGTCACAACAAGCTGCCACTTTCTCTCTACTCAATCTGCTCTACTTGTGATTGACAAATCATTAGCCATTATCTAATGAGCATATCCTTTCTGACTCTAATTACAAATGGAAATGACAGAATTACCTTTTTAATAATACACAAAACTAAAGTTCTTAAACAGAAGTTCCCTTTTTCTATAAATTTCTGTATAACCTGATGTCCTTTTTTTTTTTTTTTTTTTTTTTTTTTTGTTTGCCACCACAGTCCCAGCAGCCCCTCCCCCTTCTGGTCGTCAGAAAGAATGCAGGTTTAAGCCACTTAAATCAGTCAACCAATCGTTTATACTGGAGAGACTAAGTACAGGAGAAAGGATTACTGTTAACTTTGAAGAGATAGCAGAGTATAAAAGAAAATAAAAAATATGGAGCTGAAAATGAGCAGAAAAGGCTTTAAATTGGGCTGTTTTAGTAGCTCAATACAGCTGAAGCCCAAATATACAGGGTGGGCCATTTATATGGATACACCGTAATAACATGGGAATGGTTGGTGATGTTAAAGTCCTGTTTGTGGCACATTAGTATCTGTGAGGGGGCAAACTCCTCAAGATGGGTGGTGACCATGGTGGCCATTTAGAAGTCGGCCATCTTGGATAAAACTTTTGTTTTTTCAATAGGAAGAGGGCCATGTGACACATCAAACTTATTGGTAATGTCACAAGAAAAACAATGGTGTGCTTGGTTTCAACGTAACTTTGTTCTTTCATGAGTTATTTACAAGTTTCTGACCACTTATAAAATGTGTTCAATGTGCTGCCCGTTGTGTTGGATTGTCAATGCAACCCTCACTGAAGCATAATAACAAATCCCAGCAGCAGCCAGTGATATCCTCAGCCTTCCAGCACAGCGGTCTTTTTTGCGCCACGGACCGGCCTTTAAGGTGTCGCGGATAAATACAACAAAATAAAATGATACGACCGAGACAAAAACTGTGGTATTTTGTAAATATAATAATAAACGTGAATTCACTGTGTAATTGTGTAACTTTATTAGCAGCGTGCTCCTGAAACAACCAACAACATTGAGAGTAACATCCTCCTCTCTGGTCGCTATGGTAACGCGTAAATATTTCTTTCAAAATAAGAACCAACTACAACACGGGTAAAGACCGTGTTAACGATAAAAACCCTGAAAACCATGAATTTCACACCCGAGCCTCAATTCTCATGGCCCGGCACCAAACCACTCACGGACTGGTTGGGGACCGCTGTTCTAGCAAATATACCTACGGTATTAATTTCAAAATCCTGTGTTGCTTTCCCAAAAAGTTGATTCAACATCAAGACCTTTGTTGCTTTGTTCTCAAGTCATTGCATTAACAAGATTTTCAGAAAACTTGAACTCTGACCTTTAGGCCACGGTCATTGAGATTCAAAATTGTCTGAGATTTTTAGCAGATACCCCCATGGTATCTAAAGTCCTACTATGCTTCGTTCTGGAGTTATCCCTGACAACCTCGGGTGTGGATGCGCCTGCCCGGCAGGGAGACGACAAAGCCTCAACAACCTTTTGTGGCCGAGGGGTAAAAATGAAGCGAGCGGTTTCCTTCAGGGTAGAAAAGTTTTATTGGTATAAATATGCAAAAGGAAATTCATTTTAAGACTGCATGTTTATGAATGTTCTTCAAGCTTTTTATGAAAATCCATGTTTAAGCAAACCTCGTTACACTGTGTACACAATTACGGTACATTTAAAGGCTTTCTGTTGAAAACCACAATAATGATCTTAACACACAAATGTTCTAAGCATACTGCTTTTGATTTGATTGACAGCAAGCAAACTTGAGAACACTGGTAGTTGAGCATTGTACAGCATTGATGATCATGTGATATACTCACGGATGGACTGGGCCGGCCCCAGGACAACCGATACACAAATATAATTTAAAAAAAGCTGATAATAAATAACAAAAATAGCTACTACTAAATGACTACGAACTCCTGAGACAATACTGCCACTGTAATACTGATACAGAGAGTAAACAAATATTCTCCTGCCGAGGAGATGGTCACTTGGCTCCACTCTTTACAACTCATTTTAAAAAACATGCAAAAACAACAAGAAAAGCAACAATGACACAACAATACAAAGTTCAATATAACACTGAGCAATGTTTGTTTCGTGTGACGGTCAAATTGCGACAGTCAGGATTCTGCCATAGAGAGTGCTAAAGATATGTTTCAGTATGTGCTGAAGAGGGCGTGTATGGGTTCTTCCAAATGGCAACGCAGTCTGTGGAGAGAATACATAGTGCTTTCACATGGGCTTCTGTGGCACATTTAGCAGCCATTGATTTTATCATTGCTTTGTCGGCTTCCAGTGCAGGTTTTTTTCTTTTCTTTTCTTTTTTTCAGAGTGTGTCTGCGAGCCTTAGTGTTCGAACTCGGCCTCAGGCTTGTTAAACATCGAGCCCATCTGAATGCTCTTCATATGCTTTGACAACTGAGATGACACTGTGCAATATCTGTAATCGTCAGAGTGCAGCAGCCCGGCCAACAGCCTGACAGTTCACACGCAGCCCGCTGCCGGACTCAGTGGGCTGCTCGCGCCCTGCTGGGCCCCTCTGATGGCTCGCTAGTCGTGGCGTCTTCCGTTTGAGCGGAGGTGGTTTCTGAACCCGTGTTGCTGTCGCTGGTTCCCTCCTCCATGGCTCCCTCTGGGACGCTCTCTTTGTCCTCTGACGCCCCCTCTTCGCTGCCGGGGTGGGCCTCAGGTTCCTCTGAGGTCTTTGGCTTCCCTGAATCAAAGAAATGTATTTGTTATTATTAATTCGATCTTCCAACCAGCATTTCTGGGGCAGGGATGGCATTTCCAATCACAGTTCACATATTTTCATATTGAAGGGAGGCTCATGAATGAAGGTAGCAGTTTTCAGTGGTGCAGCGGGAAGGGCGAAGCTGTTGGTGCAGAACTTGATCAAGGAACTGTTACACTGTTGTTTGCTACTAAAATAGACCAAGACAGTGAACCCAGGCGGAACCAAAGGAAACTCTGAGAGATCTGACGTCAGCAGTGCTTGTTAAAAACTCGTGAAGGTAAAAAAGTCAATGTGAAACACCTGTTTGACAACCTTAAAGCAGATTTTTGTTTGCTTGACACAGAGACGGTGCAGCTGAATGAGCAAAGGGCACAGCTGTCTGAACACACACAAAATGCATGCTTGCCTTGCTTTAAGCCTCTGACATCACTTGTAAACTTTGCAGCATGATGACGGACGCTGTCCCTCTCTCACAGCATTTACATCACCGCTTTTATTTTCAGGCTTCAGTTACTAGAGGTAAGCCATGAAAGCAGACAGACCCATGCTTTTACTAGCATGTACACTTTGTGACAATATATAAAGGATACATGTAAATATATCATACTGACGATAGACTCGAGCTACACCATCGTGGACTGCAGGAGGTGATGGTGGTCCCTGCAGCTCAGTGTTGGTTGGACTGACCTACCAACTTGAACAACGACTAGCTGCAGTTCAAAACAGAGCCACATGAGTTTAGGGATAGATGGCTGCATATCTCATTGCCCTGGACAGGACTGAGCTTTCAAAATAAGATTGAGAAGTCTGAAAAAGTCTAAATATATGAAACACAGAATATAAACGTGTTATTAAACCGGGCTATTAAACCACAGATTAAGCTGCTCAGAGTGTTGCGTTGGACACAAGCCATGACTAGTGTCCAGCGTTGCTCACCTGGTGCGTCTGTAGTGCTGGATTCGGTCTCCTCGCCTTCCTTGTTGCTGCCTTCGCTCAGAGAGTTTTGCTGGGGCTTGTTGCCATGTGTTGCACAAATGTGTTTGTCTTCCTCTGCCAGCACACAGGTCGGGGCCTCTCTTGCACCTCGATCTCCTGCATCCTTCTCACGTTCTGCCATCCGTTTGCGGGCTGCTTCTTCTGCTGCAGCAATCTCTGCAGAAATCTTCTCCATGTCCACCTCCACCTTCATGCAGCACAACTGAAAACAACAAACAGCAAATGTGGAATAAATAAGTTATTTTTGAAACCTCTGACTGTTTTCTCAGAACTGTAAAGACAAACCTAATTTTCTTTTTGGAAACCACAAACGCATCAAAACAGTTTTATCTCTTCTATAAACCACACAACGCTGCCAGAACTCTCTCTCACACACACAGGCAAAACAACAGTACTTGACATTCATTACACACTCTCTACAACGCTCTTCGGGGTATTTAAATCAGGACTTTCCAACCTCATGTGGCTGTCCTCCACCCACCACTCTTTTCAGTGTGAGGTACTTATGATGTGTGGCAGAGAAGCAGCAGAGAAACAGAACAGTGCATGCAGTAAATCGTAGTTTTAAACATGTTTCACATGTTTCTGTAGTATGACTCAAGTAAATGAGGAATGTAAAAGTGGCTGCTTTCATGAATAAATCATAGCACAAGTCATACAAGGCTCACATTAAACACTACTTCTTTCATGCCATGCACAAAAACACACTCTATGACCTTTATTCAAACTGCATCTGAAATTACTGATTTGTGTCTTTCTCCTCTTCCCACCCCCTACCCCTCAGACGGTTTCCATCCATTGCTTCCTGCGCACCCTGAACGTGCTTCATCAACATGATTAGCGACGCCCGAATTTTGCGCTACCATGCATAAAATATAACACCTGTACCATTGTGTTAAACGTCCGGCTCATGTGGTTAGCTTTGTGCATCACTTTGCAAAATGTCTTTAGTCAATTGTATTTGTTTCTTCAAAAACATCATATAAGATGTACAAGTTGCTTCAAATTCAAGTGAAAAGACTGGTTGATTCAGTAAATAGTGCAGGAAGGTTAAATATGACTCAGAATGGGAGTTGAAAGGTTAGTTAACTAAACCTGAAAGCTTTTGAGCAAAATGAAATAAAGATAATCACTACACTTTGACAAAAACTGAAACACTGTATTTAAAAACTAAAAAAAACAATCTTGAGGCACTTTCCTTGGTTTCAGTCTTTTAGGACGTCAGCCGCCGACACAAAATGTGTTTTGTTTATTTTGAACTTCTTCAATCATAACTTGTGGAATTAAAAAAAAAAAAAAAGGTTTTATTTCTGTTTCGTTCTCACTGGAAAATATAAGCCTGTGATGGTTGTGGTTTTAACAAGTCTGTGCAGGATAAATAAAATTACAGCTTGTTAGAAAGTACACGGATCAGGTCACAGAGCCTTTGGTGCAGATGTTTTGACACTCAGGATGTTGACTGTATTCACAAAGTGTTGTGTTTGTACTGTAATCTGTATCCTGAATTCCTGTTATCATACCTCCTTTATATTCTAATACTTGTAAAGCTTAAACTGGTGAAAACTAAACACACTCGCTCTAAACACACTAAGAAAGAACAAAACAGAAACAAAAAGTTACTGGAAAACATGACCAGTATAACTCTGGTGTTAACATGTTTGTGCAGGCTGAATGTGATGTCACAGCTGTCTAGGGAGCACCTACAGCAGGTCTGTCAACTTAAAGACTTGTTCTGTCTTTAACAAGCTCTGTAAAATATAAATGGCGCCACCTTTTGTCCACACCGGGAACTGCAGCCCATTGCACAAAATAACAGTTATAATGGAGGCTACAAATTGTGAATGATGACAGCTATATGATTGCCAGAACATGTGGATGGAGTTAGCTGCAGCTTGGGCCTGCGTGGCAGATGGAGAAAGGCCCATAACCAGAGCTGCACACGTCACGCAAAGTGAAGCTTGCGTGCAAGTAGGCAATGACAGAGTTCAATGTAAAAGACGCCGTACCCTTTTGAGCTCGTTTGTGAACGACTCTGTGGCGTCGATGAATTTTCTCTTCTTGTCCTGATGGCGGTCTTCAATCTGAAGCAACTCTGCCTCCAGTTTTCTCTGGGAAACGAGACATGCAGGCACCACAGTTAGGAATTAACGAGCTGATGAAAACAGAGCCGTCAGTGAGCGTTTAAACATCCCAGTTTGATCCTACCTGATGAACCATCAGGGACTGGACCTGCCGTTTGAGGACCTGCATGCGAGCGGTCGTGACGACGGATCGCACGTCTGGGACGACGCTCTCGCTGAGGATCTCGCTGATCAGACGGTGGTTTCGTTGGAAACGAGCCGCGGCCAAGTGCTTTATAGAAAACCCGTCGTCGTAATCTGAAGACAAGAAACTCATCTGAGTTGTTGCCGTACACGTTTATGGGCCTTTCAGAAAGCAAAGCAAAAGAGGCTTCAGCAAAAAACCAGCGTAAACAATACAAACAGAATCACGCAAACATGTATGAAGACGGCGTAAACATACGGAGGATATGGCTCAATATTTATACAGAGTTCGAGCTAAGTATATGCCATTATGTCCAAACACATCCCTAAGCAAAGTAGGTGAATGGCACAGGCAGCCAATTATAACCCACAGTATGTGGACAGATGTTTTAAGCCGTACTCTGCAATTTACATTCATCAGTAAATGTTTCTCTGTGTTGTCTTGTAAGTACAGGACGACTGTGCATTAAGGTAAAAACCTACAAACACAGCCTGAAGAAAATATTCATGCTAAATTACCCTGTTACCACTGATTTGGGAATGTATTCCCAATAAATGCACAGAAATCCTGAAAGCATCTTTGACACCGATTACAGCTTTGACTTGAACCGTCGTTTGAATTTGCTCAATTTCAAGTTTTATTGTCATGTACAGATAAGCAGTGTAGCAACATTTACCCATAATGAAAATCTTTGGCTCGTGCTCCTCAGCTTTACATGAACATATAGAAAGTGTGCAGTTATATTAAGAAGAAAATAACAGAAAAATAGCAATAATAATAATAATAATGAAGAAAAATGCATTAAATATTTAGAGAATTTAAGACAAGCTGGTATATACAGTTTGTGCAAAACTGTGCAATGAGCATTTAAGTGGCATTTGTTGAAGTGACAGTGTGTAGAGTCCTGTAATTGTAGTGAGTGTGTAATAGTGTGTATAAGATGTTTAAGTGCAGGTTAAGATGTCAAAGCGCAGCAGTGCATGTGCACGGCTTTGTTAAAGCCACCTAAGAGATTTTCATTAGAAATTAAAACCTATCCCAAGACTGCGCTGTATGCAAAACATTTCCTCTATATGAGCACGGCGAGTGATTTATGGGCCCAGATGAGTGGAAATTAACCATAAATGTCACAAAGCTTTCACAAGCTCATGCTGACTGATAAAGTAAATTATGTATTCAGTGCTCAGCAATTAACAAACTGTGGTTGTGTGGGGAAATTTATATTAGACCACAAACTGTTGAGTTGTACATAGACCTCCAGGTGGAAAACGCTTTGAAAAGTTTTCTGACATTTAAAATGTGTTTTTTAATCAGATTTGACTGTTTCCCACTAAGCACACAATTAAATTAATTTTTGAATAATGTGTTAAAATTAATGTCTGTTGACTGGCAAGACTTGTTCCTAGAAAGGTTTTGAGATGACGTGCATGACCAGTCAAGGTTTGCTAGTCAGCACCACAAATATTAAGTAGTTAAACTAATTATTAAGTAAGTTAAATAGTTAACACTAATGGATTAATAATGCAGTCAGGGTGTAACCTGCCTTTTAGCCTGTCAGCTGTGACAGTCTCATCCCCTGTGATGGTAGGTTCGATCAGCAGCCAAGAAAAGAACATGAATTGATGGGTAGTTAACAATCAACTGTAATATGTCACACAGCTTGGCACAGAGTGACATATACATTTAGCAGGACTTGAAATTTGGTCGAGTGAAACAGCGTTTTTACAGGACTCTATGGAATCCACCGTCTCCTTCCACAGAAAGTAAGAGCATAAAGTGGTAGCCAGGTTCTGCTAATCATGCACCCGATGAACTGATCGTAATCGACTGTAACCACCACTGGAAGTTTGCTGGTCTGGAGCATTCAGGTGTGTTCAGGATCTTCCCAGGGGTCGACTTCCCAGCAACTTCACCCCAAGTTCAGACTAGAGTTAGCCAATTAATCGAAAACTAATCAAAACCGACATTCAGAAACTCTAATCGACATAATCTCACATCTGTTATTTTGCTTTGTTTTTTAACTCGTTAATGTTTAATACTCCCCTGTTTAAAACATAGTGTGTTGTCACATGACTGCCACATCAAGTCTACAACAGAGAAAATAAAATGCATGAAAAATAGTTTCAGCAGCCAACGTTAAGACCACCAATCTGCTACCACAGCTCCAACACCATCGGATTAGCAAAAATAAATAATTAATCCAGCATTAGTAGCATATTTATGGTACAAACCTTGTGAACTATGAGCGGAGGAGAAAATTTAAAGTGTGTAGTAGTAATAATAAAAGTAACAATCATCAGCGTACGTACATGTACATCCATCTACGTCGACATCTGCAAACCTCACTTGTCTTCACTTATTTATTTTTGTACTTATTTATCTTCCATTATTTTTTTTATCCTCATTTGTCTTTATGACAGCAAGAAGGAAGAATTTCACTGCACAGAGAAATGCTATGTCTTCTGTACATATGACAATAAATGCTTTGAATCTTGAATCTTTGAATCTAATCATAATAATCGTAGTGCAATTAGAAGAGGACGGAACAAGTATGGCTTGTTTGGTAGAGTTCTCTTAAGTTTCTAAAGTTGCATCTGAACAAACCACGAGACATAATAATAATGAGACCAAAGTGGAGACGTTTGATCAGATTGCACAGCACCACCACAACTCCTCATACTGTCAGCACGATGGTAGGGGGCTGATGATTTGGGCTTGTTTTTTTACAGCCACAGGACCAGACCGCAAAAAATTCTTGAGTCAAACTAAAGCTTGGCCCGATTTCAGCCACTAAACAGGAAGTAAATCCCTAGTCCAGCAGCAAATCTGCGACAGAATGACTGAAATAGAATGAAGATGCATGGTGGTGGTCCCAGTCTAAGTCCAGACCTCAACCTGATCATGATCCTGTGCATTAACCAGCGCCCACAAACTTGAATGAACTGAAGCAAAGCTGTAAAGAAACTCTGCCAGAATTGCTCTACAACGATGTGAGACAATGATAAAGTCACAGTTTTCACGTGATGTATGATTATACATTGGAAGTTATTGAAGGCTCTTAATATAAGCATCTTAAATCCCTCCCCCTGCCGTCGGACAGACTCCAGCTTCAACAGCTTAAACTGCAGCTTGAAGCAGTCGTTCTTGTTCTGCTCTGGAAATCCGCTGCGAGAACGATGGCCCCACAAACCAGGCCTTGCAGCAGGTGGAGACCTGGTGCTGTTGAGTTCACCGAGGCTTCAGAGAAGAGCAGGGACTATTGCAGGGATGTTTGAGGAACCTACTGCTTGTGGTAATTTCTTATTTAAAGGGACTAAACTTTATTACAGAGACAAATACAGTGCAATTCTGCT
This sequence comes from Rhamphochromis longiceps, assembly GCF_057381845.1. NCBI lineage: Eukaryota > Metazoa > Chordata > Actinopteri > Cichliformes > Cichlidae > Rhamphochromis > Rhamphochromis longiceps. The sequence goes on along the minus strand of NC_140562.1, from coordinate 43,237,128 downwards.
GGAAACAGTGTATTTTTATACTCCATATACATGTTTAAAAAGACATCCATTTACTCTTACCCGTTAACAACAATCCACCTGTGTTTTCGCCATTTTTCCATTTAGCAGACTTGCTTTGACTTTGTTGTGGCAAGCTTCGCCCTTGCTCACTGGGTATCACCTGAGGTTGCTGGTGCTGTGCACCTCTGTGTGCACCTTTTGAAACTTTCCAGAGAGCAGAAATGAATGTCGTTTGCCACATAGGTGCTCAAGACACAAAAACAGGAAACCATTACCACTCCGAATGCCGTGTGAGAGCATTAAGCTTCTCTATGATCACAAATGACGTCTCACTAATGTGTGGGATATTTCTCAAAAGGTAAGGTCTCCACGTCGAACACTGTTTCAGGTTATTTTCTAGTAGAGTCAAACCACAGCACCTCAAAAATACCCATTTTAATGTTCATAAACAATGCAACAAACTGATGTTTAGAGTAGAAGTGCACGAAGACTTTAATAAAGAGTGATCTCTGTTCTCTCCACCCGGAGAGCTAAATCTTATTTAATCGTCGCTGTACGTGCAGTTTGTTAAGAACAAAGCCCACTGGGATACCAGCTTTGACATTTTTATGGTCTGGGGTGTTTCTAAATAGCAACGGTTTTATCTGTAGTTTTCCTGTGCATCATTATCGTCTACTGTAACTCAGCCAGACCCCAGACAAGCATCATTTCCTTGAGGTGGGTGTAACTCAAACGTTTTCTTCTGGCTTCTGTCTAACATGGTGTGTGTGTGTGTGTGTGTGTGTGTGTGTGTGTGTGTGTGTGTGTGTGTGTGTGTGTGTGTGTGTGTGTGTGCGTGCATCAGTCAGGCTTTATAACAACAGAGCAAAGAATGTAAATTTTGCAATTATGTCTTAACCATTGCCAAAAATACCTACAAAATGTAAACACGTGTGCAAAACAAAGGCAAATTTTGGTCCCAGGCTGGAAGCTTGAAAGCAGAAATGGCGTTTCAAAGGTACCATTACCAAAGATGTTAATGGTTGTAGCGCTATAGGAGGAGGGGGGGGGATAACACATTCTCTGGGTGTGCGCGCTCGCAACGCTGTGTGGTCGTGCTACAATAATTACAACTCTGTGGCAGTGCTCTAAAGAGCCCAGGGGGCCTTACCATCTGGATCCTCTGCTGGCTGAATACTCATGTAAGGCTCATCCTTGTCCAGCCTGGACTGCCTCTGGCGACTCTCCTCTTCCAGAGCTGCCTCGGCCCGGCTTTTTGCATTTACATAGGCCAGGTAGGCTGGCGAGTTGTGATAGGCCTTCATGCTCTCATTATACTCAATCTACAGTGGAAAAGATGAAGGAATGACAAGGAAACAGAAAAGGCAAGCAGACACAACAATGTGGACCCTTGTATCTAGGACAAGATGAGGAAAGAGGTTTATTCAGGAAGGAATGATGACTGGAGGGACCCACAGCTAGCGGGGACACATCTACTGTCACCCATCAGGAAAAACCCCATAAACACCCCTTGTAAAACAACCAACCTTCTCTGCTTCGTAGTCATTCAAATAATCCTGTTTCTCCTCATCAGTGAGGTCCCTCCACATGCCACCGATTATCTTCCCAATTTCCCATAGCTTCAGATCAGGATTGGAGGCTTTTACTTGATCCCAAACCTGGTGATGAGAACCAGACATGGGTGTGGGGTTGGGTTGGGTTGGAGGGGCTATAGGTGGTTATCTCTTTGCAGAGAGGTCACAAACCAGAGGAGGCCGTGTGCTTTAAGCTGCATTTCCAAGCTCAGAAATCCCACTATGTGATGTAGACAGTTCTAAGTAATTCCTGGCTTAATCTGGCTTCACACCTACCTCGATAAACAACTACCAAGACAAAATGTACATCTTACTATGCAAACTATGTTCAAATCAAAGCATCCCTCTCTTCCAGCTGAGCACATGATGATGCAAAAGGGAGCAGTTAAACACTGTACCTACCTTGCGACTGTATCTCATATATGGCATCAGTGGCTTATCGGGAGGCTTGGGTGGCTTTGGGATATTTATTCCAGAGGAATTCTGGTAAAGAAAGGAAAAAGAGTCACCTTGAGATACGCCTGCTGTGCAGTGACGAGGCATCCACAGAAACACTATAGCTAAGCTAGGCTGAAGCTTGTGACGCTACAAGCAGGTGATTATGTTCAGGTTTAAACACAAGATCCATTAAAGGAGCTTCTTATCATTTAACTCGATTGCATTGATGACAGTTTGGAGGTATAAACAAGAAGAAGAAAGCCCACAGAGTGCACTGCAACAACGCAGACTGTGGGGGGAAAAAATCAAATAGAAAAATCTCACTTAAGCTGAGATTTGCTCAGTGCGAGACATAATGCCATTATCAGAGGCAGCCAACCACAGCTTGCATGCAGCGACTAAATTACTGCTCAGCAGCCAGAGCCATGCCGAGCAGCAAAGTCTTTAATGCCATGGCAACATGATGGCATGGGTTACTTAACATGGCTGTCAGAAATGCAGACTTTGAAAGGCAGGTGGGATTTGAATAGACACAGATGGACTCTTAGCAGGTCTGCAGTATGAAGGAGGCAGCAGAGGGAGTTTGGGATGGTATGCATCATTTCTGATTCGGTCTCAGTACCGGAATGAGTTTCTACTGTAGGAAAGCAAAATTATGTCTAACCTGATTTACTCCAAACAAAGAAAAGTCAGTCTTATAGCTTGCAAAGGCCTCATCTGCAGCGTCTTCATTTCACTAGAGCAAGCTTTTCTGGTTTGCCTTATACTTTCAGTCACTGCCTTTATTTATTTGTTTTGTTCTTCTATGTTAATATTCATACCGTTACCCGACTGTTGCTGCTTTGGCTCCCTCCCAGTCTGTAGTTGTTGTAGGCCAGATGGCTGTATGGGTTGTACCCCACAAACCCGGTGGTGTTGGGCATTTGCTGATGGAAACAAATGAGACAGAAACACGAATGAGAAATGACCTAAAAGAAGAAGAGGGGAAAGCCCAAGACAACGAAAAAATAATAAAGAAACCAATGAAAGAAGCTGGGAAAATGCAAAAATAAAGAAACTTGAATTCATGCTGGTGCTATAGGAAAATACAGCAGTGGTGTGTCAGCACATCATTCTGTGACTAAACAAAATCAAGCACAAACTGTACTAAAGGTCCTTGGTGTAATTTGCTGGAGGAGATTTCTTCCCCTCTGGTCTCCATAATTTTGCCTCTCCTGAATTATTTTTATTCCTAGTAGGAATAAAGTTTATCCCCTTCCCAAAGTGATTAATGCTACTTTAACAACAGATACATCTCAAATAATATTGTTTGAGATGTATCTGTAGTGCAAACGACAGTAAAATCAGAAACAGACTTTCACTGTTGAGCCTGGTGCCGTTCCATATCTGCCTTGATCTATGTGTGGCTTTTTAGTCTAACAACAAGCACTAACAGGCTGAAAATTACGGCTAGTAAAATAAAAAAAATTAAGGATTCAGAGCAGAAGACTCTGATAGGTCCTCTCAAAAGAAATCTTTTACTCCTGAAGCATAATTTAGAGTCATGTTGGGCAACTGGGCAAAATTCATTTAGAGTTAAATCTGTTTAAAAAAACAAACAAACATTTTTTAAAGTTAAGTAACTGTGTTAAGACTGTTTTTGCCAGTAAGCCTATTATTATTATTATATGAGATTATTTTTTTGTATAAAACAGGCCAAACGCTGCAAATGTTAAATTGCATTTATCTGGTAGAACTGTTGCTAAAAGTATCACATGAGGACATCTTGGGGAAAAAAATGTCATCATGAAATCTATATGAGCCTAGCACTAATATTCTGGTTTTATTTGTGTGACTGAAAAGACCCAATCAGGACCCTGCTTAAGTGTCTCCTCATCAAAACTTAAAACATATTCAATGAGGTATTAAAACTAAAACTGATGTCTGGGGCTGATGCTGTGTTCCTCTATGTTGCTTTCTTATTCAATGCAATTATATTTTGGATGCAATCATTTTATTGCATATGCGTGAGCTGGATCCTAACTAAATGTGGAGCAAAGAGTAAGTTTGATATTTCTGACTACCTCTCAGCATTAGATCCACCTTTCCCTGTTCTCCCACACAAAGTACACAGAAACTACACAGGTTACGGCAATCACGTGAAAGCCAAATACATGTTTTATTTGAATGCAACATGTATGAACGAAGCTAAAATGAGATTTTATGATCGTTCATGATGGTGTTTGTACACTCATGTAGCTCTATTTGCACTTTGGCTCCTTGGATTTCAGTAGAGATGCAGCCATCTCTTTCTGATTCACACACGTTTTGTGTAGGACGCTGTGTGAATATCAGTGAATCCGTCATTATGATCCAATACAATCAATATCATGTATACGATTCTACTTAATGAGTACTTTTACTTTAAGATGTACTCTGATACTAAATCTTTTTTATTAATTAATTATTAGTTTTAGTTATTCTTCATTCACTCTTCAGTGCCACTTTTCGTGCATTGCTTTCTTTTGACCAAGTCTAAAAAAAATAAAATATGCTCTATATTTGTCACTGCACCTGAGCGACTACAAGGCCCTGACAAAACATGCAAATCTGCTATAAATCCCACATACCACTTGAAAGTCTTTCCCAGTATTTTTTAAACTGCATTTATTTCTGATCAATGATTGTGATTTCCTCCAGTACCTGAAAACAAAATAAAAATCTCCATTTTGTGTGACATAAAAAAAAAACCAGGGGGTGGCTGGAGTTGGGGCTGAAACAGAATGAAAGGTTTTAAATAAAAACCCATGGGTGTGGATGTATATTTGAGAATACTTACAGTTGTAGGGGCAGGGGGAGGTGGAGGGGCATAGGATGGTCTCTCTGTTTCGGGAAAGAAATATCAGTCCTGTCCAATCTAACTTCCACAACTCTTGTCATATCACTTCGCATGGATAAACTGAAACACCAGGTCTGATGCATTTAGATACCATCACCTACAAAGAGCCTGACTATAATTAACTGTTTCAAACACTCCCAGTGTCTTACTTGACATTTCTGCAGTGAGGAGGATGAATCAGTCTGTTCCAGTCATTGGATCTGCAATAAACACATTTATGAGGAGGGTAACATTATATACCCCAGTGATTAAATGGGAGATTCAAACATAGCGTAAAACAAAGAGATGCTGATGGTGATTCAGGCAACAAGGCAGGCTAACGTCCACTAGCATCAACGTTAGCTCAAAGCTAACTTAATAAGCGGAATATCTATGGGGCAAATTCACTGTGTCACAATGTAAATAGCATCAATGACCGCTCTATGTGATTATGAAAGTGTGAATATGATGATGGTGGGTGAAGAGCGTAGTTCGCAGACGTTAGACTCGTCAATGCTCATCCTATAAACGACCTATAACGTAACTAGCAAGTCGCTAACTAGCTAAATCTTTTGCTGTTAGGTTAGCCTGTCTGCGCCAAAAGTCAACCTCAAGTTTAATTTACGGTTGTGAGCTGACTTTAAATGTGGCTGACAAATTCCTAACGTTGTGATAGCTGACATTTCTTGTAGTTCGCTTGGCCCATAAGTTCGTTTGCTCTAAATAACCAGCCGGTTGACGTCTAACTAGCTGAATAGCTGGTAGCTAAAGGAATGAGAATGACACCTATGATTATTATTAGCATGCAGCGTTAGGCAAAGCCGACATGTCTACAGTTATTTGAAATTCCCACGTAATCTGCAAGCATGAATACTAAAGGGCAAAAAACTCACCCCAAACCCTTTAGTCCCCACCACTGTGTGCAGGTTGTGGCTTTGGCAGGGAAGGCTAACCACCTAGCTTAGTAATACAGTTCCCACTAGTGATGGGTCGTTCGCGAACGAAATGGCTCTTAGACCCGGCTCTTTGACGTGAACGACGCGAGCCGGGTCCTTATCGCGAGCCGTCACGTGGGTTTTTTTTTTTTTCTCTCAGCCTCTCTCTCGCACTTTTTTCCCGCTTCACTCTGCACGCGAGCCTTGTGCTTTACGCTGGGCAGAGGGGGGAGGGGCGGTAGTTACACTCAGTAGCACAGGAACAGAGCCAGAGAGAGAGAAAGAGAGGCAGGGACAACAACATTAGAAAGGTATAGTAATCATCCACAACTATTTTCAGTTGCAGATGATAAAGGATTGAGAAAGTTTATTCATGCAGGTCCATATGACAGAGAATATGCATGTTCTTTTAGTTTTCATATTATAATTTATATTTAATTGTGTTGTGGTTTGCAGTGTTTTGTGTTCTTTTCACTTTAAATTTGTGAAAGGAAAAAGCTGAAAATTTAAATAGTTAAAAGTTGAAATGTGAATAGTTGATTTTTGTATTATATGATTTATTTATTACATTTTATGTGGAGTGAATAAATAAAAGTATATTTACGGTGGCCCCTAGAGACAAAGCACATACAAACTTCAAATCACGTATGAACTCTGAAGCATGTACAAACTCCAAAACACGTAAAAACACGTACAAACTCCAAAACACGTAAAAACTCCAAAACACATACAAACTCCGAAGCACGTAAAAACTCAGAAGCACATAAAAACTCAAAACACGTACAAAAGACAACAGAAGTGCTCCAGGATGCTGGGCGCAGTGTTGAGCCTTTGTTATCTTGTGGCTACACAAGCCAGCAAGTACCAACGACCGGATTTGGTGTGTGGTAATAACAGGTAAATGAACTTTTTTTTAAATTATTTGAATATATATATGAGTGCCTGTGTATAAATACACAAACAATACACACATGCTTTCAATTGTGTAATTTAAGTGATCTAGTAGCTCGGCTTTGGAAGTTCAGTTCATGCTAGAAATGTGTTTTGGAGTTTGTACGTGTTTTGTCTCTAGGGGCCACCGCATATATTTATATATAAACATATATAAATAAAACCACTTGTTTTTATGTTAGTAATTCCTTTTGTGCATAATTTTATATTATTGTTAATAATAAATTAATTAAAGCAACAAAACAACCTGAAGAGCCGGTTCGGAGCCGAAAGAGCCGGCTCTTTTTAGTGAGCCGAACCGAAAGAGCCGGATCTCTAAAAAGAGCCGGAAATCCCATCACTAGTTCCCACAATAAACCAGTGAAATGGGGTCCACTCGTATGATTCCTGCAGAATCTTCTAGAACTGCACCCCCACCCTCTCCTTATTACAGCTGTGCCTCGGCTCGATGCTGATGCTCATCGCTCTCTGCTGTCACCGCTGCAGCAGTGACAGCAGAGACGTTTCTCCTCCAGCATTCAGAAGGAAAAAAGACCATATGGCAACAACAGAGCTGCTGAGTGGGATTTCACATTTTCCCTGCGTGGCTTTAGATTTAAGCTGCAGATGTGCAACGTCGTAGCATGATGCAGTTTGCTCCCGGATTGTGAAAAGCTGACCTGCATTGTCACCCCTGACTGCAAAACGCATCATGTCAAAAATCAGCCAGGTCAGTGCAGATGCTCTGCAGCCATCACCTGTGGAAAGCATATATTATTTCCATTTTAAGGCAGTAAGCTAGTTTTTCTTGCAATATAGGGGAAAATCAGGAATGATTTCTTATGTCACCATACCATAAGCTGCATTATGGATGCTTCACAGGCTTGTGAGCTTTTGATAAACTCAAGGTTGCCCCATTCACTGCTCCCATGTTGTTAGAACTGAAATACTTTGCATTCTTGTTCACATTGTCTGAGAGCCGCCCAGGTCAATAGTTCTAATAGTGAGTTCCCTAAAAAAAACAAAGAAAAGCCCGTGGGATTTGGCCCATTCAGCCTGAATAGTTCTTGTTTTGAATTTGTTAATTGATTGTGGTCATTGTGACCCTCTTTCTTTCTGTTTACTCTGTACACTTGAGAGGTTATTTTACTTCTGCATGACCTGCCTCCTGCACAATATGCATTCAGAGCTCATCTGGTGCTTCACCTTCCTTTGACTCTCCAGGTCACAAAAGGCCAGAAAGCTGAACAGATGAGACAGAGAACAGATTCCAAATGAGGCATGGCAAGGACCTTGTTTAACCTTGCACACCTGCAACAGAGTGCATCTGGAGGTAGGGTGGAGGTCACATGCTTCCTGCAAGTTCAGTTACAATGCAGGCTTTACATGGACATTTGTGCAGGGCCTCCCAGGTATAGCTGTGGGATTGTGGATGCCCAGAGGCAGAATATCCCATGTGACACTTTAAATGAGTCCATGAAGCTCCTCTGGTAATGCACAATCAGTCCTTAGGCATATAAACCAAAATAGACTCAGGCAGTGGAACTAAGCAGACGTGAAAGTTTACTCTGGTGTTAGATGGCAGAGATATTTTTAGAAGCTGCTAAACACACATTATCATGATGTAACCTTCCAGAGGTTCCTTGCATAACTGCATCGAGTTTTATGATTAATGCGTCAATTTAAAAAGCTTTCACTGTAGGCTGAGGGAAATATATAGTGCCAGATTAAGATGTGAGAACATAAATTCTCCTTGTACATATTTTCTGTCGTAACTTCTAAATATTTCCTTTTCTACATTTGGTCTCCAGGCAACAACTTGATATACTTTTTTTTTTCTCAAAAATGTATTTTTGTTCACCAGATCACTAAAGCTCATTATGTAGTCACGTTTTATTCAGAGGCTTATACCCTGCTTAGTTTGGTCACAATAGCCCAGAGTAACACTCAGTTAAGTACACTGTTTCAGCTGCTCATTAAAGTGATATAAATAACTAATCGTGATAAATATCTAATCAGGCATGTACATAGCAACAACTCGGTGCATTTAGGCATGTGGACAAGGTTACCCATACGGAAAAGAAATAGTAAAAACTTATATGTGATTACTCATGAAAGTGGCCACTTTCATGAGTAAATCATATAAGGCTTACATGATTTACTCATGAAAGTGGCCACTTTCGCATTACTTTCATACATTGTTTTAGTAAGTATCCAAAACATACAAGTTTCATTATATAATTTTTCAAGGGATCTTATATCTGTTTTCACACTTATATGATTTTCATACAAGTTTCACACAAGACAGATACAAATTTTATAAGATTTATATATATCTTTTCCATATGGGTAAGGCTACCAGCTGAATCTAAAACCGAGCAGGAGAATGGGGAAGAAATGTAATTAAACGGCTTTGAAACTGCCATGGTTGTTTGTGCCAGGCTGCTCTGATTACTTCAGAAATTGCTGATCTGCTGGGATTTCCCCACACAACCATCTCTAGGGTTCGCAGAGAATTGTCCAAAAAAGAGAAAATATCCAGTCAGCAGCAGTTCTCTGGTTGAAAATCCCTCATTGATACCAGAGGTCAGAGGAGAAAAGCCAGACAGCTTCGCCCTGATAGCAAGGCAACAGTAACTCAAGGTATGCAAACCAAGATATGCAGAACCTATCCAAAGATACATTTAGGCTGCGTTCACACTGCAGGTCTTAAAGCTCAATTCTGATTTTTTGATCACATCCGATTTTTTTGTCTGCTTGTTCACACTACAAATAAAACGTGACAGCAAACGCACACAACGCGCTCTGTTTAGACCCAGAGCAAACAGTATTGTTTGACTAATGGCCCTAAAAGACTTGTTTCAGACTTTACGTTTCTCAATTTTGCTTTAAGTTAAAAAGTTATTTTGTTATTAACAAATGTCCTAATAATGATCCTTATTGCTGTTTTAGAGGAGCGGTGCTTCAAAGGATAGCTGCAGATTTCTGTCAGAATCTGCAGATTATACAGTACAAATAAAATGTTCACGTTTCTCCAACGTTGTCTTCCCGACAGTTTCACTGACATCTACACTGGATGGCCAGGAAGCGTTCACGATGTCTTCTCGGGCGCTGATAATTGGCGTCTGTCTTGTGTCAGTGACGTAAAAGACGGATTTAATGCGGCATGACCTTTCAAACAGCAGTCGTTTTCTAAAACATCAGATATGTATCGGGCTCAGTACCACATAGGATTTGAAATATCGGATTTGTGCCGTTCACACTGTCATACCATGATGGGATATGGGTCGCATACGGTCAAAAAAGTCGGATTTGATGCACTTTCGCCTGCAGTGTGAACGTAGCCTTAGTCTCGAAGCAGATGGGCTACAGCAGCAGAACACCACACCAGGTGCCACTGCTGTCAGCTAAGAACAGGAAACCTAGGCTACAGTTCACACAGGCTCGCCAAAATTGGAGAAGATTGGAGAAGCGTTACCTGGTTTGATGAGTCTCAATTTCTGCTGTGACATTTGGATGGTCAGAATTTGGTGTAACTGGCATGAGCGGGGGAGTGGATGCATCTTTCCTTGCATCAGCGGTTCACGCTAGTGGTGGTGCTGGGGGATATTTGGGCTGTTTAGTACTAACTCAGCATTGTTTAACCTGCAGAGCCTGCCTGAGTATTGTTGCTGACCGTGTCCATCCTTTTATGACCACAGTGTCTCCGTCTTCTGCAGGCTGCTTCACCATGTGTGAGTGGAGGTGCAATTGTGCTTTTATCTTTTATGGTACAGCAAAGCGATCCTGAGCATCATCGCTGCTGCTCTCTGTTTGAGTCCACCTGAGCTGAAACGTTTTATTAGCAGATGTGTTGCTCGCTACATTCTTTTTACTGCATATATAAGTGAAAGATTTGTTCTGAGTCCTGCACCAATGCAGCCCTCCTGCTGTTTTCATTGACTCTAAGCACAGTGTCTTTATTTTCCTTGCCTCATACACTCTCTTTAACCCTTCTATGTCATCCTTACATCTGTACTTAACAGCTTTGAAATATAACATTTTATCGGGTTAAATATCCCACCTATGATGACCTCACAGTGTTAAAGTAAATACTGACTGTGGTGAAAAACTGCTTGCCAAGAATAGTTTGCTTCAGTTCATTGCATTCGTCAACTCATTATCCATCCAGCTGCCCAGTATACTTTTTACTGGCCCCGGGACAGAAGTTCACTGGGTTTGTTGAGTCTGAGTATGTCGAACAACTTTATGATGATCTGGTGCTCAAAGGTGGGCAATGCTGTCCTTCACTTATCTGACACATCTGACAAATCCCATGTAAGCACAGTGAAATAGTCACATATGGTTGCCAGAGACAGACAAACACTGGAATCTATATTTATTTATTTATTTAAACATGAGTTAATTATATTCACTAGAAAAATGGATCTCATATTTAGTTATTCAATCACAGAAATATTTCACATACGATTCACTGCAAGAGCATGTTTAACAGAAGAGTCAGTAAAGATCTGAGATTGGATACAAACAACTTAGATATTTAAAAGAAAAAAACGCTTCAAGACTAAGAACTATAATTAACTGTTGTAAACTGGGACACTGGTAAGAAATGATAAGACCAAGTCTTTATTGATAAATAATAATAACACTAAATAGAGCATATTTCAGATTTGATGCACCATTCTCCAAAATATATCTCTGACATTTTTATACTACAGTGTTTTGCTACCTTTGTACACATCCAACTGTGCCTTCAGTTTAACTCTGACCTGTCAAGGCATGGACAGACCCCAGGAATTTGGCAGTCGGTACTTCGGGCCCTGAAGGTCGAAGTGTGAGGCCTCTGTGCGTCAGACACATCCCACAAATGCTCAAGTGAACTTTTTGCATTTGTACTCAGGAAGCGAGGACTCCAAGAAATCACATTTCCCAGTGGGATAAAAACCAAAAACACTACTTTATGACAACCAGATGACTGTTTTCCATGATCAGTGGAACTATATCTGCTATAAACATTGACTGTATATAAATGATGTCACCCATTGCAGATTTTTTTTGTTTTTTTGGTGGGTGACTAGACACAAAAACACAATTAGTCCTAAATAGTAAGGTAAAGAATCTGTGTTACCCTTACAGGACAAATCTATGCATTTATTTGTATCTGCAGACTTAATAAACAGAAATATCTCTTATGCTTGGATATGTGAAAAGCCAGGTAACAAAAAATGGTTGCAAATGTAATGCAGGTTAGTTTTCTTTCACTCTACATTAAACCTGATTAGGGTGGGCACCAAATGGGTTTTTTTCTGCACCACCTCACTAAAACAATAGAGGATATAGTCACACCATAAAGCACATCCTTCTTTTTGTCCAGTTTTACTCTAAATGTGACAATACTTTAAAAAGTTAACATTGTTCTATGTTAAACTAGCATTTGAGACCTTGAAATCAACCAAACAATGTTTATTGAGGTCACAAAATAATTTAGTGGAAAGTTTATTTTTTAAATTCTCAGTTAATACAATCTTATTTCTTTTGGCAGCCAAGGGACTCGCCACCTGCTGGACATCAGAAGGAATGCAGGTTTATATCACTGCTGCGACTAATAACACCAAGCTACACTGTAGTTTCTATGTATTTTAATCGTTGTATTACAATGTGTACATTTTCATCAGGAAAACATTTAAAATGTAGCTGATTATTTCATTTGAAACTCTATATTTCAGTTGTTTGATCACTTCAGTGTTTAAGTATAACAATCCTGTTCTGGAAACATACACAAGACTTCAGCTGTTTCCAACCTCAGTCCATTTGTATGCATGCAAACATTACTTCATATGTTCTACACATTAACAGATAATATCAAATGCAAACAGTCTATTGTCGAGAAATGTAATTACAGTTCAGTACAGCAAAGTCAGAGGACAAGCAACTTACTATAGCTTAAATACACCATTTATGTAGTTAGAAGGCCTTTACACAGTCAAAGCCAAAACCATTTTCCATCTCTCACAAGGATTAAGACTGTTTTAACAGACAAATGTGTTTAGTAACACTTCATTAGTCGATGAATTGTAAGATAGGATTTGCTGGAACAATCTTTGTGAGTTCACTGAATGAGAACTGGCGTCTTTATTTTAACGTGCTCATAGTCTTCGGTTTGATTTTCTCAAGCCGCAGCAATTATTCTCCACCCATACCATCTTCTACTTATCTGTGGTTACCTGAACTACCTTTGGATGCATTTCTGTTTTTACTACCAACTAAAACTGCACGTCAGTGACATGCGCTGTATCTAAAAATGTTTAAACTGAGCGTTAGCTTCAGTGATTAGATTATCGCAGCTTGATTTATTTGGATTTTTATTGTTACTTTTATACCCTGTAACCTGTGTGTGGAAACTTCATCATGCTTTATATGAGAGCAAAACTTGGTTAACACAGAGACAAGAAAAGATGCTGAGTTTGGTCATTGTTGCTCAAATTGTTTATTATGATTAAACATTACAGGGTTTAATCATAATAAACCTTTTTGACAGTTTTCCATTTGAAAAAGAAAAAGAAAGAAAGAAAAGAAAAAATATGTTTTTCCTTCATTTGTCTGTTATAATGTTTCAGATAAGATCAGTGAGTGTACAGGTACACTGTCCAATGTGCAGAGTGCTCTAAATGCTCTGTTATTTGGGATTTTTTGTTTGTTTGTTTGTTTGTTTGTTTGTTTCTCATCCCTCTTGGCTTTATACGTATAGACTGTATATAAAAGATGAGGACACCCATCGTGATGAGGGTCTTCACCTCGCTGTCTTAGTGTTTTCAAACCAGATGTCATGAACATGGGAGCAGATCTGATTTAAAACCTGGACAGTGCACGCTAGCACATTTACTCATTTAGTCACAAGGTTCAGTCATAAGGTATCCTGGACACTAATGGCAACTTTAATTTATGGAATATAAATCATAATGTATACAGAAGTAGTCAGAGAGCTGAGGGCCATTTTCCCATAGACTTAAACAGTTGGGTTTCTTTTTACAATTAAGAGGCCTGCCTTCTGCTGCCTGTTCTTTACGTTTAAGGCACTCTTCCACATGAGCGTAAACTCAGAAATTGCATCTATCTTCAATATACAGTCTATGGCAGAAGACCCCTTGATTGTTTGTTTGCCAGACAGCACAGTTGGCTTAAAGGGAGCTAAAAAGGGAGGCAGCACCAGGACCCAGTGTAAGATAAATGAGCATTACTTTTAAGCTATTTTAGCTGTTTTGAAGCTGCTCTACTAGAATCTAAGAATCAAGATATGGAGTTGGCAATGAGCATAATAATTCCAATAAAATCCAATTTCTTGACTGAGTTGCATAAAGAGAAAACGATCACATTAACATTGGGAATATCAGTTTTCCACAGGGACCTGGGCTGAAAGCAGCTGTCACTGGTTATATATTTTACTACCTTTCCCAGGAAGCACGAGAGATAAGCTCAGATTATTTTTCTTTTCTCAGTCTCTGTTTATCTGTCCTGCTTTTTATAAAGTAAAAACCCAATGCACTGTGGGAAAGGTAAAAAGCAAAAATGAATGAATTTTCATGGCACGTTTATTATTCAGTTTGGAGCTGAACGTACCGCTCCGTGATTTAAAACTTAAATATTGTTTAGGTAAAATCAGTTGGTGGACATACAGAAAGTAAAAAGAAAGCCAAAATTTTGTATTAAGTGTCTTTTTGTTTCCGACACATCTTAAAATTATAGGCCACACACCAGTGCTTTGTTAGGTTAATGTTAATGCTGTTCTGTTCTTTGGTTTTTGAACCTTTTCTAGTGAATCCTGGGCCCAAACTGCCAGGACACCAACAACAACGACAGCAACAACAATCTTTTCTTGAGTCAGTAACAACCAAAGTCGCCCATGCAGCCGATGATGGAAAACCGTGACATTTGCACTGATAATGAACTCCTTTAATTATTATTGTAATCCTCAACAGATGCGTGATAACAGATACGCTGAGGAATTTTTATTTCCACATCATCGCTGCGTTATCTTTACTGCTTCGCCGCAGTCATCCAAGCCCAATTTTATGTTGGCTATAAGTTTACTTTGCTGCGAGGAGTTTAATCATTAAACTTTATTACACTCTGCTTCTATATTTACAGAACTGACTAATGAAACATTCAGCCAGGCAGCTGCAGTGATAGTGCAAAGCTAACGTGGGATTTTCTTTTTTTTTATCATTTGACAATAACACTGAAAACCTGCAGGAAAAGCCTTTTTCAAACAAAGGTGATCCTCACATTTGCTGATGCTAATTGCTCCCCTCGTCACTCCAATCTGAAACAATACCCAAAAAGTGCAGAAACATTTTCCTTTTTTTTTTCCTTTCTTTTGTATTTTGGCACAATCAATATGTAGCACCACCGAAAGTTCTGCCATGCAGTCTGTTTGGAGATAAATCCCCTACATCGGAGCATATTCATACAAACACGAGTCCTACTGGCATCTTAGCACCAGCTGGAGAAACAAGATTATCCTATCAGCAGTGCACAGAGTTTCTAACCCAGCTACGCTGCCAGTCCTTTATGCTAGAGAGAGCTCAAAGAGGGAGGGGGTGCAGAGTTAACCACGGGGTGATGAAGCAAAACTATTCTGGGCTCTGTGAGATACAGATTTGCAGACTAATCTCACTTTTCACTTTGGTCTTTGTGGTGTGAAAAGCTATGGCTTATCATTTTGGTAATTCGAGACAGGGGTTGATGCATTCCTTTTCTTCCCTGTTTCTTTCTCTCGTTCTCGTCCCATCTGTTATTGCTACTCTGATGCCGTGGCTGAAGTAAACTTTGTGTTTATCAAACGCAAGCAAAACGCATTTTATGGTTTGATTTCACTTGCTTATTAGATGAGTGGGGTTTACAAAAGAAAGAATAGCAGACTAAGAGTCACAAGTTACTTAAAAAACAAGAAGCTGGTGCACAGTCTTTTGAGAATCTTTCCGGATTGTCCAGAAATTCAGGTGAATAAGTGCTCCAGAAAGAATGAACCAAATGTTTAATCTCAGGTTTGATTGTTGGGTGGAGTGACTGCTTTTTTTCCCAGAATGCTACACTAAACCAGAGAAAATGACACGCTCTGCATTCTCTCTTTCTCAAAGATCACAACCACAACTGTTATCTGGAAGTGTATGTGTGCCTTTCTTCTGCCATCTGGTACTTTAAAGCACATGTGTCTGAGGACTATTGGCCTAAAGTTCACGTGATACAAAGAAAACAGAACAAGTGCTCAAAAGACTCGTATCACATACCCGCACACACAGAAACAAGATAGCAAAAGAACTCAATTCAATGGTTTCCTTTTTGTTGCACAAGCTCAAGTACCGTTGGCCTCAGGTAGAGTGAGGCTTAAGAATGAAGTCCTTTAGTCATATAGTTCTACTAATAAGCACCAGTAGAATTCAGCTGGTCCTGCACCCCCACTGCTTCCCCCTTGGTCTTCAGTCCCTCAGGCTAGCAATTAACTGGTGGCAGTCTAGATCCCCTCGCAGTTCCAGCGGCCCCGGCAGCCTCAGGCCCGTCTTCTGATCCACACACCAGCATTTTCCCCGCTGGCCGTCACGTGCAGGGTGGCACTGCAAGCATAAAGACAAAGGCGTTATTCTAGTTCTGTAACAGTTTTTCTAGACTAACTGTGAGTTTTTCTGGACTAACTGTTCCTGCATATTTTTGTTTTTGGACTCTACAAGTCTTGCTAGGAGTGTAACAAGACTCATCAATGAAAAGAAGACCTTCGTTGTGATATTTAAAGACATTCCCACTGTACCGAAATGTAATATCGCAGCTCCAGATTGAGATAATGCTGCTTACTTTGCTAAAAACACAATCACACATTGCAGAAATTATACCCAGTGGATCCAAACAGAGTGTGAGAAGTGTTTAAAGCAGTTGAATTATTTAGCTAAAGCATTCCTTTTTTGAGCTTTCAACAGTTACTGTAATACTAAATTTATTGTGTGCGTTTGCACTTTTCCCATCACCAACACAGACGAGTTAACAATCTCAGAGCAACCCTGCCATGAAATGATTCCCAGTTGTCCCCAATGACCTGTGCTTTACTTCCCAATACGTTTTATCACAGCGCAGTTTTAGTTAAACAGTAAACAGATGCCTGCGAATCTGAGCAGAGAGAGATACTTTAGCCGTGTTACACAATCTGCACAGCTCAGACTTTTGATGACGGGTGCCTTAGCAGAGCTCGCCTTTTATCACTGACTCTGCGTCTGCTGCTTTGATTGCATGTGCAGCTCTATCAAGAGCTCAAGAGCAGCCCTATCTCCTCTCATTCTCCCTCACTCTTATCTGCACACTTGCCCAATCTCTCAAAGGCAAAAAAAATAAACTAACCCCCCAAAAAAAGCAGGTAACTTCATCCAAGAACTAATTGCATCCATCGCAACAACAAAGTGATTACTGTCCAACAGTTTAGGGGAAACCGCTTTACACACAGTCTTGATTTCTGAGAGTAAATCACTTTCCATGTGAGCTTAGAACAATAACGATCTTGGCATGACTGTGACAGTCTGCTTGGAGACACTTTTGTGTTGATTTAGACTGTATGTCATCAGCTGCAGGCATGTTTTGTGTCTTGGCGAGAAGATTGCTTATGTAGTTTGAAAGGAACTCTTTGAACTATAAAGATAGGCATTTTTATTGGTAACGGCTTCATGATTGAGATTCACAGTTCACCAGTTGACATGGTCAGATTGCGGTCTGCTGAGTGAAAGCTGGAAAGTACAGACCTGTTTAGGGTGGAAATCTCCATTTTTGTCACAGTTGGGTATGGGGATCGTGAAGAGGTCATCGTGTGTGCGAGTATTCGATGCCAATCTGTCCAACGCTCTCTGGAGCTCGGCACGACACGGGGCCTGTAGGAGCAATAAGATTTGATTTGACGTTTAAAGACCAGCTGTCAACCACACAAATAAACAGGCACTAAAACAATGGAAGAAAATTATTCTCTTTGCTCATTAAAATCATGGAAAAATCTCGAGCAAGTTTAGATTTACTTTTATAAAGCGTCACCCATCTTAAGTTACCATTCTAGTCAGTAATGAAAAGTGATGAGTAATGCCAAAAACACGATTTCAGAACACAGTGAAAAACATTTTGATTACTCACAAACTGCAGTTTGTGACTCAGCCCATAAAAAGCTAAAACCCTGATTTGGCAGCTATCCTGTTAAGGTCGACTCCTACGTTTTGAACGACCTGTGGATGTCCCGTTCTGACCTCTTAAACGTGCTCATTTGCGAGTTCTTCGTAGAACATCGGCCTCTGTCAGTGCGCCCCAGGGCGGCTGTGGCTACAATGTAGCTGCCATCACCAGTGTGTGAATGTGTGGGTGAATGGGTGGATGACTGGATGTGTAAAGCGCTTTGGGGTCCTTAGGGACTAGTAAAGTGCTATATAAATACAGGCCATTTACCATTCTGCATCAATAATCCCATGTTAAAGATTATCATGGGTCTCCACCTATTACTTATCCAAATAGTGGTGTCCCAACACAAAGGTGGTCCATCAGGAGCACGCCTGCGTGTTTCTTAAATATTCAGAGGGTTGAGCACCATTGGTTTGTTCCCCAGGGTCAGACTGTCAGTGCCGAGTATTCATCCGAACTGTGGCAATGACCACACCAGCACAGTCTAACCACCCACCCTGCTGACAGATCTGGCTGCCCTGCCTCTTCCTCCTCTTTTCCCAGAATAAAATGAAAACTAAGAAAACATGTCTGGGGTCCAGCGCAGGAAGTCGTCAGAGCAGGCTTTCACAGGGAGCAATTTAAAGATGGTACCTGATTAAAGTGTTCACGGAGAAACCCTTGAAGGGGATAGGATTAAAATGTTGTCGTTTTTTTTGCGGTTGAAGTCGCACAGCGTTATATCTGAGTGCACAGAAGACACTGATTATGAAAAAGCAGCTTTTAAGTAAGCCGGTGTGTTTGTACCCAGCATCTGACCCTGAGAAATGTGAACTCGAGCTCTAAATGTGTTATTTCTGTGCGTCGATGTTCCACATGTCTGTGCGAAATGAATGCGCTGAATAACGTGCCTGTGACGGATTAGGATCCAGGTTCGAACAGCTAATGGCACGCTAATGAAAATATGCACGTGTACTTTCATTCACAAGACCAAATGTTCCAGCCTGTAAATAACTAATTTGTTCAATTTATAACCTGCCTGTTACACGCTTGTGACTCTGGAACTGTAAAGCCGTAATGTAAAACACCTGCTGGATTCATGCATTTCGCTGCAGCGGACATCGTCTGGGTTTCTTGTTTTTTCTGTGAAACGTAAGAAATGCCCGAGGATCATTTCTCTCACCAGGATCGCTTTGGCGTCTTCTCTGGCGTTGTTGCTTCTCAGGTTTGTGGATTTTGGAGGGTGCCGGGCCAGGGTCTTCTGTATGCACCGCTTGTCCTGTGGACTGCACCGGATATTGCTGTTGTTCGGGTGTTCGGGAGTCATCTCTTCCTGCCTGTCCATAGCTAAACAACAAGAAGTAAAACTTTAGATCTTCAAATTCAAACAAGCGGTTTATGAATCCTTGAAATAAATGTGTTTTAAAAAAATGCTATTCACAGCAGGTTTATAAAATACTTTTCTAGAAGTCTTATTTACTGGCAGTTCCTTTATGGGGGCATGAACCTAACTGTACAGAAGGAGCTCCAGAAAGTTAAATAGTGCGTTCCTTGATGACTTCAAATACCTTATTTTGTCTTACCAACAGTCCAAAATGTATTTTAGTGAAAGTTTACTTCAGGAATGGCAGTGAAAGCTAATAATTTGTCATTTAAATGATAAAAGTGTGAAGTGAAGCATCTAACTGTTTTGTTCTAATAGTCCTCCTCGGTCAGCCAACAGTGTGGTGAATGTAGGCTAAAAACAAGGCCAGGTTAACTACAAGGACACGCAGCCTTGTTCCTGCCTGTTTGTATGAAGGGGGGAGTCTGTGCCACCTTTGCATCTCCATCATCCTGCAGTATGAGCCCAGCAGGCAACCAGCTGCTTCCTGAGGAAATGCCCCCCTGCCTCGTCATTCTCCACCTCTCCACAACAACCGCAGTCCGCACCAGATGGAGGTTGTTTGAGAGTATTTGCACTGTCACAAGCTTTTGGGGGCACGAGAAGGGCGAAGTAAAGAATAAAATGCGAAGTCTCGGTTCTCATGCATCTTGCCTTTCACCTGTGGCGTTTAAGGCTTGGCAGCGCTTTGGACTTTGTGCTCATAATCCATGGCTTTCTTACAAATTGGCACTGGAATCAAAGGACTTCAAAGTGTAGTTTTACAATTTTTAAACTGGTCTTTCTCTGATCACTGAACCAGATCTGAGCTCTGGTTAATATCACTGATCACTGGCAGGCATCCAGCTAACTGCTCCTGGCATAGACAGTGAAACAAGGGTTTGTAGCCTCCTTAATCTTGTGCAACATGCAGCATAGGTGCATAAAGGCTCAAATACAGAAACCTTTCCTTTGTAGTTCAGACTCTTAAACATGTCCTGGAATGCCCCTTTAAGGATCCCGGGCCACTTCCTGGGGATGATTAGAGGGTTTTACAACTTGATCGGTGACCGTGTTTCTCTAAACCTCACGAAAGGTCATGTTGCTTTGTTTGTCTGGGGTGGAAGTATATCTCAGCTGTTTATATTTTTAGTCTCTTTGCTGTTAAACCTTGCTCATCAGCACTTTCTTCCACAAGAGCCATCGGGGTTTCATCTGTTTCCTAGTTGTTCTTTCTCCTCTTTTGCCGGTTCAGACTTTTTCCGACTCCACGTAGAGCGAGCCAAAGTGGGTCAGGGGTGGCATGTCCTGTTTGCTACCACTTCTGTTTTTCCATGGAGGAAGTCGCCACTTCTCTGTGTGGTTTCATCGGATTTGGATCGCCAGCTCTTGGCATCTAAATATCATTCCTTCAGGGCATTGTCAGGCCTGCACTGACACATTTGCGGCGCATTGTTAGTCACAGGTGCACAGCAGAGATAAAGGAAGTGCTGGAGTGAGCAGACAATCGCACTCAGAATCAGGGACCAGGTGTCATGAATCGCTGTGCGGCAGGCAGGAGAAGGACCCAGGATGCAGACTCACAGACACGGGGATAAACTTAAAGAACACAGCTTTAATGCTGGCACGGCAGAATACAGGAAATACAGAACTAACTGGGAAAAAGTAAACTAACATTCGCAGGAAGGCACAGGAAGATCCACACAACATGAGGGACGACGTCACGCTGAACAGAGGGAGACGCAGACAGAAATACACAGAGGGTTAACGAGGAAAGTGGGAACACACGGGGAACACAGGTGACACTGATAATCATAACGAGACAGGGCGGGGTGAACTGAACATGACATGTACGGGCGTGAGAGTCACAAAGTAAACAGGAAGTGCACAGAGGTTCAGACAGGAGGAGAGAGAGCACGGGGAAAACACAGACATAACGGGCTGGGAAAACATGAAACAACCACAAAGGGAAACGAGGGCTCATAAATACATAGAGGGCACACAGGGGGAAGAGAGAGCACGGGGAGAACTTAGACATAATGGGCAGGGGAAACATGGAATAAAACATAAGGAGAGACGAGGGCTCACAGATACACAGAGGGGCACACAGGGGGTAAGAGCCATGAAGGGAAAACACTTAGGGAACAACACAACAGGGCAACTCAGAAAACATGGCCTAAGCAAGGAACAAAATACAAACATACAAGAAAACTAAGAACACTGGGCCAACATGGCCCAGGACCATGACACCAGGTACATTTTAATTAACCAAAGCTGAGACTGTAATCAGTTCAAACAGACACCCTCACCTGTTTGTTAATCAGCAGATTTAGGTCATCGTCAACTAGTCATTGTGATAAGTTAGCAGAACGATAACGCAGCTTCTGACTCGGAGTATTTAGCAGACAAACTCAAAAGCTCTTACACAATAAACTGCATTGCTTGCTCAACCTAGCTTTTACATAAATATTTGTCTTCGCGTTGCTGCCAACGTCTTCGTCATAGTGAGCGTGACGTGCCGAGGGGCATCATTCATCGCTTGAAAAGAAAAACCCCACTTTACACAAGTTCGTCTCAGTACGTTATTTAATCCACATCATAACAAGTCCAGGCCACATGTGTCTGTTTATATATTTGCCTTCTCTCTGCAGACTGTAGAGCAGTGACACGAAGGGGTCATCAGATTACAGATTCCACTGTTAGTGGCTTTTAAGGCTGAGGCTGTGAAGCCCAAAGACAAATGTTCTCCCCAAATAAATATTTGGTTATGCTCAGAGTGCTTCCCACTGGTTTATACTTCTCCTAACTTGGATCTCAGATCTCAGATCGTCCATTACGACATGCAGCCTTTTACAGATTATTCATTCGTGCTCTACTGGATACAGATGCTGTGAATATGTTTAAGGTGAGGCTAGAAAGGTTTGAAAAGCTGAAAACATCATATCAAGCACTTTCCTGAAAGCGCATGGAGATCACTTTGGAGGACAGCATATTCACAAATGAGATGTTTTGGTGGACACACCCTGAAGAGGAGCAGCTATAAAATGTATTTGCTACTTATAGAGTGCCACACGGTTGCTGTTCTTTTGTAGGCCAACCCAGAGGTTCACATTGTGCTGGTGGCTGAAACAAAAAGCCAATGAGATTTTTACTTAGGCTTATTGGATTATTGCAAAAAAAATAAGCTCTTGGAAAAAACATTGTGTCCAAACTTTTGACTGGATCCGTACTTGGACAATATATTTTTCAACTGTGTGAAATTAATCACAGAAATGCTTAAGTTAGCCACAAATGATCTACATCACTCTCTATATTGAATGGTACAGAAACACCATTGACATGTTAGCAGCTCTCATGATTCTAGTAATGTATTTAACAATGCTCTTAAATGCATCTGTCCATTTCTGACACTTTTCTGGCAAGTCTGGTTAATGGGAGTAGCAGTCTAAGCAGACATGCACAAACCATCCTCTTCCCAAACAGCTCTTGCAGGCTTGTGGGTGTCATACTGAGGCATTCCCAAGCCAGCTGAGAGACATCATCTTTCCAACATGTTCTGGGTCGGCCCCAGGACCTCCTCCCAGTTGGACATGCCCAAACCAAATCACCTAAGAGTCATCCAGGAGGCACACGAACCTGCTCAACTGGCTTCTTCTGATCCAGAAAAGCAGTGATCCCC
The DNA here is from genome assembly GCF_057381845.1 of Rhamphochromis longiceps. Taxonomy (NCBI): domain Eukaryota; kingdom Metazoa; phylum Chordata; class Actinopteri; order Cichliformes; family Cichlidae; genus Rhamphochromis; species Rhamphochromis longiceps. The sequence goes on along the minus strand of NC_140562.1, from coordinate 43,214,177 downwards.
TCCTTAAATGAACTTTTTGAAGTTCTTCTCTTCTGTTGAGTTACAGCGAGAGCCACAGCTCATCAGGCTCAGGCCTTTCCTGTTCTGACACATTGTTTTATTTATGTCCAAACATTGAGGATTAGTTTGATTTGAACATAAAACTTAAAATGACACCTGATAGAATAGCTTATATTGCGCTGACAACAGCTAATGTCTTTTGAAACAAATGGTCTTCGGGGAGTCTTCTTTTCCCAAATGTTTGGTGACACTTTTATGTGCTTTTTCCCCCCCCCCCTTCCCTGCAAGCGATTCTGGCAGCAAACTGAACTCATCTAGGCTTACTACCAACTGACTGCTCTTTTTGGTCAACACTGGACACTGCCAGAGTATCAGTATCAGACGCTCGGTTTCCAGGCAGAAGATTTCTTTGAATCTGTTAATTATCAGCTCGAATCTAACGCAGCACCAGTGCTGCTGTCGGGGCCAATGAAAATGTTGGACCGTGCTATAGGGTAATTTGTCAAAGGAAAGGTTGAAAGAAAGTTAAATCAACACTAAATCACAAAAGCAGAAACCTGCTGCTACTGCACGGCCTGCTGCTGCTCAGCGGATGTCAAAACAGACATCCCAGTCTCTAGAAACCAATCAGGAGCAATAAATCTGTAAAATTAAAAATACCTGCTTGATTATATACTGGCTGCTCTTTAGGAGCTAGCAGAAAAAAGTGCATAATTAGAAACAGAACTCAGAAACTATAACTATAAGGCTCCTTTACAGGTTCAAAGCAGCTTTTCATGATTCAAAATCGTATACTTATGCAGCCCTCAGTTCATCTTCTGGCTCAAACACACTGATTAGGCTCCTAATGGCAGATGTCTTGATCGGCTGACCCTCACAGACAACAGATTTGAACTGCGGGGCGTGAAGCTTCTGTTCTCACAGCCAGAGGTTTGCGTCTGAGATTACCTTGTAAGGATATCCCCTCTCACTGACGGCAAACCGATCCGAGAAAAACTGTCTGCAACTGAGCGTTTAGAGCAGTATGAAGCCTGAGCTTTGACCCACATGGTTTGCATTTACACACGCTGACCTCATTATTTGAAACTTTAACCGTGTTTAGTGTGAGAATCCTCCGTTATAACAATATAGACATGACAGAAAACAAGGAAAAGTATAATAGGTCCCCTTCAGCCCAATACTCTACAGCCTAAACCTCTTATAAGCCAGATGTAACACAAACACACACACACACAAAGGTGTGGATCAGAGAGAAAAACATGGGTAAAGGATAGGGCTGAACCTTTTCCAGATGGATCATCATCAGGATAAACATTATCCTTGAACCTGTGTCAAACTTTTGGATCAAAGCATTGTTCGGCGATGAAAATGAAGCTTGTTTTTCAGAAACAGGGGCTCACCCCCCCCTCTAAGTTTCTCGTGTTTTCAGGAAGGAATTCTGTTTTTAATCGAGATGAAGACAGAACCTGAATCTGAATTCATGTCTGTTATATAAACTCAGCCGATGTGGATCTGTCAGTAAGATATCTCTGGAGCCAGATCGTGTTGCTGTTTGTGTTGCAGATTCATTTGCTTACAGATTTGTGAGTAAATTCTGTCACAGAGAGCAGTAATCCTTGCTGAGTTTATGCATTAATGGTGCTTTGTGGTGAATAGAGGGAACCCTGCATCTATAGTGAACTAGGTCAAACTATTCTGGGTTACTCCATTAGATTGATTGTAAGCTAAATATTCTTACATTCAGAGTGATTCGCTCCCCTGTGCGAAGACAGGAAATGAAATCAAACATTGGTGATTACAGCTGAGGAATCGCACTTTTTAAAAATCTCTTAATATCAAGACTGTTGCCGGTGAGGCGTTTAGTTTGATTCACATCTACAGGTCAGGATGTGGGCCCTTAATCCTAAACTCAGTGCTTCCTAAGTGACCTAGTGGAAGTTAAGAGGTGAAAATGTAGTCAAACGGTGCATACCTACACCAAGGCCAACTGAAATTTAAAATTTAAAGATTTATTTAGTGTATTTATTGAATTCCTGGATTCCGAAGAACATCTGGGCCCAGATTAGAGTGTAATATTGTCTTGAGAACTTTAAGACAATAATTCCCAGTGTCAGTTTGATATGTGTTTTTTTTCATGAAGCTATAAAACCAAATGTCCAATTTTGTTCTACCTTGACGTGGTGAAAATCTTTCCAAAAATTCCTGGATCCAAATCTGGATCGACTCCCAGGGACTCCATTTAACCTGGGCCAAGCCCCACCTGGGGCAAAAATGTTCATGCAGATCCATCCATAACTCTTCGAGCAGTTCTGCTAACAAACAGGCAAACCAAGCCAGTCACATGTCCTCCTTGAAGGAGGTAAAATGTCCATTTGTTCTCGGGAGATGGAGCTAAAGTATTTTTCTTACTGAACTTCTGGCTCAGACTTAAATCCCAGCCCGTGAGGATTCACTCGCCTCAGATTAAGGATGTGTTGTGGCCGGGACAGAGTTGGGTTGTTTGTGTATCTCTCGGCTCCAACTCTGGAGGGGGGTCCCTGCCCCACAGAGAACAGCAATTAGCTAATCGCATTTACGGCTGCACAAGAGCCCCAGCTGTACAAATGCACCGCACGACCCAAAGAAAGCAAATATGAAATGACATCTGCCGAGACAACTTTGAGAAAGCACATCTTTAATAACCAGTTCGGAGCTCCCAAATTGTGCTGGGAGAAAAAATCTAGGTTAGCATGCTGCTTTCATAAAGGCCTACGTGCGTCACAGTAAATTGGACATAGTCGAAACAGAGTCTGGCTCCGCCGACTGCTTCATTCATGCAACTCCCTCTGTGCCTGTAGGTGTAAGACTTTTCATATCTGACATCTGTATCAGTTTGTAAATAATATCCGTTTCACTGCGACAGGGAAGCGTCTGAATACCCGACACCGGGGCAGACCCAGCAGGAATGCGGGAACAGATGCCAGCACACGCTTGATGATTTATTCTAAGTATTAAGATTGAGACGGATCCTGAGAAAGGAATATTAAGAAGCACTAAAGCTGCCTTAGACTTTGACATGCGGCGCAGGATACTGCCTGTTGTTGCTATGGAAATTCAGTTCAGGAAGAGAGAAACGGGCAGATAGCTCATAATTCTTCACAGCCTGATTTAATATGTTACTTTTCCTAAACACGAGGCAGCACCAGCCAGCAGCTGCAGGGCTGTGACTACCAGCGTGAACACCCTAAATTCACTTCAGTACGCTGTTAGGATGTGCCTGCATCCCAGGGTCCTTTTATTGCGAATTCTCTAGGTTTTTACAATCCCTCTTTCTATTTTTATCTGGCATGTTCACTGTTGCTAGGAGTGGGGCAGTGTCAGACATGTATTCAGGAGATGCACCCCCTTGTTTAATAATGCATAAGTACGGTGAATGCACCACAAAGGAAATCTAGAGCTTTTTTGCCTCTCCCCAGTGCCTCTCTGATCGTCTCCCATCTGCCACGGTTTACATTAAACATTCTCATACAGTAGATCTGAGCTGCTGCCAGCAGAATTGATTTACAGTGAGATTTATCGGGCAGAGCTTCCCTGCTTTGTTATGACAGACCTCGGGGGTGAGAAAGAGCATCGAGGCAAACGATACCCAGCGCTCGGATTACAGAAAACCCCCAAAACAAAACTTTTCGAAAATGTTCCAACCCGCCAAGTCCCCTCCGTGTGCTACAGCTCAGCTAACTGGACAATGCAGCATCGGAGAGATTCAGGGAGAACATTCTGCAAGATAAACGGGTGTGGACCCAAACAGCTCTCCTTTTATATCAAGCTCAACACAGCTTTCCTCTTCTTTCTGATTCCGTTCAGTCACGCTATGTGCCGGGCTAACCTATGCTGGCCCTGCGCAGAGAGCAGAAGGCTCTAATTTCAGCTCTGGCAGCAACAGTGCCGATGAGCTCATCCTCACGAAGGAGCTGGACACGGTGGGCGATGCGCTCGAGGGCTCGTTCGGGCAAGAGAGGAGGTGGGGTGCTCCCAGGGCCAGGAGAAACAGATGCTGCAATGACAATGAGCGTCCTGCGAGTTTTACACTGACTAAAGCCCGTCCAGGTCTTTGGAAGACTATCCTACTACTATTACCAGAAAATGTCTGGGAGCATGTGTAGCATGTTCCAGCAGATAATCTGGAACAAATAAAAGAGCCGCCACCTTATAACAGTTGTCTTAAATGATTTAATGGAAATCAGCACCACTCCCTTTGTGGAGACAAGCAGTTAGTCTAGTTAGGAAGAAGCTGATGTTAGTGCAGTGAACTGGAACTGGATATGCAGATCCAGCATTAGACATCCCACTGTGTGAAAGTGGAAACAGACTTTGGAAGAGGAATGCAATAACAGAAAAGGAGAGCTGGGCCAGAAGAGTGTCATAGAGACATCAGCAGCAGAAGAAGAAGAGTTAGAGATTTGCAGCAGCAGCGGGAGGAGGAGGAGGACCAGGGGTATCCATGAAAGAGCACCACGTAAATTACTGATTGCAGAGAGCTCTAATAGCTCCAGACTGGCCACACTCCATTACAGTCATTTCATACAGCAGCTTTTATTACCTCCTCCCATTACAAACACACACAGATTCACTGGGACACACACACACGGAGACTCTCACATTTCCAGCATCACCACAGTCCATTTCACTGCCTGCACTTCACCTGCAGGACCTCACTTAAACATGGCATACGCGAGTTCTGCTGACAAGAAGAAAATTTGCAGGATGCCTTCAGTAAACTTTGTGCAGCGTGCAGCACACGCACACCCTGGTGCTCCGCATCTTTCAGCAGGGCTTCCTTTCACAGCGAGCGGCCGCAGGACAGCGGCGGGACTGTGTGCGCTCTCCCATCAGGATCCGGTGCGTGTGCATGCTCTGCTTCAGGGCTTAGCTGAGATTAGGGTAAACAAGCAGCACATTGTCACCCCCCCAACTCTGCCCGGATCAGGTAAAAAAGGTCCGGGAAGCACAGAGAGAAAACATTCTGGTCTGCAGAGACGCCGCTTCAGCTTGGGACAGATCACTTTTGGCACCAAATGAGAGAAAGACCTTTGCCGCTTTGAGCGTAACTAAACAAGAAGAAGAAGAGCCCGGTTTCACTCTCACCTGAGTTCTCCTCCACCTCCCTCTCATCAGTGCAGATCCCCTGGCCATGCATCAGTGAGTGCAGCGGCCTCTCCACGCCCCTCGGCGGGTAGCAGCGGAGGCCCGTGCCACATCGGGGTGAGTAAACGCCACAGTGGGCTCCTTTAGGCAGGGCACAGGTGGGGCAGCAGCCGCAGCCGGGCTCCCGCACCGTTTCCTCGCAGCCTTCAGGCAGACGGCAGCTGGCCAGGCGCTCCTCTGAGCAAACGGGGCAGCGAATGGCCTGGTCTGACAAGCACAGTGCCGCCAACGACAGGGCGCCAAACACCCACAGGCCCCAGCAGGACGGAGCTACTGCCACGCCACCTCCACGCACCATGGCAGTCCCGGCACCTGCACGCAATCCTTTGCCCTTGTGTATGGTCACTTTGGCCGCCTCCTCTTCTGAATGTGGTGCAGCTTATAATCACTTTGAGAAGAGGTTTGAGAGGAACACTTTGTCCTGGAAGGTCTTTGATATTTTCAGCTGGTTAGTGTTTCAAATGCAGGCACACAATGCCTCTGCTGTACTGCTTCTCCGTTGCTCTGATTCAATTTCACACCGCAGAAATTGGAGCCTGCTCTTGATGCGCTCAGCTCGTGGGTGATGAGAACAAGTTTTGGGGTTTTTGGGGGGGTTTCTTTTTTGTTAAGGTGGAACGAGCGGGAAGGATATCCACCGGCACGTTCAGGTGAGGCTTGCTCTTCGAGTCCGAGTCCCGATGCTCGCCCGCGCTCTGCCGAAACACCAAAAAATCTGGTCTACAAGTGTCCAAATGCAAAGCCAGTCAGCGAAAGGCCGTGTTTTTGGTAACAGCTGCAGTTTCCTCCTCTTGCTGGTGTGCAGTGCAAAGGACTCGCTCCTGAGAATGGCTCAACACGAGTGGCTCTCCTTGGACTTTATACTGGCCCATGGACACGCCTCTTTCTACAGTGAGAGAGGAGCTGAAAGGCAGAGCAGAGAAAAGCCAGACTAAAGCTCTCTCCCTCTGTCTCCCTCTCGCACTCAGGCACACAAACTTATATACACTCTCCCTCATTTACTTGTCCTCTCTCAATCCTGAGTGCCCTGAGAGGAGAGGGAAAAAAGAGCCCAATCGCCTTTTCACTTGTTCACACAGAGAATATCACTCTGTTCTCTCTCCCTGCAGCCCACCCTTATCTCAGCCACTCTCAAATATTGATTTTTTTTTTCCCTTTTTTTTAAAAGATAAAACCATTTACGTCCAGGAAAAAAGAAGCAATGTGTCAATGCTGCTCTGCTTTAATCAACCCCAAATGCACAGCAGAAAACAACCTCTGCAGCCTCAACAGGGTCTCGCCGTGTGTTTGTGCCTGCATCCAGTGGTCAGTCCAGGCTGTGCCGTCAACCCCCCCGCCCACCCACCCACCTCCTCATTATCTCTGCTCCTAGATCTCTCTCTCTCCCTTTTTCCTAACTAGAGTGGGCAGCTATAAAAAGGCAAATGGACAGTCAAACACAGACCCCCCCCCCCCCCCTGCCCATTCCCAGCTGCTGCCCTCCCCCCACCAATCCTAAAAACGCCTCCCACCAGTGGGATCGCACGATATGTTCTACCAATGCTGCAGTTTATTGCACACGTGTGTGTTTCTGATCAGACTCTGTAAATCAGCGTGCTCCTTGCGTCTTGTTTGCCTGTGCATGTGTGCCCTCCGCCCAGCCCAAAAGGTTTTCAATCATGGCTTTTATTGCTTTTCTTTTTTCTCCCCCTGTGTTTCTTTGCCTCCATTTTGCCATGGAAACCCAGCATGCATTGTAACGCCTTTGTGAGTGTGCGTTCTTTCAGCTTTTTTCTACACGCTGGTGGCTGGTTGCCACCGGCAGGCCGTGGGCAGCAGCCAAGCCTCTCAAGGCCGTGCACCGCTCAGGTGGGTGCTGCAGCGAGCGTTGTTAGTTACGAGACATCGGTGGTACTGATCTGAAACGTCCACAAAGCACTTTAAACACACTCCAATACAAGTCTGCTTTAGGGCTCTGTGGTAAGGTTAGAAATTTTTACTGAGCCTCGATTTAAAAGACGAGCCACCCGCTTACTTTTATGTTCTTTTTTTACAGAGACGGAAAAATCAAGCTGCAGTTTCTGGAATTGCTCAACAGTCTCTGAACTCACAGCAAGAATAGGAACGTTATTATGTGTCAGTTATGAGGTGTTTGACTGTGTTTGTGTTTTGGGGGGTGCAGGGTGGTTAGTCAAAGGTTAAATGTGGTTATTGACGCAATTTTGTAGATGCTGGCTGAGCTAATGAGTTGTGTGTGAGCTGTGTTTTTGTTGTAACTTGAAAAGCAGTGCAACAGACCGGCAGACAAGCGGAACATGTAAATTCTTCTTCCGGTATTTTAGGCTCGTTTTAAACAAATATTATTTTGCCAGAGATGACAGGAAAAGGAGGGCAGACGTAGACGGGAAACGATGGATGGGAATCTTTCAACAGTGTGAAACAAAACAACCTGAAAGAAACGGTGCAGACAAAAGCAGAAGAACAACAAAGCCGCCTCCCCCCAACAAAAAAGTTAAAGTTTATATCCTCGCGGAAATCACATTTTTTTTTATCTTGCTGTTCATTCTAACAATAAGCTGTGATCTGTTGAAGTTCACAAATGAAAAGCACATAAACAGCTTCTAATAGATGTCATAAGATTTCCCCCAAAAAAAGCAGAATCTTTGCCACCTGGAATATTTTCAATATCAAAAAGAGACCATGTGCAATACTCAAATTCCAAAAGTATTGGCTATAAAAGCTGAAAGGTATAGATTTAATTACGAAATGGAACAACCTGGCAGATCTTCACAACTTTAAAGCCACATAAGGAGAAATAAAAGGAGAAAACTGACCTTTCCTTTATTATGTGCTTTCAGTGAAAGAAATAAGGATATATGGTATTTCTGTTTGTCTGGTGCTAATATGAAGCTTAAACAGTCAAAGTTGATTCAGTGAAGTGAATATTTACTGCACAAAGGTGCAGGATGAAACCAATAAGCTGTCTTATTAAAGGAGAATGAGAGAAAGGAGCTGAAAACGAGCAGAACTGGAAGGAGAACTGTGCGTTTTCTCTCACCTACATTAAACTGCTTTAGGTTTGAGTCATGTCCACAAGTTTTACAAAGAGGAGGGACGACCACAGGAAGCTAAAAGCTGTTTAAATGTTGATTTGAAGCATACTGTCTTTGCCAGCAGAGCTCTTTGCAATCAAATATTTAAACCTGTGAGTGTAGAAGTCCTTAGCCCGACCCTGTGCTTTTAGGATATGTGATCTAAGAGAAATCAGAAACAGTTGTTCCTCACTAAAATGAGAAAGATGTTTTTCTCTCTCCAGAACACTGAGGCTGTGATAGGTCCTGTGATTTTGAAGCACACTGTGGAAAAACTGTGTGGAGACCCTTCGTTATGCACAGATAATAGTAAAACGTACAATTGTGGCACATCTGACGCATTAAAAGCATCATATTTAAATAAATAAGAAGTGGGATTACGGCAAGATGGCGTCGTAGCGCGAACACCCGTCTCGCTGTGCTCCGGTGAGGTCCCCCGATTATCCGTCTAAAATACGTGTTCACCTGGTGAAACGTTACAAATGTGCGTGGGAGTAACTCTATAATGAGTCTGGACGACTATTTTTCTAAAATGCCTAACGTCAGGTCTAAGAAAAAGACAGCTCCGGTTGTGCAAGCTAGCGACATTGTGGGTCCTATGGCGGCTGAGCCTGAAGAAGCTAACGCCAGCGACACAGAAATCTCCGCTGACGCTGAGGAAACTGGGAGTGATATCGACCCGAATATCCTTGCGGCTCTGAGTAAGATAACTGACAGCATTACAACTTTATTGGATGTTAAAGTTGATACTGTGCTGGCCGCAATCCGTGAACAGACGTCTCGGATCCAGGCTCTGGCGACACGGGTGGGAGACGCCGAGATACGGATTTCAGGCGTGGAAGACACGGCAGGTGTATTGCAGGCGAAAGTGGCTCGACTCGAAAAACAAGTAACTGACATGGCAGACCACATGGACGATTTAGAGAACCGCAGCCGCAGATGTAACCTTCGCCTGGTCGGGCTTCCCGAGGGCACGGAGGGAAATGATGTTGTCGCCTTCATGGAGTCATGGCTCCCCTCCTATCTCGAGCTCACAACTAAAAATGGGAAGATCAAACTAGACCGCGCTCACCGCTCTCTAGCACCGAGGCCGGGCCCCAGCCAGCGCGCCAGACCCATCATTATGAAGCTTCATAACTTTGCTGATAAACAACGTGTGATGGCCGCAGCTCGGCGCCTGGCTACGCAGCCGAACCAACCAACAAGTCGGATCAAAGTCTCCTTCTTTAATGATTATTCAGCGGCGGTAGCCAAGAAACGCAAGGCTTTCGACGAGGTGAAAAGCTGCCTGAGGAAGAAGAATGTGGATTATGCGCTTCTCTACCCCGCCACACTGAGGCTGTTTGCCAACGGCAAGGAGAAGAGATTTAACACACCGGAGGCAGCTGCGTCCTACGCGGACTCGCTGCCCTGAATCCCCGTAACCACCGGAGTACTCCTTTTCTTCACACTATGCCTTAATTAACCGGTGTGAGTACTTGCCGAATCTAGGCATATGTGACTCTCTTTTTTCGTCCTCGCTGCTTATAAGCGACCAGGTGAAATCTTCCACCCCATCGGGCACCGGACGGACTGTGTTTTCGTCTATGGGTAGGCGTGAGTTACGCGCGTGCAATGCCCTTCGGCTTTCCCGACGGGCAGGAGGAGATTGGTTTTTCCCTACATGTTTAGTAGGGCTGTTGCCAAATCACTGTTCTTTGAATGTTCCGTCACACAGCTCTTTCATGCCTTTTTTATTTTTATTTTATTTATTTATTTTTTCAACCAGGGTGTGGTGAACCCTTTGGCTCAATATGCTTTGTGTGATACATGAATAAGTCTAATAATGAGTAGGCTGCGAATATGCACCTGGAATGTACGAGGGGTTCACAGCCCTATTAAGAGGAGGAAGATATTTACTTGTCTAAGAAAGGACGGTGTAGATGTTGCTATGTTACAAGAGACACATCTTGATAATAATGAACACTTGAAGTTGCAACAAGGATTATATGGACAAGTGTTTTTTTTCATCCTTCACTACAAGAAGTAGAGGAGTGGCAGTGTTGATTAGGAAAAATGTACCTTTTGTAGTAACTGATTGCGTTAAGGATCTGAAGGGCCGCTACGTGATAGTCAAAGGGATTTTGCAAGGCCAAAATATCTTATTACTGAATGTTTATTTTCCACCTGCCCACCCAACTACCTTTCTTACCAAAATGTTTCTGGAATTAGCCCCATTTCTTCCTAACTCTACCGTTATTATTGGTGGTGATTTCAACTTAATGTTAAATCCGCTTATGGACAGATTTCCACACAGCATTGCAACTCCTTCTCCTCAGGCCAAAGCGCTTCATGCTCTATGCGACGAGTTTGGACTTGTGGATGCTTGGAGATATACTCACCCCTCCGATAAGCAATACAAATTTTTTCGGCTCCGCATAGGTCCCAAACTAGAATTGATTACTTTTTTCTCCCGAAAACTGACTTAGGTTCAGTAGTATCGTGCGACATAACAAGTATAATCATCTCAGATCACGCTAGGGTAATCATGGATCTCGATCTTAAAGCTGCGCTTCATAGGTCCCGCCACTGGAGGCTTAATACCATTATTCTTAAGGATGAGGAATTTACCTCTCACTTCTCTGCAGAATTTAAAGCGTTTTTGGATATCAACACCCCCTCAGCTACTACTGCCTCTGTTTTGTGGGAAACATGCAAAGCTTATGCGAGGGGCCTAATTATTTCGTATTCTGCGACAAAGAAGCGACAACGGATGGAGGAACAAAAATCTTTAGAGAGCGAATTGATGGATAAGGAGAAAACATATATTGCCTCCCCATCACCACCATTATGGCAAGAAATAACCGCACTCAGGTCAGCGCTGAATTGCCTTCTTACCAGAGATGCAGAGAAGAAACTTAAATACACCAGACAGAGGTTCTACGAGCATGGAGATAAGGCCGGTAAATGTCTGGCGTACTATGTTAAGAAGCGCGCAGAATCTAATACCATTGCAGCGATATCTGATGAAGGTGGCCACAAGATATATGAAAACAAACTGATAAATGACTGTGTTAAGAAGTTCTACGAAGCCTTGTACTCTTCTCAACAAGTCCCGGAGGGGGTGCAGCTGATGCATAATTTCTTCACCCAATTCGACTTACCAAATTTGTCAGAGGAACAGAAGACTGCCCTTAACAGCCCTATAACTAAGACCGAAGTGATTAAGGCTATTAAATCACTGCGAAGTGGAAAGTCGCCAGGGCCTGATGGCTTCTGTTGTGAATTTTATAAACAGTTTCGGGATATTATTGTGGAACCGCTTCTTGATATGTTCAACCACTCCTTCATTACGGGTGAATTCCCGCAGACACTGAAGGAAGCCAACATTTCCCTAATTCTAAAGAAAGGGAAGTGTCCTGATTTGTGCGGATCCTATAGACCTATAGCCCTCTTGAATGTAGATAGGAAACTGCTTTCTAAAATTCTGGCCACCCGCTTAGAAATTTTTTTACCTGTGCTGATAAGGGAGGACCAGACAGGCTTTATAAAGGGTCGAAACTCAGCCACCAATGTTAGACGCTTACTGAACGCTATTGTAGCTTTCAAGCAAAAATCTATTGACGGCCTGGTGCTTTCTCTCGATGCGGAGAAAGCATTTGACAGAATTGAGTGGTCTTATTTGTTGTATACTCTGGGCAAATTCGGCTTAGGGGAGAATTTTATAAAATGGGTCAAAGTTATCTACAATAATCCACAGGCAGCAGTCCTGACTAATGGACTTAGGTCTGATTACTTCAACACTCATAGGGGAGTTATGCAGGGCTGCCCCTTATCGCCCCTTCTATTCGCTCTGGCCATAGAGCCTCTTGCTGAGGCCATAAGGGCGACGCCCACAATACGTAGTTTAGAGATTGGACAGCTGTGTCATAAAATAACCTTATACGCGGACGACATCTTGATTCTTTTGACTAACCCTGTAACATCCGTACCCAGTCTCATTGAGGTGATTGACAGGTTTAGCCATTTCTCTGGCTATAGAATCAATTTGGCTAAGTCAGAGGCCATGCCTCTCGGTACTCTTTTCACAATGCCGGCTACTGTTCCTTCCTTTCCTTTTAAATGGTCTCCTAATGGATTTGTGTATTTGGGGATCTTTATTACCCCGTCTCTCGACCAATTGTACAAAGCCAACTTCACACCCTTATTTGGCAAACTCAAATAGGACCTAGAGCGGTGGGCGTCACTTCCTGTCTCCTGGCTAGGACGCATTGCCCTGATCAAAATGAATGTGCTGCCCAGGCTATTGTATCCTATCCAAATGATCCCTGTCTTGTTCTCTAAGAGAGTACTGAAGGACATAAATGGTTGGCTCACCTCTTTCATCTGGAACAAGCGCAGACCCAGACTCAAGATGGCAGTGTTGCATCTGCCAAGCTCCAGGGGCGGCTTGGATCTACCTAATATTAGATTGTATCAGCTTTCTGCCCATTTAAGATTTGTGAGCGACTGGGTTAGGGGTAAAACCTCAATCTGGTCGGATATTGAGACAGCTCTGTCACAATGCAAACTGAGCGATCTATTATTTTGTAATGATTTTAACGGAATTAAGGCCCTTTGTACAAATCCTGTAACAATCAACACCCTAAAAGCGTGGCGAATTGTCCGCCGTCTTGAGGGAAGATCGAGAATAACATCAACCTTTACCCCTATAATGAATAACCCTGCTTTCCCTCCGGGTTCTTTGGACCCCGGCTTTCAACGATGGTCTGATAAGAATATTAAGTCTCTTGGTGACCTTTTCTCGGGTGGTGAACTCATGTCGTTTGAACAGCTTACCAACAGTTACGGCTTGCCTAGACAGGATTTCTTTCGTTTTTTGCAAATACGACACTATATCACTCACAATACAACCCTTGCTGAGCACCCTGAAGTATCTGATGTTGAGAGGGTTTTGTTTGGGCAACAGCTGACGGTGTCTCTGAGTTCATTTTACCATGTGCTTAATGCTTTGACTACCACTGATGCGCAGGGGATTAGAGGTGTGTGGGAGAGGGAACTGTCGGTAACCATAGATGAAGATAAGTGGGATACCGTTTGGTCTCTCGCAAAAAGGATTTCAATTTGTACTCGGACAAGAGCAATCCAATTTAAGATTTTACACAGATTACACGTATCCCCTCACCGCAGACACCTCTTCAGCCGCTCTCTTTCCCCTGTGTGTCTTAAGTGCAAAACTGATGTAGGGACTTTAACTCACTGTTTTTGGTCCTGTTATAAGCTTCAAGAATACTGGGCTGACATTACAGGTGAACTGGGGAAAATCTTCCACGTTGATATAGAGATGGACCCTTTGTCCCTGATTCTAGGTCTTCCAAGTGACCGCCTAAAAGCGGCGGCCAACAAAAGATTGTATAACACTCTAACATTTGCAGCCAGGAAAAATATCCTCTTACAATGGATCAACAATAGGACTCCCACTGTCTGTGGCTGGCGCAAAATAGTTTTTGAACTGATTCCTCTGGAATACCTCACACACGTTATACACCACAGTGTGGGTCAGTTCTATGGGATGTGGCACCCCTTTTTGGACTATATTGGACCGGACCTTTCCGCTATCTTATTCAAAGGACTACTACACACGTGATCACCACCCGGGCGCTGTAAGACTGACTCACCACCTCTTGTATGTTATATTTTGTATCTTGTATTATGCCTTATTTAAGAGCTGTTGTGTACGTTTTGTGTTTGTACTGTTTTGTTGTTCTGTGTCTACTGTCGAGACACTGTCGTGTTAAAGGAAAATCTGCAATAAAAACAATGATGAAAAAAAAATAAATAAATAAATAAGAAGTATATAAATAAAGTGAGGAGCATACATCAGCAATTTTAGAAGCAGTGAAAGACAAACATTTTCATCAGTAACCCTCTTTCTGCCTCAGTTTTCAGACTACGTTCGGATCTTTAAAGGCACTACATGCTGGTACGTCCTCCCGTCACTGAAAACCAGCTTTGCTCATATGGTCGCTCCAACCTCCTTCATTACTGCGTGTTACTAATTAGGCGTCTGTGGAGTTAGATAGTGGATAATCTTTTGTAACAGACCCGCCTTAGGGTTGAACATAAAACATTCAAATGTCACAAGACTTAAAAGTTTTGATTATATTAAATAGTTTTTGGCAGTTTTTAAAGTGTTTCAGCTGAATTATTTGTTCCCCCCTTAAAATTTCACCTCACACTTGAAATTTTGTAAATTTTAAAGGTGAAACCAAAAACTAAATCTGATACAAATATCTGAGGGTCACTTCATGCTCCTGTACCACAAGACCTTTGTTACCTGTGGTAACTCCACAGGTTGTGGTCAAAGCTGGATCCGGTGAAAATGTTGACGTAACACTGAAAATACGTCAGTATCCCCCCCGCCTCTCTTACACATAAACACACACACACGCGCTTTTGTCCCCCATGTTTTTGTCTCCGTTTGCGTCACTCGTCCCCTTTAAAGAAAAACCTAAGTATGACTCGAACGGCGGTTTTAGAGAACTGCTGCTCATTCAAGCAACAAGTGCATTCAAACTAAACATGCACCTGGAGATCTGCTGCGCATGTGTTCAGGGATTTTTTAACTTGTTTTTATCAGCAGGAGAGAGCATGAGCTTTTATTTGCCTTTATTTACACGCGTTAGAGTCGCTTGTTTTTCCCGTGAGGGGGATGGTAGATGATTTAGCAACTATAGGCATAAAAATCACACAAATATAACTTCACTCACTGTAAACAAGTGAATGCTGTGCTCAGATCATATGCTGTATCATAAAATAGGTACTGATTTCAGTGATACTGCATATGCACTTTTAAGACTGCTTAAACTCTCCTATAATAACAAGCCCGACTGTTAAAGCTCATCTGTAGACAATATTGGGATACAAGTATTTAAAAGCTTTTTTCCTAATTCTCTTCCAACTCTGCGTCAGAGATGGGAATAAAGAGAGGGACACTCAGCAGCTGCAGCATACAGATGCAGAGCCATGATGTAAGATTTTCCACAGCCAGTGTCTGACTTCTGCAGGTACGGACCATAAAGGGCAGATATCAGCTGTTTATTCACCTGAAATGAGGGGAATTCTTAAAAGAAAGAAAAGTAAATGAAGTTTCAGCTTCAGACGAGTTGGACTTTGAAGTAGCTTTCACATCTGGCCACAAGATGGAGTTAGATCTCCTTAAAAGCCAAGTCTGGAGCCATGTGGACGCCCTGAAGTAACATCAAACCCCGAATCGGTTCTTTGTTTCGCTCATAAATGTTGTTGGCTGTGCGTGTTTAGGTTCAGAGAAGGAATGTTTGAAGATTTAAACATCATCAGACTTGTTCTGAGTCTCGCCGTCGGTGCTGCTCTGCTGGATTCACACGCTCTGGTCTTTGTTGCTCCACCTTGCTGAAAATGCGTTCCTGTTCCTTTAAGGAATTCACGGCTGTGACGTTGCTTATATTCCATATTCAGAGAAAGTCCAGCGGCGGAGTGTGGAATCTCCTCCTGTGAGTGCACTTCTCCTCTGTGGTGCTGAGCAAGAAGCAGGTAAGATCTTATTCTCATCATTACTCCTCAGACTTACTGTTAACTTCCAGCAAAAAACAAAACCAAAGACGTCTCCTGGAATTAACAGCAGCAATGTAGACATGTGCTTCTCAATTTCATTTTGACCATGTGAGAAAGTTTCCTATTGATGTATTTTAACGCAAGAGCTTCAGTTAATCATGAAAACCCTATCAACGGTGTGGTGTTTTATTATTTATTAGAGCTGATGCGAATAAATAGTTGAAACAATATAAAATATAATGAAATACTTTGTTAACTCGGTGGAAACTGACAGGGGGCTTCTTTAAAAAGTGCACGTCTGGATTTTTCTTAAATAATTTTGAAACTGTGCTGGAGTGTCTGTGTGTGCTCTTTTACGCCTGCTCCTGTGTACAAACCCAGCAGGAAATACATGAGCAGTGAACATCATCTCTTTCTCATAAGGCTAAATGTAGAGACAGGGTCGAGCAATCAACCGTGGGCTTTTTTACCCACTCTTCTTTTTTTTTACACTGTCCAACCAACAGGAACAAAGAGATGCAAGTCTTGCTTCTATTTCTTCACAGGCCTTGTAGAAATAGTAAAGGGGAGGTTGGGGGGGCTCTTTTATTAGCATCGAGAGCATCTGAAAAAGTTAAAATTGTCTCACAAACGGTCAGATAAAATGTGACACAATGAATGTAAGAAACAAACCCGCCTTTTCTCTATCTTTATTGGCAGACCTGGTTTTAAAGCGCCAAAGGGGAGAATCTGGTTAGACTCTCATTAACCGAATACTGTAAATCCCCCCCCTCACAGAACGTTTTCCTTCATCATGAGCACAGAAAAGCATCCTGAATTCACATCCTCAGAGGCAGACGGGATGGGTGAGTATAGGCATTCCTTGTCTTTAATGTGAAACTTTCGATGATGAGGATGCACGCATTCCTCCACAGCGGCCACCATCCTGGCTGAAGTCGTGCCTAAAAACTCCACCACGTACGTGGAGGGATTTGTGCACGCTGCAGCTGAAAGCAGGTCATAGTGTCGGGGTCATGAGCAAGACTTCCTGCATATTTACTGTTAATCTGGAGTTTTAATGTTCATTTGTTGCTACGGAAAACACTTTTTTAATTAAGAAGAAAAGCGTCGCTCAGTTTTAACACATCCACTCAACATGTTACTTTCTCAGATGTTGCAGATGTGAAGTCGCAGGAGGAGGAAGAAGAGAAGGAGGACAGCTCATTTAGTGAAAATGGAATTCAGTCCGCTGAAGGTGTCGCAGATCCACGTATGTGTACCCACACACACACTCACACTCTCAAACACACACAAATATATATATATATATATATGTATATATGTGTGTGTGTGTGGCATTGGTGCTACAGCTGTTCTTTACACGTCTTTTGTTGGGTTTTTTTGCCTGTTTCAGGAAAAAAATTGAGGAATGGTGCTACAATACTTTCATACAATGAAATAGATTATACTGGTTGAGGACAGGAAATACAGGAAACCATTTAGAGTGGCAGAAAAAGTAGAGGAGGGGGATTAAAATGTGAAAGGTCACCTGTAACCAGAGCATTTGGCCAAATCGAGCCAAATCCGGCCCTTTGCAAATCTTAATCAGGCCGTATCTTATTTTATGTTCCTGATCATTTTTTATCCACCTATTTGTAGCTGTGGCCATGCACCTCCACTGCACCTGCGAGCTAACAGGCTAGCTATCGCCGAAAGCAACAAACGGCATAATTTGCAGCTTAATTTTGTCGTTTGAATCAGCAAACCAGCAGGCATTTGGAGTGAAAGACAGGGAACTGCTGCTTCGCTGAGCTCACAAGAGGAGCGCAGCTGCAAGCGCAAAATGTTTTATCAAACCCGCTCGTAAAATGATGGAAACGTGAAGACGAGTTTCATTTTTATGCGCAGCCAGTTTCGTGGCAGGTGACTGGAATGTGTGTAACAGGTGAAACAGCAAAGATCTTTAACTGTGTTTTAAATGAAACTTCCCACGCGACCTTTCAGTTGTGACGCTCGTCTCTGCAAAAACTTGCACAAAAAAAGCAGATTTGTTATTTTGCTTTTACATCAGAGGTTTCTGGGTTTAATTAGCTAGTGTTCGTGCCGGTAGCTGTCAAATTTATGCATAAATGCTTATCTGAATACTATAAAGCCAAATAAATATTGTTGTGTACTAGCTGAGGGCTTTCTGTGGACCAAATCATTGTGAGAAGAGCTCGGCAACAAGCTGTGTCTGGTATTTGCATGTCTCTCATTTTCCAGGGTTTGACATGAACTACATCAAGGTTGCACGTGACGAAGAGGTGCTTGATTGATTTGATAGGTCATCTAGCTGATTAAAGTTTCATTGACCGCGTGCCAATATAGAAAGTAAGAGAGCGGGGCCTGCAAATATGCATTCATACTGTATCTGATCAGTGGATGGTGGTTTATGTTCGGAAACGTTGTTTTTCACCAGTTAGTGAGGTGACATTTCTTGACACCAATGGTATATGGGTGCATGATGCCTCAGTGGTTAGCACCATCACCTCACAAGAACAGTGGGTTCAGACTTGTGAGGCTGTAGCTATGTGGAGTTTGCGTGTTCTCCCAGAGCTCCGGTCAATAAATGAGTGTTGATGAGTGTCCGAAGTCTTTCTGTTCCTATTGGGCAGCAGTTAATATGACACCAACCAGAGAAGTAATTGGATGAAATGGAAACATCCATCCTGGATTCTTCCTAAAATGCAGTCAGAATGCAGAAAAGGAGAGAAAGAGATGATGAAACCTTCGAGCAAAAGCTCAATCTGCCTGTGGTGTGGATGGTTCAGACAGCCCAGTATGACAGGAGCCCTCCAGAGACCCTTCCTGTTATAGCTGACCCAAAGCTTGGCCTGGCTCATCAGACCTGTTCTTACGAGACTACTGGGTCTGTTTTTATTGGGCAGGTTTAGACCCCAAACAAAGCAGTGATGCAAGAAGTAAAAACAGATTCAGCAGAACGCCTGTGAAAGAGAGGCATCGAGCCTTTGCTTTGTCTATTTAGCTGTAACATCAAAACAACATTCACTGCAAAGTCGGTTATATAGACCAACACCTCAGTGTGTTAGACATGGTAGGACTTATTAGTCTGCGATAATGTCTACAACATATATGATGAAACTGCACAGAAACGTCCCTGGGTCCGAGTCCTGTTCCTGCTGCATCACAGTGTTACAGGAAAACTTGAGGGCTGCACCAAAAACCAAAGGTTTGCACTCTGAGTCTGGAAGTAGATGAAGTCATTTCACAGAAGCCTAAATCTGTCCTCATCTCCAGCATTTGGTGTCATTAAACTCAGTCTGAGACGTCTAAAATCAGACCTTTTTAACTCCTTGTACATGGTGAACATTGGTCACAGGAACACTGATGAGAACCAGCAGGGACTCTGTCTCCATTTTCTCAGCCAGTGTCGTGTCCACACTCTGCAGTCTCTTCTCTCTTTCTTTTTTCTGGTCACAGCAGAGTGACCAGAAAAGCTCCTTCTGTTTCTGCATCATTACTCAAACCTTGTTCTTCTTGTAAATTTCTACTAGGAGCCCGATGACAGATAATACAGAATTAAATTTAGTTTTAATCTTTCATGTAGAGACCCTTTGATTAAAACTGACTGAACACACACTGTATGTAGGTATGAGAGGCTGTCTCCAGCGTGTGGTAGACATGGTCTGGTTTTAGTTCTCACTGCACGTTCGTGCTTCTGTGATAAAAGCTGCATTTTAAAAGCTCTCTTCTTGTCATCAAGCGGGCAGAAACTGTGACAACTCTGTTTCACACGATATTTTTAATGTTGAATTGTTTTGACTTTGTCATTCAGCCCTAACTCTCTAATTTCTCACTTAAAAAAAAAAAGAACATGGTGTTACAGACAGCTCTCCTCTTTATTTCTGACTGCCACCCATCTATCTACCCCACTGGGTGCACTTCCTAAAGCCCTGCTCTGCGTCTAATGCACAGCCTGCGGTTCACTGCTTTGAGACACTGGACTCTATATCGGGCCTCTCGGAGCTCTGTGTGTGCAAAGTTTCCATAGCACCTCTGAGCGCTTTCCACAATACAAGGCGCTGCTCTTCAGCTCATCATCAGTCACCGCCAAGACCACAGTGTGGTTTTTGGATGGAACTGAATAAGCTGGGGGGCTGGTTAACGCTTGCAAGAGGCTAGGTGAGAGGTCCTGTACATTGGGCCTTAGGACTCTGCGTGTAGGCAGATGTGGTGTTAATAAATGAAATTGCTAAATCCTGCATGGAGAAGTAGTTTGAGCTGAGCGTGTGGTTGAGAAACCAGAAGAAAAAAAACCAAAAGCGGGAAAATCTTGCTTGTATAGGTGATGTAATTGGTGCTCGGCTGGCTGAGGGGACACCGAGAGGACTTTAGGTGCACTTTAACACCTTTTAACCCTTAAATTTGGATGCTTTTAAGCCTTTGTGACCAACGTGATGAACAGTCAGTCTGAAATGACTCTTCAAAGGCAGATGAGGAATTAGTGTTGTCTGTCTGAGGCGCCGGCTCACTCACTCTCTCTCTCTCCTGCCCTGGTTCTAGCCGCTGTGTAGAGGAAATGCCTTTGCCTTATCTCAAGCACACATCTTCTGAATCTCTCTGTGACACTATGCATCGGCCCAAATTAGGCTACCCACACTTTGGAGATGTGCTAGTACTAATATCTTGCTATCGACCTTAAATACAAATGTGGAAGTAAAGACGTGACTGTGTTCCACATTCTGCTCACAGCTTATCTAGCTCCTTTGTTGGAAAATGCTCTACACATTCCTGTGAAATGTCTCTCCAAATGCATATTTTGGTTGTCCCCTCCTTCCACTTTGCTCAGGTGTGATAAAGTCCGAGGCTGAGGAGATGGAAGATAACGAGCAGCTTCTCAAGGCTGAAAAAGACCAAGAGATTGTGCCTAAAGAGGAAGCAGAGGGAGGCAGTGAGGACGGGATGGAGGAAGGTTTTGATGGGGAGAGGACAGAGGAAGAGAATGATGAGGAGAGGGACATGGAAGGGGATGAAGAGGGAGATGGCCTGAGTGAGCCGCAGGACCTGTCGCTGGTGGACTACTCGCGTTACGACAGCGCGGCCCTCCCCGACGCCAGCGCAGCGGCGTCTGCCGCCAACGCGGAAGGCGCTTACGCACCTGGAGCCGGGCCGCCTCGCATCCAACCGACAGGCAAGCTCAGCTGTGACATCTGCGGCTTGTCCTGCATCAGCATTAACGTACTGCTGGTGCACAAGCGCAGCCACACGGGTAAGCAGAGGGACGCTGACCTCAAAGATCGCAGTTGTGCAATCGCCGCGCTGTTGATGGCCCTGAGGTCTCCTTTTATTGACTCTGTCAAAGCGATTAGGAACACACAATCGTGTGCTAACTGACAGATTGTGAAATAGCCTCTATTGTTGTTCATATATTCCACGCATGCACTAACTGTGTGATCTGATCGCAGCAGCAGATAGGTCAGCACATCAGACTGCAGCTGCAGTTATCGTTCTGCCCTAAAATCCTGAAATGAATGACAGATTTTCTGAAGTGATGACCTAACCAGCGTGCTCAGAGCCGAGTTATAGTATGGAAAATAATACTCATCCCACTCATGGGATTACTCTGTCAGCTTATCCATAGAACTGATATATCGAGTTATCGGCGGTGCACAAAAAATATCAAAAACGTGAAAGAAGGTCAGAAATTCTCATGTTGCTACATTTTAAATGTCTTCAAAATGAGTCACGAAGATTATTTTTGTCCCGTCTTCCATCAGTCTGACTAACAAAGCAGAGTTTAGCTTTAAGTCATCACAGACAATTATTATAATCCTGTGCTGTGAGATTATGTGATTTTAGGCTTCTGAAACTATCAAATCTTAGTCAGAAGAATATTCTAGCAAAAAAAAATAGTGTTGGGGTTACGGTTATGATGGAGTAGATAGGGTACTTAAACATGAAAGCAAGCTATACTTATTCATATGGCACTTTTTACCCACAGATAAAAGAAGATAGATTAAGAACACACACAACTGCCCCAATAAAACAGAGTCTAGAGCAGTACATGGATTCAAAGGCGCAAATGTCCTTAGCTGGGGCAAGCACGTTACTTAAATGCTCAAGTGACTTTAGCTGACTTTTAAAAGAGATGACAGAATCGGAAAACCTCAGAGGTGAAGCAGAGCGTTCCACAGGTCGCCTGCTGTGGCCTCGAAAAGCTCGATCACCTCGTGTCCTTGGGCGGGGGCGTGGAACAAACTGTAATTTCAAGTTGTTGTTAGATCTCAGTGGGCGAGCTGAGGAGAGAAATTGAGGAAAATCCGCTAGACGCGAGGAAATCTGATGGTTAAGAAGTGAAGACGCTGAGGCGACCATACTCCCTGTAACAACCATGATCCACCGTCTGATGCAGTACTCGCTTACTTGAAAGGCTCGTGTGTCTCTGTGACATTTAATCGCGACTTTTGTTGTAAAACATACAAACATTAGAGCTGCATTTCACTGAGTAGAGCCGAGCAGTGCTAGTCTTCGTTTGGCACCCGTGAGGCTTTGTTTCTGACATGGGAAGTCATGCACAATCTGCTTGGCAATTGTGCGGTCTGAGTTGTCCGTGAGAACAGTCTTTTCTAGGTTTGGACGTTACTTTCTTCCCCTTTTAAAGATGGTGAATGATTCTGTGTTTTTTTGCAATTCATCGTAGGAACAAGAAAACAACTAAAGTCAAAAAAAATGGAAGCCAACAAATATCTGAGCTATTGCAAAATTTCCACCCAACAAGAACATAAGAATACCACAGTGGGGTTTTTTATTTTGCTTACAGGAGCCTCGCGGCAGGTGGTCGAAATCAGAATAAGTTGTGTGATTAAAGAAGCCGGTGTCGTGTGAGAATGTGCAGGATTGTTTCAAACGCTGTGTTTTTTCAGGCGAGAGGCCATTCCACTGCACTCAGTGTGGGGCCTCCTTCACCCAGAAGGGAAACCTGCTTCGCCACATCAAACTGCACTCCGGGGAGAAGCCTTTCAAATGCCCGATGTGCAGCTACGCCTGCCGGCGACGTGACGCTCTGAGCGGGCACCTGCGCACCCACTCTGGTACCAGGCAGCCACACACACACACACACACACACGCACTCACACTGATAAGCTCTGATACTGTATGCACCTGCGTACAGTACCATGCTGGTTGGTTTCTCACTCCTTTTGAATCTGAGGTCTGCTGAGGCTACATGGCTTTTCCAGTAACACCTTGCCATGCATTCTCATATGGTTACACACATCACATATGATTAGCTTACTCATTCACCTCTGGAAACTTACTCATTCACTTTCAGTTCACGTGTTTCTCCTGCACGGCCTCCAATATGCACACCATCATCAGTTTTGTACGAAACCGCGTACTTAACGAAGTAATGCTTGCTTCATGCCGTTGATGTGTTTGAGTGTTTAACTGAAACCTCTGCCTCGCAGTAGAGAAGCCCTTCAAGTGCAACCATTGCAGTCGCAGCTACAAGCAGCGCAGCTCGCTGGAGGAGCACCGAGAGAGGTGCCATGTGTACATTCAGAGCAAAGGTCCCGCCGAGAGAGGTGAGCAGCGGTGCGCACACACTGTCTCACCACCACGCTTGTAAGAAGACTCCAACATGTCTCCGAGGGACACTCGGTTCACACATGCACATATAGGTGTTAAAGTTATGAAGAACGCATGCATTTCTGCAGCTCGTGCAGAAATGCACACGCTCGTGCAGGTGCACACTTAACAGATCCTGTTTTTATAGCCCCATTAAAAATAACAAGCTTATGGCTACTACCCCGCACTTACAGCTAAACGGGTTATGGCTGCTGTGGCTTCTCATCTCTCTACCATCAAAGGGGAAGCTAAATAATGTAGGGCAAATGCTTCAGCCCAGCCACCCGACACAAGCAGGAACACAAACGCACACCACCTTACCTCCCCCTTCCCTCCAAATAAAAAAACAGAAAAGCCTTTATGTACTCAGAGGACAACAGCATGGTTGCAACACACAGACAATGCTCTGTTTCTGTGGTCACCAAATGTCGTAAGTTTATGCCTGATAGTGCCGTAGTGGTGAGGAAGTACATCCTCATCCTGTGGTCTCCTCTCCTGTGCTGGTGAAGTAAAAAAGAAACCAGGAAGTGAGGTCAAAGGAACGTCTGCTCTCAAATTAATATCTCGTTCCTCCCGGTGTAACTGCGCTTCTGCGCAGCTGCTGTGTTTTTTGAGTTTCTTCCTTTTTTTTAAAAAAACTCTGTGACTTCAAAGGCTGATGGACAGCTGTGCACTCATGACACTGCCTGATCAAAAAGAGAGTCTTCATTTCCTTATCTCTCTCTCTTTCTCTCTCTGTGCTCTTCTGCTGCCAAGCAGAGGACAGTCACACATCCAGGACTCAGATGGGTACTGAGCGTGCGCTGCTGCTCGACAGGCTCGCCAGCAACGTAGCCAAGCGGAAGAGTTCAATGCCACAGAAGTTTACAGGTAAGGGTATAAACACCTCAGGCCGATGAAAGCGCTCAGATTTCTCTTTAAAAATGTGCTTTTATATCTTTAAGGAATATTTAGTGGCTCCAGCTTTTATACGTATCGTTTGTCATTTTGCCTTTTGCTGCGCTTTTATGCTGCACAATGCAGAATTTGAAGTTGTCTGTCTGAGCTACTTGTTTGTCTGTCTGTCTATGCTGGCCTTCATCTGTCGCCAAAGGGGGTTTCAGGGCAGACCACCTGCCTCATACCTGCACACACCACAGAGTGGTCCCCACTGCTCCAAATTCTCTGCAGGAATTGTGTCATCGGTGGGTATTGGTAATTATTGCACGGTTAATAAAATAGTGTCATGCACATGAAACCTCTGAGTTCCATTACTAACCGCTTGTGTTTTGATTCGATCTGAGATAATTTGAGCTGGTAATTATCAGAAGTATCAGTTTCGGTAAATGGCTGACTTGCCACAGTGATTTCCCAAACTTTATGGGCGTATATATACACACACATGCACAATGATTTTCAATAGCTTGCTCTCACCTTTCTGGTTAAGACTAACACTGAGTTGTAGTTTCGCAATCGAGCTTCGAGCTGCTCGCAAAAAGCATGAGTGTTTTGGCAATTAAAAAAAAAAACCCTCCTACATCTCCATCAGGTTTACAAATGAAGTGAGATCTTTCAATATGACAACCACAGGAGGAAAAAGAGAAGTAACCACAGAGAGCAAACAAGGCGCGAGGCGAGAAACGTGAGCAGGTGTCTCTCTGTCATTACACCAGCTGCACTACAGAGGCCTTCATCTGCGTCGTATGCTTCCTCCCTGTCCCTAACTGCTGCCTCGGGATGCTGCCAGGCTTTAAAGCTGCTTTAGTCCCGTCGACCTGGCGCTTTCCAGGTTTTTGCTTTTTCCCGCCCTCGGACTGCACGGCGGAGTGAGAAACCCAGCAAGGGTCTAAATCTTTTCCATCTGTTTTAACTGCTTCTTGCTTCCTGTGTTGTTTCTCTGCCCGTGCTGCTGGATGAGGTTTGCAAAGTCTCCTCGTGCTGAGCTCTTTCTTGTCGTCTAGGCGACAACGGCGTGTGCCTGGACCTGAGCTTTAACAGGGATCTGGTCCACCGAACTGATGTCAAGGATCCTCCGTCGGACTCCCCGGGGCCAGACGCCCATCACCAGCAACAACCGATCCACCCAGGCCCCAATGGTGACCAACCGCCTTCCCACAGGCCCTACCCCATCTCGTTAGCCCGTGGCGACATCACTCCCATGGGCCTCACCAATGGCCACAAGATGGCCATGCCGCTCCTGGGAATCCCTCACGCCTCCCAGCCTCCCCTTGGCATGGACTCTTACCACAATGACAACACCCAGATATCCCAGCCTGTCATGTACAGCTTAGGCCACCTGCTTGGGGGGCTGAATTCCCAGAACGGCATGCCTCACCCACACGCCCAGCCCATCCCCCTGTCGCCTCTTGAGGCTTTGCGAGTGATGCGAGCTGACGGGGAGACCGTGCCCGGGGCCGTGTACCCCTGTGGCCACTGCAGGGTGATCTTCCTGGACTATGTCATGTTCACCATCCACATGGGGTGCCACGGCTTCCGCGATCCGCTCGAGTGTAACGTGTGTGGCCACCGCAGTCGGGACCGTTACGAGTTTTCTTCCCACATAGCCCGTGGCGAGCACCGCCTAGAGTTGAAGTAGACTGCAGGCACAACACCAGCACTGCATGAGAAAAACAGCAGATTAACTCATATAAGTAGTGTCAGAAATGAATTCATGAAGTAGCTATCACTTTCTGCCTGTGTGTGTGTGTGTGTGTGTGTGTGTGTGTGTGTGTGTGTGTGTGTGTGTGTGTGTGTGTGTGTGTGTGGGTGTGTGTGTTGGAGAGGGAGACGTTATACGAGTGTAACGGGTTTCAGGGTGTTTTTAGTCATACTGTAGTCATCTGAAAAGATGGCCTGTAAAATGTTAATGCAGGAGCACTTCTACCTCCTTTTTCATGCATATATTTGTACTTAATGGTCCCTGCTGTAGCCGCTGTGTATATCCTAATCCTCAGTTCCATATGTTAATTCAAATGTTCCAAAAATATGAGCACTTATTACATTTATTGTGTAAATGCTTTTGTTTTTTATCAGTGTAAAGATGTAAGTAATAAAAGACAGCTCTTCCTTCGTCACACACAAGCTGCACCACGCCGAAAGACTTTTAGCTTCTCTGACAAACACTTGGCAATTCAAGACTGCAGAAAAAAAAAATCCTATTATCTCGAAGGTCACATGTCTCTTTTTTTCTCAGCTGTGGTTTTCTGAGTGTAGTTCACGGCTTCAAAGGACACATCACTCTGCTTCTCACTCCAGATATTGTACTCATTTAGCGCTCCCCACAAGTTGCTTCACAGTTTTTCACAAGACTTTTAGTCACACAAAACACACAGTGTTCAATTACATTTCTCACTTCTGTTTGATTTATACAGCACTGGTTCCCTTCACACTGTGCAGAAAAGGCCGTACAGTGAGACAGAGGTTCCATCATTACATTTAACCCTTGAAAGTACAAAACTGCACTACATGTATGGAGGACAGAGGTAAAGGAGATCGAACAAGGTGGATAAAAATTCAGTATAAAGTCAAGCTAAAGGCCTCAAAATGCGTATGGCAGCAGATGAAATCTTCTAGGTTCCATTAAATCAGGAGGGAAAAAGAGACTGATCACTTTGTTCCATGCAGTACGTGTTGACAGATTCTGAAAATGATGAAATGTATGGCTGGCTGAAGCTGCCAAAGTTAAAATAAATACATATGTAAGTAAATGGCTCAATTAATGTGGTGAATGTGTTGAAAATAAATGTAGGCCTTTCTTATTTTGGGGACTGCACAACACAACCCAATATTTCTATTTTAATTTGCTTCTGAATGTTTTTTTTAATATAATTTCTAAAAGTATTTCTGTATATTTTCTTTCGCCTTCCTGTTTATGTCCTCATTTATTTCTATATTTTCTTTCACGATGGATGCCAGAGCTACACCAGAGTCTGCAGTTAGGAACAGCTAGAGAACTGACGGTCTGAGCTAATCCAGCTCCTTGTATTGTTTAGGATCATTTGGGAAGTAAACCCTTTGCTCATTTCACTAAATGTATTAAAGAGATTCTGGTGCATTGATGCAGAATCAGCCACGATCAAAACATAGCGTAAAGAAGCAAACATGACATCAGGACTTTTAAGCAAATGTAGATGTTCGCTTAAAAAAAAACACCTACAAATGCATCAAAGCCGCCCTTTTGCTCGTCTCCTCTAACTGAAGTTTTCACGCCGTTTGTAATTATTTTGTTAATTATCTTTGATTTTGGCAGTTTTGGCCCTCCATCCATGGATGGAGGGGAGATGGTGGTGTTTGTAACGGGATCATCGCAGGATTTAATCTGACTCCATCTTGAGAAAATACAAAAACGAGTCACATGTCTCTTCACATATATGTCGTCTATGTGGCGAATGTGTCATACGTGGTCTTCTGTGCGTGTAGCTTCTATGTGAAAGTGGTTTTGTTGGACAGAGGGTGAAGGGGATTTCAAGCAAAGTGAACAATAGTTTAATTTTACATTTTTTGGGCCAGAAAAGAATGAGAGAATATGCAAATTAAAAAAAAAATCCCACTTCCCACTTATATTTCACTTCACCCACAGCAAGGAGAGAAATCAATTACGTGTGCCAGTAAAGCTCCCTGATATGGGATCTCAAAGGTGCAACAAATGTATGTGAAATTTGTGGGAATTTCTTTGTGACAAACTTCAGGAGCCTCCTCTGACAGCTAAATCTGTCTTTCCTGTTTGTATTGGGGAAGTTTTGGTGAGCACACAAAATGAGTTCTGACTAGCTAACTTAATATATGAGTGCAGGAGGGGCTGTGTGTGTGTCTGTGTGCGCGCGCGCAAATGTGGATGCACTTCGCCCCCACATGTTACTGCAGGAACTCGGCTACGCCTTGCTGCCTTCAGATCAGCAGAGGGTGTTAGCTTCATCCAGCTGCCACCTCGCTATCTGTCCTCTCCATCAGCGCCAGTTCCCTTTTCTCTCTTTGGGTTTGAAGAGAAATGACACTTGTGAGACAAACTGTCATCACAGCTTTGTGTCCATATGTCAGTATAAAAAGCCCAGTCATCCATTTCAAAAGTACAACTGCGCTGGTTCTCTTTTTCCTATTATAAGACACTGAGTTAACAGCATATGTCTTCCGAGTTGTTTGATGGTGTTGAGTAAGATTGTGGCTGAAAGACATGTCAGATTATGGCAATCTAGGAAGATATGAATGTTTTCTGAAAAATCATGTCTGAGCTAAAATGAAACGTGGGAAAACGGGAATAGGGCTTATGTCGAGATAGCTTCTACCCGTGTGTGTGTGTGTGTGTGTGTGTGTGTGTGTGTGTGTGTGTGTGTGTGTGTGTGTGTGTGTGTGTGTGTGTGTGTGTGTGTGTGTGTGTGAGGTCCCCTTTTC
This sequence comes from Rhamphochromis longiceps, assembly GCF_057381845.1. NCBI lineage: Eukaryota > Metazoa > Chordata > Actinopteri > Cichliformes > Cichlidae > Rhamphochromis > Rhamphochromis longiceps. The sequence continues at coordinate 43,185,378 of NC_140562.1, read as the reverse complement.
ACCTTAAAGACAGAATTACTCAACCAGACGAGATAGGAGTCATAAAGCATCCATGACGCAAGACCAGTCAAAATGAGATGTTTTTGGTGACATCTGCTGACTGAATTACAGGAGTTAGTGTAAGTGGAAAGACAGCCAGTAAAGTTTGAGTCATTAAACCTCAGGGCGCTTCAGATGGACAAACTGGATTCAAATTTAAATTTCACATGTTTAGTACTTTTCAGTTTTGCTCCCATAGATCGGGGGCGTCATGCGTCTCGTTTTAGCTCATGGACCACAAAACAGCCCAATTTGATCTCAACTGGGTTAGACCGCAAAAGCTATTACATAACAACCTGCATGGAAAAAACCCACCCGTCTTTATTCTTTCTTTGAATAAAGTCTCCTGAGTCATCCATTCACAACAGCATTATGAACACACAGCACGAATCTTTAAAAAATGTGATTTCAGCTACACTCTTCAGTTTTTCCACAAATGGTGAGACTGCTGCCATTTTCAATTCACTGATATCGATGGATCTCTAAGGGAAACCCGGAAAACACATAGAGATTTCTTAAATAGAAAATAAAGTTAGGGAAGCAAGGCTGAGATGAATATATTGGATGAAGGATGTTGAAGTAGAAGCTGTCAGGCAGGAGGAAAAAAAGACCTCAGAGAAGATGTATGTAGGACATGTGAAGGGTTGGTATGACAGAAGAGGATGCTGGGAATAGATGATATATATGGTGACCTCTAATGAGCTCCGCCGAAGGAAAAAGTGTTTTATGTCTTTGTGATTCAAACTATTTTTTCTGAATCCAGGGTGTCACACTCATAAACAGCCCAGTTAGAGCTTGTAAAAGTTTCAAATACGCCTCCTCCTCTTCTTTCAGCTCCAATCCTACATATCAGGACGTAAAACTAATCTCATCCTTAGCATGTCTTAAAATTAGATAAATATCATTTCTGATAAAGAACAACACATGACATTTCTGTGGAAACTAAGAATAGCACCCAGGTGCTTGTATGAACACCTGTGTTAAAGCAGATGTTTTAGATCATTCAGCCGTGTGTTAATTCAGTGCCAAAGAGGACAAACATCAGCAATGATCCATCAGTCTGGGAAGAGTTCGAAGACCATCTCCAAATAAATTGAAATCCATCGTTCTAGAGTGAGAAACATTATTCGCAGATGACACCTGCCAGTCTTCCCAGTCTACATAATTCAATTTATAACTAAAATTCAGAGAGCTGTGTGTACAGGCCAGAACATCCAGACTGGCCAACAGCCTGTATCCACAGGCTGTGAGGCTCCTGAACTCTCTGCCCCCCTCTCACGGACAATAACCATATCCAACTTCTTAATAGCAATGAACTGGTCTGCATTGGTGCATCATATCTTTATTCTCTTCCCCCTCCTGCCCCCCCCCCCCCTCTTTCTTAAATAGATAACTATCATATCTGATATCATATCTCACAGTACAATAATATTGAATGGGTTGCATTGTTGTATTTTGTCATGTTTCTCAGGTCTTTGTCTGAATTTCTACGAACATTATTGCTAAGGATTGTCTTATTGCATTGGAGTCACACTGGGTTAAATATGTACACTTGGGTTTTAAGGGGTATTTATTATTTTCTTCTTTTTTTTTGGGTTGTATGGAAGCCCCAAACGCAATTTCATTGTTCTTGACAATGACAATAAATAAATAAATACTAAATACTAAATAATACCGTGTAATAATATGCTGTGCTGCTGTTCATCTGAGGGGTTTTTTATGTGTTGATATGTAAAACCTTGGAAATGAGGGTGTTAGCCCTCACACATCGCTGATGGTTCACACTGGTGGTTTGAAGGTGAGGTTTGTGCAAATCCCGTTTGTATGCTGCCTGTTTTTAAATCTTTATGATTTCGTTGATGCACTAAACTGATAATGAACAAAGAAATGGAAAAATATTTGAAAGAAGCTGTTTGAAGTCAGAGAGAGAACGTATGAAAAGCAGGGTCGGTACCAATAACAGAAAGTAGATGCTTATCTGTCAAAGTGTTAAACTTGTGTAATAGTTGTGATGAGCTACAAACTGAGATGTGATTAGCGTTGTTTACGAAACATTTGGGTTTGTGTTTCTCTCTCTGTCTTTTTTTATTTTATTTCTATGTAATCAGGTTTATTTAGTAATTAAATTGTCATTACTGTCATTATCCATTATTGTTATTATTTATTTATGTATTTATTTTGGTACTCATTTTTAGTAAATAATAATTTTAAAAAAAAGCAAATGAGCAAAAATAAAACGTTGTCATTACATTATGAATTTCAAATGGTACATTTATTTACTGAGCTCCTGTTTGTATTATACTTGACTTTTTACTTTGTCTTCTATGTAGGTTTGCGCTTATTGAGCTCCCCTTTTTTTAATGAAAGTTTATATTTTATTCTATTTAATTGAGCTCCTTTCTTTTGCGTGTTTTTTCCCATTATGACCATTTTTGTCTTTTAATATTTTATGATATTGTGTTGACCTGTTTTGGCCGCTGTCACACGGGAATCTCGCATCTTTTGTTATCTTATTATTAATGTTTCATTATTTATTTTAGGTCCGGACGCCGGATGGTGAAATAGCTTGTAATTCCTGCTGTTAGCCACCCCCAAGATGTCCTGCAGATGGCGCTGTTGAGACGCGGTTGATGCCGGGCGCATACAGCGGTTTGGGCCGACGTGATGCGCGGGGTTCGTGTAAAGAACACAGTGGACCGGGGCAGGAGGCCGTGCGGGCGTCTGCTCCCCGGGTTCGTGGAAATCGAGTCGTCACTGCCTGAAAACACGCGCTGAAAAGGCGCTTCCTGCTCAACAATAACTTGCTACCTTTGCTGTGACTTTTACTCCGGCGAAGATCTGAGCATGCGCACTTATGTATGGGACGGGGAGGACATCACGGAAAATCTACTAGAAGCACCACAAACGCAGAGATTTCGGCTTTCCGCTGCACTAAAACTGCACGACGTGGGCGGCCCGTGACCATGCCTAGAGCGGCGTTAAGATGCGGGACGACCGCCTGACAGGCCTGGCCTGGGTCTGAGCCGTTGCCGGGAGGGGAAATCTATTTCTTCATATGGGAGCAGCATGCGGGAAATGGTCGGAGGTTGCTGCGTGTGTTCCGACGAGCGAGGCTGGGCTGAGAATCCGCTGGTGTACTGTGATGGACACGGCTGCAGCGTCGCCGTTCACCAAGGTAACATTAGCTGCTGTTAGCGTGTGATTCCCGGGCAGCCGGAGCGGCTCTAGCTTGCGGCCGGAGGCGTTGGTCCTCCCTGCCTACGTGCGTGTTCTGTGTTCGTGCGGGAGGGGCGGGTAGTTAAGCGTGCTGTTGTTGCTTCCTCTCCGCACACTTGATTGATCGCGCAGGGCCGAGCGGCGTGACACCGAGCCCGGATGGCGCCTCGAGGTCCGTGCGTCGCGGACCGTGCGGCACGCTGCGACGCGTTCGCGAGGCCGTGTTCGTTCGGACAGCAGCGCGTGTCCACTTGCTTTGTTGCATTCGAGCGATTTGAAGTGGGACCTCACGCAGGATGGCTACTCTGAGTGAGGATCAGCCCTCTGATCTCAGTGATGCTGTGACGGTGTTGGTGCACAAATGTGCCAAAAAGACAAAAAGAAATTTGTGCCCAAACTGAAAAAGTGAAGAAGATTCTGATCCAGAGAGGTGCTGATGCAGGAGGCTGATTTCAGGGCTGTCCCAGTCAAATTAAAGCTTTATGTCAAAGTGGAATGAAATAGGATTATAAAGTTAATCCGATCAGGATGACAGCAGCACCTCTCACCACTGACAGGGAGAGATGTTAAACTTAGAAAGAGAAAAGTTAAAACATAAAATCAGCTTGAAATCATTTTCTATTCATCTGTTAAAGCAGGATGGCTGTGCCAAGTGTCAAGTCAGTATTATCTTGAGTAGTATTCTTGGACAGGTACTGCCAGCTTTACTAGTATTTATTAAAGTATTTATAGAGCTTGGCAAGTCGTTTCAATCATAAAAAGTGAAATATTATTTCCAGAAAACGTGAAACTTTTAAACACTGTTAAAGGTACAAATTGTTGACCCTCGGGCTGTTCAACATCTGTCCTGTGAATGAATGAATGACTCATTAAATGTGCATGTTTTCATTTGTAGTTTACATTAAAAGACAGGTGTGTTACCGTGGGTCGTGCCGGTCCAGTTTGACACTCCCGTGCTTGTGTGTTTGTCGCAGCATGCTACGGCATCGTGCAGGTGCCAACTGGCCCGTGGTTCTGTCGGAAGTGTGAGTCACAGGAGCGGGCGGCACGTGTGGTGAGTACGCCAACACGAATGACACAATTTATTCATTCATTCCTGCTTCACCTTCACCTACAAGCAGTCTGCCTCAGGTGTACTGAGCCAGCTTGTCCCATACTGATGCCCTAAAGCTGAGTTAAACGAATAAGCTGGATTCCTCTGTGTTTATGTGTGAAGCAGCCTCAGGCGTGATTTAAACATTGCTTTCCTACCTTTCTTAAGTAAAATCGAACATAAAAGAAATGTACACATTAACTGAAACTGTGTTTATTATTAAATAATAACTTTCAGTGAGGACTTTTTCTCCCTTCATGGTTTTTTTGGACTAGTCTGATTTTAGTCTATTCATTTCAATTCATTTTTTTTCATATAACATCAACTCACAACACTTCCCACAGCAAGGTTCTTTATACTACACGGTAACAACCGTATAATATAAGAGCGAAAACCCCACAGCTAACAGATGATCCCGTACGAGCAGCATTTGGCGACGGTGGGAAGGAAGAACTCCCTTTTGACAGGAACAGACCTCCAACAGAACCAGGCTCAGGGAGGGGCGGGGCCATCTGCCATGACCAGATGGGCTGGCGAGGGGAGAAAGAAGAAGATCGTAGAGGATAAAATAGAAACTGTCTTTGCATCTGCAAGAGTTAAAACGGATTTTAACTTTGATGTGTCACAATTATCAGCTGACTCTGGATTCTCCTGATTCTCCTTTTTACAGTCTGTGGACAGCAAGAGCTGTTTGATTCCTTCTTTACATATATATAGACACCAAATAAGGGCAGGGCTTGTTAAAAAAGTGAGCAAAATCATAGGACACGACAACATGTTACTCTTAATTTTTCAATTCAATTCAGTTTTATTTATATGGCGCAAATCACAACAGCGGTCGCCTCAAGGTGCTCAGTACTCAAAGGTAAAGACCCAACAATAAAGCCTTGAGCCCACCTATCAGCTGTCCTCCTCCTGTGTGTGGAGGTGGTTACAGCTCACGTGCACATGCGCTGCCTGCAGAGTGGAGCTGAGTAGCGACAGATGAAGTGAACTATAAATTAAAAAGCTTGATGACAACACATTTTATTACAAGAAGCGCAATAAAAGCCATAAACTGAGGCAGAGATATACAGAAAAGCTGATGTCATAGGCGCAAAATAAAGCCTCTGAACTGTTACTTCCTCTATATTATGTTAGCTTAGAACTGCATCGAATAGACTGACCCACTGTTTCCTGTATCTGCCCTAACGTTTGGAGTCATGGTCAGACAGATATCCACTCCAACAAGCTCCGCTCTCTCCCGTGTCTCCTCAGAGGTGTGAGCTGTGTCCCCACAAAGATGGCGCCCTCAAGAGGACAGACAGCGGAGGTAAATATCATCATGTTCCCGCTCACTCTTCCCGAGGGCATAACCGAGTGCGCGAGTCATTCCGAGTCTTGTCATATCGTTGATCCGCTGCCAATCTCTCCTCCAATCAGGCTGGGCCCACGTCGTGTGCGCACTCTACATCCCCGAGGTGCAGTTCGCCAACGTCCTCACCATGGAGCCTATCATCCTGCAGTATGTCCCACACGAGAGATACAACAAGGTAGGGATGCACGCTGTTTGAGCGGGAAAGTTGGACTAGTCTACAGGAAGTTAGAGGCGCGAGAGAAAAGAGGAGCACAGAGAGATCAGATCCAGCCCCAAAGATAAGCTTCATCAAACAGGAAAGTTTGAAGCCTAATCTGAAAGTAGAACTAAGGGTTTACTTTGGAGTTTATTTATTTGTTTGTTTGTTTGTTTGTTAGTTTGTTTGTGAGGGTGTGTTGTTGTTGTTGTGCTCTTATAAAGTGGTGACATTTCAATCCTTCGGTAAAATAGTTTCCTTGTTCATAACTCAAAAATGGCTGCGAACACATTCAGCACACGGATTTTTACGTTGTTTGTACCTGCAGCTAAACAGGTAACAAAGAACTCTTCACACCATACGACCCCAAACCAAGTGTCCTCCAAAGGAAACAATATATTCGTTCCATTTCTAAAATAATTATTCATCTTTAAGTCCTCTCTGACATCTTTTCCAATGCTTCAGCTCTGGCCACCTCTACTACTTCCACGATGCTAGTCTGGACCAGATGCTTAATCTCTCTGTCATCTCCCACTAAGTCTGTCTCATCGCCTAAAACAAATAGTCTTGGACTGCCTATGAATCCTTAGCATATCTTAATTTCACATAATCTAGTCCAGAACTCTTCAGGTAATAAAACTCGATAATTTTATTACCTGACTTTGAGGCATAGAGTGAATTTCTCCTTCTTATAGTTCACCAGCAGTTCAGTATATCTTTTTATCCAAGTATAAATAAGAATATCTAAGAAGCTAAGAATAACAACAAAGTCTCATCATCCATCCCTTGATCATTTTCATTTTGCTAATAATATTTATATTAACAATCTCTTGTCTCATGTCAGACTTAAATCATCTCCCATGTTCTTCCTGAGATCTGGAAAACCTTCCTGAGCCAAGTTCTTGATCAGCAGAGAATAACACTTCATGACCTTTCCCAGCGTTCAAAACTATCTAAATGCTTAGAAACTGTAGGAGCTTCTGTATTGGGTCTGAACAGCCCTGATAGAAGACGACAGATCCAAGGTTTCCAAAATGGTGTAGAAGACGTCACAGAAAAGGTCATCCGGGGGGGCCACTCCCATTTCTTTCCGATCCTGCCAGTAAAACCGGGTCTTACCAAGCGCAGCTTCAGGTTCAGTCTGAGACTGAAAGGCACATTTAAATATGGGTCCAACTTAAACATCCAAGCCACTTTAATCCAGATTAGATCGAGATGAGCAGTTAATAAGACTGCAGATGACAGTGGGGCTAAAAGATGCTGCTCAGTGAAGGTGGGCTTCTCTCGGGGGAAGCAACTAAAGGGCCAGACGTCATAGTTAAATGCATAACATTAACCTCCTAGGACCTGGCATCCACGTGTGTGGACATCACATTTTGGGTTGTCCAGACCACAATGCTAAATGTTGCTCTACAAAGGCCTGATATCCACTTACGAGGACATTATACTGCCAAAAAAAAAGTGTAAAGTAAAGTGTGCATGTTAGTCCCCATAGGGAAATAGTTCCTCTGCATTTAACCCATTCACCCAGTGAAGCAGTGGGCAGCCACCAGTGCAGCGCCCGGGGAGCAGTGTGTAGGGATGGTACCTTGCTCAGGGGTATCTCAGGGTAGCCGTTGAGTGAAGTCGAACCCCCAACCTTCCGATCATGGGGCAACCACCCTACCTACTGAGCTATTCCTGCCATTGTTCTAACAAAATTTAAAACGAATGTCCTCATATGTGGATATGAGGCCCTCGTAGGGCAAAATCAGGTAAAAAGATAATTCTTTGTTTTTACATCCATCAGGTCCCAATCAGCCCAAATAGCAAAGAGAAATTAAAAATGCATGCCATGAAAGAGTTCAGGTCTTAGGAGGTTAATACAAAGCAATCCCAGAGCCCCATCAGCAAGTGTTTGCTGATTTAAAGATTTAAACGAGGTTTTTTTACCTCTGCATATGAAGTAATTTGTAATCCCCAAAGCTCCAATCTAAATTAATGGAGAGAATAACTAATAATTTCCATTGTTACCAGGATCTAAAACCTGTATCACCAGGCAAATTTTAATTAAAACAAACAAACAAAAGTTTGTCAATAACCCAAAATAAGATTTAAAAGGTTTTCTGATACAGTTTGATTTAGGGTCTCCAGCTTCTCATCCGATCACAGAGAAAAATGTAAACACATCCTCTTACCTATGATAACGTGTAAAGCTGCACACCTGCACCGCACCCCTGAAACTGGCACAAGGTGACCCCACAAACCTGCGTTTGATAAACAAACACTTTAAACAGGTAGAAGAAGTCAGCACCAGTAATCAGTAATACTGAAAATCCTCAACAGTAAAATGTATAAATACACAGAAAGCTGCATCCGTGTTTACATATATGAAACGCTGCTAAACAGGTTATGCAACATGTGTCACACGGTGTGTCAGCAGTCATCAAAAACATAGAGAGTACTTTCAGAATGAGCAGTCACACAGAGGGAAAAGAGAAAAAGTGTCATCTCCGTCCTCAGCACCAAGTTCGACGAGTCATGATGCAATGCAGCAGACGACACGTGGGAGACTGCACGACTGCTTTCCTCCTTAACGGGAAAACCAGTTTTGCTTCACATCCCCGTTCTTCTCTCCACCTACACGTCCTGTACTAACCCGGAGCTCAGCGTGGCAAGGTCACGCCTGTTCTCTGGAGGCTGCTGAAAGCCTTTCTGGGAAATGTGGGAGATTTCGAGCTGTAGTAGATGTGGCATGTTTAGTAAACAGCAAAGCACATTTACCATAAGTGCAAAGATTCAAAAATACCCTGAAGTGATTTGTGAAAGTAAAGTTTTTCTGGTTTTCACATTAAAAAGTATTTATTCCTCTTGGAGTTTTGACTGATGATAGAAAAAGAACACGAAAAGCTTCTCATGGTTTGAACTTTTACCAATTAAAAAAATGTGAATAATTAAAAAATATTCTTCAATAAGCTTTAATTCAAGGATTTAAAAAAAAAATACATTTAATAATTTTAAATAGAAAATGAAAAACGTGTTAGATTGCCGAGCCGCTCTCCTGTTTTCAAAACTGTTACGCAAAGACAAACAGAATGCAGTCGAATCATTTACAGATTTAAAATTTAAAGCCCGGGTTTGAGAGACGACGAGCAGCGACAGCGCCGGATGCTGAGTCACACAGAAAGGTCATTTTGAATGTGAGGCCACCATTTTTAATTCTGACAGCACATTTTCATTTCATTTCATTCATACTTTTGGCATCTAAGTCAACTAAGTACTCCAAGATTATAGCAGAGTAAATATAAAGTGAAAACATAAAAGTTTGTCTTATACTTTTGAAGGCAAAACGTTTCCTCTGCTTATTACAAGCTCGTGAAAGGAGCTTCTTTATCTGATCAGTCTTATTAGCTGACTGTTTCACACATTAAAAAAAGCTTGAAAACATACTTAGAAGTTGTTTTCAGTATTTAGAAGTTAAAAAAGGTAAAAAAGAAACAATCAGGCTGTTACAAAGTAGCAGTTTTATTTATATACAAAGTAGTTGTACCTGTTTAGCTGATATCTGTGCCTGTTTGTCCGCTGATTAGTTAATGAATGGGTTAAATCGCTCTTTGCGGTATGTGAAAGATGTAAACTGTGATTGTGTGCTGATGTCACTCTGCACTGCTGTTTCATGCCTCACAGTTGTTACAGTGTTTCAGTAGTGATACATTAATAGCCCAAACAGTCGTCTGTTGTAGGAGTGTTGTCTCTGTGAACTACAATGTTTGCAGATGACACTGTGACCTGTAATGACTGTAGGGAGCTGTTGGAGGTGTGCAGTGGAGAGGAGAGGAATTAAAGATAGTGTGTGTGACTGAGAGGGGGGCGGGTGTAACGCTGAAGCTGCAAGGTAGTGAAGATGAGTCTAAAAGGGAACAGAAAGTGCAGGGAGGGTGGAGCCTGGTGTCAGTGGTGCTTTTTGACATCTTCATCCTTTGTTGAATGAAGATGGATGTTTAAAGTGTTTTCTTTTTGCATCGTTTTATATTGTTAAATATCTCTTACCACAGAAAGAGTGATGGTAGTTTTGCTTTACTCGGCTCAGGTTTGTTTTCTGTGTTCTTCATGTATAATTAATGAATGCTGCAGATCGGCTGTTAAGATTCAAAGATAAGAGGACGTGTCACACATAGACTCACGCTAGCTTTTGAAATTTTCTGCTAATGATGTTTTTCTTTCTTTTTTACTTTGCACACAAACAGTTTAACCACAGACTAGTTTCAGGCGGGTACAGCTTCAACATGCATCAGCTCTCTGGTAACTTTACTCTCTTATTAGGGCTTCCCGATACTGGCAGAAACCATAATCGGGTCTTTTGGTCCGTATTGAGGATTACAGGAATATTACAGGATTACAGGAAGCCAGTTACTCACTGGCTTTGTGGATTCATTAAAAAGAATAAACTTGCCTTTGAAGTTAAATTATATTTTCAAATGGAAAATTGAGACAAAAGTAAAAGTGAAGGGATCTTTGGCCCTGTGCACCACCACAGTGGTGTATGTGATTAAAGTGCAGACCTTCATCTTCACATTAAGGGCTGTTGCAAATATTTTGCATAATTTTTTACACTTGGATGAAAGTGTGTAATCCGTGGACATCCTTGAGGTATTCTGCTAGGCCTTTACTGCAGCCACCTTCACTTGCTGCTTGCTTGTGGGTCTCTCTGCTTCAGTTTTACCTTCAGTAAATGGAAAGCTGCTCTGCTGGGTTAAGATCAGGTGGCTGACTTGGCCATCAAAGAATGACCCATTTCTTGAGTTGCTTTTGCATTTTGCTTTCTTTGCAAAGTGCTTTCTGAGCAGAGAGTGCAGCCCTGTACGCTTCACGTCACCCTGCTGCTTCTATCAGCAGTCACGTCATTAATAAACACCCGTGACCCGGTTCCACTGGCAGCCGTACGTGCCAGTGTCATAACACTGCCGCCATCGTGTTTGACAGATGATGTGATATGCTTCAGATCATGAGCTGTTTCTCTCTTTCTGAGTTCTTTTCTCCTCCCATCGTTCTGGTACAAGTTCTTCTTGGTTTCATGTGTCCAAAGAATTTTTCCAGAACTGTGCCGGCTCTTTCAGATGTTTCCTGGGAAATTTAATCTGGCCTTCCTGCTCTTGACTTGGTCTGAAGTTTTTCTTGTCCACTTTAGTCTTCTGTGGTCTTTCAGGCTGTTTGGTGTTGCTGAGCTGGCCATTGCATTCCTGTTTTAATAAGAAAGCACCAGATTGTTGCTTTGACCACTCCTAAAGCTTTTGCTACCTCTTAGATAGGTTTATTTTTCAGGGCCTCCTTTACTTGCAGCCACGTTTCGCTGGATCAATGAACAGCTGCAACACTTGTAAATTTGTCATTTGTCCAATTAATTTTGATCCTCTGAAAATTGATGAATGTCAATAAAAATGTATGCAATTCCTCAAGAGCTTATGCAATACTTTTGTTAACTTCCTTGAATTAAAGATGAAAGTCTGAACTTGTATCACATCTTGGTTGTTTGATTGCACAACACTGCAGTTGTTTTCAAAGTTACAAAAACTGTTCAGAAGACATCTGCAGTGTGTGCAGCAGAGCAAGCCTTTCAAAGCAAAGCACATTACAAAGAAATCAATATTTGATTCATGGACTGAGCATCTTGCATTGTGCGTCGTTTAGATGCTCTGTGTGTGTGTGTGTGCATGCCTGCATATAAATGTACATGTGTGAGTGTTTGAGGGCCCGGTTTCATATTACTGTGTCAGCTACAGTAAATTGCATGCAGCCTTCCCCCGTCAGGGCCATTCATTCAGACTTTGCTGCCCGCATTCCTAGACAACGTTACAATGGACACTGAAAACTCGAGAAGCCACTCTTCCTTTTACATGCCCGGTGCAGTTATGTCTCCGGCCTTTCATTGCACAGCAGACATCCTCTGAAGGGAAACAGAGAGCTGAGTAGGATATGGAGAGAAGGAGAAAGGGAGAGAAAAAGGTGAAACAGAGAGGGCCAAAGTGAAAAGGTAAAGAGCCTGCTGTTCCTTTGTCCCGCACCTGTTGCTAGGCCTCTTCTACCCCCCACCAGTCGGGCCTGCTCGCTGAGGAAAGCTGAACAAGAAGTACAAAAGCGGCGTGTGTGTTCGTGCATGCGATTGTTTGCTTTTGGGGGCTCGAGTGTGTATGCTTACATGTCTTTTGGAGACGGGCTGATATGAGTCTTTTGTCGTGTCAGCGTATGCTCCGTGGCACCCTGAAGTTCGTTAGAAACCACCTCACTTTGGTGCAAAGAAAAAGATTAACGGGAGGCTGAAAACTCCAAGCGTAGCGTCTGTTTCGAAGCAGATTCAGAGCAGTTTGCAGGCCGATCTGTGTCAACTTTCTTTACAACATCCCCAAACATCTGGTCAACAGTTTCTCTGTAGAAGCTGTGCTCTGTTTGAAAACCTCATCTGTTGTCTTGACAAGAAAAACTTCCCAATCATCTGCACTGCAGCTGCAGCTGGACTCGAGTCGAGGAGTGTTTCATCTCTGCTGCGCCGCAATCACAATAGTTCATTTTAATGGCCGTCAGACGGGACGGCTTGCTTTGCTCGTGCGACAGATGGAAAAGCAATCCGGCACCTGTTGTTGATAATAATAATGATGACTGATGTGTTTGAGTCCCTGCATCTCCTGTACTCTCCGTTTGTGCTCTTTCAACAGACTTGTTATATCTGCGAGGACCACGGGAGGGAGAGCAAGGCCGCCTGCGGCGCGTGCATGACCTGCAACAGACAGGGCTGCAGACAAGCGTTCCACGTCACCTGGTCAGTGTTAAATTGTGTGTGTGTGTGTGTGTGTGTGTGTGTGTGTGTGTGTGTGTGTGTGTGTGTGTGTGTGTGTGTGTGTGTGTGTGTGTGTGTGTGTGCGCCTATGTGAAAGTGTGGGGACATCAACATGAATGAACAGTGCGTGAGGACTGAGTGTGATAAGAAGCAGTTCAAGGGCAAAAACTTTTATTAAGGGTTATTTTTAGTTAGCCGACTGTTACCGTTAACCATGTTTAAACCTGGAAAAGAAACAACCTGAAAAAACTATGACGAAGTTTAAAAAAGAAATCATAAAAAACAGCACTGTGTTATTTTCAATACGACCTAAAACTATCAGGTGAGACCATAAAGTCATCAGTAAAGTCTTTATTGAAGTCACAGATCAGGCGATCCACCGAGTAATCTCTTCATAGACTTTGCACCACTGGACTCTTTTTTTGCAGGCTGAAGGGTCGCCCCCTGCTGCCCGTTAGAAAGAATGCAAGTTTAGGGCACATCTCCACTGGTGGCACTTTTTTTTGCTCAGCATATGATTAATATTGTGGGCAGGACTGTGATGGTTGGCAAACACCAAGGAGGTCCTAGCCTTTTTGGGCACTCAAGCTTCTTTCCACAGTCCAGAGAGATGCATATTAGCTGGTGACGCTAAATTGGCCATAGGAATGACGTGAGTGTGAATGGTCGTCTGTCTGCGTTAGCAACCCGTTCGCAGGGACCCCGCCTCACACCCTAACTTGGATATCATGAATGGTGATTACTTTGTGTGCTAATCGAAGCAGGTTAACGTTTGTCTTGTTTCCTGTGTCATATCATTTTTGAAAATAAGGCCAAGAATAGAAAAGAAATTCCGTCTCCAATTGCCAAGATTGAATACGTGCTCATATGTTATGTGTATTTGGCTACAGCCTTAGTTTACTCACACAGACATTCTGGGCTACAGTTGGTTTTTCTTCATTTACAGTCTTTTACCTTTCATGCTGCTCATCTTGCTTTTTGCCTTTATTTTGTTTCCTACTACAAGAGAAAGATGATTTATTTAGAAGTAAATCCCGAGACACTGACAGGCTCAGATTTTAATGTGACATTCGATCAATCTGGCGACGATCGGTGACTGAAGCTCTCAGGTGACTCGGCCAGGTGTTGCCGTCTCAGTCCGTGCACGTGTGCTAACTTGGCTCTCGTGTTTCATCTCCTTTCCGACCCTCCGACACCCTGCGCTGTAGTGCTCAGATGGCTGGTCTGCTGTGTGAGGAGGAAGGACCAGAAGCTGATAACGTGAAGTATTGTGGCTACTGCAAGCATCACTACAACAAAATGGTAAAGAACACAATGACATTGTACCCCAGAAAAGCCTTTCTTACTGCACTGCACAGTTAACAGCTAACATGATTGATAAGGGCTTCTGTGCCCGGCTGTTTTTTTCCTCTAACTCAGCTCAAGGCAGCTAAATGATTCTTGGAATACGCCCAACCAAAATAAATAATTCAGGAGATAAACCTCCTGTTAAGTCATTGGAAGTGCTTGTAGGGAACCTTTTAAATGTCAAACTGTTGCTTTGAAATTAGCAGCTGTTAACTTTTTGTTTGCTGTTCCTTCTTTTGGACTTTACAGCAGAAGAAGTTGCGTTCTAGTGAAAATACAAGTAGCTCCTTCAGTCATTCCAGGGGGCGCTCCAGCTCTCCGTCACAGGAAAAACAGCACCACCACCACAGACAGAGGAAGGTAAGCACAGCTGTGGTCAGATCAGAAGGCAGTCTCCAGAGCTGAAAACTACCAAAAGCTGCAGTTCCTCTAATGTCCACTTGAGGCTGTTAAAAAAGGGACTCAGTCAGATGTAAGGCAAGGCAAGGCAAGTTTATTTGTATAGCACAATTCAACAACAAGGTGATTCAAAGTGCTTTACAGAGACATTAGAAACAAGAACAAATAAAAAGCATGATTTAAAATTGAATAAAACAAGCAAATAAACTAACTAACTAATTAATAAACAAACAAACAACAGTATATAAAATCAAAACAGATAAAATCAGAACAGTAGATAAAATCAGTAGTTAAATGTAAGTTTTGAAATTTAAGCTTAAAGTGTGGATTTGGTGCTTTATTCAAATGCAGCTGAGAACAGGTGAGTCTTCAACCTGGATTTAAATAAACTGAGTGTTTCAGCTGATCTGAGGCTTTCTGGGAGTTTGTTCCAGATATAAGGAGCATAAAAGCTGAATGCAGCTTCTCCGTGTCTGGTTCTGACTCTGGGAACTGATAAAAGACCGGATCCAGATGACCTGAGGGATCTGGATGGTTCATACTGGGTCAGGAGGTCATTGATGTATTTTGGTCCTAAACCATTCAGAGCTTTATAGACCAGCATCAGAACTTTAAAGTCTATCCTCTGACGGACAGGCAGCCAGTGTAAGGACCTCAGAGCTGGACTGATGTGGTCCACTTTTTTGGTCTTAGTGAGGACTCGAGCAGCAGAGTTCTGAATGAGCTGTAGTTGTCTGACTGATTTTTTAGGCAGACCTGTAAAGATGCTGTTACAGTAATCAAGCCTACTAAAGATGAATGCATGGACTAGTTTTTCCAGGTCCTGTTGAGACATCAGATCTTTTATCCTTGAAATATTCTTGAGGTGATAGTAAGCTGACTTTGTTATTGTCTTAATGTGTTTTTCTAAGTTTAGGTCTGCATCCATCACTACACCCAAATTTCTCGCCTGGTTTGTGGTTTTTAGATGTATAGATTGAAGTTCTCTGGTGACCTGTAATCGTTTTTCTTTGGCGCCAAAGACTATTACCTCAGTTTTGTTTTTGTTTAGCTGGAGAAAATTGTGGCACAACCAGTCAGGCGCCATGTAGGCGCTGGCTGCAAGCTAGGCCTCACCTCAGCTAACTAGAGCCGCTAACTAGACACCTGCTGACTATTTTTGTTCTGTTGGCATCGTTTGGTCGATGGCTGCCCTTCCCCGAGCTTACGTCACCCAGATGTTCCTTCCTGTTGAAAGGGCGTTTTTCCTCCCCACTATTGCCAAGTGCTTGCTCATAGGGGGTCATCTATTGCTGTGGTATTCCCTGTATTACTATAGGGTCTTTTTACAATATGAAGTGACTTTAGGTGACATGTTGTTGTGATTGTGATTAGAAAGAAATCATTTTGGAGCATTTTATTGAATTATCAGACAAATAATAAGGTTTTACTGTTTGGAACTGGGAAATGCTAGGATTTAATAATTTTGTAGCACTAATTAACAGGATTAACAGGATGTATTTGCGCAGTTTGTGTCTGCAGCTTGCTAATATTAGTGGATAACTGTACACTACAAAACCAAAAGTAAGAGTTAAAAATAGACTTTGTCTATTCATCGTCAGATTAATAAGACCAGCCAGTCTGATCCAGACCAGCTTGGCACACAGACTCTTTTATTTTGAAACGATTGAATAACAGCAGAATTGGCTAAGAAGAAAAGGATGAATTTTAATGCATTTTCTTCCTGATAAAATCATCAAATAAGCAGAGAGCTAATTTAGATTTTATTGCATGGGCGTGAGCAAGCTGAGCTACACTGTGTAAGCACGCCTCACACAGACATACACCAGACACACCCAGTTGTCCTACGCTTTCAACCTCACAGCTTCCATCTGTTGGCTCCTGGGGAACGTTCAGTCATCACTCCCGATTTCCGGGTGTCATCATTTCAGGCAGTGATAAGCTCGACCCCTTGACGTCAAACTCTAATCTGAATACAAACTATGAGCTCAGAGAGATACCTGGAGGTACAGCCTGGCTAAACAAAAGCTAACGCATTTAGGCGTACCCTGCCTCTGGTCATAAAGACATAAAAAACCATATTATAAAATACATATCATGAAATAACATCATGATCTCTCTGCGCCATTACATCCTCTCAGCCTCAAACACTTGAAATCAAATAGGCCGGCATTCATGTAACACTTCTCTCGTCGTTTTGACCACTTAAAGCTCTCCACACTGCACGCCACATTTACCTCCACACACATTCATACAGCGCTTTATTCTGTGCACTCGAATAAACAATTAACCTAACGTGCACTTCTCAGATGGGCCGAGTTAACTCTGTGAAGGTGCGGTGCTCACGTGCACGTGACCCCATCACACGCATGCAAAACTAAGCAGACAGGTGCACCTTCAAAGCCCCTGCAAGCTAACAGACTAGCTAGCAGAGAATTCAGCAGACAGGAAAGATAGTGCTGACGGCACACGGTTCCAGCTGAGCAGCTCTTTGTCAAGTGTAAAAAGAGACCCGCATATTTTTTTCGCCACCAGACAATTCCGGTCTTCAAAGAATGTCATCGTTGTTATCGTTTTGATGTTCTGGCAGAGATATGGCTCCACAGTCAGGGAGCGGACGCTTCACGCAGTTGTTGAACTGAAAAAGAGATGAAGAAGAAAAGCGTGTTTCTTCCAGTCAAATCTCAGCTGAGCTGTAAAAGCAGGTTTTGTTGCAGAAAGCTCGGTTTTATGGCAACCTTGGACTGGTTAAATATATGATCTAGTGTCGCGTAGATGTTGGCGGCAGCTGGCGGATTCAGGCTGTTAAAAGTTGGCTGTGCGGTTGTCTTGTTGCTATGAACAGAATTTTGCAGGAATACACTTGTTTGCACTTTTTCGGTTGTAGGTTTTAGACTGACACAGTAGCGTGTGTGAGACGGCTGTGTGAAGCATATATTTTCAGTCAACGTCTGGCGCTACATGATGCCATTTTCAGTATAACCCACTGTGAAACTGAATCTAACACCCTGCTTTTAAGCCAGTAGCAGATAGAAGAGACCAGTATTTCTTATCATTTAGCTAGTGGCACTGAGTCATACTGATCGCAGGCTCGCTTGTAATCATTGATTTTAGTCTGATATGATAAAAAAGGCTGTCTGGGATATTCTGATATAAAAAAATAAATCAGTAGTTTTTGCTGTGACAGAAAGCCAGACGCTTTTATTCAGAATAATCTTCATCAAATGCAGTTACAGTGATGCACAAACGGATTTGACTGTGCTGTTAGCGTATCCCTGCAGACATTGTTGTTGAAGCTGGTTGACTGTAGCAAATGTGATTCGCTTATATTCCACTCGCTGCGTTTGTGTAATGTGCCAGTGTTGACTCTGCAGCCTTGATTCTAGGCTCAAGCTTGTGTATTTGTATGTGTGTGTTGTTGTTTTTTTCAGAGTCATAAAGACAAGATTCGGCAAAAGGAGCGCCACAAAAAGTCGAGCGACAACCTGAGCTCCGCTGTGACATCCAGCGGCATAGAAAAGGTATCCGAGGACACCACACAGTGATTGAGAGACGCCGCGATGTCTCAGTCAGTGCTTTAATGGTTTTGACCCGTCTGTGTTGGGACAGATTTCCTCAAGTCACCACAGCAGCAAGGACGGCGAGGGAAAGTCCAAGAAGCTGAGCTCGCACGGTCACAGTCATCGGAGCAAGAAGACCGGAAGCACCGGCAAGAGCTGCTCCTCATCGTCCTGCTCCTCCAGTCCATTCAACACAGGTACCACATGAAGGGTCAGCGCTCGATTTCTTCTCGAGTTCAGATGTGATCGATGCCCATGCAGCCCGGTACATCGACAGCACAGTTTGAATTATTTGTATACACTAGCCGAATGATATTTTATAATTACAGTATCATTTGTAGTAAAAGTTTGAGTGTGCCCCACGTCGTCTTCCTGCCTGCTCTACATCGTCCCCGGCAAATACAGACCAACAAACGTAAAGCAAATAGAGTTTTAGTTTGATCTTCATCCAGCCGTGCTGTGGTTCTGTAGGACGAACAGAGCGGCACTTGTGGATGAGGTGGAGTTATGCAGGACTTCTGCTGGCTGCCTCTGTGGGAGGAGAGGCTGCTGCTCCACTTTAAGATATAACAGGGGTGATTGCATCATCTTGGCTGCTGTTGTGTTGTTGAGAAAAACAGAAGCTCGCTGGGTTTTTCATCCACACACGTGCCCCTAAATTCAATTTACGTTCAGCACGGATCCATTTCTGTCTCGAATATGAGAGAAACGCTCGCTCTGTAGAGTCCTGCACCAGTTGGTTTTCTTTCAGTGGCCTCGTACTAAAAAACACTGTCATTAGTGAAGCTTTCACTTAAGCCAGTTTGTTTCACAGGTAAACTTCTAACTGGGATTGGTGGCAGCACCGTCATTGCCCTGTGCATGACCAGTTAGCTTCTCCTCTCTTACTGGGTTCTGTTGAACCCTGGAGACGGAGGGAGGTCGTGTGGCCGTTTGTGTCTGACTTTAACTCTTTGTTTTTCTCCTTCAGGTGGTTCCCTGTCGTCTGCTCAGGAGTTTCATCAGTTCTTATCTTCTTCCCGCCTGGAGCGTGAACATGACCGAGGAGGTGACGACCACAGCGGAGAGGAGCGCAAGGAGCGTCACAGGAGACCGGCAGTCCAGGCGGAGGAGGAGGAGGAGGAGGATGTAAAGGAAGAGGAAAAAGACGAGGAGGAGGAAGAGGAGGAGGAGGACTGTAAATACCACAAGCCACCAGCACTGACCCCCGCTGAGGGCCCGCTAGCAGGGTCGCAAGGTCACGACAGGCCAGAAGGCAACTCCAGCCCTTTCGAGAACAAAGTCACCATCTCCACCTTCGGGTCCATCATGCGCATCACGTCGTCGTCGGGGCTCGGCAGCAGCAGCAAGATCCGAAAGATCTCCTCGTCGAGCGACTACAAACCCTCCAAATCCCTCTGCAAGCCATCCCAGCTGAGCACGCCGCCCATCCTGGAGGAGGCCGACCCGGAGGACAAAGTCACGCTTCCACCGCCGCTGCCTCGAGAGAGGAGGCACCGTGGCAACAAGAAGAGCCGCCACGGCCCGGGGCGCCCACGGGGGAGCAAGAACCGAGAGAGGAGGGGGGAGGAGGAGCACCACCACCACCATCACCACACAGCGCCGCCTCCCCTAGCCTTAACCTCGTCGCTCTATCCGAGCCCGTCCTCCATCCCCCACCCCACCTTCTCCTCGACGCTGCCTCCCACCGCCACCTCTTCCACTTTCTCCTCCTCCTCGTCCTCCACTGGTAGTTTTTCTACAGGCCGCGGCAACTCGCTGCTCGGCTCTGGTGAGTCTGAGCGAGTGGGCGTGTGCGGTAGCCCTCTAGCTTCCTGTGTGTGGTGAAGGAAAAAAACTGAAGCGCTATCTCTTTGCACTTTGGTGCGTTTCCATTGCACGCAGCAGCTTATCTCTGTATCAGAAGCGCAGCGAAAAAAACTCCTGGAATTAAGAATGAACGGAATAAGTCGACTGTTTCTTGGCACCACTTTTAAAATATTTGTTAAATCTCTTTCAGAACGTTTGTGTAATCTGTGCGAGGCAGTGATATTGTCCTACATGGTGTTTTTGTGTGCGCCGCACGTGTCTGTAGTGCATTTCCTGCCCTACTTTCCATTTGATTGGCTCACGTGTTCCTCTTTCTGCAGTCATACGACTTCTAAGATGAAAACGACAAACACCTTATTCCTTTCTTTCTTTTATGTCTCTCAGGCATCTACTCCAGTCTCAAGGACCCTCTCACACTGGGCGGGGGTGTCTGCAGTACCCCCCTTTCCCTGGGTGGAGGGGTGTGTAGCACCTCCTTGTCCCTGGGAGGGGGCATGTGTAGCACCCCTCTCTCCTCAGGACTCCTTCCATCCCACTCCTCGCTGTCTCTTCCACCAGTCAACGCTGTGTCAAACACACAGGTACGTCACAAAGAGAGGACGTGTGCTGTTTGCGTCTGTGTCAGCAAACAACATTTCAACAAAATTAAATGACACATGAAGTTTCAGGCCTGAGGATTATAGGAAAATTCATAATCACGATTTACAGTAAGCAGCAACGGAGGAGTTAGCCTCTGACTAGCAGGTGTTTTTACTTGTAGAGCTGGTGCCAGCCTGCCTCCACTGCAGCATCTCTGTGGGTGCAGGTCAATGACTCATTACAGTCACTGGGTGCAACTGGGGTAAAGAGAGGTGGTGCTGCAGAGTCAAAGCTGACACCCGGCACCAAAAGCCGACCGCAAGACCCCCCGAATGATCCTGAGACAAAAGCAGCTGCAGACAGACACCAAAGTCCTTCCACACGTCTTCACTTGTACTCCCTTAGTTGTCATCAAAGTCTCTCTTTTAGTTGTCTTGGCTCGAACTGAAATACACAGTTCAGGGTGGAACAGGGTGTGTCTGCTTTATAAGAAAAGAAGTGGAGTGTTGTACCAAAACTGAGTGCAGCAGCGTAATCATGCACAGCGGTGCGGATACTTTCACCTCGCGTCCAGAGACATGCATGTTGGGTTCTAATGTGCACGTATGTGTGAATGCGAGTGTGTCTGGTTGACCTGTGCAGGTACCCTGTAGCCTATGACGGCTGGGACAAGCTGAAAGAAAGTGAGTGTGTTCATAAACAATGATGAGCGGACAGATGTGGAAGTCATGAAGAATCTGGAAGCACAATTCATTCTCGAGTTATTTTTGATAGATGTGTGTTACGTTTCCAGTAGATGGATGTTTTCTTCACAATAAGATCAGTTTTGAGTTGTTTTTTTTAAACTAAAATCCTTTCGTGATTATCTCCATGCTTTCTTTGTCAGCCAGATGTTGACGTTCGCTGTCTTATAGGTGAATCCAGGTTCCAGCGCCTCCTACAGCCTGACCTCCACTCAGCCTTTCACCAGCTGTCTCTCCACAGCCCTGACACTGCCGCCACTACTGAGCCAAGCCCAGACCTCACTGCCAGGTGACAGGAAGCACTTCTTGAGAAACGAATGTTGGCTTTAGATAAGCTTCACAAAAAAACCTTGCTCTGGCTCAAATCCTCTGTCAGAAATCCAACATTAAACGTGCTGTTGTTGCGCAGTAAACACGGCGCTTTGATGACGCTGCCTTTCAGTAAATGTGAGCGCACATGAAATTAATGTCTGTTCCTTTTCTCAGAGTCTGACCTCGATGACTGTCGCTTCCCATGTCAGGGGAACTCACCGAGAGAGAGTCTTTCCTCGCAGTGAGTCTTTGCTTTTTTGTCTTTATTGTTATTTTTTAGTGTCAAATCCTGAAAACAATACATCATTCTTACACTTCAGATTTACTGACTGAAATGAGTCAGCAAGTAGAGATGCACAAACCACTGGTGACGCATCATTCATCTGTTCAAATCATCACTTGGTTGATTTTTCCCTTTGTCATTTTTATTACCAGCAACAGGAAAATACCAGCTGGTTAACAATCAAAGCGTCTATGTGGATAAAAACACAAACCACAGCCACAGAGGATGATTGGTAGTTTCCCAGCTTGGCTGCAGAAGCTGTGACGTGTCGCTTCTGACTTCCTGTTGACTTTATCCTCTTCCACGCCCAGGTCTCCGATGAGCTGTCTTCCTCTTCTGTTCGACCAGAGGGACGGGCTGGGCGCCGGAGTCAGAGCCCGTCCTGAGAACGTCCCTCCAGCCAGCTCTCACATTGATCTGCTGCTGGAGAAACACAGCAACGGAGAGATGGGAGTCAACAGTAAGTAAGGCCAGTGGGACTAGATATTGAAAAGTGTTTATAAGATGAATGAAATGGCAAATATACTTGATGGACCTGCAGTTACTGTGCTGGTACTGTGTTCGACCCCTTTTTGCCTTCAGAACTTGTTTCGTAGCAAAGATTCAGCGAGGTGCCATGCAAACAGAGATTTTGGTCCATATTCACAGGATAACTTCATGCAGTTGCTGCACATCCATGATGAGAATCAGCCTTTCCACCACATCCCAAAGGTTTAATGTCCAACAATATTTTCACGGACCGGCCTTTAAGGTGTCGCGGAGAAATACAACAAAATAAAAAATACTAAAAAACTAATAATAAACACGAATTCACTGTGTAACTTTATGAGCAGCGTCCTCCTGAAATGCGCCAACAACACTGAGAGTAACATCCTCCTCTCTGCCCCTTAATGCTCTCTGGTCGCTATGGTAACACGTAAATATTTCTTTCAAAATAAGACACACAACTACAACACGGGAAAAGACCCGGGGAAACCAAGTTAACGATAAAAACCCCGAAAACCGTAAATTTCACACCCGAGCCTCAACTCTCGCGGCGCGGTACGAAACAACTCACGGACCGGTCCCGGGATCGCTGTGCTCATAAAAGGATGGACATGGTCAAGAACAGTTCTCAGTTACTGAACCATGGATAGATCCCTATTTTCATGTTGTTCACGCCAAAGTCTGAGACTACCGTCTGAATTCACAGCAAATATCGAGACTCATCAGAGCAGGAATCGTTTTTCTAATTTTCTGAGGTGCAGAAGAGCAACCGAGGTGCTCTTCTGCATGCTTTGGTTGTAACCAGGAGTTATTTGAGTTACTGTTGCCTTCCTGTCAACTCAAAGCAGTCTGGTCGTTCTCCTTTGACCTCTGGTGTAAACAAAGCATTTTCTCCCAGGGAGCTGCTGGACAGATATTTTCCTTTTCTTTATCATTCTTTGTGAACCCTGGAGATGCTTATGAGGGAAGATCAGCAGTCTGAAATACTCAGGCCAGCCTGCCTGGTATCAACAAAGTCACCTTAATCACATTTCTTCCCCATGCTGATGCTCAGGTTGAACCTCAGCTGCTCGCCTTGACCTTAATGCATCGAGTTGCTGAACTGGTGTACCTAATGAAGTGGCCAGCAAGTGTATTCTGTGCATAAAGGACGGACATAAACAGAGTGATATGTACAAGTTGCCTCATAAACTGCAGGAGTGCGTAAAATATTCGAACTTTACTCAGCAGGCTGGAGCACAGACTTGTGAGGCGTGTGCTTCTTTGAGTGGTCTGTTAACATGGCGTGTGGCGTGCTGTACAGTTAGCCGCACGGCCAGTCGTATTATTTGTAAGAATCGGTTGTTGGCCAGTCAGAGTAGCCACGCCACCAACTTTATCAATTAAAAAAAATCAAACCAGGTGACTTAAGAAAATGTTTCTTCCAGCATGAAGCTGTTATGGACCATGTCTACAGACCATTTCCTGCAGTGAGATGTAAACTGGGCATTTTAACACAGGAGCCTCAAGTGGCCATCAGAGGAACTGCAGGGTTGTTTTAGTACTACTTTGCTCAGTGCTAAGATCTTTGAGCCTCTCAGAATCCTTCAAAAACAGATCTGAGAAACAGAAAGGACTCTTTGCTTGAACCTTTCACTTCATTTTAAGCCAGAAATGTTGGGAACCTTACACGTAGACGCTGCCGGCCTCTGTGTGTGCCTCGTGCTGTCGTCAGATGATGAATGTACCTGTGTGAGGACAAAAAAAAGCTCAGCAAGAGATCAGATGTGCTCTCGGTTCTGAAAGCTGCTCCAGCAGCTGCTTTGTTTCTGCCGTTGTATTTCTGCTCGTCTCTCCGCTGAACCAGATTGCTCACCGCCTTTTGCTCTGACTCACTTTTTCTCCAGGGACATCATCAGCTGACACTTGCTTTCAAATCTATTATTTGCTCATTTTTTTTCTTCCTACACCCAGCACTGTCAGTGCTTTTGGCTCACGCTTGCATGCACACGGCTTTTTATTTCCATGGTTGCTGCTCTTCTCTTTTTGGTCTCATCGCGCTCAGCTAGGTGTATTTCTCTAAAAGGAAATGCCCCCACAGTCCTCACCTTAATTATATTTATCTGCATGAGAAAGCGTAACATTTATTTTGCAGATTTTTCTGTGTGCGTTTCTTTTTTTGAGCCTAACTAGTAACTTGTGACATACTCTCAAAATAAACACACTCATTTCTACTTAAACAGCAAAGTGTTGTATAAAAATAAGTGACTTAACTTGAGTGCAAAAGGCTCAAAATGTGGCATGTTTCAGGACCCAGCCTTTGTTTTGTGACCTCTAATATTTTCCAGCATAACTCTGCCCGACTTCAACCCAAGCGGGGGCCCGAACTGCCAGAATAATTGGAAACACCTGTGAGACAGTGCAGGACTTTAAAAAAAAGCACAGTGCAGGTTGCTGGGTCCACTCTTGTCAAACATATCTCCGATCGTTTAGCCGTGACTAGTTTATCCCAGTACGTCCAGTAAATCGGCGTGTTGATGTTTAACTACACAAAAACAGAAGGTTTGCTTTGGGTCGATGTGCAAGTTTAACTGTTCGCAATACATGAAAACTGTACGCCCATCAACTGCTCTGTGCCCTTGATTGTATTGAGCAGCTCTTCCAGCAAAGCGAGTTTAATCTGATCAAGCGCTTGCTGACAGAAACGGTCTCTGGGTGGGCGGCCATCTGCCCCCACCGGCTGGGGTGAGAGGAGAGCAGAGAGGCAGGAAACATCCAATGCTAGTACTTATTTTTTGTTTGAGCACCACCAGCTGGTTGTTACAGTAAATACAATAATTATGATAATAATACCGAGAGCAGAACTCCTCCAGTGTTCATCTGTGTTTGTGATGTGAAAGGTCCAATTTTAACTGATATTCCTGGATCCCTTTCGTGCCGATCCACCCATCGCCCGCTAAAAATGATAAAACAACCAACCCGAGCCAATCCTAAAACTTCTCAGGCAGTAATCGTAATAATGCTTACAGTAATGATGACAGCTGGAGTTCCTAACCCAGAAATACTTACAAAATGGGGTCAGGAAGCGAGAGAACTCAAAACCCACTGACATGCAATAGCGAGCGAAAGAGAGAAGTGGGAGTCCCAGTGCATCATGGGAAGTCTTCCAGCAGCCTGAGCCTAAAATAGCACGACTGAGGGATGGTTCAGGTTCACTGGATGCAGCTCTAACTATCAAAACTAAAAGTTTGAAGTTGAGAGGGAGTCATTCTCCAGAGCCCAAACTGGGAGCTGGTTCCTCAGGAGAGGGGCCTGGAAGCTGAAGGCTCAGCCTCAGGCTGGACTGTTGAAAACGAGCGATGCCTGATTTAGACTCGCGCGGGGAACCTTTGTAGCGCCCACAATCTGACCTACGTAAGTGTGTGCTGCATTATGCCTGAGTTACTATATTGTAAATAAAAAAATAAAATAAAGTGCTGGGACTTTTTTTGCGTCCTTGGTCCCTGCTCAATTGTTTTTCACATCCGGACCGATAATTTCAGCCATCTCTCCGGGAATCTGACGACATTTGTGAGTCATACATTGATGCTATGTTGAGGCGATACTGAACTCTGATAGTGAAATGCGCTGCTGGGGCGTTGTGGTATTGTGGTGCCGTTTCCCACGTGGTGCATTATAGCTGAATAGAAAAAAGAGCGCGATCACCTGCTGGAGCCCCAGATGGCAGAGAGAGAAATCTTCCACAGAGTGAGAGAATCAGTGGAGGTGATCACAGAGGCCAGGGAGGGTCTGATATGTTTCAGCTGCCTCTCCAGAAACTCTCAGTTTAAAATGTGCCTGTTGAGGGCAGTCGTCCCTCTTTTACTGTGCAGATCTTTGAGCAGGAAGACCACCGTAACCAAATTCTGCACTGAGCTCACAGAGGCTGCAGCGCAGAATGCAGACTAGCATCACCAGCTCCATTATTTAATAATTAATTTAAAATAGTGTGTGCCTCTTTGAAGATGGTGGGAAACACTGGACTGAAGTGTGGCGTGTCCTCTTGTCCCCTCAGTTATGGAGATGCTCCAGTCGCTGCACTCCCTGCAGCAGGAGAACCAGCGGCTCCAGGACCAGATCCTCAGCCTGACGGCCAAGAAGGAGCGACTGCAGCTGCTCAACACGGAGCTGGCCGTGCCTTTCCCTCCACAGCTTCACTCCACCCAGGGCTCCATGCACACGTCC
Source organism: Rhamphochromis longiceps (assembly GCF_057381845.1). NCBI lineage: Eukaryota > Metazoa > Chordata > Actinopteri > Cichliformes > Cichlidae > Rhamphochromis > Rhamphochromis longiceps. The sequence goes on along the minus strand of NC_140562.1, from coordinate 43,158,945 downwards.
GCCCAGATCAACTTCCTGTCATCCACCCAAGGTCAGATTAAGCTCCTCTGTCCACTTTCATAAGCGAACTTCAGGGCACATAAATCCCATCGCCTTCTTTTATTTTTTTAAGCTGCATTCCTTCATCCTCCCTTTGCAGCCCCACCCGCTCACACGGATGATTTATTGATGTTAATTAACCGTAGGAACAGTTTTGATAGTACAGAAAATGGTGTTCAGTGCAAACCTGGTAGTTTTCACCCTGTGATTGTGGCTCTCATTCCTTAGACCCCCTGAGCACCAATAAGAGTCCCCTGCCCAAAAGCTGCTTCCTGAATGACACCTCCTTTGTTACCTCGTCTGAGGTGAGAAACTTTAGTTCCTTTCGTGTCTCAAAATCACCGTGCAATCCCGTCAGGCACCATTAGCAAGTATATTTGTCTTTTTTAAGCCTCTTTGTAGATTTTCTCAATTTTACGGTAAACTCAGTAAAAAGCTGCTCGCTTGCTCTCTTGTGTTTGTTCCAGGAGCTGCACTCCGGTAGTCCGTCCCGAAGCAGCTCGTCTCTTTCCTTCCAGAGCACCCCCCCTCCTCAGCAGAGCCCCGCCTCCTTCGGGCAGCCGCTGCTGAACGGCTTGAATCGAGGGTTGAACGACGGTTTGGGGGCGATCGCTCAGGCCGGCGGCTCCGCACTGCCCGTGGTGGGCGGACTCATGGCGTCTATCGCGGGAAGTCCTCAGCTGGCCGTGAACGGCGTGCTCGGCAGTCTGAACGGAGTGATCCAGTCGCCTGTGCAGAACGCTCCTCAGCCCGCGCTCCCGGCCCTGCGACCCCAACCTCCACCCCTCAACCCCCTGGCGCTGGCTCAAGGCTTTCAGCTTCCCAAGAGTGCGAGTCCGTACGTAAAAAATCTGTCTGTAAAAACCACAGAAGAAGAAAACAAGAGCCTCTAAATGAATTAACTAACTTTGGTTGTTTCAGATTTTTTTAGCATTCAGTGATTTCTTTTTCTTTTCTTTTTCTATCCTTTTGAAGCGCAGAATCCCCTCACTCCTATTTTTAAATTTTAGTGTTTCTGCCACCAGCTGGCCACGTTCTTGTCTTCCCCATAGTAGGACGTAGCGGACTGTCATGGACTGCAGCTGTCGGTGGTTCTTCTCCTGCTCTGAGGAGTTGTGGTGAGATGGACGACCACTCCACCCCCAGGTTTGCAGCAGGTGGAGAGGAGCAGGTTCATGTGCCGCCACAGCGAGCGTGACGAGGCTGCAGCAGAACCACCGCCAGCTGAAGTTGATTGGCAGGAAGAAAGACCCACTATATTTGTTTCGTCAGTTATTTATGATCACGTCTTTGCTCCGTCGGAGATTATAAACACTGTTTATTAATAGATTAGCGAGAACATGTGTGCCTGCCCACTGACCCCAAAATCTAAATCTGTGAGAAACATTTAAACTCGGTGGCGCTCTCTGACAGGTGTGCTTCCACATGTCAACATCTGTTTCAGGTCGCCGTTCCTGTCAGAGCAGCAGAAGCAGCTTCTTCTCGAGCAGCAGCAGCTGCAGCAGTTCCTCACCTCGCAGAACTTCACACCTGTAAGGACACTCGCCTCGTCGCTCTGTCGTTCTCTCTGATTTTTACATTTTCTCACAGCTTCTCTGACATTTTTCTCTATCCACATGTTTCTGACTCGTGGTGTGATGATGTCATGAAACAGATAAACAAGCATATCAGCTAAAGCTTGTTTAGCGAGGCGCGTGGCACAGACCCGTGTACCTGATAATTAAATGGCACGTATAAAGAAATGTCAAAGTAAAGCTAGAATTCGTCTGGTGAAAACTGAACCACAGATTTCTTGGATGGTCTGTTTGTACGTATAAGCACATAGTAAGATATATTATTTGCCTGATTATTGCAGCTTCATCCAATTGCATCAATTTGTCAGTCAAAGCAGCCATTCCCCTAAAGATGCAAACTTTATGCTTAAATAAAAACTCGCATGCTGTAAAGTCGGTCATACTTACTTGGGAGTGTAAGCTGAAATCAAGTGGCCATTAGAGGAACTGCAGTTTTTCCGGTGTTTGCTGCTTGGTTCGACTCATTAATAAACACTTTCATTAGCTCACTGAACCATCACAGCGATAAAATCTGTGCTGCAAAAGCTTTTAACCGAGGGCTTAAATTGATTTAGGATCAGAAAAGGAACAGAATATTTTCTCGCTCACGCCTCAGAAACGGAGCAGCTCTCTGATGTTTGGTCGTGACGGGAACACCGAGCAAATCAGGGCTATTTGAATAAGCGCTAACATCAGGGGCAATCTCACGCGTTATTTTTAGACTCATTCAGAAATCCTGTTCAGTAAAAACTAACTTTTTACAAAGAATTTATTACTGTCTGTAACTCAGGAACTTGCTGTAACACATTTTGAAGTTGGGAGATTAATACTGTGGTATTAACCATTAGCAAGACCTCATATAGAGATACTAACCGATTCAATTATGTTAGTTAAGAAAGAGATTGTACCAACAATAATGTTTTGTGTCGAAGTGAACCAGCCGCCCTTATTTGACATGCAAAGTGAGGAAAGCTTGGTGGGGTGCAAACCAGTCAGGCACTGTAAATATAGGAACCAGTGGGTTTCCTGTTTGACTGTAAACTATAAGTACTTTGATATAATAGACTAAAGACAGCGGGGAACTGGATACTTTCACTTTTCTGTTAGACGAGGCGACAGTGAAACAGAACGACTGAACATTTGTTTACAGTTTTTACGTCCAATTTTTAAAAAATAAAATAAAACACGTGCAGTTTGAAAATAAACGTACTTGTGAGAGTTCCCACTCACACACATGAAGTACGGTCAATGTGAACTGCTCCAGGTTTCCCTGAGATAAGGTGTGTTATCAGTTATCAGTCTGTTACTAACGGCAATCCAGTAACAGCAGAGCGAGGCAGTGCACTCGCCTCTGTAGCTGTTTGTCCTTCTGGCAGGAACCCTGTAAAAATCACTCGCTGCCACTCCTGTCCCCGGGTGCTCTCCACTGCTCTTAAGTTAGCTTAGACTACTTGACCCTGAATTCGACAAGCGCAGGTGCATCCTCGCCCAGACACCTGAGCTGGACTCTTCCAGACATGCCTCAGCATTTCACTTCTTCTAAGTGTCGGGGTGCTCTGTTCTGCTATTTTTGATGGAAGCTGCTTTAAAGAACCCAGAGCAGATGAGGGTGCCAGGAAACCTGACAGAGGAGTGCTGCTCAGTTATGGCAGCGTGATTGTTCAAAGTACGATTGTTTTATACAAATATCCCCAAACTTAAACAGAAACTGGCATTTCCTGGAAATCCTTGAATGCAGTTCAAAGGAAAAACACTTGTGAGGCTCTCCTCTACAAGGCCTAAAAGCATGTAACTCAAGGGTGATGAAGGCCAGATGGCTCAAACAGGAAAGGGAGTAACAGCGGAGGTCATTGAGGAGAAGATGCAAAACCCCATCAAAGATCACAAACACGCAGTGGCTCCAGGGGACAGTTTTCATTGTTTTTAACAGTCAGTTTGAACATAGAGACGCTCTTTGTCCACGCTGTCATTCCCAGCAGGAGCTACATGACCGGCAAATACACACAGGTGAACAAGAGTAGCATTGTGTCCAACACTGCCCCCTGGTGACGGTCTGCCGCTTCTGCTCGGCGTTTACAGACTCCCAGCACTGTCAGCCCCCACACAAACCCCCATCAGCGCCTTTTCTCTGCTCGTCCCTTAAAGCCGCTCTCCTCTCATCCTCCTCCAGGAGCAGCAGGCCTTGGTGTGCCAGATGTTGCAGCAGCAGTGTCAGCGGGAGCTGCAGCGCCTCACGCTGACAGGAGCTCTCACCTCCACCCCCAACTCACCCATGATTGCCCAGTCACCCAACCTGCTGTCCTCAGCTACAGCCTCCCCCCTGCAGGGAGGCCAAGGAGGCGGGCTCTTCGGGCTGCAGGAGAACACGCTTCACAAACCCGGAGTGAGTAATACTCGTGATTGTCCTCCTGAAAAACTCCAGGAACCAAGAAACTCAACAGCTCACTTCCAAGAGTTTTTATCAATCATTGACAAGAGAGTAGATAAAAGTTAATGACATGAAGTAGTGCCATATAAACACATGGGCAGAAGAGGAGAAACACTCAGTGCATCGTGGGAAAGTCCTCCAGCAGCCTTAGCGTATTGTAGCATATCTAAGGGAAGGTTCAGGGTCACCTGATGCAGCTCTAACGATCTGCTTTATCAAAAAGGTTCAAGCCTGGTCTTAAAAGTAGACAGGGTGCCTGTCTCCTAAATCCAAACTGGGAGCTGTGTCTGTGTAGGTTCTCAGTCATCCAGGTAATTTACGGAGCAGAACTTGAAGAAGTCCAGTCGCTTTCCTTTTCAAGCTTCATAGGAAACTGGTAGCTGGTTCCTCAGAAGAGTGCCTGAAAGCTGAAGGCTCTACCTCAGATCCTCCTTTTAGAAAGAGCTACACGTAAGCTGCAGTCTGAGGGCAAAGTGCTCTGTTGGGGTGATACGATACCACGAGGTCTTTAAGATAAGATGGAGCCGTTTAGATCCAGCTCTGGAGCTAATGAAGAGAAGCTGAAATCTAAAATGTTCCACCCACCTCGGTAACACGTCCCACAAGTCCTTAAAATCCGCTTAAAATCCATGCGAATATTTTATGTCTTTACAAATATTTGTCCTATTCCTACCCTACATTCACACTCACAAATTTTCTGCATTTATATCAAAGCTCGATTTTTCATATGTGAATAAAAAGATCTGACCAATCAAAGCACTCCATTTAGCAGTGCAGCTCAAAACGTGCACTGGTGCTGTATATACTTTACTACGTGTGGTTAAATAGTACAGTTTAACACACAGCTCCATGCTGCTCCGGTCAGTCGGCTCTCTGAAATCATTTCTCTGCCTCCTCAGACGTGATCCCAACTCGAACTGACCCGCTGACATCATGAAATACATATGAAAGCGGCCGTGATACAGATTCAGCTCCTGGATCAAACCACGAAACCTCATACAGACTTTTCAGTGTGTGAAGGCGCTTACGCAACAAGCTCGCATCTGAAAAACTCTGAATTTCATGTAGCTACGCGCTCGGGGTGTAGTGGCCTCAAGTCCACATTTATTTCGCCCATATCTGGACGTCCTGTTATACTTCAGATGAAGGTGAAGATGTGCTGGAAACCCTCTGCTCTCTGTGTTTTCAGGCTACTGGAGAGAAAGGTGGAGACAAGAATGGCTGATGTTTCTCCACAACACGCGAGCAGCTCCGATGAAAACATCAGGCATGACGTGCCGCCTTGAAGAGGTCAAATTTCCAGGACTTTCTCCTTCTCTGTCGTCTTTATCTTAAGCCCTCTTTTATGAATGTACAACAGGATGGACTTTAATGTCAAGGTGAAGTTTTTCGTGTTTTGAAATTCTTGATATCAGAGGTTCTTCTCATAGGGTTTTTTTTGTGTGTAGGCAGCTTTCAGAGAGCATGAATACAGTGGTCTCTTCTTAAATTGCACTAATTTGTTAGCTAGACCAATGGGGCTGCTGATGAAGGCAGAGTTCATGAACCGAAGGTCTGAGTCTCTCTTCTCTGACCTCCCAAGCACTGACTGTTCATGAATTCCCTCCAGAGTTTCCATTCAGTGCGTCAGCGAGGAAAAAAAGCAAGAAAAAAAAAAAAAAAGCGGACTTCTGCCACTTCCTGCAACCTCAACTGTCTTCCTCGATATTGTGTCTTCCCTTTGTGTTCACCCCACTCAATTTCATCCAGATCTTCTATATGTGAAGCCTCTCACGGGCACTTATTATGTAAAGGATCAACATACAATCATTTTTGATGTGTGGTTAGTGGCATTTCGACATTAAGCTAGTTATTACCTCAGACTTTGTATTTTTCATTGTTGACTTTTGTGCAGACTCATTACCACAATAGCCTTCACTGGATATAAAATGCCCACCAAAAAGATATCTTGGTGTTTGCTCTAAGGTATTAACTCATGTAAATGTAAAAATGACACAGCACCTGCGTGTCCAGAAAGCCGCCATCGTCTGCGGGCGAGCGCCGGGTTTTGTTCCAGACCACCACCAGAGTTTCTCAAGACTTTTATATCCTTCTAGTTGCTGTCGAGATTAAGCGGACGAAACCAAACATTTGGAAATTGTAAGTAAGAAATTAATAGTTTTTTCCTAAACAAGTGTGCACTTTGCATGTTAGTAGCTAACAGAGCAAATTAGCCATCAACACAGTACCTTCTAAAGGATGCTCGGTACTTCATAGGTCGCTAGGGACGAACAGGTTTTTGATTTTTCTGAGTATTTTGCACTCCTGTCCTGAAGTGTCGGTCTTTTACTGTCATACATAGATATTCCTTTCATGTCCACCAACTAGCTGTTCTTTTAGCAATACTGGATAGATAATGCCTTAATGATGTTAGATTTACAGAGGAAACCACGAGCCCAAAGGCTCACTCTCTTCTCGTCTTTCTTTGATAACGTGTTTTTTTTTATTGCGGGTACACGGAGGGTCGCGTTGTCCGACGAAAGCACTCTTCCTAAGCCCATTTATATACTTTTGATAGCTGACTGATAATTTCAACAGTGGAAAAACGTGTGAAGCGTATAGTGGTGACTAAAGTGTCAAAGCATTTTCTATTGTGCGTTTTGTGTTGGAATGTTTTTGAGTTGTTTGTGCTTCAGAGACCTGAGAAAAAGGACTTGTAGAGAATCTGCACAGCAGTTTGAACCGCTCGTAATGAAAGTGCTGCAGAAACAGAATCGATGTAGGAAACAGGGAGGCTGCAGGGCGACCGGGGGCAGCTGTGGCATTTTGGGTTTTTTACATTTTCTTTCACAACTCACAAAATAGTTGCATCAAAAACATGACATATGTTGCAGTTTCAATTAAAACTGCACCAGTTTATCGTCTGTGGTGTAGACGAGCAGAAACTAGACGTTTGATATGTTTTTTGAGAAGACTTTTAAAACTTCATCTTCTAGCTTTCATTCCTTCTGTGTCAAAATGATGCTCTAATGTAGCATGACTGAACGATCTGCGTTTCCTCTTTCTGCGCAGCATTAAAATAGACAAAAGGCAACAATTTGGACACGAGCTCGTTAATCCTGCCGGCGTGTCGTCGCCCTAGCTTTCTGATTGGATACATTAGCGTTGGGTGTTACAGGTGTCCCTGGTCTCCCCTAATAAGCTTTTCCTTCCACTTTATGAGGCGACACCTCCGCTTAGCTCACTTTTACTAACAAAGGCTCGTCACCATTTCACCTTTTTCGCCCTCAAATGAAGGGATTATTTAATCTCCTCCTTCCTTCATTTGTCACTCTGTTTGGAGTCTTGAACATGAACTCCCATACATGTGATATCTATTTTTATTTTATTTTATTTTATGTTGTTAGCAGCTCATGTAGACATCAGAAGCTTCACGCAGCTCAATGGTTGGTGATAAATACTGTAGCAATGACAGAAGGAGAATGTTGACAAAGACATGAGCCAACGTGACTCCTGCTGGGAGGTCTGCAATTTACCAAGTATGACCAGCGCGACCACACGATCGCCTGCAGAGCGGCGCGAGGGATTTCTGAAACAGTTTCTTTCTCATGTTGCACTGGGGCGCTTTGGCCCAATTGTAAAATGTTTTTTTTGTTTGTTTGTTTGTTTTTTTGAGATCCGAGTTGTATACTTTAATATGTTTGTGTAAAAACACATTCATTCTTTTAAGCTTTGAAGTTTGGGTAAAGATAATTCATGTTATGAATGTCGTACTGTGTATCTTTTATGTATTGCAACATTTAAGCACCTGGCTCCGAGTGACGTCTGATGGACGGCAAAGTTAACTATCGGGATATGAATTGCATGAAATGCAGTGATGTCTCTCAAATGTATCGCTAAATACCAAGTAATAGCTATGCATAATTTTAAATGCATTGTTCCCTGAAGAGAAAAAAAAAGGAAATGAAATGAGCACTGAATTTAAAAGGACAAGCACGTTGTCATTGTACAGTGTATTTGTTTGAGAGAATCGATTGAAGCAAATTTGACGATATTCAGATTAAAATCCCTGTAAAGTATTTTGATATTTTTGTGTGTAAAATTAAAAGGACAGATTAAGACAACTTTTTTTTGTCAATAAATGTATTTTACTGAGTTCTTTGACATTTTCTCTTGGATGTCGAGTGATTTAACTGTGGGTGTATTTTACTCACCGTAAAGGAATCGACTTCAGGTAAAGTGAACACATTGACTTTACACCACTATGAGAAATACAGAAAGTGAAGAAAAATGCTTTCTATCTTACGTGCTGTAAAGTTTATGAAAAGTTCACCTTTTTTGGAGGTTTATTAGAAATGAACTGATTTATTCATGTTAAAATGGGAAGACAATTAAAATGACTTTCAAGACGTGCTTTAAAGGATTTTAGGGTTTCTGCGAGCCTCATGTCCTCAGTTCAATGAGTCCTGATGGCAAAATTAGACTAAGCTTGCAGTCAGAAGGGCCCTGCATGAGGATCTAAGGATGTGGGTTTGACTCTTAAGGGGTCAGCAGTCCTGGTATGAAGTTTGGGGTTACACCCAGTTGGCCATTTGATTAATACCAGTGGTAAAATGAGGGCCCAGGTTTATGTGGTGTCATCTGTTGAACCAGTAAGACTCCAAGCTGTTGCTTTCTGAACCAGTCGTGATGTCCAGCATCACTGAGACTCTACCGGACCTCACGGGAAGGTTTGTTTATCGTCGGCGTTGTGAAAGGACACCGAGTCTGTAAAGTTTTACCAGAAAAGCAAACAAGAAATAAAAAGGGATCGGAAATCGAACCTTGCGTGGTTTCATCAGCACCACGTGATTTTAGGCTCCAATTTAATGACGTTTACGTTGTTCAAAAATATTGAATTTTTTTTCACCTCAGGCAACGTTTGGAAAGTAAGTCTGGTGACCTCTGCGTGGCTTTTAAAACTTTTTTATTTTATTTATTTATTACTCTTAGTCTGAAAATGTTTCCCCTTTCATTGGGTCTATGTGAGGATTCATCCTTTATTAATCTCATAATACGTATCATATTTATAGGGAGAACATGCACATACACACCAACATAAGCACTGCATCATCATGATGCTATTATCAGACCGTGAAAACAATTATATAAAGTTATTATGTCATTTTGACATACTGAATAACCTTTTTTATATCTGTTTAATAAGGCAAGCTTTAGACTTCATAAGGGTCATGTAACATAATGGTTTGTGAACGTTAATAAAATATTTACTAATACTGACTTTCTTGCTTTAAGTTGAGGAAAGCCCATCAGGATGTGGGGGGTCACTAAACATGACTGATCCAAGTCTGTGTTAGCTTACTACTTACGTGCTTACTTTTTCTATTTTTTCTGCCCATAGATAAACGAAAATATAAATTATGGTTATATGACTGATGTCCCCCACATTAAAAACACGTTTTTAATGAAAATTATTTAAGTGCAGAAAAAATCCCTGAAATGTATATATTTTAAAAGAACAAAAAACAAATTTACTCTCATTAATGTGGAATCTCGTTTTCACTTGGAAATAAAAAGCTTTTGATGTCATCTTCACATATGTGATTTCTTCACTAGTTTAAGTCATTCATGTGTGTTCTTTTAAAAAAAATGCGCTAGTGGACTTCCACGCATTCAGGGTTGATATCTGAGTAATGAAGCAGTCAGTCATTCATTAACGACTGGTGTGTACATTATTATTTATTGCAGCTATGAGCGATATAACGATGGATGCAGCGCGTGGGAGGAAGTTGAGGAGGAGGAGCGGTGAGACAGGGGGCGTGTCCTCATCGCGGGGAGGCTTTTACAGCCCAATCAGCTTGCATTGTCAGCCATATTGTAACTTTTACTGAAGTCGGTTCGAGTTTTGTGAACCAGCTGTGCGCGGATTTCCTCTAAAGGAGCATCAGGAGCTGGAGTACAAGCGGCCCGCAGCAGCATGAACACAGCCCGGTTTGTAGTCGCCATGCGCAGAGGAGGTGCGCAGACCTTCCGACGACCTCAGCTCCTCCTGGCTGCTTATTCTCCCACAGTGAGTCTGCCTGCCGAGTGTTCGTGTTAATTATTGTGTTATCAGCTGTTCGTGTTGCTCTCGTTGCTGCTGCGGCCGTATTTAAAGAATGCTGAGTCACGGTGGGACATCCACGGAGCAGACTGCCGACATTTCCCGATTTCTTTCTTCTTCTTTTTCTGTGCAAACAAACAACCTGACGCGCCCTCCTTCAGTCACCTTTAGCCCCGATGCTCTGTGAGAGTCAACCTGCAGGTACAGCACGTGAGGGCTTGGTCCCCCTCACGTGCACGCACTGGAGTTATAAAATATCAGGATGGATGCGGAGCAGTCGTTCCCTTCTCGACGTCTTAGTGTTTCGCATTTTTGTCACACTTAAAGTTTCAGATCAAACACATTTTAATATTAGTCAAAGATAACGAGAGTAAAAACAAAATGCACTTACCACATAGTAGCATGTATTTTTTTAGTCTTTATTTTGTATATAGGTTAAATTGATATTATTGATTGTGTTAGCTTCTTTCTTCTGTCCCTAAAGAAATTTAGTTGTTTGTACGTGTTATTGTCGTATTTCATCTTTTTCTGTGTGTTTCATTGAATCACAGAAGGATTTCATTCAAGAGAGTAAAAAATACATCCTATTCTCTGCTGTTTTTAAAATTTTGTTACATACTTACAGCATAGCTCATATTTTCAAAGCTTGTGACTTATAAATATTGGTAAAATAATGTATAAATCTATACATTATACTTCAATTTTGGTCCTCCATATGTCCAAATCAGTTCCATTCAGTCTGCCTTTCTCCGACATGTGCCCGGTGATTGGTTGAGCTATTAACACGTGACTGTTGAGGACGCTAGCAGCTTCAGTTAGCTGTCTTGCGTCTCCGAGTTTATGTTTTGCTTTTCTGTCTCCGTTTGACTCTCCTTGCTTGCGGTACTTGTCTCCAACGTTTGTCGCGTGATTCTTAAATTGTTGCTGATCTTCCTTCAGCTGTCAGAGGAAACATGAACACGGTGGTGACCAAATTAGAGCCCAAATGGATCAGTTTCACCTTCAGGCACCCTTGGTTAGCCGCTACGGCAGTCTCCAAGGTAACCGCTGCACATGTTAGCCTCTCTAAATGTGATGCAGACTGCTGCTGCACTGTTAACGGGCCATTTGTTTTCACACACATTAAAAAGTAATGCACTGGAGAAACTGTACCACATTTAAGCTAACCAACTCACGCAGAGCCAAGTTTGTATTTTTATTTTCCCCAAACTGGAAATAGAAAACAGATGTTTGACATCGCAGCTCCTCCAGTTGCTTTAATGGAGGTTAGAGGCCTCATTGGTTAGATTTTAATTAGTCTACAGGCATTCTTACACTAACATAGAAATCACGTGGGGAACTGTAGGTTTAATATGAATTTTGAGCAGTATTGTATGTACCCTCAAGGCCTGTAGCCTTCTATGAACTTCAGTAATATCAGTATGAGAGCTTGCTTGTTTATGTAAGTGGAGATTTTATATGTGTGAATGCATAAGTGTACCCAGGAAGGATAGCTGAAGCCAAGGCTGATGAGGAGGAAACAAACTAACACAGAGACAGTGAAAATCAAGCCCCCACCACATTGGATGGTATTCCTAATAAACTGGCTTAATGTATTTTAAAAGAAGTTTGCCTCTTCCTCAGGTCAAGCTGTCCACACGTCCTCCTGAACCAGTCATCCCAGCTAAGAAGCCTTTCAAGGTGGAGCTGGTTGGTGGGAAGCGTTACTCGTGGTGCACCTGTGGGCACAGCAGGAAGCAGGTGAATCCCTACACCAGGGGTGCCCAACTCCAGGTCCTGCCGCTTTTAGATGCATCCTTGTTGCGACACACCTGAATCAAATGAATGGCTTGTTACCAGGCTGTTGCCAAACGTGATAGCATGCTGAAGAGGTAATCCAATAATTTGATCCAGCTTTGTTGGAGTAGGGATGCATCTAAAAGCTACAAGACAGAAGCTCTCACGGACTGGAGTTGGACACCCCTGCCCTACACAATCATTCGCTTTCTTTTGTTGGTCAAATTCAGGGTTCACGCTGGAGCCTATGGCAGCTTCACGGGTGTTTTATTCAGTCATTATCTCAGCATCGTAAACATAAATGTTGCTTTGTTTTTTGTTTAATAAATTAAGAAAAAATAAATTATAACATTTTAAAGAGTAAAGTTTCAGATTATTTTCAGATCTATTGGTTTCATAATTCCAAAACAATCCGATCCATTTATAACGCTGAAAGCTTTTTTCTGTAGCATATAAAAATTTAAAACAGTTTTACACATTACACATTGTTTCTTGTTTAAATGAGCGTTTAATTTTTGATTTCTTTCAGCCTTTCTGTGATGGAAGCCACAAAACCCGAGCCCAGGGCCTCTCCCCGCTACGCTTTGTCCCAGAGAAAGACGCCTCGGTTTGGTTGTGTGGATGCAAACACACAAGCAACCCGCCCTACTGCGACGGCACGCACAAGGAGCACTTCATTGCGTCTGCTCCGCTACATGAACCAGCAGAGTCCTGAGGGTGGAGGGGGGTGCGTTTCCCATCAGTGTTTTCATCAGTTCGACTTTCATGACAAAGACACTGTTGCAGTCACATTAGGATGACTTTACGGTAAAACAGCGAGCAGTTTATACTGGGGGTATTTAGCGAATCGAAGATTCCTGCGGAAACAACCCGGCAGGCGCTCCATGAAGAAGTTGGGATGCAGTGCTATGCTGGCCTTGATTTTGAAGCTCCAGTTTTATGTCCATGAGATGAAATTAGAGTTGGTGGCAGGCTGTGACAGTCATTAGCCCACACTGCTCACTCCACAGAGACAAGTCACTCTCTTCTTTCCACTGAACTTTTGAATGGTGTATGTAAAGTAAAAATAAACAGGGCAGTCTGTACTCTGAGCTGATGTCTTTGTTAAGGTTTTAAATAATAATACAAATGTCATTCTCATGGCTCTAGCTGGGAAATCTGTTTAACAGGACTTTTGCTAAAGCAGCTCTGGCCCCATGTCCTGCCCCTTCAGGATATCAGTTTCTCCAGTTAGAACACATTCCACTGAAGAGGCAAGAACAAGATGAGCCACTTAAGGCTCACAGATCACTGCCATCTGGTCATCCCTCCTAATTTTTCTCTGGTTTTGCATTTTGCTGGGGTCCTTCTGACTACTTGTAGCATGAGACAGTACCTGCACTCAATTCGGGTTGCACAGGTTTTCCAGCTGCTCCATGATAGCACATCTAAACGAGCCATCATGGGGTTTGATGTCTCCAGCACAGTTTCAAGACAATGAAGGAGATACCAGTAAACAGATGCGAGGAGCGATGTAGAAGAGCTTCAACCCAGTAGCAGGACTGGTATCTGCTCACGAGGAGCACTACCAGAGCTTTACAAAGTGACCTACAGCAAGCTGCTCATACACGTTTCTGATCAGACTCCAGGAGAATGGGATCAGGTCCCCAGTCCTGAATTTAACTGAGTACTTCTCAGATGTTATGCATCTGATGCTACCAAATAGCACTGTCCATCCAGGAGCATGCTCAGACATTGTCTCCTGCTACCAATAGTGACAAAGACTCACAAAAGTTGATCCTTCCTACTGGACAGACTGTCGTTCCTAAAGTGTAACTGACCTTGTGTTATACTGAGATGATCGAGTGTTGCTTTCATTTCCACAGCTGTCATCCATCCATCCATTCATCTTCTCCTGTTAACCTCAGGGTTAACACAACGAGACATCACACTCACATTCACACCTGCGGGCAATTTATAATCACCAGTGAGCCTAACCCAGGGGTGGGCAATTCCAGGCCTCGAGGGCCGGTGTCCTGCAGGTTTTAGATCTCACCTTGGGTCAACACATCTGAATCACATGATTAGTTCATTACCAGGCCTCTGGAGAACTTCAGGACATGTTGAGGAGGTAATTTAGCCATTTAAATCAGCTGTGTTGGTTCAAGGACACATCTAAAACCTGCAGGAACACCGGCCCTCGAGGCCTGGAGTTGCCCACCCCTGGCCTAACCCCACGAACTGCTCGTCTCTGGACTGTGGGAGGAAGCCAGAGTACCCACTCAGACACAGAAAGGACCTGCATTCAAAGCAATGATTAAATACAGCAAACAAAACAAACAAAAAACTGTCCTGCCACTTTGCACCATGTTGTGAATTTAATTAGAAGTCGCCCTAAATATTTTGAAAAAAAAAAAAAATAATTAATGAGCACTGTTACATCTCAGATTATAAAATACAGCTGTAGTTGTTTATAATGCAGCTGTGCCAAACATTTAATTCACACCACGTTAAAATGAAGGAAGGCGGTCTGATTCTTCTCAGGAGGACGATGAGAACGAGTCGGCGGGATGGATGTCAAGCGAACATTTGTTTGGAGCATAAACAGGACACTCGGGTCAGAAAAACCTAGTAAGTAAACATTTTATTGACCTAAAACATGCACATATGGCTGCTTTTTTGTAATTGGAAAAAAACAAAAACAAAGCATCATTGTTGAACGGAAAGAAGAAGGAAAAAAAAAAAAAATCAAAGGAATGCTTGGAATGCATGGAACTACAACATACATGGCCAAATATTCAAAAATCCCTTTTGAGTTCTTCGACTGCCATGAAGGAAAGAACGCTGACAAACAGCTTGGTAGTGCTTCTGTAAATATTAATGCTTCTCCTGTCGGGAAAATACTTGTCGGTTTGTGTGAAGTGACCGTAACAAAGTGCATCAACAATTTAATGAGCATGTGTTACCTGATGAGCTGTTGCTTATACTGGACACTTATACAGCAGTTATTGACACGTCTGACTGTTTAAAGCAAGAGTTTCTCTTCCTCGTCTTTACATCCAGCTTCAGCAGTGAGCCGCACTGCAATGCCTTTCAGCATTTTGTCTCAAGTTTCACGGAGGCCAAATCGATGCTTATGGAAATGAAACAGACCCACTGCGTGTACAATACAAAACGATTACAATATCTTGTATAAAAGATAAGTTTATACATATGTACGCACACATGCTCACATTTGATACATACTGTACAGTTTGTATGTGTGCACTGTTCTAGTCTAACACACATAAACACGCACGCACACGCACATACATACAAGTGTCTATTTGGCTGCACGTTTCAGTCTGTCCTGCTGGAAGATAACACAAATCTGCCTCCCGCATTTCCAGAAGGACGAAGGCCCGAGCTGTCTTTGCTCTGCACAAAGAAACAAGGAAGCAATTCAAACAGTGTCCTCCTCGCCGCCGTGTGCGCGCGCGTTAGGTCGTGGGAGGCAGGCCGCTTTTGTCGCCCCCCCTCGCCTCCTCTTTGCTGGCCCCGGAGCTCGTGCCGTTGACAGTCACCTTCCGAGCGGCCTGTTTGGAGGAGAGGGCGTGTCGCTGAGCGTTGTTGGTCACAGTGGTACCGTTGGAGCTTTGGATGGCGGGAGAGAGGTTGTGGGACGCCGGGCTGGATTGAGAGGAGGCTCGGGCCGGCTGAGCGGCAGCGGGACTGTGGACTTTGTCGCTCTGAGAGTCGCTCTCCGACGTTGGGCTGGTGTTGACACCGTCGGAGTGGCCCTGAGCAGCAGACTGGGACGGCCTCCGGCGTTTCCGGGTGGGTTTGACCAGATACTGCAGAGGGATGGGTCCAGTCTGCACGGACGCAGAGAGACAGAGCGAAAATGTGTTTACAGGAGTGTACAGGACCTTAAGAAATCCCTTAAAAACACAGAGTCCATTTTTAAACTAGTCCCACACGTACAATAAACACTAAACCAACAAAAGGGTATTTGTCCTCTGATAGCTAGGAACCCAACAGCTACTCTGCTAATCTGGGCACCACTTTTGTTTAGGACAGGATCAATGATGCAGCAGCTGAAATAAAAGCTGAAATCCTCAAAATACTAACCCAAAAAAACAAGTGCATCTTTTACTACCTCCATCAGCAGAGGGCTGACTGATCTGATCATTTCAAAGATAAATTCAAAGCAATGCTTCACCCAGCTGCTCACAAAGACAGTCAACACAGATAAATGACTGTTGTATATTCCAGCCTACAATTACAGACTGTATATAAAAGATGTACACAGCTTCTGGATTCAAAGAAAGTGACGTCAATATCTAAAAACGCCTCAGATTGTCATTCTTTCTAATGACCAGCAGGGGGTGATATCTGTAGTTGCAAAAAGATGTTTGCTCCCTCTGGAAACACTTTGCTGAAGACTTTACTGTCTTAAAAATCATCATAAAGTTCACTTTGTAAACGATGGTCCTAGTTGCAGTGAAAAGCAGGATAAACCATGCTAACTGAGATGCAGGTTTCACAGTTAGTAAAGACATAATAGAACAAATCTCTAATTGAAGTCCCTCTTTTGCGATGTTGCAATTTTTAATCTGGATGCCGTTGCTGTGCTCGATGAGGTCATCAAGTGATCATTTCTTTGGTAGAAGACCAAAACGTTTAATGTGCGGGAAAATAAACCCTGAAAGAGAGATTTGGACATCAGATCTTCCCCTCTACTGGGAACGAGGGGGTGAGGGTGTCTGCTCGCTTTGTGACCCCACCTGGGAAACTGGTGGCTTAAGCATTTGATGTGAGCGAGTCTGACACAGTCGCTTGAAGCGTGGAGGGCTGCGATATGTGTTTGAAAACAGCTCAGTCAGATTTCACTGCATCTGATTAAAGTAGTAAACTGTTGCTGTCGCTGGGAAAAGCTTTGCCTCGGGCGTCACTACAGCAGATCATCTCCCTCCATCTCACCTGATCCCGGGCCTCCCCTCTGCATGCCCTCCATCCATGAATCTTTGTGCTCTTACTCTTTCCCTGCTCAAGGAAGCTCCATCTTCAGCATCCTTTGTCCAGCCCTCCTCTGGACGTGTCCAAACCACCTCAGCCTTGCCTCTCTAACTTTCTCTCCAAACCACTCGACCCAAGCCGTTTTAACAACGTCGGCCTGATGAAGCACAGTCATCGTGGCCACACAGTCATCCTGTTTGAGCTTGTTCTTTTAGGAGCGTCTGTTTCCTTCCCAGCAGTTCCTGGTTTTGCTTTACAGTTTATACCAGTTCAGCCTGTAAGGACTTGAAGTTTATTCAGGACAGTAATCCATCACATCAGACTTTAGTCTGCCTTGTTTTTTTAATTTCTCAAAGGATTTACTTGGATTTTTTTGAAATGGGATTATGCGAGGTACTCTTTGGTAGAGTCAGTTATTACAGACAGCAGATGGCCGTCGGCACAGCCCTTTGTTGGGAGATGCAGACTTGTTTAAATTGTAAGATTAATGCGTACAATTTAAACTACATTTAAAACATTTCTACAATTTTTCCCTTACAGTCGGGGAAATGAAGCTGGTATAGTCCTCTCCTCAAATCACCAGACACCTTTGGATTCAAGAACTTTAACTTACGGGACAGGGGAGTAAAAGTAGTTAGCGAAAGTAGTGAGTGAGGATTTGTTCAAACCAAAAAGTCCCAGATTAACAAAACAAGTCTGGTGACTTTGAAGTGAGGACAGTGGATACAGCGGCTTCGGTTACCTCTGGGAAATCTTTTTTCCCCCCAATTCTGCTTATTCTCCTCTGGGCAAAAACACCCTGTTAAAGCCACAGGTCAGACGACTGCTGGCAGTTTCTGTTTTTCAGACCATTCTTTGTAAACCCTGGAGATTGCTGGGAGGGGAAATTCTAGAAGATCAGCCGTTTCTACTCAGACCAACCCGCCCGGCACCAACAACCACAACACATCCAAAACGTCGGAGCGCTTTTGAAAATATGTGGTGTCCTGATAAACTGAGCAGATATTTGAGGTTTACACAGCTACATTCTCGCCTGAAAATATGTTAAACGTTTATTTTGTGACCCAGAAAGAATAATAAGAGTAAAGTTAAAACTAACTAGCTGCCGCCATTGTTGACAACTGAGCTGGGCCGCGCTATGAATTCTGGGACACAGCTTCTTTGGTTCGCTCCTGTTTTTATCATTTGAGAAACATTGCTAAGCTGAGTCCCATTGTATCGCGCTCCGAATTAGAAATTGTCATTCATGCATTTGTTTCATCTCGTCTGGACTACTGTAATTCTTTGTTTACTTGTTTATGTAAAGCCTCTTTGGATCGTCTGCAAGTTGTTCAGAATGCTGCTGCAAAGCTTCTGACCAAGTCCTCCAAGTTTTCCCATGTCACACCCCTGCTGATTCAGCTGCACTGGCTCCCCGTTAAATTCAGGATCCAGTTTAAGGTTTTGACCTTGACTTTCAGGGCCCTGCATGGACAAGCACCAACGTATATAAGTGAACTTTTGCATCCATACATTCCCAGCAGGTCCCTGAGGTCATGTGACCAGGGCTTGCTTGCTGTCCAGCACACGAGGCTGAAAACAAAAGGCGACAAAGCTTTTGGAACTGTGGCCCCCAGATTGTGGAACTCTCTCCCTTTGAGCCTGAGATCTGTGGACTCAGTGGTCGCTTTTAAAAAACAGCTAAAAACCCATCTTTTTAAACTTGCTTTTAGTTGATTTTTATTTTTAGGTTTTAGCTTCTGTGAAGCACTTTGTGATTTTTATCTTGAAAGGTGCTATATAAATAAAGTTTTACTTTACTTTTACTTACTTACTTCTTCTTCTTCGGGGTTTAACGGCAGCTGGCATCCTTGTACATGCAGTGCTGCCATCTTCTGTTTCAGTCCGTTATTACACTCTTAAATCCTACTACTTATTCCTGCGTCTTTTGGGATCTTACAAAGCTTCAAACGACGTGTCGACTATTAAATTAGTCATCGACGATTTTAATAGTCGACGTAATCGTTACTAGTCGACTAATCGTGGCAGCCCTAATCCTGATACTCGAGTTGTATTTCAGCAGACTGTCTCGACCATGTCTACAAGCCTAAATGCATTTTTTAAATATATATATATTGATTGAATCCAAACAGACCCTTAAAAAAATAAAAAAAATAAATACATTTTGTACTCTCCTCATTTCAAATCAAGCTGCTGATGTTTGTTTCAAAGTCAAAGACATGAAAGGTTTCACTCACTCGTCTCCACTCGTAGAAGTAAGCAATATCCATTAGTGTGTAGTAGTCCTTTAAGGGTTCGTCCCCATACAGCACCTCCACCTGTAACACACCGTGAAACCCATTTAACACGTTAGCGGGGGAAAACGTCCTCTGCCAGGCGAGCTGTTTGAAGTTTGTACCGACATAAACGACCACGGCGAAAGGTTTGTTTCCCTGCGTACAAATAAGATAATTCTGGATTTAAACAGACTCCAAGCTTTACGTGAATCTGTGTCTAGGCCAGTTTATGCTCCTGACGGTTTACTTCACCCGTGTTTCTGAAAACAAAGAGGTTGAGGCGCAGCTTTGTTTTTTCCACGTCGCTCTACAGTTTTAATCACGTACCGTTTCATACAAATAGGATTAAGTTGCACATATTTGACTTGTGTGTGAAATCCTTCAGCCTGGCTCATCTTCCTCTTCAAGCAGAAATCAAAGCAGCTTTTTGTGGAGAAAATGTGTTTTTAAAAATGTCTTTCAAGCCGCCTGACTTTATTATCAAGTGGCACATACCTGGAATACTAAACCCACACGAGTGAGGAACAACTCCTCCACACCTATAAAGCAGGGCTCTGAATAGCCAGATATACTGTGCTAATCTGAGCTAAGGGATCTACATACATGTAGACCACCCCGAAAAAAAGGTGAATCGTGTGAAGCTGGGTTGTAATTCGCTTGTGGGTTTCCTTTGACTTCATTTGATCTACTGCTTCCATAAAAAAATGAAAGCAGCATTAATAATTTTGCAGTTTTCGGAGCAGTGTCACTTCAGGTAAGCGTCTGCTCGTTATCACGTTGCACCGAAAGCTCACATATCAGCGCGATGATTGCCAGAACTCTTTTATAGCCCACAAATGCAACCCAATATGACCTCGCCGTTGTAGCAGCTACTGTGGAACAACAAAGCGTTTATATTTTTGCACCTCAGCCTTGAAGTTGTCTGCAGAATCGATACTGCAAACGTTACTGTGCGAGGCTGCGGTGTGTCCAATTACCCGATAGTTGTTGGGTATATCCATCTTGCTGCGGAGGAACTTCGCTAAGTGCATGACGGACATGGCTGCCGGGCACTGCAGGAAGCGTTTACCGTTGGACTGAGAACAAAGAGAAGAGCAGAGAGGGATGCATTAATCCAGGATGAGGACCAGAAAACCATAATTACACCGGCTAACTTCAGCTGCCGCTTTTAAACATCTTTGCTTTACCTTGTCTCCTTCCATCTCTGAATGCTGCCTCTCATTATTTCTGCAGGGGGAAATTAAAAAGCAGTTAAACAATAATTAAATTTCTTTACATTTTAATGATATTTACGAGTTTTTCGCAGGAATCAGACTGCAGCTGGTGGAACAAAAACAAAACTCCACGTAGAGCTGCAGATAAATTGTGCCTGGACAAATCTGGGACCCGGCTGGAAGCTGCTTCTGTTCGCTTCATGATCAAAAGCTTCCAGTTACAAACACATTGAAGCGAGAAGAAAAAAACTGTTCTGATAATATTGTTATTTTAATATTAACTAACAGCTGTGGGATTCATATAAATACTGTATTAGTATTTATAGTATTTTAAAGTATTTTATGGACTTCTACATAACTGTTTGCATTGTGCTGTTCACTCAACTCATTTTATTTCTGATTTTAACAACGTTATTCACAGATAAAGTCATATTTTGTGGTAGATTGTGTTTTATGTAGAGGTGAAATGACTACTTGTTGTTTTAAAAGTCTTGTCAAATCAGGTTCTGCATGCCTACGTGTGGTTTTCCTTCTTTTTACGCTCTCAGCAATGGAGAGTCTTCAGCTGACTGCGCTGATGGGAGCGAGGCCTGCAACCCTGGAGGAGCTGCAGAGCAGGACACAGGATTTCAGAGCTAAAGCTAAATGGAAATCTTAGATGAGGAAATATAAACCATTTCATCCAGCTGTCATCGTGGAGAACATGCGGCGTTTGGACAAAAAGAACCACTCGGTTGCAGTGAAACGTAGCTGAGCCTGCACTGATCTGACCGTACCTGGTTTTGGGACTTCTGGGCAAACAGATATTAATTTGAGCAGTAAGCAGGAATGTGGAGGGAATGTCCAGTTTGTGAAGGAAGAGCGGTGGAAGTCTGGTCTGGCTGCTTGTGTGGCCTGAATATTGAACTCGCAGCTGTCTGACTGAGTCCATATGAGCTGCTGGGGGAATTTTCCTCCTTCATTGGTGAATGATTTCAGTTTGAATCAGCACACTGTTTGGATTCAGCTGAACAGAGCTCATCCAAATGTCTGTGCATACCCATAGATGACAAATGACCTGAGACGCCCTCTGCACCACTCACAGGCTTTTCTCATTTATCTCATTAAAGGAAGATTTTACTTACTAAGCTGCCCATTATACATGAATTATAATATTTAATAAGTGATATATATCTGTATCTATCTCTCTATCTAGATATCTATAGATAGATTTTTTATTTTAAATCTACGTTTTTATTGAGCCAAGTTGTTTTTCCACTTCTGGCTGCTGTAACAAAAATAATTGACAAAATTTGAGGATGAAGTAAATCTTCTCCATCTATACATGCACATAAATAGCTAAATAAGAGCAAATATAACAGAGGACACACGCAGGCGAACTCGCTGTTCTCTCAGCAGTAGCTTTTAGTGCGACAGACCACAGATTAACGGTTCTCGCTCTTATTCTCGAGTAAAATAAAAATGAGGAAATGACTGACTCACTTGTTCCTCTCGTAGAACTGTATGGACAGACTGATAATTTCATCCTCTGCTATGTTGAACGTCTCCACCACTTCCCCCGGTTCCAGCACACGATTCTCTGCGTAGAAGTCCCGCCTCCGTTTCATCTCATCTGCGGGAAAGCCACGCGCATCGTGAAACTGAAATCTATGACAAAGATATGACTAAGCCTTCGCTGCCTCCCAAAACTGTGGTCATTACCTTTGAATAACCCCGGAACGAGCTTATAAACAATGTCTTGCAGAGTTTTGTCTGCTCTGGAATGAAAAACAGAAAAGAAAAACATTCGTGTCAGATATGAAACATCATGAATTTGGAGAGGTTAGGAAAAAAAACTGACATGAAGCAGACTGGATTACCTGATGCTGAGCTGTGGACACGTCTTGTGGACCTGGACGTCACATCGAGGACAGAACTTATTTGTCTCGAGGAAGGCAACGATGCATGTTTTACAAACTACATGTGGAGAGAGAACAAGCTGTTAGAGGACGAGCAGCAGAAAGACCAGAACACTCTCCTCCTTTACCCTCAGGATGAAGACTCTGTGCAAAGCATACAGTTTTAGTAATGTCGCTTCTTTTATGCGTTTGTCTATTTTAAAGGGTTTTTTGTGTCATTAGAGGCCTCTTCAACAGCTAAGGCTCAGGAGATTGAACAGGCCCCATGGGTCTGTGGTTCAATCCCCGACTCCTTCAGTCTGCACACAGAAGTGTCCTTTGGGAAGATCCTGAACCAAATTCAGTGAGTGCTCGAGTGAAAAAGCACTTACATAGAGCTGTGTGTTTGTGTGTGTTTGGTGTCCACAGCACCCAAAATTAACCCAACATCTCCACAGGTGTATGTGCGCGATAAAGTAAATAAAAGATCTCGCCACTCGACAGCCATCTGGAAGCATAATATGAATTCAATTTACTTTAAAATGTAATGTGCACGTTCAACAGGACATCTGATTTTGAAAATATGCTTAAATGTTTGCAGACTTTGCCCTAAAATTCATTAACAAAGGAAAATTCCCTGCGTTGATGCAGTCCAGCCTCTGTTTCCGTGACCTCAGTGTGACGAGGTCAAGCAGAAGTGCGAAGGACTCAGGCACAGAAGCTGGATGCTCAGAGAATCCATCTGCGCTCACACCGGACTGCTAACCAGCCTGATGGAGGATGTCTGCTGCTACAAAACACACATCACACTACCCCCTGTTTTCTCACCACGCTGCCTCATGCAGGTCATCTAAAGCAGAGCCACCAGTGAAAAATATCTCTTCATTATAAAAAAACAGAACATAAAACCTATAAAATAAAACATATTTCAGAGTAATCTTTCTTTTCCTCATCTTTGTCTAAATCACTCCATCCATCACTTCCTCCAGCGAGCCAAAAGACAAAAAGAAAAGATTTCATGATAATTAGAAAGGCTGCGATACGACAACAGGCATTCAAGCTTAATTATCCAGAACCTTAAACACACTTTGACATCTTTAATAAAACTTCCAAACTAGTTTGACAGAGCTCATATAAAGACATGTACTTCATGTGAGGCAACACCTCAACCAAGATTAGCACCAGTTGATAAAGCCAGGAACTGGGAAACAAACGTATAAACTTATAGATGCTCTGCAGCACCTGTCAGTCACGCCGACTGTTTGTTGGATGGTGCCTCATCTATGAACTGTGAACACCTCCCCTTTCATAAAGGATGGTCCGGTGTGTCCTCTGCTAAAGGAGGTAACAAAGGACGCATTGAAGCACCTTTCCTTACTATCTGGAGAATTCAAGAGAGGTCTTATTAAAGCTGCTAAGCTGACATTCCTGGGTCACTTCCAGGATTTGGGACACTTCCTGATGGGACTAAAGGACTGGGTAAATAAATAACAATAATTTATGATGATTATTGTTTTTATGCTTGTGCTGTTTTCTGCATAGCAACAGGCTGACGCTCTATACCAGGACACGCTTCCCTGGTGCCGATGGCGTTCTCTTTATTCATTTACTCAGTGATAAGGAGTCAACACAGGTTCTTGACTGCTTTTGATGCCATACAATGAAACGAGACATTTCTGCTTCATAGTTTAACTCTTTGACTCTACTACAGCAGCTTTGCATGAACCACAATTCATAATAATCCCTATCTACCTATTCTGAGCCTTCATGCATCCCCTCAGTTCTTCCTCTGTCTGAAACAAGCCAGTTTGCCTTCCAGCCATCTTTCTTTTGATTGGCTACTCTTGCACAGGTGGGTGGGAACCGTGCGCTTGCGCTTGCAGTCGGCTTTTCTTTGGTATTTGTTTTAACGCTGGTTCTCGTGTCTGTGACAATAGAAATAAGGACAATGATCAAGAGTTTCTTTTATGGGTTTTGATTGCAGTAAAATACCTTTCTGTAAATTTTAGTGACATCACAGCACCATGAGCAGCTTTATGGCATCTGCCATTTTGATTTCAGGCACGAAGCAAGCAGCAGCCTCCTGATAGCGTCTCCATCAACCACCACAAGCAGCTCCTTCTTATCCACACACGGAAACCTCTTAATTACTTTTTTTAATGTCTGATTTAATTATTGCTTATAAACAAACAGCATCCAGAGAACATGAGCCTGGACTGAATATCTAGTATGACGAGAGTGTTTTTAAAGGCAAAATTAAATGAAAAGGGGCAGTCATTGAAATTCATTTACACAACTGATACCACGTTTACAAAAACAAAGAAAATGATGGCTTTAAAAAGCAAAATAAGTCCCAGAGGAGGCCAGCCCTCTGTCTCAAACCGGCCTCAAACATACGGAAAGAAAACCTAAACCAGGCCTAGTCTATTACTCAGATGGTGAATATAAATAAAAAGGAAACACTGATTCAGCTTTTCAGTGGATTCTTTTATGTCGTGGTACTCGAGACGGTCACAGAGCGACCAACCTGTCAGAAAGTTGTGGGACTCATTCTTATCCTTATGTCTACCAAAGTGGTGGAGTTTAGCAAATGTGGCGCACAGTGCTTCAGCTCTGCGTAGTCCTTTGTATCATTTAAGTAAGTACGGCTCTCTGAATGAAACCGGCTTCCCACCCGTGTTCTCGAAGCAGGTGTAAGAACCTATTTTAGCCATTTAGCTCCATTTGCTCTTATTCATTGAGGCTACCTGCAGCAATTTTCAGAACATCAGCATTAATAAGGAGTTGATGGCTCTCCGTAGATTAGCTCTGATGGGTTCCTGAAACCCATATTAGGGATATCCCCTCTCTGTGACATCACACAGATCCAAGATTAGAAAGGTCTGTCAGTGTGAAGCCTGGCGTTTTGGCTCACAGGGATTCCTTGACCGTCAGTTGAAACTTTGCCCACGTTTAACATGAACATCCAGCACAAGCAGTTTCAACACAACCCAGAAGATGCAGTCATGTGCTGCTGTGCAAGTGTGGTCCCTGAAGTGGACCTCCTACAGGCCTAATTGAGGTGGAGTGTGTGACTCAACATCACGCCTGTTCACCTCCCTTCAACATCATCATGAGCAGAGGTCTGATGGAAACGGTGTGCATGCATGTAAGGTGGTGCATTCATGTGAGGAACTTACAGGAGTGCAGGCACTCTACGATGGTCGTAGCATCAATCAGGTAGCCGGCGCACAGAGGGCATGTGAGGTGTGGGTTCAGATCTGTGATTTTGATCCGGTTAGGCTGCATTTTATCCATCTGGGCTGATCTGCAGAAGAAGCAGAGAACGTGAGGGGGTTTTTATGAGCGCTTACTGCTGGAGACTGCAGGTCATCCCCCACATTGTGCCCGGATCTCCTCACACATTGTCTGCACCGCGTCAGCGGCTCGCGAAACCACAACAAACGGAGCCGACGAAAGCCCACAAATCCCGGTGCTGGGTTCAGGGACGAGCCGGGAGCAGGAGCCGAGCAGCTCAGCGCAGACTGTGAGGGGCACACGGCAGGCAGCGGGCTATTCGATCGCCCCTGTGTGGCCTCATCTCGTGCACCAGCTCATCTCCTCCAGCCCAACAAAGAGCGTTTCCCCTCCCCGCGGAGCTCCGCCGTCCGAGCCCGCACCTCAACCCAGCACCGCGGGCGAAAGCGGCGGCTCGGAGGGGGGCACCGAGCCGCAGAAAAGCACACTGGTACACAAAGCAGCCATCTTAAATCCACTGACAGGGCTGCTGTACCAGGAGGCGAACAAGGGAGACTCGAATGTGACACCGTGCGCCTCGCGTTGCGCCTCCGCAAACTGAGCCGCGATGAGCGCGATAAACAAAAGCGATCCGCGACGCGCGGTCCTACCTGGTCTCTCCTCCGAGGGTCCGCGTCCTCGCGGCGCAGGGCGGCTCAGTTATTTGGGACTTGGACAGAATTTGCAGCAGCGCCAGAAAATGGCTTTTTTCAGCACCGTCAGAGGACTGCCCATTTTGGATCACGTGACTTTATTTTGTCGCCTCGTTCACGGGGCGAAGAGGGTGTCCAGACTCAGAGTCCGCAGGCCCCGCGCACTTTGTCCACGGTGTTTGTCCCGCACACGCCGAGCCCCGCACTTCTTGTTCTGATTTTCCACCTTGTGATTAATTTGTGTCAGTCAGCGGCTGCTCGGCCCGCCCGGCCCCGCCCTCCGCTGCTCTGACTGAGTTTCTGTGGATGACCGAGGGAGAGAGGCCCTACAGGCCTCGTGTCCCCGGGCCCGAGACCCACGGATGGCCCACCAGCTCCGGGAGATGTTATTAGAACTGAGAGGGGTTTTTTTCCGTTTTCATTTTAATTATTTTATAAGAAACAAGTAAATATACTGAACAAATGCCATTTTTAGACACAATTAATAACTGTTTTACAAAGAGGACATAGATTTCCACCTGAAAAACAAATACTCAAAAGATTTCAACAAATTTAACAACATAAAATAACAAATTTCCCACGTGTGGGACTAGTAAAGGTTTATCTTATCTTAACAGATTTCAGGGCAGATTAGTTGACATGCAGTAATTTCTAATTTCTAACTAATTTCTGAAATTAGAAATATCCCCCAGGTAGAGCTGAGATAACAGCACATGTTTAAAGACATGAAATAAACTCTGGGGGGGGGGGGGAGGTTATGAGAAAAGTTACTTCTGACTTTAAGAAAGTACGGTCTCATTCACAACATCACAAAGGAGGAGGAAAATTCACTGGTCCCACATTTACCTTGAAGCACAAAGTGTAAAAATCGAAAGGAAAAAAATCAGAGTTCTTTGATGCTGGGTTTGGACCTCCTGAATGTTTCTGAGTGAATCAAAGGAGAGCATCGTTTTTATTTTGTGTTGAATAAAGTGACTCCACAGCAGCTCCGCAGGATCTGTTCATCCTGCTTCACCCTTTTTGCTTTTTATAGTGAAATGCACCTTTGCACCCATAGGTGTAGATCCATCTCCCAGGAAACTGTGATTGCCAGACACTTGATTTTATTAATTATTGCATATTTTCCGCATTGACATGAAAGCGTCTTTATCCACGCATGAAAAAAGTCTTTGTCTCTTCGGTAATTCCTCTGCGTCGTTCACAGGGGAGAGGAGCTGTAGATTCATGTGCTTCATGCGTCTAAATGCTGAGACAACACCCCCACCGCCCAAAATCTACACCTGCGAATCAACCAAAGCTGAAAAAACAGGATAAAGAAATAATACGCTGTGATTTGGACCAAGTTTCAAAAACTACAACCCCCATAATGCACCTCAGTGGCTACCATCTGTTCTTTAGACGCTTTTAAAGGCCATCGTGTCCTCTGGGAAGCAGGTTGTCAGGGCATGAACCCCCCACCCTCCCCCAGCTCCCGCCCCCGTCTCCGCTGAGAATAATTAAATAGCCATGTGTGGACGCCCTCAGTGCGGACAGCGGTCACGTAAGGTAGAAATGTAACAGCAGGATAAACTGAGTCTGAGTACTACAAATAAAACGGAAATTTTGAGCACCAATTAATTTCCCCTAATACGTCATCAATGTAAGATGGACACGTCATTTGTGTAAAGAAAACAAAACAAAACCAACTATGGCAGCAGAAAGTGAATTCAACATTTACCAGCACTTCCCATCAGTCTCCTGCTTCAGTCGTGTTTTTAACTGAAGCTGCCATCTGTTCTCCAGTGTCCTCCCGCCTGGTGCAGACACGCTCAGGGCAGAGCATCTACAAATTTCCGGCTGAACCTCTGACTTATTCTGTAAGCATTTCAAACAAATCACTGAAATCAAAGATATTTTAGGGAATTAAATTTCTTTGATGGAAAGTACGAACATATTGAGTCTTGATACGTTCGTGGACATGTATCAATCATTTTAAATGTAAAACTGCACCAGCCTGACTTAATATTCTAATTTTAAGGATCTCGGAGATCTTTGCAACCCACTGAAGTCTCAGTTTAATAAACGTTGGGATTTTTTGTGTTGCCCGGTTACAAAATGTTTCAAGTTAGGTCAGTTTGATAATTTCTAACACTCACAGTCTCTAGGGTGAATTTTCAATAGCGTTGCATGGGATATGTCGTAGTTTTCTCTATTTCCTGTCCTGTATTTACTCTTAATGTAGAAAGAAACATAAAGCAAGTTTCAAATCATGTGGTCAAATTTCCCCCTTTGGGACAATTAAAGGATTATTCTATTCTATCCTAGTCAGTGTGGCTCTGTTTGATGTCACTGAGACCAGATCTCTCTAAGTACAGGATTATACAGCTGCAGAAATGGAGAGCTTCCTGTTTTACTTTTTGAATTTCTCTTTAGAGTCAGTCTGAAGGCTACATGCGTAGTGGCTGTATTTTAGTGTAATGGCTTGTAGAGTCCACACAATCACAGGAAAATTAGCAGTGAAAATTAACATCAACCAGATACATGTGAACACCAGACACAGCTAAGTCCTATCCACCTGCTGTTCAAACCTTTTGCTTATGAGGGGAAGCCAATCAAAAGAAAGTTGGCCAAAATGGGGAGGAGCTAAAAAAAACACATTTTTTTCAAACAGAGGATGAACTGAGGGTTGCTCCAAGAGTCAATGATCTGGAAATTATATAAAGTTACTCTAGGACCAAAAATAAAAAATATGAAGCTGGAAATGAGCAGAATGACTCCACTGTTTATATCTAAGGGCCGCCTCCCCTCCCTTAGAAACATGTTTCTGGTGGAACAGCGTTTATGCTTCCTGCCATAAAATTTTCCTGGGTGAGCCTTTCATGTGGGGGGTCACACCACACTGACGCATTATCGATTGTGTGCCGGTAATACGATGACCCTGAGGTGTAAACAATTTCAGAAAGCATTGCAACAGAAATGAAAACAAAGCAGCTGAAACACAATAGGACACAAAGTTGTTCCTGCCTTGTTCATAACGCAGTCTACATCGTTATTGTGTTTCCATTTTTAAAAAACCTTTTCTGTCCATTTCATTTAAACAAACCCTAATATGCACACTAAATGATATTTCTTGTGCTAAAGTACCAGAATATACAATATACAAAAGCACATGTCATTACATCTTATACTAACTTAACAAGCAAACAAAACAGGATAAAGTGTGAGGGTTGGCGACACACTTGGCCTGTACAATAAGTACAAATGAAAATCAAATAAGATTTCAAAATCCATGATAATCTGTTTTAAGCAGGAATAAATAACAAGTTAATGTTTCAGTTCATTGTAGGGTGTCTCCCTCTCTCTTGTGCTCACGTTTATTAGAATTACTACCAACATCGGACATTCTTGTCCCCCCCCCCCCCAAAAAAAAGGTGGAGCTCCCAGGCGAGAAGAAGACCTCGGAGAAGGTGCATGGATGTAGCAAAGGAGGACATGCAGAGGGGATGCTTGGGATAACATGCCCTCTATGACAGGGTGAGGTGGAGGGAGATGATCTGCTGTGGTGACCATGAAAGGAAGCAGCCAAAAGAAGACGAAAAAGAAATAGAAACTATAAATTAAATGGATATTGTGAAGCTGGGTGTAAATTTAAATGCACAAGTTCGTGCTGCATGCAGGTCTGCGTTTTGGAGTCTCCTTTCATTACTCCGGCCAAGCAGGAGTGGCTACAGAACACCTCAGTGTTGTTTGACAGCCATCAAAGAAAACGAAGAAAATTCTGGAGTCTACATGAACTTTTTTTTTTTTAAATGGGGCACGTCAGAAGAAAAAAAGGGAGAACCACTGCTCGAGCAGCAAACCCTGAGCGGTACACTGTGGGAATCCCTGCAATTCCCCCGCTGGCCTGCTGGGGCCGCTGTTGACTGTGAAGTGCAGCACGGACGCCATCTTGAGGAGACCCCGATCTCAGCGCTGGGCTGGTGACAACACGCTCATCATGACGGGATTACTCACTTCCAAGTAAAACGGCATCAGTGTTGGGTTGCAGGCGTTGAGCGGAGAGAAGAGGATCTGCCTCGGCGACGGTTCTCCGCTGCAGGCTGTTTTTAGAGCGAGGCCGCGCTGTAACCCGATGGCCGGCTAGCTGCTGTGTGGATACGCCGCGGCCTGCTCGGGAGGAGGAAGGGTGGTGACGGCGCAAAATGCTTCACCGCTGACTCCCAAACAGACAGTCATCCTGCCCAGAGACTCGCTGCGAGTTGGTCAACGAGCACGATGCACTTATAGATTTCTTCGAAAAGGAAAAACGCTCTGTACTTTCAGATTTAGTTTTTATTTATCGCTGTGTGAACGACCCGGACCGCCGTCTTGCGTACCCTGAATCCCCAGCCGGAGACATGTCATCCAACTGCACCAGCGCAGCGCCCATCAGCGCCAGCAAAACCAAGACGAAAAAGAAGCATTTTATAGGACAGAAAGTGAAATTATTCCGCGCCAGTGAGCCCATACTCAGCGTTTTAATGTGGGGTGTCAACCATACGGTAAATACCTGTGCAGTCTGCCCGTGTGCTGTTTGTTTACGCCGCTGTTTTGATTTAGCTAGCATGCTAGCTTGTTAGCCAGCTACCTTCATCTGTCAAGCCAGTTTTGATGCCCTGTAATTGATCTTTTTCATGCGTGGACTCAGCCAAGTATATGACACTGTACTTGGGCTGTAATCCAGCCGTTTTCGTGCAGTTAATAGCGGACTGCTGCCGCCGCTGCCTCCGCGGGTGGCTGTGGCTGAAGCGCGAGTTTTGCGGGGATTTTATTTGGTTAACTTTTGAGAAAATGTGCATATTTGTGATACGTTTTGCGTTTGTATGTGTGTGTAAGAGAGAGAGGGATCATTCAGTGAGCTGCCATCGTAAAATGTGTTCGGTATCTTGTTGCTGTATCGTGAGCTGTTGCTGTAAGTGCGTGCAGGCGTGGGGTGGGAGGGGTGTGACAGGCAGCCGGAGCAGCAGGTTACACAGATTTTCAGCTCCACACAGCTGCTCACAGCAGCCTGCCTATTGTTCAAATAAACCTGCTCTTGAGACTTGCGTTTGCAGCTACCGCACTCCGCGCCTGCGTCCAGTTCGCTGCAGTTTACTCCATCACATCATTTCACTATAAATAGAGCAGAAAATCTATCGCATTCGCTTTTGGACGAGGCTGCCTATGCCTATGAAAAGCTCAGTGAAGGGGCAGATTGGACACCAGTGATGGATGGATGGAGTGGGCTATGCACCAGCAGTTTAGTTCTGCCTGCTGTGAAGGGGCGGTTGCACTCTTGCTTGATTGATGCGCGGAAAAACAACCCCCTGAGGTGTGACACAGAAGTTTTTTGAAAAATATTGTGCCGACTTGGGGAACTCCTGGTGCTGAAATGTTGCTTGTTTGACACACAAAGCTGTCATTTCTTCCCGGGGTCCTGTTAATTTGTGCTCCAGTCATACTTGATTGAATTCTTCATTATTAGACTAACAAAACACAAAGTCTAACAGGTAGTAACAGAAGGGTTAGGATCCCTGGGACATGTTGGCGATCCGGACAGGGAGACTGAATATCCCACTTCATGCTATTTACATGAAGTGCCTGTGCCTGCCTGGAATAGCAAATAAATGCACACTGCTATGGAATTAAGTGAGCTGCTAATGATATGGCTATCACTGCAGCATCTCCATTATTCAGCTGGTGAACTTTGTGTGTGTGTGTGTGTGTGTGTGTGTGTGTGTGTGTGTGTGTGTGTGTGGGAGCAGCACACAAGTCCTGACGATTTGAGGTGTGGGCGGGAAGCCGATTCAAGACATCAAACAGACTTCTCATCAAAGCCTTCGTCTTCCACTCAGAAGTCGTATGCATTTTTAATGCAGCCTGAGCTGTGATGCTGCAGGATTTACTGTTGCTCTGTGTATGAGGTGATGTGAGACATCACCTGTGTGATGTTATTAATCCCCCAACAAAACTCCTTCACTGACATGGACGCGCGACACTGATTTTTAAAAGACAGCGTGAGCTGATCTTGATTTTCTTGCATCACATCGGCGCACACGTAAGGCCTCCGGTATGAGGAAGCTGTCAAACTGGATTCTCTGCATGTTGAAAATCTGGTTTGGAAACTTTGATCGTCATGGGCAAACACCTCTGTCAAATTGAAAATATTGGACTTATCTTTGGTGGCTTGAGGTAAGACTGTAGAGTGCTTTTTTTAAAATTAGAAATCAGCAAGTAAAAGCTAATCTCTGCGTGTGATCAGATAGCAGAAAGTGGTATGACCTACAGCTGATACCAATATTTTATACTAACATTATATTCTCTCAAATATAGATTCAGTTTATGGTGGGGAGGCATACATGTACAGCTCTTTGAACAATTTTGTAAGTTTTTCCTCTGCAAATACATTACTGATCGGTATGAGTGCTAGCTTCTTCAGTGAGTCTCTCCCCTGCGGATGAAGTCCAGCTCCCCCATCTTGGACTGCAGTGGTCTGAGTTGTGCTCTGCAGCCTTGGTGAGATTGTTGTAGCGGTGCATGGTTGTGTTTACTGTGCCCTCCAGAGCAGGAGGAGCACTATTGATGTGAGCTGGAGTCTAAGAAGTTTGAGCTGAAATATGTCCAACCATTTGGCAAAACATCCACTGGAGGGGAGGGGATCATGTGGGCGGGAAGGGCTGGGGTGAGCTGAACTTAATTTTTTTTCTTTTTTTTTATGACTCAAACTTTATTAGATTTTAATATTAAAACAACAACAACAAAAAACACCCAGAAGATAACAGAGTGGACATTCCCAGTCACAACAACAAAACAAATTGAGAATCGATGCACGTTTCCATCCAAAAAAAAAAAAGATCCAAAATAACATAAATACACAATGATGCCAATATTTCACATAGACCCAATTACAGCTATCCTATTTAGTCCGACCTTAACTACTTTAGCCGAATACGTCACTGACCTGTGTATGAAAAGTAGTTAGCCCATTTGTCGTTATAGTCGTCCAGTCTATTTAATAATAATGGATTGGCTTTATACAGCGCTTTTCAAGGCACCCAAAGCGCTTTACAATGCATTCACACACTGGTGGAAGCAAGCTACGGTTGTAGCCACAGCTGCCCTGGGCGAGGCTGCTATATTGCGCCATCGGCCCCTCTGGCCAACACCAGTAGGGTAAAGTGTCTTGCCCAAGGACACAACGACCAGGACAGAGAGCCCGGGGATCGAACCGGTGACCTTCCGGTTACAGATACGCTTCCCAACCCCCTTAGCCACGGTCGCCCACAATCTATATGATAATCTTTCATAAGCTGCCACTTGTCCCAAAGAGGTATACCACTGAGGAGTCGATGAGGCCTTCCACTCTTTCACCAACGGCTTCCTCTCCAGCATAATAGCTGTTTGTACCCAATGAGCAAGAGGAGTGGGTAAGTGACTCAAAGCTGAAGGGTCTCCTAATACGTAAAGACTGTTCATAAATGGGACCCCTTGACCTACAACCTTCTCTACTACGGTGTGAATATGAATCCAATAATCTTGGACTTTGACGCACCCCCAAAGCAAATGTAAAAGTGTGCCGCTTCCCTGCTGGTAGGGCTGCCACAAACGATTATTTTGATAGTCGACTAGTCACAGATTATTTTTGCGATTAGTCGACTAATCAGATCATGCATCCATTGGACGTAAAACATACAGCTTATTGCACCAGCAGCATCTGCTCTTATATAACTATCATTAGCTTACAGCTTTAAGTGTTTAAGGCAGTGGTGTCAAACTCAAATACACAGTGGGCCAAAATTCAAAACTGGAACAAAGTCGCGGGCTAACATTAATATTTATTGAAATATATTTATTCCTCCAGATATAAGAATGAATCTTTTCTTATGGACTCAAACACGTTTTGCTGAAAAACTGAATATGGAACAAGCAAAGCTTAATACTAAACAATATATATATTAGCTTTATAATACCAGTAGGCCAGCTCTAGTAATTTGGTGTGGCTTCGCGGGCCACACCAAAGGTATGTGCTAACTAAAAATAAAGACAAGATGAGAGTTTATTAAATTTTAATGACATTTTCAGATTGTTTAGATGGAGTTTAATCTGCTTGACGTTTATTCAGCTGTGTAAAAACTCTTAACTTTAATCTCAGCCAAACCGATTTAATCAGGAACCAATAAAATACTTAAAAAAAGGCAAACAACAACACTTTTAAGTTATCTAAGTGACTTATATATCATGTTTAACCTGAGTAGCGAAAGACGGCGGTGGGTTTGAAAACTGTTTGCCGGGAGTCCGGTGTTCTCACGGCTCTAGTGAGCCTTGCCCCCGGCTAGCTATCGAGCTAGCGGTGGGTAACAGACGTCTCTGAAAACGTCGGAGCGCTTTTGAAAATATGCGGTGTCTTGATAAACTGAGCAGATATTTGAGGTTTACACAGCTACATTCTCGCCTGAAAATACGTTAATCGTTTATTTTGTGACCCAGAAAGAATAATAAGAGTAAAGTTAAAACTAACTAGCTGCCGCCATTGTTGACAACTGAGCTGGGCCGCGCTATGAATTCTGGGACACAGCTTCTTCTTCTTCGGGGTTTAACGGCAGCTGGCATCCTTGTACATGCAGTGCTGCCATCTTCTGTTTCAGTCCGTTATTACACTCTTAAATCCTACTACTCATTCCTGCGTCTCTTGGGATCTTACAAAGCTTCAAACGATGCGTCGACTATTAAATTAGTCTTCAACGATTTTAATAGTCGACATAATCGTTACTAGTCGACTAATCGTGGCAGCCCTACCTGCTGGCACTTCCAGCATGCATCGTCAGCAACCGTGAGGGTGTCCAGTAAACTCTATTTAAAATCTTAAATTGGACCAATCTTGAACGCAATTCACGTGACATTTTTTCAGATTCCTGAGAATGCCATTCCTCCACTGTAAAGCTGAGATTTAAGTCCATTTCCCACGTTCTTTTGAGGGACAGTGTGTTAGGATCAGAAGCTAATAAAAGCATTTTGTAATAAGCTGATGCCTCTTGTCCATGCCCAAAGGTTTTTTTGATTTCCTCCAGAAAGTCGCAGCTTAAAGGGAACTTTAAACCAAATGTGAGCTGAACTTTCAAAATAAGAGCAAGAGGATCGTCTTCCACTAAACTGAACACAGGCGACGTTGGCACTTCATGGGTTCAAACAAAAAAAAGTTACAAAGTAACCAAACATATTCATTTTTCTGCATGACGAAAAACTAAAATTAGACGACCTTTAAAACGTTGATCGCAGCGTTTGAACTTTAAGGAAGCACAAAATTGGTAACAAATTTCAGCGTCTAACATCCCATAATCAGTCAGCAGAGCCAGTATCAGCTGATTATTTGTGCATACCCGACTGTGTTGTTTACTTCCAGTATGAGAAGAACTTATTTCCTCTAAATGGCAGCACCGTGACTGTGTGCTGTCCCTTTTCATCACTCTATAAAGTGATTTATGCGATTTGCAAGGTTTTTTCCGGAGCTCATCACTGCGCTTTTGCTCTGGATGAGTTTCAGTAAATGAGCCGAGTGTCTGGAGGCGCAGCAGCAGCAAGAAAACCTGCCTGCGTGTTCTTTGGTCCCCGAGTTAATCACTGTCAGAGATTTGAAACGGCTTTGAAATACTGAGCTGTGTTACAGGTAGTCGTGGCTTTGTTCTATAAATTAACCTGCACTACTCACTGAGTACTTTGTGTAGGAGTCTGTTTTTTTTGGGGGGTTTTTTTGGTTTTGTGCTCAGATCAAAATTGCAAAAGCCAATATTGCTCCCTTGGTTTGTGTTATTCCTCAGTAATTGTGCAGTCTGTTTGTTCAGCTGTTTGCACTCTTCTTCAGGCTCTTTCCTCATTTCTCTCTCTCTCTCTCGTTCTCACTTCCCTCTTTCAGATTAACGAGTTAAGTAATGTGCCTGTACCAGTGATGCTGATGCCAGATGACTTTAAAGCCTACAGCAAGATCAAAGTGGACAACCACCTATTTAACAAGTAGGTACATCACAGCTTAGGCACAGTCCGTAATCCACAAGTAAACAAAAGTGTCAAGGCTCCAGCAGGGTTCAGAACACCTTCTGATTCTGATAGACTGACTCCTCATAAAAGGACTCTGCAAGTCTGCTCGCTGGTCAGAGATTGCAGGTTGTAGCTTTAACTTTCTGCATTCATGAAATCCTTTCAGAGGTACAAAGCAGCCCTCCGAACGCCCTGGTATCTGAATCCACGGTGAGGATGTTATTGCAGGACGAGGTTGCATTTAGACACATTATTGTTGAAGCTCATCTGAACGCTTTAAATCATCCTCACTGCAAAGTACCAACCTGGGAACACTGAAACTCTGCACTGTTTTCTTAACCCCTGCACGGCTGAGGTAGAGAAATGTGTCCCACGGTCCTGCATGCAGGAGTGGACAAAACAATGTGGAATTAAAAAAACATCACTGAAATATAGCCAATGCTGCCCCAAAGATGAGTCACTTTGTTGCTCACATTTAGCAGTGTTTTGCACCCCCACTAATGAATTCTGTGTAGGTTTTTGTTTGTTTGTTTTTGAGCGTTTGACTCATTATTAAGGTGCAGATGGTTTTCTCTCTTTGCTCAGGTATGCTCGTCCTTTAAGGGCTGCCTGAGCGCTTTTACAGCTGTTATAAAATGTATTTTGTACAGTCGATCTAAAACAGCAGCAACTTTTAATGCCTAAAATCCTTGTAGTATCACATATTACATTATATGCAAGTTATACTACAGGACTGGTTGATTTTAGGGAATAAACATTGGCCAGTATCCTTCACAGTGTTGACACACCTCACCTGGACTGGATCCATTGTTGTAGATCGATCAGCTGAAGGTGGAGCCTTTAGCCCCTTTTCCATTAGTGCCTACTCGGGTCGGCTCGCCTCAGTTTTCAGGGTTTTCTTTAAGTGATCGTACTTGGTACCAGATACTTTTTTTAGCACCTACTCTGCTGGGGTTCCACGCAATCCGAGGTGATCCAAAAGTGTGACATTGACAGACTGCATACCACCGATTGGTTAGTCAGTGTCATGCCTCGATGAGTCATGAATGTCGTTTGCGAAAATCAAACCCAACAACGAGGGAAATCGCAAAAAAAAACAACCAAAGCCCGAGTCTGACGTAAAGCCGACCGAGCAGCAGGTGTATCGTTGCCTCGATGTTCAGCCTTCGTGTCGTATGCTAATTGTGGGACTCTTGGCTGCGTTGCTATAACGACCCCATGCACATTCGGTGGTACTAGATTGTAATGGAAAACGAGTCGATCCGAGTCGTGCCGTGTTGAGTCGATCCGAGTAGGTACTAATGGAAAAAGGGCTTTTATCGCGAAAGCCACAGATTGTATAAAAGATGGACTTGGACGCCGTGATCTCACTCATTGGATAGTCTGTACCTCACAGCAAGCCTTAATTTTATCCTGATAGTTGATTAAGACATGCTTCAGAAAGCACCAGCAGCACACGCACACAGAAAAGGTCCAGTTTGACTCGGAGTAGCAGAGTTTTGCTCCAGCAGACAGAGACCGGCTCTAACTGCTTCTATGAATCACAGTGGTGACACCCCTAAACCACAGCATCCAGGTGGATACGTTACAAAACCTCACAATATTCAGAGTTATTAGAAAACTATCCATAGAAGCTGAAACTGGTTTTCATACCAACATGCTTAAATTTGCTGTAAACTTTTAAATTTGGAGTCAAAGTTCAACCTGTGTGGAAATTTGGCAGCGGCACATGTAAGTGTTTCCCAGCAGGAAACTGTTCTTGTGTGGCGCAAACAGTAGAAAAGAATAGATGTAAGAGTGCAGCGGTGCATTGTATGTGGAAGGCTCTTAGAGGAACTGTAACTTTTGGCACTTCCACATTGGCTCCATTTCTTTGCTCTGGGTTGAGCCTTCAGTGAAACTAAAATGAATCAGTGTGCTGTTTTGTTTCTTTTTTCAACATCAGCGAAAAAGTTCAGAAGATCTGAACTAGTTAAGTTTCATTTCAGTTTCCAAAGTGCTTTATTTACTCAGGAGAGCTCGTTTCTCACTTATAAGCTGTAAACTGTGATGGTCCATATCCCAGTGCATCAGGCTCTGCAGTGGTTTCAGTGTGAGGACAAGCAGTGCAACATAAAGAAATATTTGATTTGTGGCTGCATTAGTAGCCGCATCACATTATACATGAGCTTTTTAAAATCTATTTTTTTGTTTGTTTTTCATAAGTGATCAGGGCAATAATGCTGTTGAGATCTTTACATTTAAATCAGTTTGAGTGAGTTCTCTGTTTTCTGCCCTTTGCTGTACTGCAAATGACAACTTCACACCATCTCTTTGTTCAGTCTGATTCCAGAGAAGCAGAAATAAATCCAACAGCGAGCAAAAAAAGTTGAAGTCAGTGATTTTTAATTCCTCGTTTTAGATTGTGTTGACTCTGTTCGTCTCTCCTGCCAGAGAAAACCTGCCTAGTCGCTTTAAGTTTAAAGAGTATTGCCCCATGGTGTTCAGAAACCTGAGGGAGAGGTTCTGCATTGATGACCAGGACTACCAGGTGAGACCTCAGACACTGACGCACAAGCAGAAATGTTCATTCGCTCTCACAGGAGCTTAATCCACCTTGTTGCGTTTGGTTTGGCAGAACTCTCTGACCAGGAGCGCCCCGCTCAACAGCGACACCCAGGGCCGCTTCGGCAACTGCATCCTGTCCAGCTACGACCACCGCTTCGTCATCAAAACCGTGTCCAGTGAGGACATCGCTGAGATGCACAACATCCTAAAGAAATATCACCAGGTAGAGGCACCGCTGCGAGGAACTGCAGAGCCAGACTTTTATTGTGATTCATTATCCTAGTATTGAAATGTGCTCACGTGTCGGGTGTGAGGAGAAAAATTCAGGAGCATCAGTTTGTTAAATAATTTCTAATCTAGATTTGAATCTAAAGATAAAGAGAACCTGTTATTAATTTATTTTCTGTCCATGTATTGTTACAGAAATGGTCGAGGTTTTAAATAACGAGGTCGCGTTTGTACAAGTAATCCCTGTGATTATTTAGGTGGCTCTCGCTAAGCCACAGATAATGCGCACAGTAAAATACAGTCATATACGCACGGACAGAAGATTAAAAACCAATAAGTCAAACATGTTGTAAAACAATTGGCTTGTCAGTTTAAAGCCATGCAGGGCTGAAGCCTGTTGTCAAGCAAAATCTGGTGTGAGTCAGTGGTGAAGAATAAAAGAAGAATAACACAACAAATTAGGTGAAACGCCCAGCTTCACTTTTTACCCCTCGGCCGTAAAAGGCTGATGGATTATTGCTGTCGCCCTGCAGGGCGGGCGGAGTGGACACAGGTGTGTGAACGGAAGAACTCGAGAATGAAGCGACGTAGGAGTTTCAAATTGATAGCACAGGTGTTTATACACTCCGGCACCAGTATTTATTTTTTATGATGTCATAGAGAATATAAAAGTTTAGGGACATATCAGCCCCAGCAGATCAGGAGGAAATTAAGCCTGAAGTAGGAGGAGCTAAAACGGATTGCTTGGATCTGCAGCATGGCCATAAGATAAAGAAGGATTATTCTGAGCTGTGAATTGTGCAAAGCTAGCTTAGCAGAGTCCAGGAATAAACGCGTGGCGCTGGAAATGAGCAGAATAATTCCCGTCCCAACAGGAGTGTTGGAGGAGAGCGTGGTCTCTGCCTTTTAAAGTTAAACACAGAAACGAAGCTGCGCTCACTTTTAATCAGCTTGTATTCTGCGTGTATTTGATTCCTCACCCCCACACTTCCTGTTTCTCTCTGTGCTCGCCTCCCCTGGCCGTCTCCAGTTTATAGTGGAGTGTCATGGCAACACGCTGCTCCCTCAGTTCCTGGGCATGTACAGGCTAACGGTGGACGGGGTGGAGACGTACATGGTGGTGACCCGGAATGTATTCAGCCATCGGCTCACCGTACACCGCAAATACGACCTGAAGGTAGGTACGCTGGCTACGCCGCACATGCACACGAGTCTCATCATCCTTTTAGAGAGCTTTACGCCACATT
Organism: Rhamphochromis longiceps; assembly: GCF_057381845.1. Lineage (NCBI taxonomy): Eukaryota > Metazoa > Chordata > Actinopteri > Cichliformes > Cichlidae > Rhamphochromis > Rhamphochromis longiceps. Next base: position 43,118,743 of record NC_140562.1, on the reverse strand, counting down.
TACGGTCTCGCATACGTTCTTCAAACTCAGTTTCATAATTTGGCTTTCATTTTTTTTAAACTTGAGGGTTATTTAACAATATGTGTTAATTTAAGCACTTGTGGTAAATGGACCCGTTCTTGTAAAGTGCGTTTCTACTCTGAGCACTCAAAGTGCTTTTTACAACAGGCCTCATTCACCCATTCATACAAGCTTTTTTCTATGCTCAAGTATTTTCTGACATTTCCATCCATCAGAGAGCAGCTGGGTGTTAGTATGTTGCCCAAGGATATTTGGCATACAGACGGGAGCATCGGAGATCAAAACGCCAGGCTTCTAATTAGTAGATGACCTGCTCTACCTCCTGAACTTTTTTTTTCCCTTTGGCAGTAAAATGTTTTTAGACAATAAATCAATTTCATATAGCCAGGAGTCTCCTGGGAACGAAAGCACTGTTTGGGGATCCATGCTCGTGATTATACTGGTATAAAATGCCTTTCCCTCCCCACACACAGCAGACTCTTTGACCAACACATGCAGGGTTAAAGAGATAAACGAGTGTCTCTGCAAATACACAGGCCCATGAGACCCATCTCATTTCAAATCAGACCAACAGCGAGGAACATCTCCCCCCGAATCATGACAAATTCTCAACTCACTATAAAAGCAGCATAAAAATATAAAACTATTGTGTCCAAAGTGTTGTTGAGATGCTGAGATGAAGCTACAGTGAGGGAGATTAAATGTAATGTTTAACTGATAATGCTGTTTTGATTAGCAATCCTGCTGTCATCAGTTCCGCCGATCGTTGTTCATTAGCGCAGCCCTAAACGATGAAGGCCATGACAAAGAGCTGAAACACTTCAACGCAGTTCGGTTGTCTTTATAACTTCTGCTGTTGCCATCTTGGTGTTTTGAAACCGGATGTGAGAGCGAAAGGTCCATCTGAGAAACTGCACAATCATCGATTAATGGCTTGTGACTAACAGCGAAGCCATTAAGAATACCCCAGATAATCTTTTTTGGCTCTTAAAATGACAATAGCTTAGTAAAATGGAATTAATGATCTGCTGAATAAGACTTAATCCCATAAACTCAGGAAGGATTTTTATTGAAGTCACAGAGAAAGGAGGCTGTGGGACTTTTTACCATCCACTTCCACACAAGCTGGAGTCTATTTGGAACCAAGTATCGCCCCCTGGTGGCCAGTAAAAATGGCACGGTGTCTTCATCTTCTACTCACTTGTCTTTTATACTGTCTGTGGGTACAATACAATATATAAAAAACAATAAAGGATTAATCACAATCTGTGCGAAGGTGAAGAAATGATTGATAATTTTTCTTTTAAGGAAGTATTTTTTAATTGAAGGCCATAATTTATAAACTTTAGAAATAAATGTAATCTTAAAACATCCAGTTTCTGTTGCTTTTGGCTTTTCTGTAACTATTAACCAGACAGATTCCTCGATATTTGCATCCCTGATTGCTACCCAAGGATTGAACTAGGTCTGTATGAAGATGACTGTGGATGTAGCTCACTTCTTTAATCGGTGCTTATCGGCACACACCTCCTTTCATGCCGGTATCCTCAGGAGAAAGCATCTTTGTGTTTCTAATACTGACAGCTGTGTGCAAATATGCTAATGCTTCCTCTGATGTGTCTCGCTCATTCTATTTTTATTCTTATTTTGCATCTTTTCTAGGGTTCGACAGTCTCAAGGGAAGCCAGCGACAAGGAGAAGGTGGGCTTTATTTCTGTGCATTGATGTCTGCTGACACGATGGGATAAAAATAGATGGCCTTAGCTCACCCCACAAGCAAACCTGTCATACTGCTGCTAAAATTAAGTGCTTGTATGTAAGCAGATGCTGTCAGCATGATTTGACTTAAATTTGTGTATTTTCTCTGTCACATGGTTGTAATCATGACTGCATGAATATGAATGTTAACATCAGTGCACGCTGAAAGTCAGCAGCCGATGATGTAGGTGGGCCCCGGCACCTCTGAGTTTTTCATTAGCATTTAAAAACAGGTTTGGTTTGAATATAAAACACGGCTCCTGCTGCAGCTTCATAACACCACCCCCTCTTCTCTTCAGGCGAAAGAGCTCCCCACTTTCAAAGACAACGACTTCTTGAATGAAGGCCACAAGCTGCAGATAGGAGACGACAACAAAAAGTACTTTTTGGAAAAGCTAAAACGGGATGTAGAGGTAAAACACACATTCAGGCTTTCATTGTTCCTGCTCTGGAATGAAACCGCTTCACCCAGCATAAATGCTGAGATTGTTTTTGTTAACAGGCTCCCTGCGCTAAAACGTTATGCATGAGTAAGCCTAAATATAATTTATTTTATGGATTAGTTTATGTAAAGTCTGAACTCCAGTTTGGATCTTTTCTGTTAATGCGCTCTCATTTTAGCTTGTAATCTTAAAACAACCCAAGCGCTCCAATTCAGGCTCTACAGTTAGCATGTTAAATGCACAAGTTCATGACAGTATCATCAGGAAGAGACAGAACAAGTGTGGCTTGTTTCGAAGGGTTGCCAAGAGGAAGGTTCTGATGCTCTGCACCGTGTTTGGAGAAATGCACCTGTCAGCGTGGTGGTGCAGGGGTGATCATGCAGTCATTGAGTGGGCCGTGAACTCTGTATACCAAAGTATTCTAGAGTCATAGTGACAGGACAGTGATGCTAAGCAGAGCAGCAAATCTACATCAGAATGATGACGGGCCACTAGAACTTTTTTTTATCGAGCAGACCTCAGTTTGGTTGAAATGCTGCACTGGGGCCTGAAGAGAGCTGTAGCTAAAGAAACGATGTCAGAGACGGATGCAGCCATACAGAAAACTCTTACTTCAGCTTATTGTTGCTAAAAGTGGTTCATGAGGTGTACTTAATTTTCCACATGACTGCATAAAGCCTGACGAAGACTTTTATTTTCCCCCTTGGCTACAACATGTATTTCTAAAGATAAAAAACTAAAAGTTCAAATCAGCCTCCTGCTGGTATAATCAGTAAATGTTTCTGAAACCTTACTGTCTGTAAACACGGCATGCCTCACTTATTTAACCATCACACCGGTGAGATGAATATTTTAACAGCTGTTACTTGAAATTTAATTCCAAACGTTAGTCTGAAAGACCGGAACGGCGACTGCTCTGTGCAGAGATGCAGAGGTTTTGAACCAAGTGTTTCCTGTGTGTTTTAGTTCCTGGCCACTCTGAAGATCATGGACTACAGTCTCCTGGTGGGCATCCATGATGTGGAGCGGGCGGAGCAAGAGGAGATGGACGTGGAGGGCACGGGGGAGGACGAGGAGTACGAGAACGACGGGATGGGAGGAGGCGTGTTAACGGGCTCTTTCGGCACGCCTCCCGACAGTCCCGGAAACCCTCTGAACTGCGGCGGGTTTTTCGGCCCCGGGGAGTTCGACCCCTCTGTGGATGTTTACGCGATCAAGAGCCATGACAGTGAGCGCCGCCTTTAACATGAGTGTTATTGAAATTCGCAGCCAGCAGATTAACGCCGTCTTTATCGGCTGTTTTGTTTGTTTTAATAAAATCTCCTCGTGGCGTTCTCCACAGGTGCTGTGAAGAAGGAGGTATACTTCATGGCTATCATCGACATTCTCACACACTATGACGCTAAGAAAAAAGCTGCACATGCTGCCAAAACTGTGAAACATGGGGTGAGTGTTAAGATTAGCGCTCTGCTCGCCACCGACTGTTTGTTTTGCTGCTCAGCTGTGTGCCGCTGTAAACACGACGAGACAAAAGCTGCCCAGGCGTGGCCCCGTGGACTGAAAGCCTTTCTTTCTAACCACCACCTCCTTCCTGATGACGTTAATCACATGGCGCGATTGATCGCCGCAGCCTGTAGTCTAATGTCTCTGTCATTTAAAGACTGCTTTTATAATTATTATCGCTTTGTCTGACACAGTCACCGTGGTAACAGATTTTGTGTGTGGTTTTCCCTGAAAGGTTTGTTGTTGTTTTTTTCCTCTTGAAATGTGTGGTGCTGTGTACTTTATCACATGTGTCACTTCATCTAAATCGTGTTTATGTTTATTTTTTTGTTCCCAGGCGGGGGCCGAGATCTCGACAGTGAACCCGGAGCAGTACTCCAAACGATTCTACGAGTTCATGTCCAACATCTTATCGTAAACATCATCTTCCAGTCCAGCCAGCTGGTCTCTCCCTGTCAGATCTGTCAGATGCCACGCCCACGCGCACACACACGTTTCTCTCCTCCCTCACCTCAGTGTAGGTCAGTCTCCCATCGTTAAAACTAAACCACCTCTCCTCAGCATCAAGCCTGTTACACTATCCCGACTCCACCTGTGAACCCCTCTCACTGAATTTGGTTCCTGGTATTCTCCCTGTGGTGTTTTTCTTAAAAAACAAACAAACAAATAAACAAACAACAAAAAAAGAACCTGCTCTCCTTCAGCCACCTTGTTGCTCCTCACGCCAGCACGGAAACTGTCTCACTAATGCCTTGAATGAGTGTGTCAGCTTCAGCAGTTACCAGTTCGTTAGTAGAGTCTCTTTAGTTTCTGTTCATGTTGTTGTTGTTCCTATAATTTCTATTAGACATACACGCACACATGCAGCACACACGCAGATGAAGAAAGGTCTGATTGCATGGCAAACTCTTCGACAGTCGCCATCAGGCTTCTCTCTCGGTAACAATTTTTCTTTTGTTTTTTTTACAAGTTCTTCTGATGGATTTGGAACGACAGGGTGATGAACACATGAATATATAATGGTGTATTAAGTAAAAGAATGCAATATCAAAAAAATGCATGGCTGACTTGTACATGAGACTCCACCAGTTGAAACATCGAACCACTGAACTTGGCATCTGAGTGTTACGACTAAAACTTTTTAAAAAAAGGAAAAAAAAATCCGTGTTTGAATGTTCTGTTGCCATATTGTTTCTGAATATTTTTCCAATTTAACCGTGAACTTGGTGGAGGTCGGTCAAAGAGGACAAAAAAACAACAAAAACATTCACTTTAAAAAGGGGAATTCTGCAGCAAATACTTGTTTTATTACCATAAGGATCATTTTTATATCTTGTTTACATTAATGTAGCAACTTTGTGTTTGTATACAGTATTGTTTTGTTACCAGCAGACATTAGGAAAAAAGGTTACTTGAAAATGATTCATTGCATATTAAAGGGAGTTTTATCTTGTTTTTGTGGTTTGGCTGTGCTTCTTTCTGCTTCTTGGGTCTCATATTTGTAACACTTGGCTTTGGTGGGTAATGGATTACATGTAATCTGATTACTATACCAATAAGAACTATTAGTCCAGACTGCATTTACACTAGTGAATCTATTATGCTTTTTTTCTTATTGCTATACTGTTACAAACTCTTTACATTAAGAAGCTGTTTTGTGAGCGTGTCCAGAGGCCAGATGGGCACCATTAATCCAACATGCTGTTGGATGGCAGGTGAAAACTTCCTGCCTGATTTTGACTCTGGAACCAGGAAAAATTCCAGTTTGCTTTAAACCCAGGCTGTCATCCCAACGGTCTGGGGGTCATTTGGATGATTTTGGAAAATGTGAAAATTAGGAGGGCAAAGTATTTTTGTTTTGTCAACTCTACAGCCTTACATGCCCTGTGGCTCAGCTGAAGAAAAACTGTTAAATGACAGAAGTGTTCATGTTTGAGTATTTACTACATGCATATAAAAATACAGTAGGTTCACAGTAAGAACGGGATATTTTTGTGAATTGGCATGAAACGTTTTTGATTACTGGGCAGTCTCTGCATTTTTTGTATGCATTTCCTGTGATTTACTACAGCAGTATTTCTTTTATAATGTGGAAAAAAATTGTTGAAACTGCACTTTTTGTAACTTGGGGATTAAATGTGTACTACTTTAACAAATAAAAGTTTTTTTCCTTTTTTATAGGTAATGGCTTTACTGGTCCAGCCCTCTTGAGCTCATATTGACATTATGTGAGTTTAATATTCTGTAAATGGCATTTTAAGGGGCTTTTCTTTCTGTGCTTTTTCAACATCTTTCCCACTGGTGCCTTAAACTACATCATCATATTCTGTGGGAGACTTGTGTGCTCTTGGTGAGCTTTCCTGGAAGGTGTGCCTGATTGGACTTGAACCCTCAACTGCTCTCCCACTACTCCACACAGGTGTGTTATCAAGGGTGAAGGTCTGAAGGAACAAGTGGCACAAATGTCAAAGGTGAAGTCTAAACTTTGTGGTTCACCCTCAATCCTTAAAAATGTAATTTGTTAGAGCATTTTAACAACTCATCAAGGATTTTGATGAGCTCATTCAATCAGTTTGCGATTTCACTTTGAGGCATTGATTTCGACAGTGAACTCGATTTCTAAGATTAGAAGCAACTTTAAACAAGATCCTCCAACAATGACATCGGTCGTGTTTATTGTTTAAACCTAAGTTCATTTATTGAACAGTGCGAATGAGGAAAGAGACACAAAACAAGGATTTCTTATTATTTTTGTACAAAATATCTGAGTTAATGACGTATGAAGAGAAGAAGGAGCTCTAGTCCATCCTGGCCTTCAGGGTTCGTGTGGTGATCTTGTCTTTCTCACTGCCAGACAAAAGAAAACAGCTGTCAATCACTGCAGACTCCACCCAGCAGCTCTGCGCTGTGCTCAGCCCCAAAATACATACTTTGTTATGTTCGTCATGTGGACTGACTTGTATGCACATAACTGCTGATTGGGTAACACTTCTACAGATTCATCTAACCTTTTCCTACTTCTGGACCTCATTGACCAACAACCCTCTGTCAGTCATCTTGTCTTGAGCTGAACTAAACAGACTGAGCTGTCAGGGAGGGGTGAAAACACTGCTGTAAACCAACGGTGTGATTTATAGCAAAAAATAAATTGATCTTTGTAGCAAAAATTAGTGCAAACATGTCATTTTTTCATAATTGCTGGAAGTCTAAATCATATTGAGATTTAAACTTCTGGTCATTTAGACAATTACCAAAACACAAAGGAGAGGGAAAAAAGTTAAAGCCACGCAGGAAAGGTGAAGAAATAAATGAGGAGTATTAAGAGGGGAGACTGAGGTCTGTCTCTTGGTTGCTTAGTTACAGACAAAGAACAAGCAGCATAGAAATGATGGATCTTGTGGATGTGTACCACCACTATAAGATTAATTCTTCTCGGACCCCTCATTCAGGGAAAGCCCCACCTGTTACACCAGCCATGGCTGAAAGACAGTGTGGATGCAAACCTGCACGCCATACTTACATGACATGTACGACGACTCCCATGCCAGAAACTGCATCTCGATCAACTGCATTCAGCATTGCCTGGGAGATGGTCTCAAACAGATCATCCGGCTCCTGCACGACCAGAACAAAATTCAAATCAACACTCATTAGAGTTTCAACACCTCAGAAGAATTACTGCGTCTTTAATCACCATGTTGCGTTTAAATTCCTTGGATGTTGAACAGTGTAAGTTAAAACTACAGATATTTAAATTTAAAAAGAAAGAAAAGGTAAGCTCACTAACAATCCTGCAGACTTATCTGAACACAAATAAACTAAACCCATAAGTACAGGTGGTTTCAGGTTTAATACTGACCATATCCGGCTCCCACAAAGATTCACACATGCCGTACATCTGCTCCGAGCAGGTGCCGCTCACAACAAAGTCCTCTGTCACCATGGGGCAGCCAATCAAATCCAAGGAGCAGATGAAGGGTTCAAAGGTTTTAGGATCTAATCCGGCGATCACAGGCTCGATGTAGTAAGGCCCAAACCTAATGAGAGAATCAGACATGAAGAAGTGTCCAGCATTCCCACATTCGCATTAAAGTACTGACTGGACCGAGCTCAGACTCCAGGAGTACGTCGTCCAATAGATTGTTGTGCAAGTATAAACACAGAACATCACTGAGGTGACCTTTTGAGTTCATTGTTCAAACAAACTGGCAGAAACAAAAGACAAATTAGTATTCATGCTTTCGGCAGTTCAGTGTACTCACCTCCTTTCATACAGCAGGTTGGACACCATGCTCATGAAGGTTTTGGGTTTGATCTGGCGACCCTCCTTCAGCTCATACAGGTTGAGTCTGAATTTCAGCCTCTGGGCTCTGCAAAAAGGGATGGATGACAAGAAATCATTCGACCACTGATCTGTCCTGATTCAGCATCAGAAATTAGTTCAGTAAAGTCTGTTACTACCATCTTCTGCTATCAAACACGAAGACTGTGGTAATTAAATTTGGGTGGTTTCACACTCAATGTTTAGTCTGGTTAAACTGGACCCTGGTTAATTTTTCTCCCATTGACATGACTTTGTAGTTATTCCCAGGTACAGGCTGAGACAGCAGGAACAAACCCTTTAGGAAGAGCTGCTGCCAAACTGTTAAGATGTGATCATAAAATACATCAGCAGCAGGCTGAGAGATGATCCAGCTGTGCCAAATATCACATATATTTAACATCATTCAAAAAAAAAAAATTGGTCTCTGAAGTGAGGGTGTCTCATTTAGTTAAGACTCCTTGTGTGCAGGTGGATGAGAATAAAACATGAGGAAAGGACACAGAAAAATCACTTTTTACCCTTGTATTTAATTTCTTTCAACATATTTTGCTTCACTTCAAACTTTAAGAAACTGAGCTGAAAGTTCGCAAACCAATGAGCTGATTCCGAGCAGAGCAAATAAAATACAGGCATAAAAAAGACATTTTGAGAGGACGAGATTCCCACTCACACTGTCTGAACATCTGTCGCCAAACCAGCCAGCCCGATGTACAGCCTGTCTCCCATGGGGAAGATCTTCTGGAAGTCTGTCGTGACCATCTGGGCCTGAATGCCAAACCTCCGGTCTGCTGCGATCGCCACGCAGTTCTTCCCCCGCATGGCCATGACAGCCCCGCCATTATATGACATAATAGACTGGGAGAGGAGAAGAGGATGGAGGACAAAAATGGATCAATCACCTGATCAACCAAATCTATAAAAGGGTCACATCACCTCAAATGACTGGGGTCATCAGATTTGCCTGAAGATTTTTTGGTCCAAAGTTTGGATGAACATGAATATCTGAAAAACTACTAAAGATAAAAGTCTCATACTTTCACTGTCTCCTCTTACCATAAAACTGAATCAGGGGAATGTACATGCTTAAAAACTGGGTATCAAAAATGACAAACATGTATACAGCATGTATAACAAATCAATTTCTGTGTTTTAGTTAGAATACCACCAAAAAAAAAGTCCTGGATTTTGTTCTATTAGGATTAGACCATCTACTGACATCTACTGATATTGTTTTTGTGGTATAACTTGTCATATTCGTATTTTCTCCCTTTCTGTGTCTAAAAAGTATCTAAATGTATTCTGTTTTTTCTGTAGAAATAATAGTCTTGACTTGGCTACAGTGGAAAAATAGCGTTTATTTAATACATTATAAAATCAAAAGCAAAACGTATACTGACTAAGCAGAAATTTTTAACACCAAAAAGTGTAACTCTCACAAGAGCTACCATCTTACCACATAAACAGTAAGAAAGTGTGTGAAATATTGCATGTATACATTTGTCAATTCATGAGGTTTTCTAGTGGAGAACAGCGCTCCTGAGATGCAGGTTGCTGATGCTTGCTTCTGACAGTAGCTTTAGAAAATCCAGTTTTAACTGTTTTCATCGCTTTAAATTTTAATCTGTCAGTGTCTGTTTAATCTTACAGTGTCTAGTGAGCTTTGGCTGAGACTAAACACGCTCACTAGCGTTGAAAAACGAAATACACTAAAACCAAAGCCAAAAAAGTGAGTTAAAAAAAAACAATCCTGCACAAAAATCAACGCTAGCTCAAGAGTAGCAGAAGCTAAGCTTTTAGCTTCCAGGTTTTCTCTAGTTTTATTCTCCAGAATCGAGAGCTAAATTATTCATTAGGACATTATCAGTAATTAAATAATGATTTACTGTAAAACTAAATTCGCATTTTCCTCAGAATTAATTCAGATGTTACCGGTAGGTAACTTTAGTGACCATGCTAAAGATGTCTGATGCGACCGTTGTTAGCTCAAGTCTCTGTTAGCCTACAAACTCAGTTTAATATAATTTTTATCCAACCAGCCGCGCGGATGTTAACTTATTTTTAATGTTCTTACCATTGTGAAGGCGCTGGTTTAGATTCCTAACTGCTAAAACGGACAAACTCTGCTGCTTCCCAGCTTTGTGAATGATTGCCGTTAGCTTCCGACAGTGACTACACGATTTAGAAACACGAGATCACACTAACTATCTACATACGTAACGGAAGCCTTCAGATATGATTGGCTGACATCCTCAGCGATGTGCAACTGTGATTGGGTGAGAAATGCAGCGTGACCAAAGCGTGCATAGTTTGGTAGAGGCACGTTAAAGCGAAATTGAAACACAGCGGAGCGGTAAGGTAGTTTAAAACTGTGTTGTCACTCCCCTGTAAACACAACAGGTTAAAATAAGGCTTAGGCAGTTAGACATACAGTTTAACCCAGAGCTAAAAATGTCGTGAACTAAAGATTACACTTTATTTGATCATGAACGAGAAAAAAATAAATAATCCACTGTAATTACACGTGTACAATCACTTCATGTGACACAGCCACCATATAATAGAGAGAGGTCAGCTAATCTTTTTTTTTTTTTTTTTTTCCCATACAATAACACTTTTGCTGCTCATCATACGCCACATAACCTGCAGAACAATTTATTCCAGCTGAGGATAGTTGCCATAAGGTGAAAGCAAACACATGGCCTTACTGGAGATTTATGCTTCAGTTGACAATCTATGCTGCAAACTACAGCATAACCTGACTTTCCAGGAAATCTAACTACACCTTTGGCGGTCGCAGCCCACAATGAATAAGAATGGCACCAATAATGATTTCATATAAGGACTCACAAATGTCAGCAAATTCCTGGAGGGAAATTCTGAAATACCAGAATGGAGAGGAGGTAAAAAGAAGTGGAAAAACTTGAGGGACAAATATGTTTGCTCCTGAGAAAACGCTGATCACACAGGGATCCAAGATGGGAAAAAATCCCAGGATTTTATTTGTATCTGCCGTGGCTGGCACTGTATATAAGACACAAGGATATGACCACACAGTAATTAGAACATAATGCAGCAGCAAAAGCATGAATGCTGGCAACATCAATGGCCTCTACAAAGATTCCTCACAGAAGTCAAAAGTTGGGTTTTTGATTTGGCTCCTGGGACTTGAATTAGTGGAGGGGAGAACAGGTAAAGCTGTATGTGTTAAACTCTTAGGAGCTTGGAAAGAAAAGCATCTGGACTTCTTTTATTGAAGATGTTTCACCTCTCATCCAAGAAGCTTCTCCAGTTCTAAGAGCGATTGGTAGAGAGCCTCAGATTTTAAGCCCTATGCGAGTGTCCCCAAGAGGGTCATGGACTTCCTATTGATCCTCTACCTAATCATACAAGCCAAGACCCACTGGTGTGGGTCAAAATCAGCCAAGTTTTCAGGTGAACCCATTGTGAAACCTAGCCCGCCCTATCATGTGATTTCCTGAGGTCAAATGGCCCAGGATGTTTGTGGGCATTACGGCTTCCAGGAAGGGATCTCAAAACTGGATTATAGGTGGCAGGCAGTTGGTGCCGTAAGCCACTGCCTCTGTTCAAAGATGGCCATTCACAGTGGACATAGATGCTTCTTTCACTCCTCTTTCAAACCATCTGTCCTCTCTGTCCAAAATGTGAACATTGGCTTCCTCGAAAGAGTGACCTTTGTCCTTTAGATGCAGATGGACAGCCGAGTCTTGTCCCATTGAGGTGGCTCTTCTATGTTGTGCCATGCATTTATGAAGTGGCTGTTTGGTCTCTCCAACATAGAGGTCTGAGCATTTCTCGCTGCTGTACAGCAAACACTATGTTGTTAAGTTTGTCTTTGGGATGAACCCATTTTTGTCTGAGTGTGTGGCTGGGTCTGTGTTAAACAGCAACTTTCAGAAAAGAAAAATGATGCAAGTACTGCTGCTGTGTCTGCTGAGCTTCACGGAGTGCTCTTGATGCTGTTGGTCCACTAATGCAATTGTGACAACCTTTATGGTTTGCAGTGAGATACAGAACTTTGGTTTTGGGCAACTGTTAACATTTTCTTGGTTAGTTTGCATGAATTAGCTGGTCTGTGTGATGTGCTTATACAGCTCATTGACTAAGCTAGTTAACTATTATATAGTTACATAACTGCTTTACTTTGATTTCAAATGAGCTTTACCATGCTAATATATTTATTTTGTCACATTTTATTCTCTTTCCACTCTCTTTATTTGATCTGTTTGATGTTAACTTTCAGGTGCTAAGTAAAGGAATTTCCCCACTTCAGGGTATACAAAGTATATTTTCTCTTAAATAACAGTCTATGATCAGTGACAAGTGGCATTTAAAAAAGAATGAATAGTACAAATCCAGAAATGTAGTTTTTATACCATTTGTTACTCACAGTACCAAACGAATATTACAAAAGCATTTGAGATAAGAGGTCCTATCAATATGTAAAAACAAAAACAGTAAATTGCACAAACTTACTTTAACCTTATAAACAGTTATTTGATTTGAAGAAAGTAGCTAAAACACATGAAGTAACAACAGGCCTTTTGTACTGTACATATGAATACTGTGACATCTGCTTTTCAAATTAAAAGCCTGTGTTTGAATTCCTGACAGGCTCGCAGCTCACCTGCCCCAGTCAAAAAATGGTGTGTGGCAGTCTTTTTAGTCAGTTCATTGACTGTAATGTGATTTTTTGTCTTTATCGTTTCATGAAGTTTTCCAGGGAGGCTGGCGTCCTCTGAATGGAGTGGATATTTCTCTTCACTCTGTCCTCTAAGGAGGAGCTCGCGGCACTCTCCAGCTTCATGTTGCTGCAAGATGACAAAGGTCAGTTACTGAAACTTAAAATGCACAAACACACACAAATAACTGATCTGATTATCAGACTTGTGTCCACAAACATCACACTCTGAACTTACTGGATGAAGCCAGCGTGGCGGTCATGCTTGGCGTTTTGTTCCCTCTGCTTCTCCTGCTCGTCCTGCCTCTTATAGCGCTTCACATTATTCTCCCTGTCTTCCTCCCGCTGCTTGGCTTGGTCCATCATCTCACGCCTCTTTCGCTCCATCTCCTCTGCAGAGAGCTTCCTACATCAGACAGAACAACATGGAAAATTAACCAGTTCAGCCTGGGTGGTGATAAAGATGAGATTTTATGTAACATGTTACAATTTAAGCAGCTCATCTGCTCATCTTAACACATGTATCACAGTTACAACATCGATAATATTTACAAGTGCTTGCAAAAAAAAAAAAAAAAAAAAAAAAGAGCAGATCAAAGCAGTTATTGCAATATTTAATCAGTTATCATACAAATACGTTCACAAACATACTTTTTGGAGATGTGTACACTCTTACTTGGGCACGTGGTTCCTCTGTCTCTGGTAGCGGTCCTTCTGTGGGCTGGGAGCTCTAGGTTCCTGCTTCTTTTCACTCCGATGTGAGGAGGATGAAGAGTAGGAGCGGCTGTCCTTGTAATTCCTGTGAGGTGATCGGGATCGGCTCCTCTCACGCCGCCCTGAGTGACCGGAGGAGGTCGAGGTCTGTTGATATCTGTCTGTTGGGAGCTGAGGGAAAAGACCAATAATCAGCAACACATTTCAGGAGGGTCTCCCCTTACAGTGGATTGGGCCAGAAACCCCCAAGAAAAAGAAAAGCTGCATGCTGCTTTTAAAAAACAAAACAAAGAAACAACAAAAACCCAACAACACTTGCAAAGAAACTTTAGCTCCCTGGTCACCGGGAGTCCCTTATTTCTACTTGTTGAAGGCTTTCAACTTCTACTCTCGTGCTGTGTGTGCAGCTTACACAGAGAACTGTGGGTCAGAATGGCAGAATGTGAACACACTCATGCATGCATATTAAAGTTTTCCAGGCATGCTGAAGAAGGTTAATATTTTGTGGATATTTATAAGCATATTTACTAAAAACACTTTAAAGATGAAGCGATTGGTTTTGCCAGTGCACATCTGATTAATCACTTCCACACCAGTTACAACCCACTCATGATGCAGAGAGTTTCCCTTAATTTGGAACTAATGAAGCAAAGCATGACTCTACCCTTTAAACTGATGAGCTTTGCTGTTTAGTTATGGCACCTTTACTTTTCACAAATACAAGCTTGAACTTAAGACACTCCGCAGACTTTCCCTTTAGAGGCTCTAGGACTGTTTCCCACACAGTGGATGTCTCAGAGATCAGATGCTGAAAATGCAGGATAAGTCATGTGCATGTGTGTGATCACAGTAGCTGTGGTACAGACCTGTAGACCATAGCCTGGATGATGATGATGAGAATGAGATTTGGTGTCTGAGGAGTTGTCTCGTGGGTGTGACCTGAAAAACGAATAAAAAATGATATATAAAAAAAGTGGTACTTATGAGCAATTTGCTGGTTTACACAGAAGTCTCATAACATACTGCAATCATTTCTGAAACAACCTCTTTACTAGCCTGTGTTTCTTCTCATCGTCTTCCTCCGAGCTCGAACTTGAACTCCTCTTATGCTTCTTTTCCTTCCTTCTGTCTTTGTCTCCTTTCTTCTCCTTCTTCTCCTTCTTCCTCTTCTTTTTCTTGTCTTTCTTGTCAAGGTTTTGGCGAAGCTATTTAAAAACAACCAAACAAATACAAATATTTACATGATAGAAATCATCAGCCTGTAATAATAATGCTTTTTAGGATGTTATATCTCATTAACCTACACCGATACCAGCTTTTTGGACCTTAACGTTACCATTTCTTTAATTTTCTTCATCTTTACTGGATTAGTCAGGACTTCTCTCTTCTTTGCTTCCTCACGTTTCCTTTACAACACCAACAAAACGCAAACATGATCATCTGCAAATTTAACAATATCTTCAGAACAAATCAAAAGAGAATGGCACGTTCACTCACCTGATTTCAAACAGGGGGTCTTCCCTGATCTTGGCAGCCAAATCGAGGCTGGAGGCAGGGGTGGCGGGGTTAAATATGGACCCAGGCAGGAGGCCTGTCTCAGCTGAGGGACCGCTCTCTGGCTCCTCATACTGGTCAGTGATCTGCTTGTCAATGGGGCGCCCAAGCAGGTACTCATCCCTGGACACCTGACCGGCAGGGCCCTGGTACATCCAGTCCAACCGATCATCTTTTTTTCTGTCACCATCCAATAAAAGTACAGCATATCTCAGACACAACGTTCCTCTTTGAACCATTAACTTATCGTTCCTCATAACACAGGAGATAACTCACTTTAAGACGCCGGTTTCCTCCGCATATTTTGTCATTTCCTCTCGGGCTCGTTCCTCCTTCAGCTGCTTCTGGAGCTCCTCGATCTTTTTACGTTCAGCCTCATGTTTCTGCTCAGCTTTCCAGACACGCTCAATGTTTTTCATAGTCTGGGGGTGCCAGCTCTTTTTCAAGTTCTGGTAGAAAACACGTCAAAACCATCAACGGCTACATCATTGGAAACCACCAGGAGCTCCCTTTTAGTAGACAATAACTAGCCGAAGCCTTTAATATCTATAGTTCTTAATTTTAATTATTTTATTCTACCGCAATGATCCAAATGTTATTTGACAACAAAATCTATAATATTTCATATCTATAAGTACATTCTACACAGAAAAATAAGTAAAATATTTATTAAAGGTTTCTGATCTAAAAATGTACTCATATTTATAATCCTCAACTAGTTCAGAATAAGAAGACCGAAATTAAAGGAATTATAGCCGAACTTAACTATGCTTCCTACAGAATTCCAAAAGGTTTTAATTCAAGCCCTAAATGTCTGTGTATGACATGTAAGCAAACATCTATAAATTAACCATTAATTTCAATGGAGTTTGGTATTAGCGTTGTTTCTTCCCCGGCGCATGCGCCCGTAGTAAAAGATTAAGACTCAGACTTACCAGATCGCCGCCTCCCATCTTGAAAAACGTTTCTTTTCAGTCCCAAAGAGAAATGGAAATGGCCAAAACTGACCGTTAGCGACTGAAGGTGAAACCACCAAAGTTTTTCACCAGCTGGAAAATGGAGCTGCCGACGCTTGAGTGTGACGCGTTTTGTGTATATCCTGTTTTTAATATTTCGTCTTCCGGTTTTAGCTCATGGTGCTTTCACTGGTCCTTTAAAAAACTCAGTTAAATAAGGTGCTTTCGGTGGCAAGCATAGACTACATGTGTAAAATCTTTATTAAAATTATATATGTGTGTATTATTATATTACACATATAGGTTTCTATATTAAAGGCACTATTATACATAGTTATTTTTAAAAGAAAATGAAACTGATATACAGTCTACTGCTGAAACTGACTTAAAATTACAACAATATATTTTGTCCAGCTAAGAAGCCTTTAATATTATTTGCATATTGGCCATTTTATTAGTTACACCTTTCTAATATCACTGGACTCCCTTTTTTGCTTTCTCAAATCTTTGTGGTGTAGAATCAACAAGGTGCTTAAAACATTCCTTGGGGATTTTGGTCCATGTTGACATGATAGCATCCCAAGCTGCAGATTTGTCAGCTGCACATGATGAGAATCTCCTGTTCTACCACATCCCAAAGGTGCTCTATAGGACTGAGATCTGATGACTGTGGAGGTCATTTGATTACAGTAAACTCAATGTCATGTTCAAATATTTTGTGTCAAGGTGTGATGTACCCCACGAAGCAGTCGCCAGAAAATGGGTACACTGTGGATGGACAAACCATCTATGTCAGGGTGGAACAGAATGAATGATCAAATATATTTTCAGATACAATCCCCTTCATGAGTAAAGTCATCTGGAGAAGAAATCAAATAAATAATTGTTGTGAAAAACCTATCTTTAAAAATGGTCCATTGTGAAAAAGAAATTAAGACTCGTAAGCAAGATGATTGCACATCGTTCTCACTTTCCTTCCTCCAAATTAGAGGCGGGGTTTAGAAGGTGGCAAGAAAGGGACTTCTAATGTTGGGTCAGCTATTTGAGGCAGACGAGCTGATGTCTTCTGAACAGCTTCAGCTCAAACATGCAGCACATGATTTTTCAGAGGTATTTATAGCTGAGAGCCTATATGTACAGAAACACAAAGAACGGGACAAGCTATGTGCCACACCACCAAGTATGGAGCAATTCTTTATGTTAACAATCAAATGAGCTATTAGATCAATACGTTGGGCACCAGATGGATTAAAAAGCAACAATTGGATATTCCTACTGAAAGTTGTTTTATTCATTGCTAAGAAGATGATCACAGTAACCTGGCTGAGGCCACAGTCCTCAATGGTGGGTCAATAGAAGGAGAGGGTGAAGGAGGTTTACAAATTTACTTTCATTACAATGAACCTCGGTACTTCCTCTTTAATTCCTCTGATTTTTACTCCCACCACCACCTTTCTTATCCCTAATTGATAGATATATGATCCATACTGTTAGATCTCAGAGTGTTTTTATGACCCCTGGCGGATGTTATTATTTATGTTTGGTTAGTCCTTATTTCTCTCATTTCATGTAGTTATGGAGCAAATATGGAGCATAAGAATGCCAGAAATTGTGGGCTGATTTTCAGAAAGAAAGAAAGAAAGATGTAATTGCACCGACACTAGAAGTTAAAAAACTAAAAGGATAAACATGGTGAGTAACAATACTCAGGTAGGCCGTGGCATTTAAACAATGCTCAGTCGGTACTAGGGGTCGAAGATGTGCCAATAAAATATCCCCCACAACACCCCCAGAAGCCCAAACCATTGACACAAAGCAGGTGGATTCATGCTTCATGATGTTTACACCAAATAATGACTCTACTACCTGAGACTCATAACACCAGGTAAAGTTTTTCCGATCTGTTATGGTCCAACTTTGCAGAGGCTGTGAGTTGTGGTCTCAGTTTCCTTATCTTAGTTGACAAAAGTGGCACTCAGTGTGGTCTTCTGCTACTGGGTTCAACATGTATGCTCAGGGATACTTCCCGGCATACCTTGGTTGCAAAGCTTGAATTAATACTGCCTTCCTATTGGCTCGAAGCTGTCTGGCCATTCCTCTCTGACCTCTGGAATAAACAAGGAATTTTCACCCGGACAACTGCGCTCACTGGATATTTTCTCTATTCTTTATGAACCCAGAGATGGTTGTGTGTGAAATCCCAGCGGATCAGCAGTTTGTGAAATACTCAGATAAGTCCGTCTGGCACCAACAACCATACCACAATCAAAGTCATTTAAATCCCCTTTCTTCCCCATTCTGATGCTCGGTTTGAACCTCAGTAGGTTGTCGTCACAATGTCTACATGTCTAAATGCACTGAGTTGTTATTGTGTGAATGGCTGATTAGATATTTGCATTAACAAGCAGTGGAACAAGTGAGAGCATTATTATTATTATTATTTGTCTCTTATTAATTGAGTGCAAATTAAAACGAAAAGAAATTCAGAAATTCTGCCTCCTATAAATAAAAGTTAAACATGAACACAGAATATATACATATATCTTTATTTAATAAAGGGCAATAATAGATTAAATACGTTATTACACCAAGATATTTAACTTATTAAAAGTTTTTGAACTTATTTTATTACAGTCTCCACAACTACTACATTTACTACAGTAACCAATTCAAAATGTTGTCCATAAAAGGAAAGAACTCAGAAATTATTACTATTATTATTATTAATAATAATAATAGTCAATACACAATAATTGACTAATGTTTAAGCATTGTCTTTCATTTGTTATTTTCTATACATTAATACAGCAACTGTGAGCCTCCAGTAATTCAAGCTCTCTAATATATAAAAATCTGCCTAACGTCTATGACGGTTTACATACATCCTAAAAGTGTTTTACACTGTAAAGCTGCTCGCACTGCTTGCTACACAACTACCAATCATACAATATCGATTATGAAAACTACCCAAAACAAGTAACCAAAGCTCTTCCTGCTGCTGGTCTGCCGGCGCAGCCTTTTTCTCCATGTCAACGCTGCAGAAAAAAGGAGTCGAACGGTGCTCGTGTTTCAACAACGTGTTCTGGTAAATGATGTGTCTCTGAAAATGAAAACAAAACTGCAGCAGCTCTTATTGAAATGGAAATGGGGGCAGGAAACATTTGGAAGAACTATATGAAGCCACTCAATGAGGAAATCCAGCAGTGTACCCCTCTGTCAGATGATGTATGTGATGACAGCGTGAACATTTTGAGCCATTTTGACATTTTCTTTTACATATTTATGACATTTATGACCGTCATGTTCCACCTCTTTTATGTACTGCCTGTTCACAGCAGGGAGATTCAAGTATGAGGACACCTTCTGTGTTAAAGGTGCAAAAGTGAACCGGAGGGCTTTCACGTTCAAGCCGGCAGACAGTAATCATGAGTCAGTGTGAACCTGGGTCCACACGATCCACTATTTCCACCCTTCCTGTGCAACATATTCTAGTGTAGGCCGCTTGTGTTTTGAGAGATGCTGCACTGCATTGGTTGCTCCTCATTTGCAATAAGCTGAGGTCTAGAACACTTTTTTCTTTAATATAAAACAAAGGCACACAAGTTCTCAAATAAGCAACCTTGTCGGTCCAGTTTGGAACAGAAAGCCCATGAGAGGTGTGTCATTGTGTGTTTGTAGCACCTTTATTGAGAAGGTGAGCAGTTATCAACCATCTACCGTAACACTGCCTAACAGCACACTCATCAAGTGTCAAATGCTGGAATGTGGCGCCAGCCCTTCCGAAAACTCGCTGGGACACATAAGACGTCATGGCCCTCTGATTAAGCCGGTCTGTGTTTAACCACACTGACCCGCTGTGGTTCAGTGTGAACAAGCAAAGGCGTCATAACGACGGGGGTGTCACCTGACAGCCTCAAGGTGGAATATCTGTGTGAAAAACAATAGGGGGAGCCTCCAGAGCTGAAACACAAAGCCAACATGGAAAAGGCAAAAATGCAGTACCTCTAATGTCCACCTGAGGGACTCCAAAAGTGTTTTTTTCTCTCTTTTCATAAAAAAAATGTGTTTATAGAACTCATCTACTTGTTTAATTAAGTTAATGGTGCAGCTGTGTTGACTGACACGTGAGCTTTACAGTTTGCTGATAACTTAGCACTCCGCCCTTTTATCCATACACGGTTACTTCTAGCTAAAAAACAAACAAACAAAAAAACGAAAACAAAACAAAAAACAACATGGTGCTAATTTCACCTTAAAAATGAGTGCAAAACCATTACTTTATCACGGTGGCAATGTCCATCTTTATGCTTTTAAAAAATGTTTGTTTTTTTGTTTTTTTTTAAAGATTTTCTTTTGTGTTATTTTAATTTTGGCCACTTGGGGGTAGCAGGAAAACCAGTAAATGCTGGTGTATTTTAAAGCTGTATTTGATTTTTAGAATTATACCCTATATTTGTAAAAGTATTGAGCTGCACGTCTTAACCTTTTTCAGTTGCATTGGCACAGCTGTGTAACATCAAGCACCACGACAGGCAGGCTGCTTTTACAGACACTGAAAAAAACTCTGAACGCTCCAGTGAGTCCGTAACTCCAAACATCCTTTGGCATTAACGTCAGCACAAAAACTGTACATCGGGAGCTTCGTGGCACGAGTTTACTCCTGCAGATGCAATGTGTAGGTGGCCCAGTACTTTTATCCATATAGTGTATTTTTTGTCCCTTGAATATTGTGAGTTTAATATTGACTCCCTTTTATTAAAATAAAATAAAGTTTTGTAGTTTTATGTTTTGCAGCGAGTTGCTCACTCTCTCTGTTTAGAGGCAGCAGTGAGCTGGAAGCACGATTCATGGGTGAAGCTGAAACAACAGTAAAGGTGAGAGCAGATAAATCAAAACAATGACCTAAAAGATGCTAAAACATAGAGTACAGATGAGATGAATGAGTGGTGACTCATCAAGTGAGCTCTTTCACATTACACATTTGAGCCATTGTTACAAAAGCTGCAGTTAAATGCAGCTTTAAACGGCGGGACTGCATCGGGCTCCGGATTAACCTCTTAGCAGTCGTCGTCAGTGACCCATTTAATGTTGGGGCCACGGTTTGGTTGTGTTTTAGCCACAACTCATAAAAAAGTAAGAACATCAGCTCTATCCGTAACCTTAAATGGCAGATGTAGCAGAAGGAGTATTTCTCTGTGCAAGCCTGTCGTGTTGACAGGGCTGATCTGTGGAGTTGTGTTTGTCTTGCTGCCAGATGTGACTTCTCTCATCAGCGTGTCTCGACAGAAACCGGGCTTCATTTCACCAGCCGGCATTTCCCGTCCGCCTGCCATTCAGCCTCCGTCCTTGTGAGTTTTTCACATCACTGTAGTAGTTTTTTTCTTTGTTGCGCTCCCAGTGGAACACCTCTTCACATTCTCCTACTGTGTGTTAATAAGTGCCACTATGGCAGTGACATAAACACAGTATTTTCGGTAAACACTAGCCATTGTAGTGCATAATTTTCTATATTATATTATATTATATTATATTATATTATATTATATTATATTATATTATATTATATTATCACCAGCCTTATTTTGGCCATAGTACAACATTAAAGTTGTATTTCCTTTGAATTACAGACCATTTTAATTATTGTCACACTCTTTGGTCTTCTGCACTTTCACCCATTCAAATGGCTGCTAACCTACATCTTCTTCCAGTACAGTAGGCTACACACACATGTGGTAACAGTCTGAACATAAGGAAAATATCAATATTACTGTCTGCTTTCCTTGAAACTGTTAAACTTAATGCTCTTTTCTTCCAGTTACACATTTGATCTGATTGTAAACAAGTTACCCAACCACCTTCTCATGAACTCAGGTCAGTCTCTTGGGCTACTGGTGGCTGTAGCGCTAGCAGCAATCGAAGTCCAGCAACAAGCTGCAGCTTCAGCTCCGTCGCCTCCTTCGCCACCTTTCACCTTTAGTAGTCACAGACGAAAGGTTTACACACAAGATCAATAGGATTCCTGCTTTTCAGCGTGCCGTGGCATCACGGTTTATCACATTTGTGTGATAAATTCACAGGATCACACATACATATTTTTTGTTCCATCCAGTGTTCATCAGTGAAAGAGTGTTCATACCTTCCTTCTACTCTCTAATCTATCGTGAAACTATGACACCTCTGTGAGGTGATGGCAACCCTTTAACTGAACGCGGCGCAGCTAGCCTGACTGCCCCGTCACGCTGGAGACGGAGGCGTCTGTCTCACACTTCAGCTTCAGTGGAGGATCTGTGCTGTCAGACACGTTTGCGGACGACTGGGGAGGTGTCGATGCATCAAAGCTCTTATCCCCCCTCCCATCTCCGTTTAGCCTGTCCTCCCCTTGTCCTGGCGGGGACTCATGGGTGCGCATGTGCTTGGCCAGGTGGTCGTTGCGCATGAACACTCTGGGACATAATGCGCAGCTGAACTTCTTGGCTCCAGTGTGCGTCTGTAGGTGTCGCTGCAGTTCATCAGAGCGCGTGAACCTCTTGCCACAGAACAGCCAGTTGCAGACGAACGGCCGGTCTCCGCTGTGCCAGCGCAGGTGAGCCTTCAGATGGGAGGTCTTGGCGTAGGCTTTGCCACAGCCGGGAATGTGGCAATTGTGCATATGCTTCCTCCTGCTGTCGTCAGTGCTCTGGCCCATCTGCTCAGCGTGGACGCAATTAGGGCAGCGGCACACAGCCTGGCTGCCGCCTCTGGAAGAAGAGCGGCGCTGGGGCTTGGGGCGAGCTGACACAGACGTCTCCTGAGGTTCCTCCATTGAGAAGGTTTCTTGCTGCAGCATTTCAGGGGCCAGTGGCTCCATCTTGAAGCCGTCCTGGGGGAAGAGATGGGATGGTTGCGAGGGTGGAGCGTGCTGAGCCGGGGGTAGGGTGCACAGCTGTGGGTCAGAACCATAGGGCCCCAGAGAAGGCTGCAAACCCATGGAGCCGCCTGGATTCACTGAAGGCAGGCCCACACCTTGACCCGTCTGTAGGTCTATCCAACTGCCTGCTTGGACGTCTCTGTGAAGGTCCCACCAGGAAGCGATGTTCATGTCGTCTGAGCTGCCACTAGGTGGTGCTGTCCGTAACCAGGGCTCGTATGGGTGGGCCATGTGAGCAGCTCGTGCAGGTGCAAATCTGTGGATGAGGTCACCTGCTCAAAGTGTTGTTCAGTGTCTTTTGGGTTACGCTGAGATGATTACCACATGACAGGATGGTGACGCATTAAAAACCTGCAGAAAGAAAGAGAAGACTGTTATGGAAGTACTAACGAGACCAAGTTTATTTTTCAGGAGACACAAACGAGAAGTCTAAAATATGGAGACATTTATTATTGAAATGCTTGACAGGAATGAGCATTTCTCATTCCTATCAAGCATTTCTATACTAAATATCTTTATGAGTTTTCTTTTAGCCTTCTAAAGAAAATTGAAAGCACTATTAAAAGCAGCCTGGCTGCTTTTGACGCCCTTCAGAGAGGAAAAAAACAACCTGTGTCAAACAGATAGAAAACACGTCATTGTGATGCAGCAGGCTCCACCGAGTCTGACCTTTTCAGGCCGTTCCCAAAACAGTGAGACCTGACTAAACATAGGGTTTGACTCCAAAAAAGCTGGGAGAGGATTCAACTTCTGCTGTTTTAACGTTCTAACAATAACAAAAAGGTCAAACGTAAAACTTGTTGAGCAACGAGGATACAATTGTTCTTCCTTCACACAATTCTAATCAATCTGTCCAAAAATTCCTGGATCTGGATTTGAAAAAAGACTCCATATGTTAATCACTTTCAAATCAGGTCAAAAGCCCCACCTCTGTTAAAAAATAAACCAATCCAAAAACCTTTTCTGCTCGGACAGGAAGCACAAAATTAAGATTTATTTTAAGTCTATTTCTAAAAAAGTTTGAGACATGAAGTCTGTAAAACTGTGTCTTAAGGATGACGTTAGGATAACGTAAAAGCAGACAGGTCCAGAGCTAAATTACCAGGACACGCTCAGACCTTTACCTGGATGCCCAACCAGGAAAAATGTAATGAAACGTAATGGTTGACTGGTTGACCAGATGGTGGTGGGAACCCAGCAGAACAAAGAGGGTAATGAGAAATTAAAACTTCATCAATAAACTCAGGCGCTTGAAAAAGTAAAGCCTTGTAAGTCATGAGCAGAATTTTAAAATGGACTGAAAATTAAATTAGCAACCAGTGCAAGGAGGCCAAAACCGGGTAATGTAAGAAGAGCGTGTGGTTTTTATCAGAAGTCAGGCTGCAGAGTTTTGCAGTCTAAAGCTGAGCTAAACTTAACAGCTCAACAGCTCGCTAAGGAGGAAATAAAAGCAAGAGTAACTTCTTCTGTAACATTTCTTTGACCTTCAGAATATTCCCGAGTTGTTGGAAACCATTTTTCTGTTTGTCATATTGTGTGTATGTGTGTTTCTGAACCTCTGAAGAGCTGACGTTCAGGCCTAAATCCGCCTGTCTACAACATTTAAATAACCAACCCTAAGCACACCCCCTTCGTCGCCATGGATACTGCAGTTCTCACGCTGCATGGCCGTGGAGACGGAGGAGAGGGGGGAGCCGGACGTGTCCAGGCAGAGGCCTGCTACGTGCATCCGCTGCCAGGTACTTCCCATGGAGGACGGTCAAAGACAAGTACAAAGAAAACAACATCATCGGCCTGCACTGAGGCAGCGCTGGGGGGAGGATAATGATGGTTAGATGGGGGGAGGGACGAGAGCGGAGGGGGGTGTTGACAGGAGAGCAGTTTGGTAAAGGAAGAAGTTCCAGGGAGGTATGGCTGCAGGCCAAGGTCTATTTGTACGTCTCTGAGGTTTTGGAGATGAAACCTGGCAGACAGGAGAACCAGTTTTTTTTATGAATCACACATGATTTACAACAACAGCTCTCCAGGCGAGACCCGTGAAGCGCCCTGCCCCTTACACACCGGAGGCAGAAAGCATCAACAGTTACAGACTGACGACATTCACGAGCCTGAGAATGGGAGTCGACGACAAAATGAGAACAATTACTTTACGTCCATAATCACAGGCACACGCGCTGAAATAGCATCATGCGCCCAACACGCTCCAGGAATGCAAACCGCAGCAGCGTCAGTGGGATGGGCTCAGATTTCCAGGTGACACAAAGCTTGTTAAAGGTGGACAAGTCTGTGGAAGCTTTGACAAGAAGCTACCAGCCTGTGAGGTTTGTCCTTGGCCCAAGATGATCTTGTTGACTTCCACTAACCCCCACCCACCTCAACTCAACCATGAACATCTGTAATTATCTTTACAGCAGGAAACAATAAAGTAGTCTGAAGCTGTAGAGGCTGGTATGGCAGTCTGGAGATCATTTGGTGATATCTGACAGGTTGTGTGAAAACACGAGCTTCATGGACATCCAGTCTGATGCGCAGATCAATTAGCAGCAGGTCGAACTGGCATCAGATGTAGCAAGTAGGTGAAGCTGGGCTTGCCGACAGTGAAGTATCCCCTGAGTTACTCCTCCACATACATTATTCTGTGACTGTGATTTTCTTATTTTGTGATTTTTTTAGCCTTTAAAACAGAGGTGGGGGAACTCCAGGCCTCAAGGGCCAGTGTCCCACAGGTTTTAGACGTGTCCTCGATCCAACACAGCTGATATGATTTAAATGGCTAAATTACCTCCTCAACATGTCTTGGATTTCTCCAGAGGTTTGGTAATGAACTAATCATTAATCATTCAGGTGAGTTGACCCAGGGTGATATCTAAAACCTGCAGGACACCGGCACTTGAGGCCTGGAGTTCCCTACCCCTGCTTTAAAAAGACGTCACTTTACATCTAAATTTGGTTTAAAAGTCATCTTTTCTGGCTCTTACGAAGATCTGAATTTGACCTAATTTCAACCACCGAGGATGCTTCAGTGGTTAGAAGTTGAGTCGTACATCATAGTAGATATTTCAGTCACACTTACATGGTATTTTTTAGATGTTACCAAATATTTGTATTCATTATATTTTATGTGAAATCTTTTATATTATTTACTTTTATTTTATTTACTCAGCATTATAGTGGATTTTTTCTGTAGGTACGTCATAACTGCAAACTCTACTGAAACACTAAGCTATAACTTATTTCATAGCCGTAGCTGTAACCTGATGTAGATGTAACTACACTTGCACTGACACAGCTGTGAATGCTGGTAACAGGCTGCATCGTACGCTTCAAATAGTCCAGAGTAAAGTCTAAATTATTAAGCGTTTAGACACCTGCAAATGAATTTTTTCGACAGGTGGGTTAGGTAGCTGTTCCAGAGTGCAGGTAAAGGTAAAGTGTGATTGAGTCCTTACTTTTCTTTTCTCTTTTCTTTATTTTTATGTATGATTTCTTATTTCTGCACTTTTTAACTCTACTAAAGACTCCGTGTGATTGGTTCAGATTGTGTGTTAGCAGGATTACAAGTTAGTATGACAATTTTCAGCCTGAGTTCAGAGGAATTTGTTTTTGGAGTTGATCTGGATACAAAACCCTATCCAGAACATTTTTTTTAAAGATTCTTTATCATTGCTAAAATTCATTTTATAAATAAACATCCACAAATATATATCAAAAGTGATAAAGAGACATTTTTTCAATGAGCAAAAAAGACCGTTTTAGACCTTTTCCTTTGCTTGTCTTTTCTGCACGTTTTTTGCGTGTGTGGTGCATCCTGAACGTTGGAGCACTACAGTCAAACCATGCATACTACATTTCCTTCTCAAAAGCTCACCCAAAGCCACTCAGAGATGTTTTCTTGTCTCAATGAAATCGTAAAGCAATTAGTTTGGAATTCCCACATGAAATGTCTGTCTTAAAAGGTCCAGCTGATTTAGTTCCTGTCAGCCTGGAGCCAGAGCTACATACTGCTCTGTAATTTTTTGAGAATGTGACATGGCGGCACAGCGGCACAGTCCCTCCACGAAACTGCTCTTACTGACATAAACAAATCAAGCTCTTTGCTAAAGTGCTGGAAGCACTGCAGGCTCCTAAGAGGAACAGCTGGCATGGGGAGGGAGTGAGAGGAGGCCCCCGGGGGAGGATGGTTCAGAGCAATGACAGAGTTCTGGTCATAAAACCTGTCTGACCAAGACTCAGCAGAGCCGCAATTTACGAGCCTGCCACTGAGAAACAAGAGGCAGATTGAAGCAGTGACGAGAAAGACAGAACTCGCTACTGTTAGTCCATCAGCTGGTGATTTTCAAAATTAAATGAGTAAAGCGTGAAAGCCCTTCTCTAATTGTTTCTACTCAGAAAATGTAACTGAGAATCAACAAATCTTGGACGTTTTCATCAGGCCTGGTTTAACTATAAGTCTGTTGTCACATTTAAGAATAAAGTTGTAAAAACAGTAATGTTAGTACTCCAAAAAGACTAGTTTGGGAATGGAGGTCTGAGTGGAGGTCATGTCATGTGTTTCAAACAGTTATAGCGGATATGTGAGAAAAGGATTGCCATGCTTACAAAAGGCATTAAAGCAAACATTAAAAAGTCCTGTAATGATCACAGTCTGACTCCAGACATGTAAAAGATGTGGTGGGCCTTGCAAACTGTCTTCTTCCATAGATTACAGGTCCCCTAGACTGACGGACTATCTTGTTGTTTACACTGTTAGACCAAAAATCTGGAAATTTAAAGTCCATCATCTCATCTCCCACACGGGGATAAAACAGGTAAAATAGCCATTCTGTTTCCACTGTGGGTCAAATAGCATTTAGCCCACAGAAGATGTTAAAACGAACAATTAAAAGTCCAAAGTCTGACTCCAGACCTGTGGAAGATCTGCTGTCCCTTTTAATCTGTTGTCCCATATTATCCGAGATATAGAACAAACAGTTACATCGTCTATACTCCAAAAAGACCAGTTTCAGTGCGAGGGCTTTTAGAGCAGTCTGTTTGAACCTGCATGAGGTGCATTATAAATGGAGAGGAGCTCAGATTTGTGGCAGGAGTCACATCTGTTTTCAGAAGACGGAATAAAATATATGATTCAAACACGTGTCTATCAAAATTAAACGTTTCTAAACTTTGTGCTGTTCAGCTGCAGAACAAAAGTTAAAAACTCTTTTAGGGACAAAAGTTTGACTTCTCCAGTACCCGATGGCATTTACACATCCAGTTTAACAACCATCCGTCTGCTTTCCCATCTCATCAGAGACGTAGAACCACACAGTTAAAACGGTAACGCTGACACTCACAAGGAGTTTGGTTGAACCTGCAAGAAGTGCATGACATGCAGAGTGGAGTGCATGTTTATGGCAGAGAATATATAAATGGCAAACTTCAAAATAAAACATTCTGAACTCTGTAGAGTGACCAGATGTGAGAAAAACATTTGCCATTAGTAGAAAACAATGTTGAAACAAACATTAAAATCTCGTGTAGTGGCCTGAGCAGTGGTCCAGTTTAACTGCAGTCCAGATGTACAACAACATCCTGGCACTCCAGAAAGACAAGCTCAGTGTCAAATGACATTTAGAAGAAGTTTGTTTTAACCTGTTTAAATACATCGTGGGTGGAGAGGAGACCACCTTTGTGCAGGAGTCATGGCTGTTGTCAGAAGGGTGAATAAAAAATGAGCTTCAAACACATTTCTCTCAACACCAGATGTTTTGAACTTTGCAGAGTGGCCGTACGTGAGTGAATGTTCCCCATCAGTACAAATAGATGTGAAAACAATGATGCAGCGACCGTAGTCCGAGACGATTTGCACACCTGGGCGAAGGATCAAGTTGTGCGGTGAGCAAAGCTTGAGATGTGGGGGCTGCTAATCTCTCCCTCTGCACTTTAACTGTGTTATTAATCACAGAGATGCTTTAGATATGAGTGACAGCTTTACATGTGAGACACTGATTCATACTCAGTTGCGTAAAATTAATTTCCTGCAACACTTTTTTTGTTGTTGGTACTTTCAATCAAAAATCTGTTTCACAGTGACTCCACCGAGGTTTTAGAATTGGTCGCTCTACTAGAAGCGACAAGGTACTTTATTTTTGGTGATTTTGACAAACTTTATAAAGTGTTTTGTTTCTCAGATCTTCTCAGTCACAAGTTGTCCTTCAGCACAAACTTCTCTTTATACACTTTAAATAATTAGACAAAGAAATTTTAAATCATTTAAAAAGATCAGACCTGTTCTGCTTCTTAGTTAGTGTCCAGCAAAATGTAGTCATATACGGTGCAATTACTAATATATTATTCAAGATCACCCCCACCACTCCCTTTTTTAGGACTTTTAAAAAAATGTATATGATATAATAGTTTTTACTTTTAACAAAGTAAAAAAGTAAAAAGTAAAGTAAAAGTAAAGTAAAATATGATGCTTTGTTTTACATTAAAATAGTCATAAGTCTATCAAACACTTTAAATTAGCAGCACTTTCATCATTTGCAACAATAAACTGCCAATTACATTCTTCATGACATCAATATCTATGTCAAATAAATCAAATCAACACTTCTGAGTAACACTCTACCTACAGTGTGGTTCAGCTGCTTTAATCAAACAAAGATCTTAATCTGAAGCTCTGATTTCTCAGCACTGTTGGCATTTTCAGAGTAAAACTAATTTAATTTAAAAAAAAAAAAAAACTCTAATCAAGCTTCACGTGGAAAGATATCTTTCATTTTTTAAAAACTTTTTTTATAACTTAATTTCCACTCTTTTATACTTTTTTAAAATATATATATATTTTTTAAAAATCCCCCAGTTTGGATTGCAGGAAATTAGGGATTTACAGTATCATCATTTATTTAGTTAGGCAATAATTTTCTAATAGGAAAAACAGACTCATGGCACGGAGATTAGACTAAAGTCTGATTTGATTTCCCTCTAATTTATTAAGTGAAACCTTGGTCTTAAATTTAAGGTCAAATACTTTATGCTTTTATTTCATCATCACATTAGTTATTTAATATACAAGACTGGGTCAACTTGTTGTTTTTTTCTTCCTGCAGAAATATTCTGATCTAATTACGGCTGTAAAACAACAATTTAACAATCTCGAATTTCTATTTTCTAACACTGGTGTTTATTGTCCAAAATCTAAATACATAACCTAAAATTAAGTGCCAGTCGCTGGTTAGCCTCTATAACGTGAATTTATCCAGTAAGTAACCTGCGTACGTTACCTAACATGTTGTATTTTGAGACTTTCAATTTATAAATAAAACCCTCCAGTTAACTTGAAGCCTGGAAGACTTTCCATCAGCCTGATGAAGACTTAAAACACTTCATTGTGATTTTTGTATATAACAGACATACGGTACCACACAGGAGGTCGCAGCAGATGTCAGAAAGTTAAAATACAGCCTTACCTGTCTGCCCTACAGAGGTGCTGCCGCTGTGCGTTTCTTCTGGAAGTAAACTCTGTCTCGGCTCTGCTCCGCTGCTCTTGCCCTTGTTGGAAAAATGCGCGCAGAAAAGTAAAATCCTCATCATATTTCATCTGCTTTTCTCCATCGCAGACGGTCCAGGTGAGGCGAAAGGCTGTCAGAGTTTTGGCGCACAGGTAAGCAGCATTCTCAGTTGTGACACAGTCTATGATAGGCTGCGCGTCTTGAGCCCCTCCAGGCTCCGCCCCCTCCTGCCGGTGCTCCGTCTCTGCCCCCCCCCCCCCCCCCCCCCCCCCCCCCCCACACCCCTCCCTTTGAAGATGTGCTCTCGGCGGCTGGAGGTGAGGAAACGACTCTCTTTAGGAAAACAGGGGATCAGTGGAACAGCCTGTCAGAGCTGCAGTGGTGGGATACAAGTCAATTTACTCATCAGCGTATTAATACATCCTCCAAAACAGTTAAGAGGAAATACTGCAGTTTTTATTCTCTGATTACTTCAGTGGGATTATGCAGCTACAGATCAGTCAGACCACCAAGAGACAGACACATAGAAACATAAACTGGCCCCTGATGAATCAGCTATACACGATAATGTATTACCAATGATGCTCTGATGATATATACTACTATATATATAATATATACTGCTTTTGTGCTCTTTTTTGCATTGACCTTAATGGAGTTTGCAGAAATGTTATGCTTGTGATCAGCTGTTTTCACTTTGTGTTGCTACCCCAGTGTTTAATGTTAAAAGACAAAACTATATTCTTACATTTCGACTTCTTACTCACCTACAGATTTGTTTCTCTAACAGCTGCATTTCCATAATATGAACAATGCAAAAGTATCTGCCACCAAAAATAATATCTTTAAAAAAACAGTAAAGACTGTGAAACAATCTCCACACTGAAAACATTTACTCTTTAAGAACAGTTTTTAATTTGTTTAGGTTTGTTTCATTAGTATGCACGTATAGAAAAACAGAACTAACTAAATAAATCGATTCTTAGTTAATGCTACATATACTCAGTTGTTAAGCCTTGAAAAAATAATTGTAGTGATCTAATTTATTTAGATACAAAAAACGATGCTTGTAAATAAAGTAGATTTATGTATATCTGCATCTGTACTAAAATGTTATGTGCATTTCCTTCTTAACATTGATGTGTTGTAAGAAATTACACAGAGAAACATATAGAAATGTATATATGGACTAATAAGCTTAGCTCCAGGTCCACTTTATATCGTCTACCAGGTCTTTCATTGCCCTCCTGCAGAAGCTTTGTTCTTCTTTGATAATAATCTGCAAAAGCATTCAAAATTTGCTGACAGTTTGTTACTTGACACAAATATCAAACACATGTACCACAGTTTATCTTAATTGCTTTGATGTCTGAAGTCACAATCTGTTTAAAACAGAACTGGGTTTACTGTCGGACTGCAGCCTTTCAGTCAGACAGATGAGCTCACGAATCCTGTGACTGCAGATACTCGTGACACGTAGGGCAATCACACACAGACTTTTTCTCCTGCATCCAAAATATTTTGAGTCTTTGCTTTTGATTTTCTCTCCAAGGACAATCACATGCATTTTAATAAATTATTTTTAAAAATTAAAGCATAGATTTTTTTTGTGGTTGAAATAAGAAATAAACTAAACACATTTCTGTAAAGTCAGCTTAGACAGACTCTAAGGGAATGGTTTATGTAACCATCCCCTTCCCCAAATGCCCTGTTAGTGCCAGAAAAACACCTTTATTTTAAAATCTTCCTTATAGACTGACTGGTCGTAGTTTTCAAAAAAACATTAAAGCATGAAATCTGTCTTTGTTGTCTTTATTTTTTACAGAAATTAATTCAAATAAATAGATCTGTCCTCCTGAGGTCCAAACCTAAAAACCTCCATTGTTTTTATTTATGTGTTTATATCAAAATATCAAAAAATTATAAATATATTATGATAACAACAGTTAATAAATGATACAGTTAATTAAGAATAATAAATGTGGTTATAATTATTACGTGTAACAAATCAGTATTTTAGTTTTTCTCTGTCAGTTCAACTGGACAAAAAAATTACAACTGGAAGCATGTGTGATGAGTTTTGTAATTAAAAAAACATTGATAACAGCAATAAACTGATAGCAGTTTCTAAACACTGTTAAAATGTTCTTTTACAAAAAAAGAAGATATATTACAACATCAAAATAAAAAAAACTTAAATTATAGAAAAGCAGAAATGATAAAGTGAATAAACAAATAATGAGGAATAAAGAAGTCAAATATAAACAAAAACCTGCTACAAGTAAAAATTAAGGCAATAAAAGAATAAAAAGAGATTTTAAAGACAATAAATTTCATCTAATGTTATGATTCACAGTTGGGGAAACAAAAGCAAAGACTGGTCATCATAGACCCAAACATGCATGGGGTTAAATCCTCCACTGACTGAGGCCAAGTAACGCTTTAAAAGTGGTTTGTAAGAGTTTATAATCTGTACAGGATTTAACAGACATTCAGTGTAAATGTGAACATACTGGAGTTGTATGGTCATATTTTTCTATACATTTTAAATTCTGGGCAGCAGACTCACCCGGAGTAGGTGAAGTGAGCTCTGACTGATAAAGAGACGCACGACGGTCAAGGCAGGAAAAATGAGTAAGATTTGCTTAATAATTCCCAGGGCGTCAAATACTGACACCTACGTCACGGTGACACACACAATCATCAAGAAAAGCGAGGCCGCTGTCACTCCTGACGCATCATACTTTAAGAATAATTAAAGCTAAACCTAACCACGCAGTTCTGATGTATACAAATGAAACCAAATGTTAAAGAAAAACGCTGAATCTAAACCGCGAGCGATACACATGATACATACTTACACACTTTATAGTCATGCAGAACATGAAATGGAGTTTGCATGTTGTCTGCAGGTACTCAGGTTTAACTGCTTAACTGTGTGTGGATGTGAAGCAGAAATACATAAAAACAGACTCTGTATGAATGTATGAGAAAATGTGCCTTTTAATACTAAAAATCACTTCATTTCCCGTTTGTTAGTGGAGGTTTTTCTTTATAAGGACTCTCTGTCTTTATTGCGTCGCACATTGTTTCAGACCCACTTGCTCGTTGCTTCATGTTTGGCCAGGCGGGATCAGGTCACCCTGCTAAAGCTGGTTTGGCTCAGACTAAAACATGGGAACTGCACAGATCTACTTGAAAGCTCTTTTCTGTCTCTCTTTAACATGCTGATTAAACTCAAACAAAAGCTTTAAAGAACACGCTAAATGTTGCATTTCTTGTAACATGTCAAAGTTCAGTCTGTGGCTTTGAACATGCATCACACATTTAATAGTTTTTAACATCTTCTGCCTTTGAGGTGTTATTTTAAATTTTGTCTCCTCTCTGAGTTAATTCCTTTCCTGTCACAGCATGTTGGTGGAGCAGCTTCAAATCAACTGACAAACACAGACCACAGACAGGCCGGCGGGAAGTGACTTCCTACCCTCTCTGCTCCCTTTTTCTCTAGAACGGCGCTCTACAAACGCTGAGCTCGAAAGCACGGCGTGGATTTGAAGCACAGAGTGGTTGACTAATACTGAGAACATCTTGATTCAGGACACAGCTTGTTAGATTTAAGCACATTTCGAAGCTTTAAAGATCAGGGGCTTTTCCCCCTCAGTGTTCTTATTTTAACACAAGTTTTTTTTATCTGAACGTGTTTTATTTTGATGTAACTTCAGGGACAAGTGCAACATCTCAAACCTGCTTTGATAAATCTTTATTAAAATGTGGATAATATTGCAGATTTTTTTCAGTATCCTTTACGCTCACAGAAGAAATCAGGCCACTAAACTGAAGACCACACACCACGCCTAAATGGTGTTTACCGACATCTTTAAATAGTCAAGCATATTTCCTCATGAATACAATGCAGCACAATTAGAAAGAGACTGCTTAATAACATTTAATTACAGAGAGATTTCGAGCGGGGGCTTACAAATTCTCCTAATGATTTAAACGTGTTTGGATAGCTTGTTTGACAGTTTTTATTTCTGTCACTGCTTACATATTTTTTATCTTTTTATTTTTATGTATATGTGTGTGACTTTATGCTGTGTGTACATGAATATATTTTTGGTTACTTAAACATTCTTGAAAGGAAGCTTTGCCTCCAGTGTTGATGTTTTACTTTATTACTGAGTTTCTGAGCCACTGCTGCACCTTTGACGCGTCAGATAAAGACCAACCACATCACACTTTCTACATCTTCTTCTTCTTCTTTCGAATGCCCCCCGTAGGGACCACCATAGCAAATGATCGTCCTCCAGCTCTGTCCCCAGCATCACTCTACGTCACATCAACCCTCCTTCACATCCATGAATATATCCACTATTCCTCTTCCTCAAATCATCTCAGCCTTATCTCTCTAACTTTGTCTTCCTGAGCCCGAGCTGTCCTGCTAATGTACTCATTTCTAATTCTGTCCGTCCTGCTCACTCCCAGTTAAAACCTGAACATTTTCAGCTCGACCGCTTGTCTTTTCATCAGTGCCACCCTCTTCAATCCATACTTGTAAACCTTCCCTTTCACTCTCGCTCCCATCCTTCTATCACAAATTACCCCCCACACTCATCTCCACCTGCCTGCATGCTCTTCTTCACCTCCTTTGTGCATGGGTATTTACACTCCACTGCCTTCACTACCTCTGTTTCCCGCTACTTCACTGTTACACTTGTCTCCCTCTCATTCACGAACATGTATTCCGTCTTGCTTTTACCGAGGTTCATTCCTCTTCTCTCCAGGCTCTTTTCCACCTGCTACATGTCCTGCACCACCCGCGCATACTTCTCTGCCAGTCCTGACTTCTTCATGCTGTACCACAGATCCTCTCTTGGCATCCTATATGCTTTCTGTAGATCCTCAAAGACACAGTGAAGCGCCTTCTGACCTTCTCCATCAACACTCTCAAAGAAAGCGGCACATCTGTTGTGCTCTTTCTCAGCATGAAGCTGTACTGTTGGTCGCTGATGGTCACCTCTTCTCATAACCTAGCTTCAACAACTCTGTCACATGTCTTCATGTTATGGCTCATCAGCGTTATCCTTCTGTAGTTCCTGCAGTTTTGCACATGACCCTTGTTCATTCCTCGGGTGCCCCTCTCACTCTCTGAGATTGTATCAAACCATCTGGCCATCTGGTCATCTCCATAACTCCACAGGTATGTCGCCCGGACCACATGCCTTTCCACTCTTCATCCTCTTCACAGCTACCCTCACTTCCTCCACGTATTGATTCACTAACTCTCCTCTGTCTATTCTCCTCACTCTCATTCTCTTCATTCATGAACTCTTCGATGTACTCCTTCCATCTTCTCTGCAGACTCTCTTAAGTCATTAGTACCTTTCCATCTCTGTCCTTAATCACCCTAACCTGCTGCACAATGACTAGGCAGCTCAATCTTGCTGCCTAGTCATTTTCTTTCTCTCCCTGATTATCCCACCCACATTTTCTTTGCTAATCTTGTCTTTTGAATACTTTTCTAAACTTCCTGATTTCACCAAGTCTACTGACTCTTCACTTGTTTCCTCTTCTTGATTTTAAAAGTCATCCTACAGACTGCCAACCGATGCTGCCTAGCTATGCGTTCCCCATTTCCTCATATTTGGCTTTTCACCAACAGTAGCACAGTTTCCACTGCACTCTGTTGTCGACACAATCAGTGGAGGTCATTGTTAACCCAGACCCCGACTGACATAGCATGAAAATCTCCTTCTTGATGATTGGCGTGTGTGATTTGGCTAAAATCCTGATTCAATCCTCCTGGGACTGGGACGACTGGCTTTAACCCTAGCATGCCAAGTGGATCATATTTAATGCAGTTGTTGTGAGTTTTTGAGACTTCGACATCATCGATGTCATTATTCTTTTTCTGAAAAACCCGAATGCATAAAAATGCCAGATGTTGCAAAATTGATTCAAATTATAACTCATATGTGTAAAATGATATTTAACACATTTTTAATTGTTTCGTCAGAAAAAAGAACAACCCTGTATTTCATGGCTGTTTTTTTATGGTTCAGGTTTCATGGTGCGGTAGTTAGCACCATCGCTTCACAGTAAGAATGGCCTGGTTTTAATCCACTGGCTGGTTCTTTTCTATGTGGTGTTTTGTGTTTTAGACATAGGTTCTGTCCAGGAACTGAGGTTCCTCTCATAGTCCAAAGGTGTGGTTCTAAATGAACTCTGGGTATGACTGTGAATGGTCGTCTGTCTCTGTCTTAGCCCTGTGATAGATTGGCGACCTGTCCTGGATGTACCCTGCCTCTCGCTCTGTGGCGGCTGGGATAGGCTCCAGCCAAAACTCAACTAAGTGGAAGAAAACGGATGTAAAAGTCTCTGAGCTTGTGTCCAACAGAGATGCAGTTTTATACACAGTTAATCTAATCATGCTGTGGTTTGCTTGAATGGGCTTGTTTAGTTTTTTTTCTTTATAGTTTATGTAAATAAAAAAAGTGTTACAGTTTTATTTTAACTATAAAATGTGAGACTTTTGATTTAAATCAGGGTGTTTTTTGACAATTGC
Source organism: Rhamphochromis longiceps (assembly GCF_057381845.1). Classification (NCBI taxonomy): domain Eukaryota; kingdom Metazoa; phylum Chordata; class Actinopteri; order Cichliformes; family Cichlidae; genus Rhamphochromis; species Rhamphochromis longiceps. The sequence continues at coordinate 43,081,806 of NC_140562.1, read as the reverse complement.
ATCAAATCTGGCAGAGATACGCTCAAGAACCCCTGTTTGTGAGTTTTGACTGGTGGAGGTAGATTATGTTACAAAAATATAAATTTTTAATACAGTCATTTAGTCTTTTTATGTTTCTCTGAACTCTCTGTTATCCTTAAAGCCAGAGATTTCAAATTTGGCCTCACAGTTGTGGAGCCTCAATTTGGGAATGTTTTTTTTTCCTTTTTTCATGTGGGAACTCTAAAAAATAGCCTCGGGCTTAGAGGAGGTTTAAATAAAGAAGGTAATCCCCACAGACTGTCATTTTTGCATGTTGGAGTTTGTAGTATCTAACACATACGTTGTACTAAAAAAACAGTTTCTTTATGTCTGTAAGTGGTTCTTACTATGTGTGTTATAACTATTTTACCGTATCAACATTCTGTTTCTTGCTTGTTAGCATCTATTGTATTTCTAATTACAGTAATTAGGCAGGAACTAGTTTTGTGAGCTTTCTGAAGGTCAAAGCAGTTTACATGAGACAGCAGTCTTGGAATTTTGGGGCTCGCAGTTAGTGTGTGAGTTTATTTCAGTGTGGGACTTTCCTTAAAGAACACGTGTTTTGTATACAGAATTTCCACAATATTAAGCTGGTTCTGATTCCAATTTACTGGCCTGTGGCTTGATTGACTTGCCTCTAGTCCCACGGGAACCACACTCGTGTCTCAGACAAATCCTCCTGCGAACACGCCAGCCTCCAGAGAGCTAGGCCAGCTAAAGCCTCACTTCCCCTCCACATGCAACAAAAAATCCAAGCAACGTAAACAGTAAGCACCTAGTAGTCAACTTCCTTATCCTTGTTAATTATTCAAAATCCCAGAGGAGAGACCAGCCCACAGTTGTCTTCTGACTCACTTTTTTTTCTCATGCATGGACTCACTCACCACCACGGCCCCCCCCCCTCCCTCCCCTCCTGCCTCCCCTTTCAACTTCAAACCCAGTCATTTCTGCAAGCTGAGCTTTGATTGTACCAAACACCTGTATTTTTCAAGGACAGACTTCCTCGCGAGCCCCCGCCTCCCATCTTTGATTGTTAAACAGCAGTGGCGCCGTCATTACTGTCTGTGCGACTGATGCCGCCCAGCTTCCCCTCCCATCTTCCACCTCTGCCTTTTAACCGGAACTTTAATTGCTCAGAGAAAATTTGGATTGCTTTATTTTATCTAATTTTCAAAACCCCCTTTTTTGTGTGTGTGCTGTGTGCGAAGGGTTGTAAAAATGTTGTTAAAAATTCCCTTGCTGGATTTATCGGCTGAGATAATCACAGATTTCCTAACAGCTTTAAACTGAGCGCACGGCCCCCAAAAATGCTCTCAGATTGAATGCAGGATGCAGAAAGTTTTTAAATGTGTAGTAGCCGCATGGACACAGACACCCAACTTTTTTTTGCAATAACTCACCAGTAATCCTCCAGGAAGACACACAGACACATACACACACACACCTTTAATACCATGTTTTATTAGACGTCCTCTTTTGCTGCCATCCTGTCTCCCCCGTCAGATTAATATGCTCTGGGCTTCTCACCAGCTGTTTCCGTCCCTTAACACCCCTCATTTTTCTCCGGCCGGCCCTCCGCTTCACATGGCACGGATTACAAACTTGGCCTGCGTGGCTTTAGATGAGGCCCGCCGCCTGGCGCTGTGTGTGTCTGTGTTCACATAGGTGAGGTAAAGGTTGGGTCTGGTGTCCACGCAACTTGAAATCCATCACAGTGCCCAGACACCATGTTGATAAGTTAATGAAATCTTCGAACGTGCGTGGTTTACACCATCTTATTTGCACCCACTTAGAGAACGACAGACCCAGACAGATGTAATTTTATCAGAGTTACTTTTTTTGTTGGTTAAAAGTTGCACCTCAGAGCAAGAGCGATGTTAAATAACATGCAACAGGAAGTTTTTACAAGCAAAGCAAAGGCATAAAAAATAAAAGTCCAGAGCCAATCTTGTATTCAGCTCTGCTTGATTGAATCTGTGTCCTAAATCACTCTTCATCAGTCATCATCAGTCAACACAAATGTTGTTGTCAGAGGGGTGTAATGTGTGGGTGTATTTACAAGCTCTCTTTTTCACTCATCTGTTTAGTTTCACTCTGTCTCTGCTTGTTTCTGCACCCATGTGCTTGTGTGCATGTGTGTGTGTGTGTGTTACTGTACACATATGCTAGCTCTTGCTTGGGTGTGTCCGCTTTTGGCTCAGGTAGGTGTTTGCTTGGTGTTTTGTGTAAGGGCAGACAGGATGTGCGATGCTTGTCAGCACGCTCCAGGAGATGAAAGGCCGGAGAGGGAGTGGAAGTAGTCGGTTGCCGTTCAGGTAACAGGTTGTCTTCTCAGGAAACTTCTCAAGAATTCAGCTCGCGTTGCCTTCAGCGCTCCTCGTGAGCCACGGGGGAACACCACTCACCACCGTCCTGCTTCAAAAAGTAACTCAACACCTCCTCCAAGTCTGACATAAGTCAGCAACAGCAGGACCCAGGTGTGCGCGCTCAAAACGCGACGTTTTGTGGAACGTTTGGAGCGGATTAGCGGCCACTCCTTGTTTCCTATGCGCTCACCTATGTATTTAAGAACTTCAATAACTTGCGTCACCAAACATTTACAGATGCCAGCATGAGTCAGTTTTAAGAATGGGATCTGCTGGTATGCATATTGATGAGTGACAATGACACAATTACACGCTGGTTTTGATGCTGGAAATGACTTATGATGGAAGATGTCAGTCACTGTAATGCAGCAGAGCCAGTTCTCTTTATTATTTTAGCACATCCTGTGCGTTTGTGTTCACTTGGCTGGGCGACTGGGACCTGTGTTACCAGTTTGAGTTGTCAGTTATTATGATATCTTGTTTTACAGTTTTCTGTACAAATAGAGAAAAAGTGAAAGGAGTTCTGTTGGCTGTGTTCAAACATATACGTACTTGACAGCCACTTTGAAGCCATCAGCTCACTTCTGAACTCAACCTTTTTCAAGCTTCAACTTCAGCATTTTGAGTGTTTCTGTGTTATTGTTGTTGTTGTTTTCAGCTAGATCTTACCATTTTTAGGCAACGTGTTCACTACAGCTCAGAGAGAAGCTGGATGGATTATCTGTTTGTAGTCCATCACATTTATTCAAACTACGCTTGCATAAAATTCATTTTCTGTCACTGTAGGTATGATAGCTTATTTAAGGTAACTATAAGTACCTGTGAGAGTCAAAAAGTAGATGTTGCGAAGTAAAAGAGTGCACTGATTTGTCATTTCTTCTAGATTAGACAGATAGACATATGACATAGTGAGGGCCTTATATTGTGAGAAAAACCAAAGAAAAATAATTAATAAAAATGAGGTTAACTTAAAAAAGACTAAAAAATAATACTGATCTGCATTAATCTCTTGCTCAAACTAAGAAAGTAATACAAATTGCATTCTTATCTTATGCCAGACAGGTGTGTTCACCTGTCACAGAAATATGAGTTATTGTACACTCTCACAGGCAACGGCAGGAATGATTTCCTGAAGCGTTGTTTAGTCTGAGAACTAAAGGAATAAAACAGGTGATATATATATAAGTTCAATGAATGAGGCTTGAAAATGGATTTCACTATTCAGTGATGACATCACGGTGGCTCCTGTATCTTTATATGGTTGGAAGGTTAATTTAATTTATTTTGTACCTATTTTCTGTGCCTAACTTTCTATCTCTGGTACTTGAAGGCAACATTATGAGTTTTCCAGCCTGACATGTGGGCCCAGAAGCAAAAAGCACAATAATGGATGTATTTTAACAGCTTCAAAACAAATATAAGGGAGGTTTAGGACTCACTGGGAAGCTTTGATACAGAACTTGTCTCCTGCCGTCAGTGCAGAGGGTTTTTTTCTGCTGATGAAACAAGAAAACCGACAGAGAGAAATGGGTCATCAATCAATGCTTTGCAAACAGCAGGTGGAAGCTGGTGGGGAGTGAGTTTGTCTCCGACGACTGAGACAGGGAGTGTCAGAGACATAATTCAATGAAACACCAGTGATGGGAGACACCCACTCTATAAACCACTGACACACATGAATTCGCCCAACTTTAATTACACTGATTAGCCAACATGTGAGCCAGAGTGCTGCTAAAAAGCAGTGGCGTACACAGCGTTGGTGTCACAGCGCCAAAGAAGGTGACTTGTTAAACTGCGAAATAAACACAAATGTCTTTACACATCTTATTTTTTCACCCACTGCTCAAATGTAGTAAACAGCAATTCTGATTCCATTTCACTGTTGACCTTATGTTTCCACTGCATTTAGTAGAGAAACACTGTAAAAAGTCCTGTGATGGACTGTCCATGATGCACCCGGTCCTTCTGTACAGAGATATTAAACAAGAGGATTTTCAGGATTATTATTTAAAGTTGTGGTGGCAACTGGAAGCCAATAACCAGTGAGGTGGGGAAATAAATATAAGATTAACACAGGCTGTTGTGCAGCTTGATGTCCTAATATAACTCTAAATATAGACTTATACTCATATAAACTCCAAAGTCTTTGTCAGTTAAATTATCTTATTAGCTTTGTGGCTTGCTGGCTCGTCCATTTTTCTACTTACCTGTGTTTAAGATGAGCCTCAGCTTTTTAGCTATGACTTTGCAGGTTATAAAAAAGTCACCATTTATATTACTTGGAAGTTAATATTAACCTACCTTTCCATGTTAGAAACATGCTAATCTAAAGGACTAATTCTAGTTACTATGATGTCGCCCTTTTGTTTCTAAACTCTACATTCTAAAGCCTCACTATTAGCATTTTTACTGAAGTGGAAGTGGCTGTATTTAAACAATAGGCTGGAATGTAAAAATCATCAGCTAACAGTAATAAGCTTTGTTAGGAAGCTGCATATATGACGTTTACAAGTGCATCACAATGGCACAAACAGATGCTAATTAGTGCTAAGTGCTAAGTGCTAATAAATACTAGAAATCAGCCACCAAAAACTGAAGCATGAAGTTCTTGGATGCACTTTTACGTCACAGCAAGTCAAATTATTTGTCAGATATTTCCATTAAAGGTCTGACAGACAGGTCCAGTTCAGTGACTCCAGTTAGTGGAGGTAAAGGTAGTGCTGTGTGATACTTCAAATATTTGTCTGATACACTCTGGTTGGGATTCAGCCTCAAGTGCTCATTACAGAAACCCAAATTTTTAGTCTTAATTCATTTCGGTCTCATAGGTTGGGGTTACAAACTGTATATAAAAGATGGTGTTCTAAGAAACCGTCCTACTTTGGCAAATCGTCCTACCTGTATTATAATTTGACCGTGACTTCTGACTAATCCAAACCATAACCATAAGAAATATTTACAATGGGTTAAAAAATGAAGTTAATTTGGGTTTTGTGTTGTGCATATGCGCAGCGTATGTGCAGAAATGATTTGTGAGGTAGGATGGATTCCCAGAACAGATGGACGTAACGTAACATCACCCATTAGTTAGCCGAATGTTTTCAGCCATCACCATCTTGGAGTTTTGAAAAGCAAGGGGTGAGTTTGACTGGGAAAACAAAGTCGCCACACTGATTGGCTGACAACCTGTGACCAACAAATCCATGGTTTATAAAGTATCCATCACTGAGACTTTAAAACTAGGAACTGAGATCTCACTGAGGTCACACAGAGAGGGAGCTGGGGGCTGTTTTCCCCATTTATTAACCAGAAGTTGTTTTGCAACCAGAGCAGTCGCCCCCTGCTGGTCAGTCTGTAATTACCACTTTTATGTAGTCTGTAGTTAGTACTTGATGTGTGCTTGGATATGCTGTATATATGACATATTTCGTAAAACAGCCCTCAAAATCAAAACACCACAGGCTGCGATATCCTGGGTTTAAAACAGTAGATCCTACATTTCCCACGATGCCACTGATGTCATCATAGGGCTTATATGTTTTTTGTTTTGTTTTGTTTTTTTTCAGGCTTGTGAAAGTTTCGTGTAAAGCAAACAGTTTTTACTGACCTGTGATTCTTATGAAAACGTTAACTTGTTTACTTTAGTGAGTGCAAGCTAAGAGGTTTGTCCGGCTCATCCTTTAAGTCACACAGACATGAGGTCATAAGTGTAGCTCAGAAGCATTTTGCATTTAATTATACTTGTTTACAGTCTTTGTTTGTATTGAGCGAATAAATAAAAAACAAACAAACAGACTTGATTTGTTGCTTCCACGGTGGAAACAGCGGATTGTAAAAACTTGCAGTGTTTGCAGGGATTTCCTCGAAGGTGGATGTAATTATGATCGTGTTGACTGCGGGTTTGCAGATAAACAGGCGAAGGGGAGGCAGACTCATGATGAAGAGCTACCTCATCGCTCAGGCCTGCTGTGCAGCTTTGCACAGGTGTGGACTGGACTCTGTGAGACGGTGAGCTGTGCTTGTGGCCAGACGAGACGAGACCTTTAAGTACAGACCTTTGGATTTCTTCGTCACGTGACTGCTCTGTATCTACAACCTGCCTTCTCCCAGCCGGCCGTGCGCGCTCACCATTGAAAAACAAAGGTAAACATTTTCTCCAGCACCACCCGCCGCTGCCTAGCTCTACTTTACGCACTATTATCCCCGAAATTGAGCCCCATTCTCACCCCCCAGATTAAAAGCGAAAGGACACGAAGAGACAGGCGCGTCGCTACTCCGGAGAGAGGGACGGGGAGTTGATAGTGTGGGCCTTATCTCTGAAATAAACACTGATCGCAAAGCGAGCTCCGTCACAGGCTACAGCTGCGATTAGCCGGGGCACTTTGGGTGACATTGTTTCCGGAATGTGAGCGATTCGTGGTCGCAAACGAGAGAAAAGGAGCGACAATAGAGCAACGTGGCGGCCGGATTTGTGAAGATTACAGTCAATAAAGTGCTCTGCACAAGACTGCCTCCTAATCCCTGTGTGAAAGGGATGGGCAGTGCACCGGCTGGATCTGACTTTCTGCAGAAAGCTGGGTGGGGAATGGAGAGAGCTGTTCCTCTCTGATCCACACATGCACATTATGGTTACAGCAGGGTGTAGTGCTGCAGATCCAACACAACGTCAGACTCTTATGATTAGTTTCAAATCAGCTTGTTTACACGAGGCCGTGAAATCAGTGCTGCTCGTGGTGCTTCTTTAGTTCACTCCCCACCAGGGGCGTTTACGGGTTTTTTAGGGGTGTCACGAAGGAACGACAGGAAATCACAATACTTGGATCAGATGAAAGTAGAGCGTATTGAAAATATGGTGGATCCTCGTGCTCTTAATCAGATGGTATTTGGTGAAAAGTGGCTGCACGAGACTTTATACACAATTTTGTGTTCAATAACTGTTCAGAAAAGTGGTGAAACAGTACAGAAATATGCTTAAAATACCAAAAAGGTTAATCACTGGGTTATAATGAATGATTCATTAATGTGTGAATCACTTTAACGTTAAAGTTGGAGGTGATTTTAATAACTGCTTGAGCAGCTTTATCGCTGATTCTGTCATGTCACTTGGCATTGTGAGATTAACAGTACCAAGTCGGGTTTCTGGATACCACTACTCTTAAGTGCGTGTTTGGGTAGGGCGGGGGGGTGGGGGTCAATCACGCCGCTGTTCCCCACAGCCAGCCACACTTCCTTTTTTTTTTTGTTTCTGTGTCTTTGTTGCAGGATGGCAGAGCCCCCCATGTCATGTGACTGTTTTGTTTCCTTGCCCCCTGGCTCTCGTGATGACCATGTGATTTTTGGAAAGAACTCAGACCGTCCTCGAGATGAGGTGCAAGAGGTGGTCCACTACCCTGCAGCCTCCCACCCTCCAGGCTCCATGCTGGAGGTAAAGCAGCGCAGGAAAAGCCGCAGCTGCTGCTGTGTTTTAAATACACCGTCTGACTAATACATTTCATATCTGTTGGGTTCAAAACAACCTTTTTCAAGGCTGAAGTCTGAAGCAGGGATGTTGAATATTTACACACGGACTTCATGTGGAAACCTTTCCTGTTAATAATTAAAGAGAAGCAACTGTGATGAAATACTTTATCCTGTTAGCTCAGCTAGGTCAGCGCAGCCAAGCTTCACATTAATGCATTTTGTTTTTAATAGGAACCAGGGTCGATACTTGTGGTTGCAAAAACATTTACAGTCCTACAGAAGTCAGTAACAACTTTCCTGCTGGGTTTCTGAGCTCAGCCACTAATTTCAGGTCATACAGAGTAAAACAAATAGATTTTAGTTAAGTAGATGTTGTATATTTTGTTAATTTAAGGGGATATCTTGGGTTTATTCGTTGGTCAACAACTTGTGATCGATAACAGCCGATTAGTGTTTGGTTTCACAGGCATTATCGTCCCTCGGTTTTCACATCCCCTTTGAAACCACAGCGAAAAAACGCTCATCACTGGGTTTCAAAACTGGTCTTCAGATACCAGTGGGTAATGGCGCACTGGCTTTATCCGTCTTGTATAGTGTCTGTGCTCTGAATACATTGTTTATAGCTGTTTTCAGCTCATGAAGCAAAGTATGCATCACAGTGATCTGATGGTGCTGTGGGGTCTAATGATGTCCTTATGATAAGTTGTTGAATGCATTACTGGAAAGTAAAACATTATAAAAAAAAGTCCAGGTTTCTGAGAGTGTATTGCAATCCTGGTGACCCTAATGTTAAATTAGCCTTAGGATAATTTAACATGCAGGTAGAATACAAATCTTTTACCTTTTCATTGTATCCTGACAATTGCTGGATATTTAAGAGCCTGACTAAATGAGTGATGATGTAAGTGAACTGTATCTAACACTGGATCGTGTGCTTGTACTGCTTTTTGTCATCGTTGATCTGAATGACCCGAAACATCTGTTTGGGATTTTGGTACTAAGATATCTTTTTCCTTTTCTTCCACTGTTATACATCAATATGTGCACATTTGTAAGAAAATGTTGTTCATGCTCCACTGTTCATACCTGAAGCCACAATCCTTTTTTTTTCTTCTTCTTTGCAATCTGCAGTGCACGTACATCCAGATCCCTCAGGTGGAGCAGACCAACGCGGTGGTCCTCAGCAAACCTGCATGGATGTGGGGAGCTGAAATGGGCGCCAGTGACAAAGGGGTCTGTATTGGGAATGAGGCAGTCTGGACCCGAGAGCCCGTCGCACCGGGAGAGGCTCTGCTGGGCATGGACCTTGTCCGGTGAGCTGCTGAAAACTTTTGATATTTCTCAGAAATTTGTATGGATTAAGAACAGGATATCAATAAAGGGAAAATAATCCAACTGCTGACTGCACCTTATTAAAGTTGGATTGCATGTATTCAGTAGAAGTACTAAGTTAATCCTCTGAGGCTTTGATCAGAAGGGTGTGTAGATTGTCACTAGCATGTTATGGCAGGTGTAGAGATGACTGTTGAAGTTATTCTGTGTAAAAATACTCAAGCAGCAAAGAGAGACTCTTTAACTGATCAGCTGTTCTCCAATGCACACTTCAGAGCAGTTAAAGTGAATTCATGGTGTGTGAAACTGATCAAACACTAGATAAACAAATAGACGAAACCTGGCACACACATAACCTAGCATGGGTTCTGATCATCAGACTGGGGCTGGAGCGTGGTGACAGTGCCCGGGCAGCACTGACGGTGATCACCAGCCTCCTGGAAGAGCATGGCCAGGGCGGGCAGTGCAGGGAGGCTCCCGAACCCTTCAGCTACCACAACACCTTCCTCCTTGTGGACCGCAGTGAGGCTTGGGTGCTGGAGACAGCCGGGAGGCTTTGGGTGGCACAGAAAGTCTCAGGTAAGGACCAAGGGTTGAAAAGACTAAAGAAGTAACAACTGTGAGCCAAAAGTTCAGGCCTCACGTTGCTCTGGCTTAAAGGGGGAGGTGCTAAAAGAGTTTGTTTCTGTGCACTCACTGCAGTATAGTATGGCAGCCAAAAGTTACCTTATATGGATCAAAGGGATCATCCCGCTAATTTATCAGCTAATGCTAGTCAGTGTGATTAGTAAGCTACATTCACAGACTGTATGGGTCCAATGTAAGGAGACACCTATCGGGTAATTAGTGCAGTAACATACTAATAAGAACAAGAATGTTGTTCACCAGAACTGAAGTACAAATGTCTTGGAGGTCTGTACCACACAGTTGTTGCCATACTGTTGGTCAGATAATCCATTCAGGTCTCTATCAGGGCACCTGTTCATCAATCCAACCACGTCCCCAATATAGGTCCAAGTAGATGAGTTTAAAAAAAATTTCCACCCCACTCAGTGTTGATATGAAGGGGTGATCATCCATAGAGCTCAAAATTACTGAATGTGCTTCATTTATAACCACATCCAGCTTTTTTCTCCGGTTGTTATAATTGAAGCAAAGATTTTGTGTTTGAAAGCAGGTGCGATTCCTTAGTAACAGTCGTAACAAGGACGAGGATGTCTTTAAAAGTTCATGGTGTGCATGCACCAACATCTCCTTAGTGAAATTTTTATAAAGCCTCTTATTGCATGCTTGCTTAAAGGATTTTATTTTAGAGGGGGGAGGGGAACAATCCTGAAACCTGTTCTCGAACAGAGATATTGAACAACAGTTTCATCCTCTGAGGATGATGAATATCTATGCGTACGTCTGTCTCGACTGATTATCAGTCTGTCCTTGCCTTGCTGCTAACATGGCAGAAGCGTCTACAGGAGAGGTTAAACTCTGTGTGGTCTGTAGATTGCTTAGAGACCACACAGAGGAACAGAGCTTAAACACTTAAACACTTGGAGGGAAAAGGGTCTCATGCTAGACTTCCTGTTTTTTTCCTCTGCTTTTAACTTTTTAACCTTATATTTTAACAGTTTGCTTTTAAAACTTGTGGGCACAGAAATTTAGTTTAAATGGAGTTCTCAGGTTTGCTCCTCTGCTGGTTTCCACAGGGATGTGTGTGCTCTGTTATTTATCCTCTGCACAGATGTGTTACAGAGTATGATGATAACAGGACCATGTTAAAGTACGCAGATGGGGTTGTTCTTGTCAGTCAGCTCCAGGACAATGAGACCAGCGTTGGTCTACTACTCTACTTCACTGTGCTCACAAACATCCAGTTTGAGTCAGGAAGAAGATGTATTGACTCAAAGCTAAAACCTTTAGGAATGCCACTGCCTAATTGCTTTCGATTGGCTATTTATTAGTTCACATGAATTTATCTGCATTTGTAAACCGTAACCGGTGGGCAGAAAAGTAAATCCTAATTTTTGATATCCCCTCAATGCACCAGAAAGCAGACTGAGCAGAAATCGGTGTGAAAAACAGGACGTCAGCTTTAGTTTTTTTGGGCAAACTGCTTTTAGAAAGACGAAATCATGAGCTTTTAATAAGTCTGTCTTTGTGGGGTTGTTGTCTCTGATGTTTTTTTCTCTGGTTTCAGTGTCTATCTTTAATGAATAGAAAGAAAGTGTTTAGCTGATAGATGTGCTACACATCTGCAGTGACTCCAGGTGATCCCACCCCAGAGCTTTAGATCCACTTTGTTAATCTAGCTTTCTTCTGATTGGCTGCCCCTCAGCTCTGTATCACATCACACAGAGCCAAGTGTAAAAAAAACTGTTTGTGACTGTGTGTTTGCAGCGGTCTGTGTGTTTAACAAACTCAAATAAAAAAAGTAAACTAGGTCCATTCTTGTGATAAGACTGGCCTCCTGGCTGAAATCAGGTTCTAGCAGCTGAGAATGCATGTATGGGAATGCATGTATGGGAATGCATGTATGGGAATCCTCATGGAGTGATTTTTATCAGCTGCAATCAATCTGCTTTGTGTGAAACATACACACAAACAGAGCTTTTCTGGCTAAATAGGATTTCAGTTGATCTGGTATCTCAAAGACTGACATCTACCTGCTTCTTCCAGAGGGTGTTAAGAACATCTCCAACCAGCTCACCATTGGCAGCGAGATCTCCACAGAGCACCCGGACCTGCGGAGCGTGGCCAAGGCTCAGGGCTGGTGGGACGGTGAGGGAGAATTTAACTTCTCGCATGTGTTTAGTCCCGAGAACCCGCCGGCCAGGATGGAGCTGGCCAAGCAGCGCTACAGGGGAGGCACGGAGCTGCTCCAGCAACACGATGGTAGGTACAGAGCTCGGCGGAGCGTAGAGCTGCCGAACATGACGATAACTTCTCTACAGAGACACTCAGCTCTTTGTCTGTCCTGCTTTCAGGATCAGTGACGGCAGAGGTGATGATGTCCATTCTGAGGGACAAACCCAGCGGCATCTGCATGGACTCTGGAGGTTTCTGCACCACAGGCAGCATGGTTTCCATCCTGCCCAGAGACACCGCTCTGCCCTGCATCCACTTCTTCACTGCCACCCCAGACCCATCCAGGTTTGCCACTCACTAAACTAAGAATTCCTCCACTTAATGCTACTTGAATAACCTGTTTTATCCACTATATGTTCATGGAACGATTATAATATTGTGAGATTAAAGGTCTGGAATTCCTCATAATTGTTTATACAACTTTAGTATTAAGTAAGTTTTAGAAAATTAAATGTAACAACCAGTTAATGTTTAAAAAGCATAAAATATGAATATGTGCTGACCATTAAAAAAGACATCTAAATTCCCCAAACGTCCCTCAAGGTGGTCACTTTGTGCACCTGTGGATTAATTCCAGAAGCCTCTGTGGAAGTCTAATTCTGACCATCTGTGATCTCAAACTTCCAGAGAGCAAACATCAAGTTTACTTAAACTGAGGAGTTTTTACGTAGATTTTATGCCGATTTTCGCTCAACTTTTGGTTGGTCTGCTCCACGAAGCACGCCGTAATAATATTAATTAAATGAAGACGGTCCCTGAGAGTTGCCACAGTGGACGAATCTTCATGTTTGATTTGGTGCAGGTTTTATACAAGATGCCCTTCCTCACGCAACCCTCACGCTTACCCAGACTTACAACCCTCGGAGGCTGGGTTTATGTTTTCTCCTGGTCTTAAAGTAGGCCACTAATAATATTAAGTTCATTAAAGCGCACTTTTTGGATTCTGTATATTTGGACATTTTTACATGGGAGTCTGTTGAGATTGGGGACAGAATCAAGTGGCCATTAGAGGACTGCAGTTTTTGCCGTTTGCATGTTCACTTTTCATTTCTCAGAGCCTGACGTTGCCCCTCACGTGTATCACAGATAGGCAAGTGGTGTGAGTGGGACTTGTAGTGGGCAATAAAATAGCAGAAGAGCTGGAAACAGTTTAGAGGATGATCTTGAAAGGGAGACTGAACAAATTGAAATCTTAAGCGACAGAACTTTATGAGCTCCTCTGATATGAAAGTGTGAAAAGTGTTTTCTTTCCTTTCTAATCTTTAATTTTCTATCCTCTGTATCTTCTTTGGGTTGATGGGAATTTCTGAGTCTCCTCTTTCTCTTTCCTCTTTCTCTCCCTGTCTAATCCTACCACCCTGCTAGGTCTGTATTCAAGCCTTTTATCTTCTCGGACTGTCCCACCCCAGTGCCGAGGGTGGTCTCCCCACAGTTTGGCCCGGACGACCCTGCGAGGAAGCAGCCTCGCTTTCAGAGCCAGGTGGACCGCAGACACGACCTCTACAAGGCCCATCAGGTGGCACTCAACACCATGGAGACCAACCCGGTGGGCACTGATGGATGACCTAGGTCAATGATAGTCCTGCACAGATAATGGCAGTGCATGAAGTTCCGGTTCACTGAGTAAACATTCACAGCAGGATCACTTTTTATTTATTTTCGTTAAAGAGTCGATCCGGATGAGTTGCTGCTGATAAATTACAGGCGAGTTGCACAACCCAGAGTAGACACTCCCAGTGCAGAGCCAAACACAACAGCACCTCACAGATGGTGCAGACAAGACACATGGCATCAGTGCAGACTAAACATAAACACACTACAAGTGCACATTCAAAGCCAAAGAGCAGGGTTTCAAACTGACACCAGAGAACTTCCAAACAGTTTTTCCATTTAGACATTTTAGCTGATTTCCTGTCTGGCATTATGTGCGTGATTACAAGCTGAACCTGAAGTCAGAGGAAGGTCAGCGCCCTGTTTGGGCTGGAATTTTGGCTCGGCACAAAATGAGCATACAAAATGTTTTTGTAGCTTTGCTAATGTTAGCTATCGAAAGCTGCTCATTACACCAAATAAGTGTTGTTTCCTTTTTTTACTCATGACTTCAACTTTTCTTTTGTAGTTTGAGGAAACAGTTTTTTCTCTTTAAAAAGTGACAAAGCCCGCCTTTAAAATTGGTCTGTTCCAATGCGGAAATGTTAGGACAAAGATCCAGAAGATGAAGAATTAAATGGAAATTATTCAGCGTGGATCTATTTAGTATTCGCATATATTCTGTTATATTTAATATTAAAAATGGCCAAAGTTTCAAATTATTATCTCAGCATGTGCACAAGTAATCCTATTCTATCTCTCTCTCTTTTTTAAACTCTTGTCTCTGTATGATGTCATAGAGAGTGGATATCCCTTATATCAGCGCTCCCCAACCCCCGGGCCACAGACCGGTACCAGTCTGTGAGCTGTTTGGTACTTAGCCGCAAAAGTTGAGGCTCGGCTGGGCTTAAAATAGTTTTTATTATTAACTCTGTTTCTCTGGGTCTTTTCCTGTGTGAATGAATAAGTTTTCTTTTCTTTTTTTGGTTTTATCTTGTTGTATTTATCCGCAGCACCATAAAGGCCGGTCCGTAAAAATATTGTCGGACATAAACTGGTCCGTGGTGCAAAAAAGGTTGAGCACTTATATGGCCATCGGCTCTGGCTGTGCATTTTAGTTTAGTTTTTATTTATATCTTGCTAAAATTTTCCTAACTTCTGTTATTCTGCAAACTCTGTTGCTACCATAGTTTGGTACTTTCTACATTTTCGTCAAGTGCAGTTTTTATGAAAACTAAACAGTTGTGTCGACGTCTCAGGAAACATGTTTTTTCATACTTGTGTTAGTTTTTTCTTTCCTGTTAGTTAACTAAAGTATATTCAAACTTTTGTTTGGAAGGTAAAGCCAATCAGGAAAGTTTGGTTTAAAGGGAGGTCACCTTAATGGGGGTGGAGCTAAAATATCTTTGTTTAGCTTGTCTAAAGCCTGTTCCAGTATACGGCCCAGTATACTCTACTCTACTAGAGTCCAACAATGAAACGGAGCACAGTTGTAAGGCTCCTTTTAACCAAACAGACTCTCCTTGGAGTTTATTCGCTGACCTCTCACTGGACTCCACACAGTATTCATCAGCAGTGCACCTTCCTCCACTGACTCAGAGACTCAGTTCTCTTATAATTCATTGAATATAACTTTTCTGTCACTCTTTCAATCATTGTTTGATGGTTGATTGGATGTTGGTGTAAATATTTTATCATTTCACATTTGTACAGAGCGCTGATTTATTATTTTGTTATTTTAAAATATAAATACGCCACGAGAGTGAATACAAAGTGCATTTTGTACACCACAGTGGGATTTGGGTAAAGAAAAGCAGGTCTGTAGTTGCGGTTATTCAGACTGCATCTCCCACCATAGACGTGGGGTTGTACTGGATTCAGGACTGTTTTCAGCAGGATCTGACTCCTTTTTAAAATCTGACTGAAGCTTATGATGATGAAAGACGCATCAATTTAGGAGGAGAAAGTAGGGTGTCACATCAAATCAGGTTTCACAGCTTTGTATGATCTAACCTGGGTGTTACTGTTATTCTCATGGCATCTCTGTGGGTTTTCTCTCTGTTCTGTCTCAGGATGAAGGTCTAGCTGTCTACAACATTTTAAGGGACCTGGAGTCTCAGTGTCTGAGCGAGATCGCAGCCATGCTCAGCGGAGAGATACCCGGAGAGGAACTGGGGGACTTATTTTTTGATTGCGTGGACACTGAGATTAAGTTCTACCAGTGAGGAGGTGGGAGGCTGCAGGGATGTATTAGTGTTGTATGATGTGCACGAATGAGCTTTAGGCTGGGATTATTGTCTCTTATGAATGCATACTGTCTTAATATATTCTTTTTAAACCAAATTTAACATGTATATGCAGGATGTTTTTTAAACATGCAAGACCTGCTACAAAAGGTGATTTCTTTCATGTCTACAGACAGTTAGGTCCATAAGTACTCGGATAATGCCACAACCTTTGGGAATTTATCATGAAATAAGAAGAGAACAGGCTTCACTTACCATCAAATTTGCCTGTTATTCAATTGCCAGTTACTTTTGTACCCCTGAAAATGGCGGGCTAAAAATAGCAATAGTTTTGTTAAACATGTTGA
Source organism: Rhamphochromis longiceps (assembly GCF_057381845.1). NCBI lineage: Eukaryota > Metazoa > Chordata > Actinopteri > Cichliformes > Cichlidae > Rhamphochromis > Rhamphochromis longiceps. The sequence continues at coordinate 43,065,585 of NC_140562.1, read as the reverse complement.
ATTAAAGATAAAATTCCACACATCTCGTTTATTTGATTTGAATGAGCATTTTTGCCTTCACATATCATATATTATATTGTAATGCTCTCCTTTCTGAGCTACCAAAGAAAAGTTTTAGAGGTTTACAGATGGTGCAAAATGCAGCTGTTTGCGTTTTGACTAAAACTGGAAAATCTGAGCACATTACCCCTGTACTGAAATCCCTTCATTGGCTACCTTGTCAGGTTTAAGCAGATTTTAAGGTCCTGCTGCTCACCTACAAGGCTTTAAATGGTTTGGCACCTTCATACCTCTCTGATCTTTTGCACCTTTATGTTCGATCCCATGCTCTCCGATCTCAGGACTCTGGCCTTTTAAAAGTTCCTAGAGCCAGAACAAAGACTGTTGGAGAGCGTGCTTTTTCTCTTCATGCCCAATTTTTGTGGAACAACCTCCCTCAAGATATCAGGCAGGCATGCTCTGTGGAGGTTTTTAAAGACCCGCTTGTTCACCCTGTCCTACATGTCTTAATTCTATGCCTTTTAGTTTGTTTTTGTTTTTTCTACATTTTTATCGTTTTTAACTTTTGTTATGTTTTTAACTCGTTATTGCATTTTTAACTTGTATTGCTATGCATCACTTTTATTTATGTATCTCTTTATAGCTGTACAGCACTTTGTCTGAAAGCGCTTTATAAATAAAGTTATTATTATTATTATGTCCAAAGAAAAACTTGGAATGACCTTCAGATTACAAATAATTATCACTGAAGACTATTTACAAGAAATTCTGGCTCCTTGAAAGTAAAACATAAAGACATGAAGAGTGGCTCAGGACTTTTGCACAGTACCACATATTCAAGTTGAGAATTTTGCAATAGTTTTAATGGTAAAGTGGACACATCTTACCGTAATCATATAGTCTGCAGTGGTTAAAATGTAATTTAAGGTATTGAGATGATCATTTTTAAATCCCTTTTTTGATGAAAGATAAATTCTTTGACAGCGTCGTGAAGGTCAAACACGAACACAAAGCCTTTCATTTAGGAGGAGATATAAACGGTCAGAGAACTCAGAGGTTGTGATTCCTACTTATTGAAATATCCTCCTGTTAAAGTGGGATTTGCTGCTTTGCTCACAGCAAAGCTAATTAAGCTCCTAACTTGCTGTGTTTCATGGTTCTCTGTTACAGCGCCCTCAGGTGGATACTCTTTGTGCTCACAGAGTGGCAGGAGAAGGCCCTGGGACTGTTGCAGACTCCAGCGTTTCTCGTGTTGGCTTCCGCCTCACTTCTGCACCGCACATCTCTGTCCCCTTTCCATCCTTAACACAGAATGTCTTAACAGCACATGTGATTGGAGCATATTTATCATCCGTGTCGCCCAGGGAACAATGACTGCACCTCATTAGTGAGAAATATGATGTAGACTACACAGGCGCCTATGTAGAGCTGTGTGACGTTGCACAAATACTGTGAGTACGGCATTCGTTTAACTTTTTGTTTCATGTTGCAAATGAACGGGTTGTCATTCGTTTGGTGGCTCCCTGTAGGGAAGGATATAATAAAGTTAATAAAGTCCTGAGTGTGTTGTGAGCTTTTTGTTCACATTTGCACTAATGGTGGGTCTGCCTGGACGGTCAGCAGGGGCTGAGCTGAAGGAGGGTTTGGTTGCACAATAAAAACTGTGTCAGCAAAGCTGCATTGACTCATAGTGAAGTGAAAACAAAGATTAAAATATAAATTTGTGTAAAAAAAGAAAAAAAAGAAAAAACCCAAACAAATCTGCAATTATAGTATGGTGATCTATCTATAATGTACTTCTCATTAAAACAAAAATGTATCGCTTTGTTCTAGCAAAAATATTATTGGGATGTTGGACGCTGCATGAAATATTTTAGATATTGCAATTTAATTCAATGTTCTATTGTGAATATGTAAATTCAGTGTGTGTGTGTGTGTGTGTGTGTGCGCGTGCAACAGTGTTTGCCACCATCTAGTGGTTGATTGGATTTACTGCAATTAAGTTCACTCCACCTTTGACAAAATAAGAGCTTGGTAACCTTGACCACCCAAAAAATATGGTAAATGGCCTGTATTTGTATAGCGCTTTTACTAGTCCCCCCCTAGGGACCCCCAAAGCGCTTTACACACCCAGTCATCCACCCATTCACTCACTGGTGGAGGCAAGCTACAGTTGTAGCCATAGCTGCCCTGGGGCAGACTGACAGAAGCGAGGCTGCCATATCGCGCCATCGGCCCTTCTGGCCATCACTAGTAGGCGGTAGGTGAAGTGTCTTGCCCAAGGACACAACAACGGAGACTGTCCGAGCCGGGGCTCGAACCAAGAACCTTCAGATTATAAGGCGAACTCCCAACTCTTGAGCCACGATTGCCCCAAATCATAATTAAGTGTTATAATGAGGGTGACGTTATAAAGAGCATTAGTATAAATGAGCCTATCAGCATTATGGGTGTAAATATTTAAAGCGTTTAACCACATCTGACTGCCTTCCAGTGGTCTATTTATGCATGACAGTAACCCCATGTTTTGGTACGTTTATGAATTAATAAAACTAAAACAACCACAATGAAATTGAATAATTAAATTAAAAGATATTTTGCTTCTTTTAAAAACTGCTTTTATTACTAACAAAACTGAAAAGCTGATACAGTTTATTTCTAGGAGGACCCTATCACTGTGGAGGGGTTTGTAGGCCTCTGTTCAGCGTTGCAGTTCTGGGAGAAGAGAAGAGAGAAGTTCCCTAATAACAGTGGTATATATGACTTTCTCTGGGATGGAGTTACCGAGGGTCCCACCCTGCAGCAAGGCCTGGATAAGGGACTCTAAAAATAACACCTTTTGGCTGAAGGGCTCAGTTGAGGTAAGTCTGAATGAGCACAGGGGCCAGAGTTCCTGGAGGATGTGTCCTGACTACCTGGCCTTCTTGGACGGGGTGGTGGTAGGTGCCCCATCTGGGAACTCCTAAACGTGCAGTCTACTCAGTCTGTATCCTGCTTTGCTATCGGACTTCTTTGACAGGTTTCCTGTAACGAATACCATGTTCAAGCATACGGGTATCCCTAAGTGCGCTTGACAACAGGACCCCCAGGTTGTGAGTTGACATATATATTTTGAGGGTGCACCGTCTGTCAGAGACCTCAGTCAGGGAGATCTTCTCCAGAAGAACTCTGACAGCAGGATGGCTGTAGACAATAAGTGAAAATAGTAAAAAATACTAAATGTTCCACACGTCTGCTGAGGCGACTGGAGCAGCAACTGTAGGGTGAAAGGTGAAACGGAAGAGTGACTGGCCTTTTGATCTCCTGTGGCAGGCTGAAAGCAAAAGCAGTTCTAAAAGGTAGCTAAAGCAAAAACTCAAGTATGGGAGGAGTTTTGCGAAGCAATGGAGCAAGACTCCTTGAAGATTTTTGATGCTGCTTCCCCAGCAGATCACAGGGAAATATAATACTCTCACCACAACTGAGTGGTAGAAAGTCTCAGTGTCATTTACCTGCACACACTGAAGGGTCTCGGCTTCCCTAGGAACAGAGTTTGCTTATTCACTTTTGTGTGCCAACTTCCAGTTCAGCCCACTTTTGATGTGGATGCTTTGGTTTTGTCCTTTGGGGCAACTATGGCTCAGGAGCTAGAGTGGGAAGTATACTAATTGGAAGGTCAAGGATTCAGTCTCCTCCAGGCTGCATGTCAAAGTACCCTTGGAATGTTGAGTTAACCCCAGTATTGTAAGTGTGCATGAATTTTAGATAAGACAATATTAGATAAATGCTAGATAGAATAAAGTGTGTGATTGGGTGAACGAGGCTTGAGGCTTTGAGTGCTCAGTTAAAGTAGAAAAGCACTTTATATGGCTTAATGTAGCTGTCCTCTTCCCTGCATATGAAGTTAATCACCATCTCTCCAATCTTATCCACATTCAGAACATTCCAGACCAAAATCATCCTCTGCTCTGTCTTCCTCCTCTTCCTGCGCATTACTAACACATCTAACCACTGTAGAACTTTCATCAGAGTATTTCTGATGATGGCATGATGAGAAGTTGTTCTGAAGCTGTGTAAGGTAAAAAGAAATGGAGACAGCACAGTGCCCTGTGGAGTTCCTGTACTGCAGATCAGCGCCCAGTCTCACATGTTGGAAAAGCCTCCTGTCCTTGTGGCTGCAGAGCTGAATCAGGAAATCAGAGGATTGTTTTTGCCTGATGTGTTGGCTGACCAGTCACCTTGATCTCACAACAAAAAGGAATGACTTAAAGGTCCTCTCAGAAACCATACATCATCCTCTTCTACATACTGTGCTTTCACAGTATGCCAGTATGTACCCCACAATTATGTACTTATGTATACAGTGCCTCTCTGTGCCTCTGTTGTCTTGTATTTTCTGTGTAACTGAAGAAAATAAAGAAAAACATTTTTTAAAAAGACAATTAAATGTGAATTTTCTTACTTTTTGACGATAATTTCTTGTGTTTAAATGTTATCAATAAAGTTGCGTTAAAAAGTAGCCGAACCCACTTCTTCATCCCCGGGGGGAGATTAGAAAAACAAACCTCCTGGAATTCAGTCAGTGCCTGTTTTTTAAAATGCTGTCCGACTGTATTTAACATTTTGTGAATGTTTTTAGGAAACGTACTTACTGCTAAACATATTTTGAGCAGTTTTCCCTGGTTTAATTTACCCAAGGGAGTGTGTGTTTCCTGATTTGCAATGAAAGTGGAGTCATCCAGCGGAAATGGTAATTTTACGTTAGCTCGTTAGCCCACCGCGAATGCTGCTAAGTAGGTTAATCAAAAGCAGGGGCAAAGCTTTAATTCCTGCTGATTTAACTGCACTTTAGGACGAGAAAGTTTTCACAGACGCAGCGATTTTAGCTGGAAATACTATCCCGTCGATGATACAGTTGTAAGTTTGATATTTCTCCTTTTGCTAAAGCCAACTGAAGCTATTCCGTGGCCTGCTAACAGGCAGCTGCTGCAGCGAACGCTAACGTTCAACGCTGTTAACGTTAGCTCGGTCACGGCATACCGAAAGCTCCATTAAGCCAACTATCTAAGCTCTGGGATGCCTGAGCGTCCTTTCAGAGAATTCTACAGCAGGTGCTTTTACACGTAGTTTCTATTTAAAGACACACCCGCGCCTATACTGTTGGTTTGTGACTCCTGCTGTTTGTTCATATTTTAAAAAAATTTTATTTTATGTTTTGCTGGATATTTTTGTAGACGCATTGTGACCTACATTTGCTTGTTTCTTTCAATCCTGTTGTGATTATCAAGCATTTATGATCTAGGGGGGAATGTTTGTCAGTGTGATCTCTGAATGTAAACCGTAGTAGCATTGAACAGTGAGCTGGCCTGTTTTACCACCTCATAGGCCAGCTCTGCAGGCAGCATATGAGGCTATCTTCAGTTTAACCCCGACTTAGAAGAATTGCGAGGGTAGTTATTACCAGAACGCTATTAATGGTTTAGCATGAATGTGGCTTTCTTCTAACCTGACTCGATCACCATGGTAACTGATGCTAAACATTTAACCTGAGGAGTATACATGCGTCTGTCACATAACTGGCACAGAGACACACAGTTTAGAATCACAAATTTTTGGAGCCAATTTCTTTGGAGTACCGCCACAGGCACAGAACAACTGTAGAAATCCTGACATATTCCAAGTGGAGAGCACTTTGTTTGCCTTGTTAATACAAGATAAGTGGTTGTGTTTATTTGAAGTCGGACATTATTCAAGTTTATCCTCTTTTTGTATCACTCAGGTCTGAGGATGTACTCAAACAGATCTGAACACAGTTCCAGGCGGCAGTACAGCGAGAGAAGTTCACGGCAACGGGATGAATATGACAACAGATGGGAGAAAAGGCGTGACCCTCCCAGAGACATGCCACGGGAGTCGTATCATAAATATGGTGGGGATGGACGCAGCAGCACAGAGAGGAAAAGAAGTAGGGAGTACAGTGAGTCTCCGAAGAGGCTGTACAGCAAAGATACACTGAACAGGGACCGGAGCAGGAAGAGCCCGGCGAGGAGACGCATGTCTTCACCAGTGCGGGACCCCTCTGACAACAAAAAGCAGAGGTTTGCAGATGACGACGAGCGGGATTACAGGTACAGGCGTGAGGCTCAGGAGAAAACGTACAGGCCTTCACCGGACAGTTTTTCACGGTCGCATCTAACCAGGAATGTTGAAGATGCGTCACCACAAAATGAGGATTTCAAGTACAGGAAAACACCTCAGGACTCCAGGCACAGGCCTCTGCATGAGGAGTTCCCATACAGGCAGCTAAATGAGTTAACATACAGACGACTGTCAGGGTCTTACAAAGATGGAGATGAATATGAGAGGGGCCGGGATCCATCACAAGAGAGGGCACGATCACAGGAGAGGGTAAGTTTACATGATTGCTTAATGAGGGTTGGACAGGTTTCAATTGTGTGTTTGCATCAGTTTGAATAGTGTTTTAATTCCAAGTAATCATTTTGTGGTTTGATTAAAAATATTTATCCATGTCAAACAGAGTTATGTCAATCCCAGAGAGAGGACGGACAGTCCTCTCACTTCTGTATATGATGAGGATTATCGCCAAGCTGGAACAAGATATCCATTGAATGGTTCGAACCGACAGGTGGGTTTGACGTTACACATGTTGATAAATCTTTATCACTTCAGACATTATGCCTTGTAATTCCACTTGTCTCTGGCCACCAGATCAGAGCTTTACTGGCCCCTTGTGTGGTTTTACTGATTTGTAATAAAAGAAGCAAATATTCATTACATCATACGCTGCTGGGTAGCCGAATAACAACAACAATAATAATTAATACATGCATAATAAGACAGGTTTTATTACTGCAGTGTGGTAAATGCTGAGTGTATTTACCACACTGCATTCACTCCTGCATGTATCTGAGGGAGGAGGAGGAGGACCGGTGCTCCTCAGCCTGCAGTTTGGCTAATTGCAGAGAGTGTTTATTGTATTCTTGCATTATCCCAAATACTTCTTGAATATTTCTTGAATACTTCTACTGCATGAAACGTTACACTCATGCTGTAGCCACCTTGCTGTAGATTGGCACCTTCTCAGAAGTGTAACTCGAGTTGATAGGCCTATTTATTAGTAATAGCTTGGCACTTCACTTCAGCACACGTGTATTTCTTATTCTTTATGAACTTGTGAAATTTCTGACATGATGCAGAAATAGAAGTCTACCGAGCCAAACGCTTTTAACATTTTAATTTTGTCTGCATTTACAACATCTACAACACATGCAGCACAAAACACACAGTAAAAACACCACCATGAATATCAGTATATCTGGGCTCTGATCCCATAGCCCTGTTCACCTGTAACCTGACATAAATGAAATGACCACTCTAACGGTTTATCAATATGAGTGTGACAACAAAACGGGATGCACATCAAAACTGGCCTCAAAGCAGACAGAATATTGATTAACACAATAAACGGCTACAAGAAGAAAACAAGGTGTAATAGGCTGTAATTGTATTTCACTTGCTCATTATTCTGCAGTAGCTTTACAAATCCGCTCTCAGATGTCACGTACACTGCTGTTTCGTGTTTGATTTGCTTTCAGAAGTGTCTCAGAAAATTGTGTGAAAATGTTTAACTTTCCAGAGATTTGTTTGACTCTTATACCTGTGACGTTTGTGTGCTTCCCATCAGTCTTTTGAGAGTGATGCACCCAGTCGAAGTGCAGCTGTTTCTGAGCAGAAGTCAACCAAAGGCTTCCAGCGTTTCCTCGACGTGCTAAACAAGGGCGTGAATGTCGACGTTCTCACTAAGATTGTGACTCAGACCTCGGATGACGACGATCAACCCGTTTCTCAAACCTTATTACCGAGCCCTGCTGATCATCTGTGGTCTCCAACTCACAATGCTGGGAGGAATCAAGGAAGCCACCAGGATAACAGCTACTGGAGTGAAAGCGAAAGGTCCCGCAGACCAGTTTCCCCGCAGACTCATCGAAGGTCCATCAGCCCAAAACGGTGCCCACTCTCTGATGAAAAGCCCCTTCAGGGGAATGATGGCAGGGAAGCCTACTTCCGCAGCAGATCCAGGTCCCCCTTGGTGGTGGAAAGGGTGCCGCTGCCACCTGAGGATGAACACAAGCGTAGGCAAATGCAGGATGTGCTGCAGGCCATTGGCATGGATTTGGGATTTGAAGAGCTTGGCCAAATGTCTCATAGAATCCAGGAGCGGCTGTATGGGAAGAAGGATGGTGATTTGGCTCGTAAAGTTGTGAGGGAGAAGGGCACGGGGCGACCGATTTCCCCGAGACGTCAAAGTAGAGCATCATCATCATCAAGCAGATCTAGTTTTAGCCCCTTAAATCAGAATTATTACAGTAAAAAAGACTCGTACAGTGCAGAGAGGGATGTAACAGATGTGCATCAAGTATACAAATCTGCTGAGTATGACCAGAAGACGAGCAGCAGCACAGTACAGGACAGTAAGAACTGCGAAGGGAAATCTCAGGAGAGCGCTGCTGCATTACAACCATTTTCTCCTAATTCCTCATACCCTTCATCCAAACCTCCATCTGCTCCAGTGGTGCCGACGTACCCTCCGGTCAACTGCTCACCGATGCCATACCCACCTCCTGTGCCTCCACCAATGCCCCATGTTGGGCCGGGGGTTATTATGCCACCCTTCGTCCCGTACCCCGGCATCCCGCCTATGAACATGTATCCAACCATGCTCCCGCAAGCGAGCCACATGTTCCCGCATCACGTTAATCATCCACAGCCGCCGTATTTCAGCCAATCAAATGTAAGTGCAGTTCAGCCAGTGAACACAACGCAAAAATCCAAACCACTGACAAGGCCCCGCTGTTTGCAGGTTATTCAAACCAAAAAAAAGCCTAGATAAACGAGGCTGCGCAGGGTGGAAGTGAGACTTTGAAACTGACTGATGGAAACAGCTGGGCCTTCAGGGAGTCTCTTTTTAACCACAAAACACGCATTTGAAGCATCAGAGAACATCACAGTGAACATTTGCAAGCAATCAGTCCAGCAGCAACTAAGAGAACAACACAATGACATTATCAGCTACTGTATCGTGAGTTTGATGACAAACTGTAGGTGGTGCTGCAGCTCTTCTTGATTCTCGGTCTGCTCTCATACCCATCACACATTCACTAGTCTGCCACAACATTAAAACTGCCGACAGTGGAAGTAGCAACAGCTCGGGTCCTTGAATTCACACGGATGCTATTTTGACATTGTTACAGCTTTGATGCAGACCAGGCATTGGGCTGATGGCAGCAGCCTCCTCTTGTATGGCAGTGCAGCCCGTTATACTACAACAAGTTATTAAGCCAGCCTACGAAGCTGGACCACTGTAATTCTCAGAGGTTCACAGGACCCAAAGGATCCACTGCAGCGTCCGCTCGGAGGTCCTGCATGCATGCCTGGACTCCTCAGGCAGTATGAAGCAGGTGGTTTTAATGTTGTTTGGTTGGTGTAGCTTATAATAGCCCGGTCACTCTAGGAAAAAAAAAAAAAAAAAAACAAATACTGAAAGTACAAAAATGTGTTATTTTGTTAACGTTTTACTAAAATTTGATGCATTTTATTTTTGTGGACATCATATTTGTCTTTATATAGGAGCCTTTATGTTCATTAATTAGCTCAAAGGCCAACCTACAACTACAAGACATGCTCTACACTTCTGTCTCTTTACATATTTTTCTTATTCTGTAAACATGCAGAAATTTGCTGTATAAATATTGAACTGGATAATATTAAACAAAAAAGCAAATACTTTGACTGTGTGCTGAGTTATTGAACGTGTACAGATTTACTGTGGCGCTGTTCTCGCCACAACTAACCTGAAAGGCTCTGTAATAGAAAATATGAATTTCCAATTTTGTTTTTAAACAATGATTTAATCAATGAATTTGACTGACGTTTTAAACCCAGAGCACATTTCCTTTACAGGAGAAAAAAGCCTTCGGCCAACGAGAGAGGCAAAACTGGTTTCAGCTGTTAACCTTCAGTTTAGTCCAACCACAAGCAGCAGATAGGAATACAAATGTTTTTTTAAAAGCTTTATAAAATCATGTTAAAATGTCTAAGGTAGGGGAAATTTATTTGAAATAATAATTTAGAATTATTTTGGTTAAAAGGTTTAAATTATAGAGGCTGTATAAGATGCTCTATAGATGCTTTATAAGCAATACTACTCAAAAATGAAATTACCGTTATAGCAGCCAAAACATGAAAAAGTACTTTGGTCAATAAAAGAAATGAATATAACAAATTAGCTCACAAAGTAACAAATTTTAATAAATAATGGCATTTTCAATATAAAATTAGAGCAGTAATATTGAATAAAGTATTTGGATATATTTCTAAAAATGTGATTTTTAAAATAGAGCCAAGACTCAACATGTAACTTTAAATAATAGTGAGGTGAAGTTAATCATAATAATAATAATGATGATGATAGCCTTATTTATGGAGAAAACAGTGTATACAAAATGCTTTGAAGCAAAATACTAACTTCAAACAGAAAAGATCAAATTAGAGCTTTTAGGCTCCAGACCCTCACGACCCTGAAGGAGGACAGTAGAGGATAAATGACTGAATGAATGAATGTGTGTATATAATGAAGGGAAATATACTGAGTGAAGAAAAAGGCATGTTGCAACTGCAATTTTTTCTCTAAGGTTTAATCTCAGGAATAATGGTTCAATACATCGTCATAGTTAAAAAATAAAAAAAATAAACTGATGTAGAGAGCATTTACAAACAGCTAAAAGGTGCGGAGTAGTTGTTAGTTTAAAACCATCTGAGGCTGGAGTCTGAAGGGCAATCTTTAAACAGCGATAGTGAAATGTTTTTGCTTCTAAATGCATTTATTTTTATAAATAGTTTTATTTGGTAAGTAAATTTATAAAATGATAATTCTTTGCAGCCCAGGAATCTTTTTTTTTTTGGAGGGGGGCGCTTACGACCACCTGACCTGTTTTTCTCCTGCAGTGTCAGTACTCTGTCCTGCAGGGGGCGCTGCTGTCACATTTCACTCACCTACACCACCGAAGCAATGTGATCAGTAATGGCCTCTTTCTGTTAACACCAAAAGCTCGTTTAGCTTTAACGGTTCCCATTTTTTCTACCGAAACGTCATTAATGTTGGAGTTTCACTGTTCTTGGTCCGAGTGGCTCTTAGCTTAAAAATGAAAAATCTTTCCACGATGTAAAAGAAGAAGCTCTCGTTTTCCACGGCAATAGTAGGTGACCAGTCTTTTTAGCAACGATGCTAAGTTGTGTAAACACCTTACAGTATGTTAGACCGACTGTCCACACGTTAACGAGTGTGATGTGACGGCTGCCGGGTTTGGTTGTTACTTGGTTACTTTGGTTGGGTCTGTGTTTGCTCATTAGGAGCGTTCATGTAAGCTAACGCTGAGGGTTTTGCTGTGAAACAAGCATAAAGACAACATGAAAGCTCGAAGCTGGTCCAAAATAGTCTTTGTGTTTACATTATGGGAGGATGTAATGGCTTCACAATATACATACACATCTATCTTTACCCATACTTGCTGCATATTTCTTACTTACTGTTTCTGCTTTAGACACTTGGAGAGACTGCAGAATGAATCAACGTGAGTGGAAAGATGCTGTCCACAGACTCCAGAGACTTCTGGAGCCAAGCCGCCACAGCATGGGGAATGCCTCCAGAGGTTACAGAGAGTGGGACACTTACCACGAACACTCGAGATATACTGTTCCTGAACCACATAGGAGTGATGTGAGGTGGAAAGAGCTCAGTTCTTCATCTCATCATGTTCATAGTAAAGTCCCAGAGGTGGAGGACCCGGACGGAGAGCCGCTGCCATACAGTGAAGAGGATGTAGAGCTAGCAAGAAACAAGCAGCTCCTCAGAGAGATGGAGGAGAGAATTATGCACAAGAAAGCTACACTCGCCACGAAAACGCGGTTTGTGGAGACACCACCAGGTGTTTCCGGTGACGAGCCTCCGGCTATGTGTGTAGGTCAAACTCTAAGAGACAGAGTGAAGGAGATTCTGATGCAGCGACAATACCTCAGCTATTTCTCAAAGGTGAGGAGCACTGAATAGACTCTCAGAGTAAAGTGTGTTTCTTTTTTTTTCACGACCCACCTGATCCCCTTAGAATCAGATGTTTTTGTTCTTTTTTTTGTTTTTGTTTATTTGGATAACAAAAAATATGACCTTCATATTATAAATACTTGAGATTTAGATGAAGTAGGGTACATAGGATTTTTGCCTTATTTTTTTTATACAGGGAATATCTACATGAGATTTTCAGTGCTGAAAAACACAGGGCCTAATATAAAATAAAAGAAATGAAACCTCATCACTTGTAGAATCGTACTGACTCACTGTCACAATTTCAAAAATCTCGTTCATGTGTAAAGCTTTCTTTTTCTATTATTCAGGTGCAGTCGTCCAGAGAGAGAAGGAGCTCCTCCTGCCCGAGCAAAGGCGGTGTGCTGCAGGAACAGCATCCTCTGAAGCTCAGAGTGAAGGTTCTAATGAAGAAGAGACACACTGTTGTACCACCTTACAGTGAACAGGTATGTGTCATGAAATCAATATCCTTAGTATCCTTATTTTCCTATTATATTGTTTTATGTACTTTAATAATGAAGTCTTGTAGAGCAAGGCCACTTTTGACTCACAAAGTGCTCAGCCAGACTGAAAAACAGGAAGTTTTAGTGCACAGATATATTAATAGATAAGACACAGAAAAGAGGAACTTTCCATATAAGCAATGTTTGAAACTGTGTGACGTGTAAAGTACCAAAATAAAACCTATATGAGGCACAGTTTATGATTCTAATGTTAGAGATCCTGCAGCTGGCGTTTGAGCTGTGCAGGGGTCTCTCTCTTCCGGAAGATTATTGAATAAAAAGAAATATAGATGTTTTAACACACTGAGTCGGTTTTCTCTGTTCTATCACGGGGACAAAAGAATCGGGGGTTAATATCGTGCCACACAAAGCCCTCACAGCTGAAGTGATTGGAACAAACATTTCGGATGGATGTAAATGTCCTGCATTTGTATAGCGCTTTACTTAGTCCCTAAGGACCCCAAAGCGCTTTACGCTACATTTAGTCATTCACCCATTCACACACTGGTGATGGCAGCTACATTGTAGCCACAGCTGCCCTGGGGCGCACTGACAGAGGCGAGGCTGCCGGACACTGGCGCCACCAGGCCCTCTGACCGCCACCAGGATGTGTGTGAATAACAGTGTTTTCCCCCAAATTACAATGTGTTTGTGGTGTTAGTGTTTGTTTGTGACGAAGGCGTTCAAGGTGCCTCTGTAACAGAGGAATAACCAGCTGCTGTTACTGTACAGTCCTTATGTTGTTGATCCAGCAGTTGACAGTCTTTCTGTTGTGTCATGGCAATGAAGTAGTAAATGCTAATGTTATCTTTTGTCTTAACATTATTAATGTGCTATAAAACTCTGAAATATGGCCATTATCTTTTGAGTGGCTGATGATTTGGAAGTGCTGAGAACAATTTCAGACGTGTTTACCTGAGACCTGGATCATGGCAGCATGTAATTATACTTTTTATGACAGCATCTGAGCTTCTCACCACGAATCTGCTGGTTCAACAGTAAAGTGAATTTCTGACCTTTCTCAGGGCCCTGACGTTGCGTGGCCTCTTTCCAGCCCAAGCGTTACATCACCGGCTAAGAGAGAGGACGTCATCAACAAGGGTTTCGAGTGCTTCCTCAGCGTGCTCAACAAAGGAGTCGACATCAACTTGCTCAAACCTGAGGATGACTGTGGCGAGGTTGTACAGTTGATGCTTTTCTGCTTTTTCTTTGTATTTCAACCACACCATACCTCCACTTACATGCAGTATTATATGAATGAATCATAAAATAAGAAGAAGCTTTGATCAACATTAGAATGCTTTACTTTTCTACTCTTCTCTGAGTAATGACACAGTAATCTCTTTTTTTCCTTCTCAGGTCCCTGGTGTGTCACTGCCACCTCTCGGCCGAAGCATTTCTTCACCAGCAAAGGATGAAAATAATGTCAACAAGGGTTTTGAGCGCTTCCTCAGCATCCTCAACAAAGGCGTGGACATCGAAAAGTTTAACAAGATTATGAGCAATGATAGAGAGGATCTTCCTTTAGGTGAGGAGCCCCTGAACATTCAGATCCCTGACATGGAGAGCAAATCAGATCCACCCTTTAGGACTGAGAAGCAACAGCTGAATAGTGGAGCTTCGCTGCTGGGCCTCAGACAGCCCAGTGAAAGTATACTCAGCATGGACAATGACATTGAGCCGAGCCCCACCCAGAGAAAGGAAAGCCAACGGTTGTTTAGTGGTGCCTCACTGCAAGGTCTCAGCCCACCCAGTGAAAACCAGTGCTCAAACAGTAGAGCCATTCTGTTACTCAGCCAGGCCAGTGAGAGCCAGTGGTCGAAGACTGAAGCCTCGTTGAAAGGCTTCAGCCATCCCAGCAAGAGTATTGGCAGCGGTGCCTCACAGCCAGTACTCAGCAAAACCAGTGACAGTGAGCGGGCAGGCAGTGGAGCCCTGCTGACAGACTTCAACCACGCCAGTGAAAGCCAACAGTTAAATACCGGAGCCTCACTGTCAGGCTTCAGCCTACCTAGCGAGAACCAGCACTCAAAAACTAGACCCATTCTTCTAAGCCACGGATGGGAAAGTGAGAGCCATCGATCGAAGAGTGGATCCTCACTGAAGGATCTCAGTCAGAAAAATGAGAGTCTACTCAGTACAGCCAATGAAGGTGAACCGGGCCTCAACCAGTCAAAGGAAAGCCAACGATTAAATACTGGAGCCTCGCTGAGGGGCCTCAGCCAGTCCAGTGAAGGTACTGGCAGTGGTGCTCCACAGCCTGGACTCAACAAAGCCAAAGACAGTGTGCGGTCAGACAGTGGAGTCCGGCTGACGGGCCTCAGCCAAGCCAATGAAAGCCAACAGTTAAATACTGGAGCCACATCACCCAGTGAGAACCAACTCTCAAACACTAAGCCCATTAGGCTGAACCTCAACTGGGCAAGCAAGAGCCAGTCGTTGAAAAGTGGACCCTTGCTGAACGGTCTCAACCAGGACAGTAAGAGCCAGCATTTAAAGAGTGGTGCCCTAATTCCCGGGCTCGGTGATGACAGTGACAGCGAGTCAAATGGTAGAAACCTGCTGGCAGGCCTCAACAAGACCAACAGTAGAGAGAAAAAGACTGACTCATCTACTCGAGAGAGGCTCTTCTTACCTGGTGAGGAGAAGAAGAAGAAGAGCAAAAGAGACCACAGTTTGGGCTCTAGTAATCGATTAAAGTCTCCGGTGGCACTGAAGAAGAAGGAGGAGGAAGAAACCTCATCGGTGAGTGAGCAGCATGAACAGCTGCAGAGCATTCTTAAAACTCTGGGATGGAACCTGGACGTGGACGAGCTGAGCAAACTGGCAAACCGCACTCAGGAGAGGCTGTGCGGGAGAAAAAACGAACGTGTGAACAGCAAAGAGGAGCACGAGAGCCGCCAGAAGCACTCTCGTGACCGAGATCGCAGGAAGTCCTCATCAGGCTCTCCTCTGCGGAGCAGCAAAACAGACCAGAGTCAGGAGAGAATGCATGGGAGCAAGAGCGAAGGGAGGGTGAGGAAGAGTGAAGGGAGGAGGAGGACTGAGAGCAGAGGGGAGGACGAGACACAGCAGAGGCGCTCTCTTAGAGATCACAGAAATTCCTCGTCCTCATCTTCCTCCAGGTCAACCTCTAGAAGCTCTAGCCCGAGCCCCTCATGCCGTCGACGCTCTCGCAGCAGAGATTTGAAACGGAGGCGGAAGGCCGAACGAAGCCGCTCGCGAGAAAGAAGCAGAGAGAGACTGAAACACAGAGATCGATGGAACAGCAGAGAAACACTGAGGGACAGAGAGCGAAAAGACTCAAAACATTTTTCTGCTTATCCATATTCACAAAATCCCGTGTTTCCTCATCCTGCTGCTTCTCCATATCCAGACTACATTTTGTCTCAGTACTCGCATTTTGCTCTTAGCCAGAGTGGCCACTACAGCGGTGCTACAAATCCTTACTGGTCATACAATCAGTACAACACTCCTCCCTCTCTTTCTGCCAGCAGCCAACCTTACCCGCACTTTCCTGGCTCTGTAGTGGCACCTAACATGGCTTTCCCTGATCCCAGCCTTCTTACAAACAGTGCCTCATTTCCAAACCCGGACCTGTCTGTGAGCGAAGGCCAAGATGGGTCAGCCTCTGTTTCTCGCTGCCTGAGAGTCATCAATACCGAGCAGGCATCCTCTCAGAGCCTCACAGGTGGACACAACTGGAGACGGGGTCGCAAAAAACTTATGGGAGATTTCAGGAATCCCAAAAGTATTTTAGAGAAACACAATAATGCATTGAAGACACCACTGGCACCACAGGACTCAAAGGTATGCACCAAGACTGTGGGTAATGACCCCTGCACTGAGGAGTTAAAAGAGGAGAAGCCGCAGCTAACAGAGGAGGAAATAAAGGCGAACCTGAGGAAAAAGGTTGGTGTTCAGTCGGTTTGGCCAGCTCTTGAGGCCATGCCATGCTAAGAGGTTAGGTTGTGCCATTATTTGCCTTGCTTGTTGTTGTTGATAATGAAATGTAGTGACTCAGAGGACACTGAGCACAATTACTTCAGTATATTTAATGAAGCCATGCATGCTGTTACCTTCATCCAGTGAACATTTTCAGTTAGAAGGGGTTCAAATTTGTTTTCTTTTTTTAAAATATATTTTTGACCCTCATAACTTCTTAAGTGCAGGAGATATCAGCATGAAATTCTTAATCCCAGTGTGAGCATCAGTATCTTGGATGTGTCAGATTCTCACTGATGTGATATCTGTGGCATAGAGGAACAGAGTATTGGTACCATGGATGCTTTGTCTGCTTTATCAGCCCTAAAAATTTCATGTGTTTTATCTCCTGTACTTATGAATGTATTTTACATAATAAAATGCTCCATATATACTTTAAGATTCTTCTAAATCAGAAACGTTTAGTAGTACGATGGTAAAATTTAGCCCAACTTTATTAAATTTTGTTATGCAAAAAATGAAAAAAGATCTAATTCTGGGGATGGATTATTACTTTATTTTTTTCTTTACTAAAACTAAAACTGTAGGAAGCTCAAAGTATTTCTTTGATGTGTGTTTTTGGTCTGAGGATCAACTTCAGCAGAATTCCCAGTACTCAGTCTGAGACACTTAAGATGTGTCAATATGTATTTTAAGCATAAGCAGACGCTGTCACACGTCACTAAAATCATTTCCATTTTTAGAATTTTAAACATTTGAAGACATGACTGATGCCCTGCATCTGTAACAGTTGTCAATCATGTCATTTAAAACCTTAGATATACTTTTCTGAGTATCATTACTTCATCTGAATCTCAGTTTCATAATCCTGATCTCAGTCTGTCGTTATGTTTTACATTATCGCTGCTATAATCTGGAATTGTTTCCCTGCTTTATGCTCCGAGTTTCCTGTTGTGACAGCCGTCATCATCGTGTCATCATAAATCGTTTTTCTCTTTGGTTATTTTTCTAGCTTGAAGCTTTTAACCAGAAGGTAAAGAACACGAGCCAGATGCCTCAGTCCAAAGTCATGCAGCCGGCAAACTCCCTGATCTCTGAGATAGACTGAACGAAGTAAGTATATTCAAAGGAAAATTAAAGGATAATTCCACTTCAGCCTGGCACGTTTCCTATGATTCATAGTTAAAAGGTTATTCTGGTTCTGCAGGTTACAGTTCTCCATCTTTGTTTTTGAGCACTGGCTGAACAATCATGCACAGCTCGTGCAGCGTGACTGTAATATTAAAGCCTGAACCATGAAATCATTTCAGAAATGTAAATTTGTTGAAATTGGAATGTTTGTTGAACCTTCTGTCTGTAAAAAAAATCAACTTTTGTTACAGCCGGCATATTTTTGCAGGTTATTGCTCTCAGTAGCGTTGCATGTCCCAGTGCGGCTCCAGTTCTTCCTTTGGAGAGAACCAGCTCACTTTTCCAAAGGTTTACGTGCTGATGGTTACGTGCAGTTCTTTGCAGAACTGGGGTTCAATTTTTTTTAATGAAATCTGTTGGCAGCAAGTGCTGATTTCATGCAGCAGAGCCACTATCAGCAGTGGTTTCAGCATTAGCACAGCTTCAGTGAAAAAGAGCTGCATGTCTTTAAGTCCTGAAAAATTCTTGTTGAATTTACATTTTTCTTTAACTGCTTGCTGATGTAAATGTGTTTGATCCTGTCTGCTAACTATTTTTCCCCCTTTTTCCAGGCGTCTGTGTCCGGTGAAGATTTTTATTTTTTCAGCCTTGTTCACATGTAATGTTTAATTCTTCCTCTACATTTGTCCCTGACCTCCAACGCCTTTCTGTCATCTGAAATAGATTTTTGCACAGTTCATTATTGGTCTGCTTTCATGTTTTAGCTCTGTGCTTCTGTGAATGTCACCAGTTTTGTTTAATGTTGATTACAAGAACTATTTTTTGTAGGCCGTACTGTAGTTTGTTAATGAGAAATGTATATTTTCATCGTTAAAAATGTTTCAGCCTGTACAGTTTCCAGTTTTACATTCACTCTGTCACACTAATAAAGAAATCTTACAAAAACAGGCGTGCATGTTGATGACCCATAACTAACTGTACATTTACACAATATGGACAAAACCACTGGGCCACATAGTAAGAACATTTCATTTATATAGCACCCTTCAAGACAAGAATCACTTGCCAGCTTCACAAGAAAGCATAAAGAAAAGTGTTAGCTAAATGCAAGTCTAAAAAAACAAAAACGTTTTTATTTGTTTCTTAAAAGAACAAATAAAAACGTCCACTGAGTCCACAGACCTACAGCAGCTGCACAAACACTGAGACATAGAGGAGGGTTGGACCTCTGCGGTTAGTTGGCAAGGTGTTGGTGACTCTGGCTGTGTCCCAATTCAGGGTCTGCACGCTTGAAGTACGCATTTCAAGTGCGGTTACGTCACCGCCACGCGACGACGGCTGTCCCAATTCGAAGTGTGCTTCAAATGCATACTCCAAATGCGCCGTCGATTTCCCCAAATATCAAGCGTGGTCCGGTCCACGCTTCGTGGTCCCATATATCCCACAATTCACAGCGCGGCGGTGGGTGTGGATAATTTTGCCGCAAACAAAACATTTTTCTCCTTCATTTCTGTCAAACAAAGCTGTATGTAACGTGTCTCGCGGTTAGTATCATGGTTGCTAGGCAACCTGAACAGCGCGACGAAGCGTCCCATTTCACAAGCCTCTCACTTCCGCACTTCTCGTACTTATAGTACGCACCGTACGTAGTACGCGTAGTGCGCGTACTTCAAGCGTGCAGACCCTGAATTGGGACACAGCCTCTGACTCCTCTCTGTAGCTTCACATGGTCTGACAGCTTGTGGCTGAGTTCCTAAATAACATAAATTACAGCTGATGGTGGAAGGATCCTCAGGCTTTTTATGTAGCGCCACCTTCTGGTCTGTTTTTCACATTATGTTGAACATGTCTTTCATAAAGGAAGTAACCTGAGTCGTGTTCATGTTCGGGGAAGGTTTGAAACTTGAGTTACTTGGGAACTGGTTAACAAGTGGCCTGAGATGAAGAAAACATCACAAAATTCCAAGTCACCCACATTTTAAATAAAATTTAGAATACCGTTATAATCA
Organism: Rhamphochromis longiceps; assembly: GCF_057381845.1. NCBI lineage: Eukaryota > Metazoa > Chordata > Actinopteri > Cichliformes > Cichlidae > Rhamphochromis > Rhamphochromis longiceps. The sequence goes on along the minus strand of NC_140562.1, from coordinate 43,045,858 downwards.
CAGCATTGTCGTGTTTGACCTGAAGTGTTTCAGCACACAAGACTTTATCAGCAAATTAAACAGATAAGATGAAAACTGAGATAAATGTGCTCTTTGTGTTAAAAGGACAAACTTGACACACTTGACGTCCATTATAGGTAATTAAAGACCCTCCGCACTGTGAGTGATAACGTAATTGCTTGATTACTAGTGTCTGTAATGTGATTGCATTGCTGTAATTTATCACTGCTCATGCAGAATCATATTACTGCCTGACCAAAAAATGTAATGTGATTACAGTGGCAAGTTACACCTAGCACTAATAGATGTGTGAAAACATCTGTCCAGTCCTTCAGTGTGCAAAGCAAATGATGGAACGACAAAAGGTTTAGTGTTTGTTTATCTTTGAAACTGTTTTTAATGCAAAAGAAATTCAGTTCACGTCAGTTCTATTTCTACAGTACCAATTCTCCACAACAGTCGCCTCAAGGCGCTTTATATTGTAGGTAAAGACCCGACAATGTTAGAAAGAAACTCCAACAATCGCATTAAAGCCTGTGAGCAAGCACTTGGTGACAGTGGGAAGGGAAAACTCCCTTTTAACAGGAAGAAACTTCACATACATACAGACAAAATTTCTCCTGTATTTTTATGGTTTTAACTAAGGGCTGACTTTGTCAGTAATGCGCCATCAAATAAAAGAAGGCAGCACACACTCAATGGCAGCTGTGTGCTGTGAACCAGTTACTGTCTCTGAAACTCCGTCATGTATCGTTAAAGACTGTTTTAAACCAACTCTACATGTACACAAATACAGTTTTCATGAGGAATTCAAAAAAGATAAAAGCAAGAACTTCCTAATAAATTACTCCACCTTTGCAACACCACAACTCAGAGCAAAATCACCTGGGAATGCGGTCGCTGCTGACACTGTTTTATAAACACAGAAGATCCAGTTGTTCATCTAAAGTTCGTCCTTCTCCTCTCCCGGGCAGTAGCATGCTGCCCTCTGGCTGTTCATGTACGGTCTGCAGCCTAAAGTCCACACTGTGTTGAAGAAGGTGTCTGCTACAGTCTCACATGCTGAGAAATAAGAAACAGGACAGCACAGGATCAACGGAAGCTGACGTACTCGGATTACAGTCAGAGATCAGTGATTAAAATATCACGAAGAAGAACATGACGGTGCATGAAAGGAAGGTTAAAATATTACTGACTTTCCACTTTGGACACGAAGCCGAGGCTCTTCTTGAAGTCCGAGCAGATGCTGTGGAGGCACCAGCGGAACTTGGAGTCGCAGCGATACTTGTTGGAGCCGCAGGTGTCGTAACACATATCCAGCTGATTGCAGCACTTAGTCATGGCAGGGATGCCCATGTCCATCTGACACACAGCAGGAAAGATCAATGTGTTTGTGTACAAGTGCATTATTAGCATTATTAGCTCCATCAGAAATAGGTTTGTTGTTTGTTCTGAGATCAGGTTTTATTTGGTTTTCATCGGACGAATTTTTACAGCTCTGCTGTCGCCTCTCTGTGTGGACTTTTTGTGGACTTTTTTATTACATAAACAAAGTAATATTTCTTTAGTAAACACCTCGGATGCTTTTAGATTGAGTGCCTTTATTAAAGGTGGAGTTCACCCTCTTTTTCCTCCAGTCTACTTGCATACACTCCTGTTTTTCCCAAGTTCTCCTGGATTTTAAAAGCATCTCCCACAGCCTCCTGCTTTGCTGTTCCTTCATGGAAACTCCACTAATTAATAGCTGTAATATACAGTAGGTGTTGGCATGTATGTAGTGCATATAATACTTTGCAGACAGAGCCTTCCTCCTGTCTTTACTGCTGTCACTTCATCACTTCACTTCTTTACTTAGAAGACACAGTAAAGATGTAGACTTTAGCAGACACCAATAAATAAATAAATAATGCTGAACTGAGCGTCATGCGTCGCTCGAGTTGTTTTCTTGAGTAGAGCTGAGCAGACATTTAGCTCCCAGAATCAATAAGCTAACAGTGTAAAAATCACAAGTCTCCTGTTTCCAGCTGTGCTGAAGTAACATAACAAGCTGGAAGCAATTTTTCATCAAAACGAGATTTCCTCCGAGCTGCACAAATGAACACAGCGTTGTAAAAGAACAGGGATAAGACAAAATATTAACTGTACACAGCTCAGTTATGGAAAGTCACATATTTTTGTTTTATTACCAATAATACCCAGAAACCTGCTCCTGGAGTTTGAAACCTAAACGTGTGCTCTTTTTAATTTAAGGTTTGCTCTCTTGCTGTTTGTTCATCTGTTTTGGTGCCTGCCCCACCGCGCGGAGCTCAATCCTAAGATATGTACGAGCAACACACTAACAATGTTTCTAAAATCATGTCCTGGTTACTGAAAACAATAAAATGTGTAGAAACAGAGCAGAGGCTTCTAATGTTCAAGATTCACAGAGCAGAGGCTTCTAATGTTCAAGATTCACAGAGAGACACATGAAGTCTAAAGAAGACGAAGCTCCAGCAGCTCTTGAAACTGGCTTACACTTTTTCTGATTAGAAGCAAATGCTCATTACTCTCTATGGGGCCTCGAATGTCCTCCACCCAAACTCTATAAGCGCCTTGTGAAGATGGATCCAGCTTTTCATAACAGTATTGATGATTTCCAAATAAATTTGCTCTAAACAGACAGAAGAGACCTACCCCTTCTGGAATAGGAAGACCGAAGAAGTAGGAGCTACATCCATTTGGTTCTGGCATCTGGTAGCCCGAACGAGGAACAGGAGCTTTACCTGAGGGAGAAATAGCAATTAATAAATAAATCAATTAAAATTAATTAAAATGTAGGTCATGTTTTGCAACAGGCCAGCAGGACTGTGCTGGGCTCTGTTTGATACCCCCGTGGATTTAAAATAGATCCATGTTTGCACATAGATGACATGTTGCACATCACTTGATGTTTGACCCAGTCAGCACATAAAACCTCTCCTATCAGAGTTCACAGTCCATTTCCAGGCTCAGATAACAACCGCGACAAATATCAGCGTGTACAAGACCTTTCTGAATAAATCCTATTAGCTCCGAGAGAAGGAGGTGATCAAGAAGTTATCAGGTGAGATAACTGACAGAGTGAGAGAGGAGGATCTGCAAAAGCTGTGCGTACATATTTACTAACTGGGCACATTTGTAATCAGCTGATTTGTGTTTATTAGAAATATCATAAGATGATTACTGGAATCATGATCGTATTCATAAAGGGTTCAGTTTTAGGGCATTCTTACAATTAAAAGAGCTGGCTGTTCAAAGGTGAAGAGCGGCTTTGTTCAAGCTTTAAATATTAAATGCTTCAAAAAAGGAGGCAGAGTTCGTTTAAGACCGTTGTCTACTTGCTCGAGACAGAGACTCTCCAACATGCAAGAACATGTAAGAACGTGGGGCGCCAGTCTGAAACAATCTCAGAGTAATGTACACAACATAAAATCTTGAAGACTCAGATTATCATTAAAACATTCAGAGAATAAGGAGGGAAGGGGCAAAGCTGAACATCATCTGCTGTCTTCTTTGGGACAGAGCACGTTTGAAATGGACTGAGACCAAGATAAAAACTCTTCTGTGGTCAGATTCATCAAAATGTGACATTATTTTTAGAAAACATGGATGCCGTGTCCTCCACACTAGAGAGGACAGGACTGTCTGGTTTGTTCAGCCATCAGTGCTCAGTCCTAAAGCCTGCATCTCTGACGCTCAGGTGCATCAGTGGCTTTGGATCTGGCAGCTTGCACATCTGGAAATGCACCATGAATACTGAAAGGTATCGACAGGTTATAGAGAAACACATGCTTCCCCCATCAGGATGATGCCTTTTTCAGGGAAGGCCAAGCATATTTCAGCAAAACAACACTAAACCACAAGCTGTTCCAGCAGCATGGCTTCGGGTGCTGAACTGCTAACCTTTCTATGATTTGTTCCTGCCACCAAATTAACATGAACGTAACATTTTTCTCAAAATGTTGCATTTTGTCAGTTTAAAAATGTGTAACGTTCAGCGTCAAATGTTCTATTCTGAATATAATAGGAGTTTATGAGATTTACAAATCCTTCCATTCTCTTGTTATGTACACTTTACACAGCTTTTCAAACTTTTTCAGGATCGGGGATTTAATTTGCTGCTCGTCACAGACCGCAGATGAGGGATGACATCATACAGAGCCAGCAGTAGAAAAAAAGCTGCCTGAAACTGAATGTTTAGAGCAGCCTGAAGCGTTTTATATTTACTGACCTCGTAATTTGAAACTCTGACCATTTCCAGTGCAGGTATCTAGCTTTGCTGTTTATCAATAATTTTATTTATGTATGCTTTTTATTATAAAGGCCCTACAATAATACAAACACAGATACATACATGGCCTTATACCAGACTATGTAATACCACATGTTCACCTAGCAGACCTACCATATCTGCAGCGGTATTGGCACACTCCGTCACGTCCGCCCATGAACTCCAGCATGGAGTCAAAGTATCCGCCGACGGCCTCAAAGCTGTCGCGGAGGGTCCCTAGTCCCCAGTCCCCATCTTCATCCTCTCCCTGTGTGCTGTCAGCTGCTTGGCCCTGTGCAGGTGGTGCATTTGCTGGGTCTCCGGCCTCCTGACTGAGAGCGCTGTGGATGAACAGGCCCAGCAGGAGCAGCAGGACGGGAGCGAGAAGAGCCCAGCGGGTCATCCTGTGATACAGGCAGCTCAGTGTGAACAGAGAGTTCAGAGAGTGAGGGAGCGACACTCAGTGAGGTAATACTGAAACTGTCTGCGTGACCTGAACTTTAAACCTGACTCAGGGACGGCCTCATATGTGGAGGAACAAAGTCCGGCTTCTATCTCATCTTTTTAGCATATCTGAACTTGTGCTGTTCCTGTTGACGGATGACAAAGTGCGTTTGTTCAGTAGCTCACACAAGGTGATCCAATCACACACAAAGCAGACACATTGCATTGACAATCCAACACAATGGGCAGCACATTGAACACATTTTATAAGTGGTCAGAAACTTGTCAATAACTCATGAAAGAACAAAGTTACGTTGAAACCAAGCACACCATTGTTTTTCTTGTGACATTACCAATAAGTTTGATGTGTCACGTGGCCCTCTTCCTATTGAAAAAACAACAGTTGTATCCAAGATGGCCGACTTCTAAATGGTCACCACCCATCTTGAGGAGTTTGCCCCCTCACATATACTAATGTGCCACAAACAGGACTTTAACATCACCAACCATTCCCATGTTATTATGGTGTATCCATGTAAATGGCCCACCCTGTACATTGAGCTGGAGTTAATATTTTTGGCCAGGTGCTTTATGTGGCACAAGATCTGAGGTTAGGTGTGTGTACGTATTGGTTCAATGCTGTCTAAAGTACTGCTTTCTTTGATTCACCTGCATGATGATGTAAGCCCGCTTCTGTCTGGCACGCTCACATGCTGACAGTGTTAATTCAACTTTTAAACGTTAGGGCCAGTGTGCCACAACAACCACTTTTAAGCTGTCACCTCTGTCTGGTCTTTATGATGCTCAGCTCTTCTACATCCTTCCTGCTCTCTTGATTTCCCAACCTGCTGGACTCCTTGAACCTCTGAGACCAGGGTTGGACCAGTTAAACTGAATTGTCAACTATCTTACATACTTCATAACATCATGGTTTTAATAATGTATCTTACATTTTAAAAAAAAGTAACAAAGGTGGATAACTCAGATTGCACTGATTGTTTATTTCAGTATCACTCTGTGAGAGACAGTCTAACACACTTGGCTTGGTATTTTATATTACTGTCCGATCAAATATGGTAAATAACTTCAAAAAATGCGCTGTTATCAAGTGAGAATCCAAAAGGTTTCAGGGCTGTGCCATTACTGCAAGGTTTAACACGAGACGATACAAATCTTCACCGCTAGGCGGCGACAAGCGTCCGTAGCGTTAACCCAATGACCCTGTCGTATGGAAGTGACGTGGAGTGACGTAAATATCGAACACGGAATTAAATGGTTTTGTTTTTTTTTACACGGAATTAAATGTGAACGGCTGAATAACGTCCCGTCATGTACACAAGCGAAACCCCGATCGCTGGAGCGACCTCTGATAAAGTGATCCGCGTGACGGCGTAAAGTGAAAGACGTTTATTTCCTGTTTGTTTTTCGATATCGGACCTTTATAACTCCGGACCGAGCTCTGTACACACAGAGACGCACATTACTAGGAGTAAGATGGCTTTTGCGAACCTGTTCTCGAGGCTCTCCGCTGTGGATGAAGGAGTGAAGAGTGCGGGTCAGCCTGCCGTCACGCAGCGGTACTTAATGAAAGTTTACCGGGGTTAGATCTGTTTTTATGGCCTCCTCTTCATCACTCACTCTCTCTGTTTGGCAGGAATGAGCCTGGGGGAGGTGGGAGAAAGAGGAAAACTCAGTGCGAGCTGTTTGGATCTCACAAAAAGGTGAGCTAACCTTGGCATTAAGGTTTGACATAACACATTAAAACAATATATTTTAGTTTGTCATAGTTTGAGTTCAACCCATCCTGTCTCTACGACAGCCAATCATAAGAGAGTTGCTTAAAAACAGGAGGGCCAGTGTCAGATAAGCGCTGTTTCTTTTAATGTATCATGATGTAGATGTGTTCGCTTCATCAATCGGTGACCTCCAGCTTCCACTGGTGGGTTTGGCATCAAAGTGTTGGGGGGTTAGTATCAAATGTGTGGTAGCTGGGATGAAAATGAGCTGCTCCTTCATGAGTAAGGGAAAGAGAAGACAGGAGATGAATTGGGGAAGCACTGGCAGTGATGCTGTAGACGCTCTGTTTTGGTGTGGGTAGTGCCTGAAGGAGTGGTGGAAAGGAGCTTCTTGAAGAGTGTCTGGTTTGCATGATCTCTCGCTGTTCAACAACATGCAGGATAAGGGAAGAGCTTGAAGAGTGCTATAATGTGAACATTTGGTGTAAAACTCTACCAACCTACCTGCTGTGGTGAGCCTTTGTGGCCAAGGAGCAGCCGGTAGCTGCTAATAAAATAAAATGTAGAACTTTTATTTTTTTTATATCAAATTTTTATGTGTTTATTTTTCTGCAGAAGCCGTGTGTCCAAGCCCAGGGACCCAGAACTCGAAGTAACGCCAAAGCTGATAACACAAAGGACAAAGTGTGTTTAATGCAGAACAGCGATGGTGAGCAAAGACTGAGCAAAGGCTTCAGTAACAGAGGCCGTCAATCTCAAAGGCAGAAACATCTGAAGAAGAAGGATGGACAGAAAGATCCATATCAGCACAAGGAGGGACGGAGAGGGAGATTTTCCCGTGGACAAGGAAGACCGATGTCTGGAAGAGGTGGGAGAGGCGGAAGAGGACATGAAAATGACATGATGGTAAGCAAGACTCCAGGATGGCTTTAATTACAAACGCCATCCACCATCAGCTGGTTAGAGCTGCAGCAGCTTGAGTTTATGATGGATTGGCTCGCCATTTCATGTCACGCCATCAGTACAAACAGATACTCGGATCCTTCGGCGTTAGTTGGAATATTTATTGAAGCGGACACATTAATTCAAGTAATCCTTCAGTGGAATCAAATTTAACTCGTCTCCTTTCTTTTAGGACTTTCAAGTGAAGCCAAGGTTCATGACTCAGGAGTTCAAGGACCAGAATGCGCTGTTGGTGGACGGGCGGTTACTTTGTCGACATTTTCTTTACGGACGATGCCTAAAGGCAGGTTGCATCACAGCTGGTTATTTAACTTTACCCGAATCTGTTTTTTCAGACTGCAAAAATGAAAAATGTGCTTTCTTTCCTTTCCTGGATACAGGCTGAGAGTTGCCAGCTGGAGCATATTCAGGGTTACAACGATCTCATCAAAGAAGTCTGTAAATTTTACATCCAAGGCTTCTGCACAAAAGGGGAGAGCTGTCCGTACATGCACAATATCCTTTGATATACTGTTGTAAGCTGCCACAAACACATCTCGTTAACCAAATGAAAGCGGAGGTTGTTGGCTGTCTTGTATTTCCTATACCAAGCTGCACAGTCTTTTCCTTGCAAGTTTTTCCATAGAAAAGGAAAATGCTATCAAGGAGAAGACTGCAAGTTTTCTCACGAGCCGCTTACTGACGTCACAGGAAAACTGTTGGATGAGGTGTGCATGGAGAAGTCAGGCATGAAAATGGTCTCAAAATGTTTTGCATGCATTGCTTTGTGCTGAAATCAAATGTAAATGCTTTGCTTCTTTTCACTGCAGTTATTAAAATGGCAACGTGACCTCTCTGAGCTTGCAAAAAAAGCTGAGCATGAGCCTCCGGGACAGCCGGCGAGCAAAGAGGAGGCAGGAATGACAGAAACAAAGGGGACCCCCAATGTTTTCATGGACCCGCTCAGGTATGCACCTCTGAATTTAAACATGTCCTCATCCTCACGTGCAGTAAGTGTAATTGAAGGATTAGTTCATGAATATGAGACCGACGACACAGAAGATGGGCTTTTATGTGCAGGCATAGACTGTATATAAAAGATGGATTACATTTTCTCTGGACTACAGAGCAGCAAACATTAATCTGAACACGACTCGCTGCTGTATTCTAAGAGGAACTTAAGTTGTTACGATGCTTTTAGCCTTTAACAGGAATTTTTCTGATAATCCATGCACGTTACCTTCACTGGACATTTTTATTTTTCAGGCCTAACTTTTACCGCAGCGCAGATGCAGATGCAGCTACAGCTACAGAAGGGGAACCCTCAGTACACCAGATACAAGAAATGGCCACAGTTACAGATGAAGCTGTTCTTCGGTGTGCAGCAGACACCGCCCGACCTCACAGCCCTTCATCAACCAGCAGTAACTGCCCGGAGCCAGTTTGTTATTCAGTGGAAGCCATGCTTGGACCTCAGCTGTACAGGTCTTTCCCTAGCTTCTATAATACTCCTGAAAGCAAAGAATCTACTACCCCTTCTGCCGCAGAGACCACCACCGAGGCCACTTTAGGCTCCACGACACAAAAGGAAGTTCCCTATTCTGTTGATGCTGTCCTCAGGTCCTTAAAATCAGTGGAAAATTACACCCTTGGTCAAAGACTCACTGCTTCAAGTGTAAAAACTGAGGAAATCCAGGATCCTCTCTTAAGTTCACAACATCAAGTACAAAAAGTCTCACTGAGTATCAAACATGAGCCAAACAAACCCTTCAAGAAAATGTACAAGAGCCTGTCTTCCCTACAAGTGCACGACAGCCTGATTTCTAGCTCTGATCTTATTCTTTCCTCTGGTACTCAGCAATGTGGAGCTATACCAGAGTCCCTGAAATCTGCTGAAATGGCTTTTCATGAAGTTAAACTGGAGTGTTTGCATCCTCCTGTTATAGATGAAGATAATCCTGCATCTTCCAAAAGCAAATCGGACATGAATGAAAGCTCACAGCTTCCTACAGATAACACCCGTCCTCCTAAACATCTCTCGGGTATTTCTCCCTCTTCAGGCGTCTCAGAGTTTAAAAGCAGAACTTCTGCTCCTGTTGAACCTGCAGATGGCTCCATTAAGACGAGTGACTCTGCAAACATTGCCGTTCACCATTTTGCAGCAAAGCAGCTTGCTGAGATCCCTCGGTACCCAAGAAAGACCAAATCTGTCTTCCAACCCGGTACACAGAAACGCTGTTCTGCTAAAATGTCACCGGAGTGCAGCGGGGAGACTCCAACTCTATCCGATTGTTCAGCTGGACGTAAAAAGACTCAGAAAATCCCCTTCAGTTGCCTTTTTAAAAACCCAATCGCTGAGAGCGTGACACCGACACCTGACCCAGTGAGAGCCTCACAGCCTGCACATTTCACCAGCAAAGAAGGACATTTAAAAACTGAAGTCAAACCTGAGAAAACCTCTGCTGCTTCCTTCCTCAGCCTTTTTGCAAACCCCCTCTCTGAGACTTTGAGTTTGCCTCCCTGCAGTCAGGCGTCAGCTGAAAGTCCTTTTCAAAGCGTTTCTAATGTAGAGTTGGCTCCTTCGTGCCAGGTCCAAACTGATGTTAAACAAAGTCCTGATAGTTGCTCCACAACCTCTGAAGCTGAGCCTGATCCTGTGAAGCAGCCAGCAGATCCAGCTTGCAGCATCGTGCAGGATTCAATCAAGGAGACTTCCTCCAGTCCAGCTCCGGGTGGTCCGAATCCATCTGAAACTCCGGCACAGCAGCAACTGCCTCACGTCTCATCGCCCACAAGTAAGGATGCGCTCAACACGTACAAAAATGTCTAATGTCCATTTGTGTGTCTGAAATGTGCTCTTAACGTCTGCCATAGGGGCGCCTAAGGATTCAGTCCTGAAATCCCTGTTTGTGAGCCTGAGCCCATACCAGGAGGATGGAGAGCAGCGGGGCGGCATTCAGATCAGTGGTGCGCCGTTTATTCACGCCCCCTAAAAACATTAAATACTTTAAATAAAATTTTAGTGGAATGAAACAGAAATCTGTTTTTTTTTTTTTTTTTTTTTTTTTAAATTTCAGAACTAGAAATGAGCAACAAAGGTCGCGTCGGGCACACTTTTGGAAAACAACAGCACGAAGAAAAGAAGCATCGGGTACGTGAATGCATGTTTAACATAAAACAGTTTAGGTTTAGGCCACGCCCCCAAACTGAGCAGAAAGAAGAAGAAGAAGCAGAAAGAATCTGCTGTTTTCAAAGAATCAGGATCAGTTCAAACTGTACTTCTTTATCTGCAAGACTGTTAGTGTGGAAGAGAAGTAAGATAAGATAAGATAACCTTTATTAGTCCCACACGTGGGAAATTTGTTTTGTCACAGCAGGAGTGGACAGTGCAAAAGTTATGAGGCAAAAATTAGAATACAATAAGAATAAATACAGTACACAGCTGTACAGAATAGAATAAAATAAAATACTATATACAGTAGAATAAAATAAAATACTATATACAGTAGAATAAAATAAAATAAATATACAATAAGATAAAAATAGAATACAAATACAAATACTATATACAACTGAGTAAAAATACAACGATGACAGAAAGGATTATTGCACTTAGTATTATTGCATATGTATGGATGTGTGTGCTTGATCAGTTAAAGTCTTTATTATGGAGTCTGACAGCAGTGGGGAGGAAAGACCTGCGAAATCTCTCCGTCCCACACCGTGGGTGCCGCAGTCTCCCACTGAAGGAGCTGCTCAGTGCTGTCACAGTCTGCTGCATGGGGTGGGAGATGTTGTCCATCAGGGATGACAGCTTAGCCGCCGTTCTCCTGTCACTCACCACCTCCACTGGGTCCAGAGATGCTCTCTTCAGCCTCATCAGCCTCCACAGGCAGTAATTCTTTACATCGACAAGGTTCCCGAGAGTTCTTCAAACGTTTTAAAGCCTGAAAAATCAACAAAATTAAGAGCATAAAATGACTTAAATTTCCCATAAATTTGGTGAAAGACTATATTTTTGAGACTGGTAGGAAGAAAATACAGCTTTTAACTTAAGTTTTGTTACTGCTCACATTTATTGTCTGTTTATTTTCAGTGGTGATTGTACACATTTATCTATTTTAAGATTTAGGTACGTATGCATTAAGCTAATCGAATAATTGGAGAGAAAAATACAAAATAAAAATGTGACAAATTGGTCACAATGGGCTGGCATGGCTGCAGGGCCAACTGTTCAAAATCCAAAAAGGTTTCACCTTTCATATTATTGTTCATCGGCAGTCAAATATAATACTGCATTTCAGCATTGTTTGGTTAGTATTTAGTTAGTATTTTTCAAATGGTGAGGGGCCCTGTTTGGAGTTGGTAGTTACTGCTGTAAAAAAGCAGTTTGGCCTCTGAAGTCTGTTTATTTCAGCGGTTTAGTGTTCGTGTGAGAGTTTTTACACAGACACTGATCAGAGATGATTTACACCTGAATATTGTGAGTTTTTCTATTTATTTCTTTGTGCTCTGCTCCTCAGACGTCCAGCAGTCGGCCCACCGTGAAGGCGTCTGCACGCTCAACAGACGACCAGCTTTCTTTTCAAACTCCTCAGAACTCCTCAGAGGTAACAGCAGGGCCGACCCTCAGCAGTCCAGGTGTGACCGAACCTCAGGTTAGAAACTCTGGCACGTACAAGCTGCCACTGGAACCAGCAACACCGGAGATCAACCACCACACCGACCCGAGAGAGATGCACTGCTCTAGGAAAGAAAAGAGGGGGCGTGGGAGGGTGGGGGTGACTCCACTGAAGGACCTTTTTAAGACTCTGGACAGCGCTGTTTTCCACCTGGGACGTTAACGTTGGGTTTCCTCTGTTAGATGCAATCATAGCGAAAATCATACTAGTGATGGGACTGTGAGTGTGCACTAAACCTGCACGTTTGCTTGTTCATCCATGCATCACCAAAGTTTTGACTAAATCACATCGGTGCATCAAACCAGATTACCAGTGTTTGCACAGTCCTGTCAGTCTTTTGGGTTTTTTTTGAAAATGACACTAAAACTGACACTTTTTTCCTGCAGTGTTTTTTTTATTTTTTGCTTTGTGATCAGTCGCGTAACTGTGTTCAGCATCTGACACATTTAAGTAAATCCTGTGTTTTAACAGGCTCATTGTGTGTTATTTTCTTTCAACATTTTTATACATTCCTGTGACTTAAATTTAGCTCACTGTAGAGATTTTTTTATTAAAAACGTGTTTATTTTAATTAAATAACCCCAAACACTCATTTGTGCCTCAAACGTTTTGGTAAAGGTGTAAAATCTTCTACTTTGATACTGTAAGTAAACTTTATGCATATATTCCAAATTGTCTGATGTTTAGCATTTGTTGTTTCCATTTTCAGTGAATATTTGCCAGTTTTTTTAAAAGTTTTTTTCTCAAATAAAATGTTGACAGCATTAGTTCAGGTCATGATTCAGGAAGCGTAAAAAAGAGATGAACATCTATGCAACTAAGTGCATAGTTAAATGAAAAAACATACATAAAACACGTGTTCATATGGGTATTCTTGGTGGAAGACATTTTTTTCCCTTCTGGAGGATTCTTCATTCAATCCTAACGATGCAGGTAAAATAAATAAAATGAAGCTCATTAATCTTTAAACCCAGCTTGTCATCCAGTACTGAAGATAGCCAAGTGGAACAGGAACATGACTAACACCAGGGTGGCGGTGGATCAAATCTGGGTGCTGATTATCAAAGGAGACAACCACATGTGCTTCTACAACACAAACATGGGAAACAAGTCTGAATAAAATTATTATAAAAGGTAAAATTTAAAGGAATAAATAAAAGGTACAAACAAATTCCCAAGATGGAAGTAAAAAAAGGTAAATGGGAAATAAGATAGATAAAGATAAGGGTGGAAAAATAAGAACGAACAAAACAAAATGAAAAATCCTCAAGGTAAGTGTAACGTTTTATTTAGTGCACAAACAGTTTTTCCTTTTTTTATATTGAGAGGCAGGAACTGACACGTTTATGCTTTAGAGTTCAGATTTTCAGCGACAGTAGCTGACTGTGGCCACAAGATGACAGTAATTTTAATGCATAGAAATGGGCCAGGAGCTTAGTGACAGTGCTGTGTGATGTGACAGGCTTTGATATGTTTTATTTTATTGTTTTTGCATTTGACAAGACAAACGTTTAAACACATCAGCAGAGTGTCTCTGTGAAACAACGATAGATTCTGGTTAACTGAAGGCCCAGGCTGCTGATAGCTTCTCATGATGTTTCTTCCTCACTCTCTGTGTGTTTACACACCTCTCAGCTTTTAATTATGAGTCATTATTAATCTCCGGCTCTCTTCCACAGCACGTCTTTTGTCCTTCCCTCCTTCCCTCACCCACAGCTGGTCACAGCAGCTGGCTGCCCCTCCCTGAGCCTGGTTATGCTGGAGGCTTCTTCCTGTTGAAGGAGAGCTTTTCCTTCCAACTGTTGCCATGTGCTTGTTAATGGGGGGTAGTTTTTATTGTTGGGGTTTTCTCTGCATTCATCTCTATTTTGTGCAGAGTCTTTATGGGCTTTAGGTGACTGTTGCTGTGATTATGTGGGGTGTAAATAAAACAAAACTGAATCTAAATTAAATAACTAAAAATTAGGAAAGAACGAATTGAAAAGTTTTACATTTAAAGACAAAGTTATTTCTCATTGTTTTCATCAATAAGTCTTTTAATTACTCCATGATAATAACATGTTTTTTACTTGCTAAAAATCAGAAATACGTTCTTGAACAGTTCAGCTCTCACTTCTTCTTCTGCATTATTTTTAAATGGGAATCTGTAAAAAGTAAAAGAAAAAACAAAACAGGTCAAACTTAAACCGCAGGTCAGAAAAAAGCTTCAAACCTCATATTAAATCCTACTAAATACTCTTGGTAAATATAATAGGACATGACTATAGCTGTATCTTTGGTTGTATACAATAAGCATGTAAATACAGACTGTACGGGCGACTGAACTTACCTCAAGGGCAGCCTCTCTTTCAGAGTCCACGCTCAGGACGGCGCTCGCGCTCTCGCTGTCAGGTTGAAGGAAGTTAAGTCTGATCCTGAGAGGTGTTGATGTGTCATCCACATAGTTCTGTAAGAAACAAAGTCGTTGTCATCATCGTTTCAAAACCGCGGTAAAGTGAGCCGTCATTTGTGAGCCGCGGTCAAGCCAGCCGCCTCCTATCCGCCGCATAAATTTCCTTGCGCTTTTACACCAGTCTTTACGGTAGCGCCTTTTCGCTTTATATCCTGATTGAAAGCCTAGACACACAAATTACAATGGAACAGCCCAATACAGCCATCGTGACAGTCTGGTTGCATATTCAAAAATTCATTAAAAATCATTCTTAAAAGTTGATGCCAAGCTTTCAACACAATCCTCTTCTCGGACACCTACTTTACCTCTGGGCCAGGTTTTACCCAGATTTACTGTAATATTACTCAGAAATCACAGTAAACTCATATTCAGTGCAATACAGTCAATACACTACAATTATGTTTATTTCAAAAATTCATTAAAAATCATCCTGAATAGTTGAGGTCCAACTTTCAACACATCCCTCCTCTGGGACACCTACTGTACCTGTGTGCCAAGTTCCATCCAGATTTACTGTAAAATTCCTCAGAAATTAAAGGGTACTTGTATTCAATGCAATACAGCCAATACACTACAATTACGGAAATTTTCAAAAATTCATTAAAAATCATCCTGAGTAGTTGAGGTCCAACTTTCAACACATCCCTCCTCTGGGACACCTACTGTACCTGTGTGCCAAGTTCCATCCAGATTCACTGTAATATTCCTCAGAAATTACAGGAAACTTTTATTCAATCTAATACAGTCAATACAATAGAATTATGTCAATTTTCAAAAATTCATTAAAAATCATCCATAGTAGTTGAGGTCCAACTTTCAACAGATTCCTTCTCCGGGACACCTACTGTACCTGTGTGCCAAGTTTCAGCCAGATTCACTGTAATATTCCACAGAAATTACAGGAAACTTTTATTCAATTTCACCGTCAAATTAATAAAGCTTCTCCGATTCTGATTTTTCTGTACATATGTAGGTTATGTATTTCAGAAATGTAAATAGAGCTTGTTCGTTTAGATTTTGTATTGCATTCTTTTTCATTTTAATACCTTTTCTAAAAAATTACACTAAGTTTAGAAAATAATGTGATTCTCGCAGTTTGGGTTTGTGACCCAACCCTTTTTGCATTAGTTTTGGTATTTGTTGATTAAGATTACTATTGAATCAGAATCAGAATCAGAATACTTTATTGATCCCTGGGGGAAATTATTTTTTGTTACAGTGCTCCATTTTAAACCAATTGATCAATGTATGTAATTCTTGTTTTTGCTGTTATTAGTTAGTACTTTTAATTTGGCGATACTTTGTTACGTTCTTCTAATTCTCCCTGACAGCTCATAGTTGCTCATTCTTTACTGCTTTGTTTAAATAGATCGTTTCGTGTCACCTACCATTACAATTCATTCCAATCGCCCTTGTTTGTTAATGTGAGGTATACATTCGTCATGTTTCCTGTTTTAAGAGTCTGTTTTCCTTTCTCATGTTCAAGTCTTGGGTGTACCCCTTAATATTTTATCTCATACTGCTGGTCGCCATCATGTTCAGGTCTGTAGTAGTGTTGACATAGTCACAGTAATATTAATAACAGTCGTATTTTAGTCTCGCCCATTTCAGGATTAATTACAGTTATTGTAACCTATTGCTTTTGCCTTGTTGTATGTTCAAGTTTCTTCCATCAGCCACAATAAAGGGCTCTCTTTTAGTTCATCACAGTTTTGTTGTCCTCTGCTTTTTAGTCTGCTTTTAAATTACATCATCTCACCCGCTGTATAGTAAGTAAAACATATTCCATTCTAAACCTTGCGGTAATCTTTAAGAACATATTTTTAAAAATTGAAACAAATTGAAAAATATTTTTTCAGAAGACTATTTGTAGTGGATTCATCTTATCAATGAAGTAGAGTTTCTGAGCAAATATAGATGTCTATGTTGTTGTTGGACCTCAACTACTCAGGATGATTTTTAATCAATTTTTGAAAATTGACATAATTGTAGTGTATTGGCTGTAGTAGATTGAATATAAGTTTCCTTTATTTTCTGAGGAATTTTACAGTAAATCTGGATGGAACTTGGCACACAGGTACAGTAGGTGTCCCAGAGGAGGGATGTGTTGAAAGTTGGACCTCAACTACTCAGGATGATTTTTAATGAATTTTTGAAAATTGACATAATCCTATTGTATTGACTGTATTAGCTTGAATAGAAGTTTCCATTAATTTCTGTGGAATATTACAGTGAATCTGGCTGAAACTTGGCACACAGGTACAGTAGGTGTCCTAGAGAAGGAATCTGTTGAAAGTTGGACCTCAACTACTCAGGATGATTTTTAATGAATTTCTGAAATTTCCATAATTGTATTGACTGTATTGGGCTGTTCCATTGTAATTTGTGTGCGCGCGTGTGGGATAAAGCGAAAAGGCGCTACCGTAAAGACTGGTGTAAAAGCGCAAGGAAATCTATGCGGCGGATAGGAGGCGGCTGGCTTGACCGCGGCTCACAAATGATGGCTCACTTTACCGCGGTATTTCAAAGCCTAAAAATACTACGATGGTAACAAACTCAAGCACTGTTATTTGATAAGTCTTAGAGTCAGTAGCGGTTTTTGATACGGGCGACATGGGCGGTTGCCCAGGACGGCATCATGGTGGGGGGTGGCATCATGGGCATCGGCAACAACCCCCCCCCCCCAAAAAAAGAACCTCTTGCACAAGAGGTACAAGTTTTTACTCTTGCAAAGAGTATATCACATATGGACAAATTCGACGGGCCATTAATTTGAAAGGCGAAATCAGACCAACATGAAATTTACATGGTTTTACTGTCGGGTTGGATACTGTTGATCTAAAGTGGAATTATCCTGTGGAAACAGCATCTTTCAATTTAAGAGCATTTTGAAATCGTTAAAAGAGTAGGTCGTCTACGGGCAATTTGAAAATACTTTTATTTTGGAAGGCAAAATCAGAGTAACTTGATCTTAACATCGTATCTCTGTGGGGTTGTATACTGTTGATCTAAAGTGGAATTCTCCTGTTGAAACATGAATTTTTCATTTAAGAGCATTTTGAAATCGTTAAAAGAGTAGGTCGTATATGGGCAATTTGAAAAGGCTTTTATTTTGGAAAGCAAAATCAGACTGACTTGAAATTGACATGGTAACATCGTGAGGTTGTATACTGTTGATTTAAAGTGAAATTATTCTGTGGAAACAGAAAATTTCCTTTTTAGAGCATTCTGAAATCACTGAAAGTTAGGTAAGTTATGGGCATTTTCAACAGGCCATTATTTTGGAAGGCAAAATCAGAATGACTTGAAATTGACATAGTACCATGGTGTGGTTGTACACTTTTGATCTAACATGGATTCATCCTGTGGAAAGAGCAATTTTCATTTTTAGAGCGTTCTGAATTCTTTAAAAGAGTAGGTCATATATCGGCAATTTGAAAAGTCTTTTATTTTGGAAGGCAACATCAGACTGATTTGATATTGATATGGTATCACTGTGGGGTTGGATACTATTGATCTAAAGTGGAATTATGCTGTGGAAACAGCAATTTTCCATCTTAGAGCATTTTGAATTCGCTCCAAGAGTAAGTCATATATGGGCAAATTGAAAAAGCTTTTATTTTGAAAAGCAAAATCGGACTGACTTGAAATTGACATGGTAACATTGTGAGGTTGTATACTGTTGATCTAAAGTGGAATTACCCTGTGGAAACTGAAATTTTCCTTTTTAGAGCATTCTGAAATCACTGAAAGTTAGGTAAATTATGGGCATTTTCAACAGGCCATTATTTTGGAAGGCATCATCAGAATGACTTGATATTAATATGGTATCACTGTGGGGCTGTATACTGTTGATCTGGAGTGGAATTACCCTGTGGAAACAGGAAATTTCCATTTTAGAGCATTTTGAAATCACTGAAAGTTAGGTCAATTATGGACAATTTAAAAAGTCTTTTATTTTGGAAGGCATAATCAGAATGACTTGATATTGATACGGTATCACTGTGGGGCTGTATACTGTTGATCTAAGGTGGAATTACCCTATGGAAACAGGAATTTTCCATTTTAGAGCATTTTGAAATCACTGAAAGGTAGGTCAATTATGGACAATTTGAAAAGGCTTTTACTTTGGAAGGCAAAATCAGAATGACTTGATATTGATATGGTATCACTGTGGGGCTGTATACTGTTGATCTGGAGTGGAATTAGCCTGTGGAAACAGGAATTTGCCATTTTAGAGCATTTTGAAATTGTTCCAGGAGCAAGTCAGATATGGGCAGTTTGAAAATGCTTTTATTTTTGAAAGCAAAATCAGAATGACTTGATATTGATATGGTAACATCGTGAGGTTGTATACTGTTGACCTAAAGTGAAATTATCCTGTGGAAACCGCAAAATTCTGTTTAAGAACATTTTGAAATCGTTAAAAAAGTAGGTCGTATATGCTCAATTTGAAAGGGCATTTATTTTGGAAGGCATAATCAGAATGACTTGATATTGATATGGTATCACTGTGGGTCTGTATACTGTTGATCTAAAGTGGACTTACCCTGTGGAAACAAGAATTTTTCATTTTAGAGCATTTTGAATCGTTAGAAGATTAAGTCAAATATCGGCAATTTCAAAGGGCCATTACTATGAAAGGCAAAATCAGACTGACTTGATATTGATATGGTATCACTGTGAAAAAGACTGTGGTTGGAAAGTGTTGATATAAAGTTCAAATAGTATTTGGAAATACGACTTTTGCTTTTAAGAGCATTATTAAGTCATTGAAAGAGTAGTTCAAAAATGAAGATTCACAGGGCTTTTACTTTGAAATCCAAAATAAGATGGCCTTGATAGTGACAGGGCACAATTAGGGTACAAGGCTGTGTCATATAGATCTAACATTAGAGTTTGTAAAAAAAAAAAAAAACAAACTAAATTATATGTTATTATGTTCTTAACATATCTGTTAATTCACTCGAAGTTGGCTTTTATTTTGAAATCCGGTTTCCACATCCATTCCCGTAATACTTTGAATACACAGGGAACGTAAAACAAACTGGAGGCTGGCTTGACTGCAAGTCTCGAATTGGAGGCTGGCTTGACACAAGTAGCTTATCCGGGGGAACACCAAGGCGTTCCCAGGCCAGCCAAGAGATATAATCGCTCCAGCGTGTCCTGGGTCTGCCCCGGGGCCTCCTCCCGGTGGGACATGCCTGGAACACCTCACCCAGGAGGCATCCTTGTCAGATGTCCGAACCACCTCAGCTGGCTCCTTTCGATGTGGAGCAGCAGCTGCTCTACTCTGAGCCCCTCCCGGATGGCCGAACTTCTCACCCTATCTCTAAGGGAGAGGCCAGCCACCCTTCGGAGGAAGCTCATTTCCGCCGCTTGTATCCGAGATCTTGTTCTTTCGGTCACTACCCACAGCTCGTGGCCATAGGTGAGGGTAGGGACGTAGATCGACCGGTAAACTGAGAGCTTCGCTTTTACACTCAGCTCTCTTTTCACCACGACGGACCGGTGCAGCGTCCGCATCACTGCAGCTGCAGCCCCAATCCGTCTGTCGATCTCCGGCTCCCTTCTCCCATCACTCGCGAACAAGACCCCGAGATACTTGAACTCCTCCACTTGGGGCAGGAACTCATCCCCGACCCGGAGTGGGCACTCCACCCTTTTGTGGCTGAGAACCATGGCCTCAGATTTGGAGGTGCTGATCCTCATTCCCGCTGCTTCACACTCAGCTGCAAACTGTTCCAGCGCAAGCTGGAGGCCCTCACCCGATGAAGCCAACAGAACCACATCATCCGCGAAAAGCAGAGATGAGATTCTGAGGTGAAAGCCCTCCGCCACCTGGCTAGGACTGCCACTGCTTAGAGTAACCCTTAAAAACTAAGCATTAATACTGATGAAAATGAGTTTTTCACTTCCGTTTGCATCATTCAGGTAGATTCATTGGGATTTTTTTTATTTCATTTTTTTAATGTAGCTACAAATCGCCTCATCTTATCCACCTAACATTTCACACACACTGCTGCTAAATGAGCAGATTCACCCATTTTAATACCCATTTGTTTGATTTTTTTAAAATTAAATTAAATTAAATTAAATTAAAAAGACGACATTATCCTGCTGTTGTCTGTGGTGTTTTGGTCTCTGGATACAGGATCAGGGTCTGCCTGCCCCTAGCTTATAGTTACGGTTGGATCAGGTGACCCTGAATCCTCCCTTAGTTACGCTGCATTAGGACTATGCTGCTGGGATTTTGTTCCGCAAGCACCTCTTCATTCTTCAGCACTCTGCATTTAATCATTAGTTATTATTAATCTCTGTCTGTTTTCCACAGCTTGTCCTGTCTCCCTCCCCTCACCCCCAACCAGTAACAGGAGATCTATGGCTGTCCCTCCACTGGTTGTGCCTGAGGTTTGTTCCTGTTGAAAGGGAAGTGTTGCTTTCCACTGCTGCAGAGTGCCAACTCATAGGAAGCTGCATGATTGCTGGTGTTTTCTGTAGGATCTTTATTGAGGTGATTGTGATTTGGTACAATATAAATAAACCTGATTATTGATATTAAGGGCGATATATAATGCCTTTAATTAAGCATGTCCAAAGCTTGCAGTCAAATGATTTCCTGTGGCAAACCCTAAAGGGCGTGGAAAAAGAAAAGGACTTGTAGACAAATCCCCGCCCACCTTTTCTCAATGGTTTAAACCCCAAGCTTGCGAGGGGCAGTCAGTCAGGTAAATGTAAAGTGTAAAATAATCATGTAAAATGTCTTTTATATGGCACCAAGCCCTTTGAGGCTCGGCTAAATTCAGAATCTTATGTGACATGTCCATAGTGCGTGCTATGGCTTAAAACAGCTCACAAAACTGGCGCTTTAAGGAAAAGTGGTGATTGAACGATGTGTTAAAGTCATCAGAGAGTGAATAAATAAACAGATGATGTTCAGCATTCTTACTGCTCTGTTGATGGAGTAGCTGACGCAGGTGTTTTCATCTCTCAGCTTCAGGGTCTGACTGAACATACTTTGACTTGCTTGACTCGTCACATTAAGTGTGTATGTGATGTTCAATGCTGAGCTCACTGGCCCTGAAAAAAAGTCACATTAAATAAATACACATTAATCTGGATTTTTAAAAAACAGTTTAAATGTTCCACATTTGTCCGCTCATCACGACAAACTTACCTGCTTTGCTCTTTGTTGCTTCGACCTTTTCAAAGCATGCCGTTATTTTAACCAAAGCTACATTTTTATCTGGACTCAGGGCGTCAAGGTTCTCAGGGTGAAAAGACAGACGAGCCAAGACGTTGAAGACCGGCTTGGATCTGAAAGGAAGCGAATGAACTTAAATAGATTGTCGCTTCTTCTGTCGCTTAGCTTCTTTTATAGGTGCAGTGTTCATATAATATTCACCTGAATACAACAGCTGCACCACGTGATTCAACCACAACACCCGGGAGTCCATCCTCCCCGAGCTCCCCAAAGATGGCCCTTCCAAAGAATTTCAGCCCATGGTCGATATTTTTTCCCATGATTCTCTGAAATAAGAAGATATTAGAGCCGAGTCTAAATACCTCTTTCAGATGACATTACATGTCTGTGTGCTCTCATAAGTGTAAGTCTGATAATATTATCATGCTGCAGATAATTAAACTTCAATGCAAATGCACAGAGGGTTTTGAGAGTGTACGAACACAACTCCATAAGCACAGACAAAAAAGAGAAAAGGCTCTGCACGTCGTTCAGTCGTTATTCTACAATATTTTGACTTGAATACATTTAGGCTGGCAGGTTGTGGAGTCTGACAGAGAAACAGAGATTCTACATGTTCTAAACCCACCATTTGAACTAGTGTTGGACACAAAGTTCTTTGGGCAGGTTGTCATATCTTTGAAGTTATATTACAGCATTACTAAAACAATCAAGAGGCAAGCATGGAGGGGCAACAGTGTTGTGCAGATCCATCATTTGTGCCTCAGTTTTCTGATGGTTTATAAGATTTGAAGGTTATAGAAATAATTTTCCTCCTGAATCTTTGATAATAACGTAAGTAATAAAGGTCTTTTAAAGGCTTTTTTTTTAAAAAACATTTTTAATTCATTTTCGGTCCAGTTCTTGTACCTGATCATTTTTTTCATTTTTAAAACCACCTAACACTGTCATGGTCCTGGGTCGTTGACCCAGCGTTTTGTGTTTTGTGATTATTTCCCTCTGTTCTAGTTATTCTGTGTCCTCCCCCCTTGTGTCCGGTTCGGGTTCTAGATTTCCTGTTTTGTTCTGAAAGTCTGTGTCTGTTGTCATTGTGTTCAGCTTGTGTCCTCCAGTCATCATGTGTATTCAGATCAGCTGTTCTTCCCTCCTGTGTGCGATTACCCGATTACCTTGTGTGTGTGTGTATATATAGTGGGTGTCGGTCTGTGTTCGTTGTCGGCTCGTCTGTGTTTCTTGGTATCCTGGTCCTTGGTCTGCGTCTCTCTGCTCCGCTCTCCGTTTTGTAAGATTTCAGGTTTGCTCTTTAGTTTCTCCCAGTTTAGGTTTGTCATTACTCATGCTTCATTGCCTGTTTTTGCCACTGCCACCGTGTAAATAAACTTCACTCGTATCATCAGTTTGCTGCATTTTGGGTCCTCCTTTTCCTCCACTCCACACGGCTCACTCCGCCAGCCGTGACAAACACTGACCTGTGAATCATTAAAGCATAAACAAAACTCAAAGACTGAAATTATCTAAATTGTTCTTCTAATTCAATTTCTTTTGACACGTGTCGTTTGATTTGTTTTTTAGAGATGCAGGAAATTCCACACAATATTTTCAGTGGAATCTTCAAAAATGTCAAAGATAACAGAGTTGGACAGAAAAAAGATAATTTCTTTTGAACTAACACAGTGGAGGCTCTGTTATGGTTCGGGGCTGTCGTTAAATGGCCAGTCGGGTTCACGATTTGTCACAATTTACAGAATTATGAACACGGAAGAGTACAGTCAGATTTTGATCCACCTGGAAAGCGCCTGATTGCCGATGGCTACATTTTTTTTTAGCATCACAATGATCTCAAACACGCTGCCAACACAGTAAAAGTATACCTTTATAGAAAAGCACACAGTGGAACACTAACAGTCATCAACTGGTTTCCCCAGAGCCTGGACCTCAACATTACTGAAGCAGTGTGGGATCATCTTTATAGAGAACAAAAGGCAGCCAACATCCAAAGAGAAGCTTTGAATGTCCTTTAAGGAACTAATCCTGAAGACTACCAATTGCAAGAAAGAAATGACCTGCCTAAGAGAGTTCGGGCTGTGTAAAAGAATAGAGGCAGTCCAAAGCTTGTTATAACTGTACAAACTCTATTTTTGCCTCTTATATCGTATTTCCATGTATTTTGCACATGTTTGCAAGAAATCACTACACCTACTTAGCATTTTAAAAGCAGAATATAAAGACATGACATGTGGCTCAAGACCTTTGCACAGTAGTATTGTCGGTGTCACCTGGCTGAAAGTGCTGACTATCCCTCTCTGCCTGTTGCCATGGTAGATATACACAGCCCCGCTCTTATCATCCTCAAGCGGAGCTCCGACAGCTACGTCTCGGAGTCCATCTCCATTCAGGTCTGGAAGACTGGATATGGTGGTGCCAAATCTACCCATAGATGGTCCCGTCACATCCTGGTTACTTTCCAGTACAGTCTAATAGGAAACGAGGATGTTAATAATGGACTATGAAAACACATGCATGTATTTTATCAGCTTTAAAGCTCACACAGTGTCACACTGGATCTTAGTTTTTATTATAGCTCACCTCATCACTCACAGAGTAGATGTAGACCCGGCCTTCTTTCTTCACCTGAGGCAGATGAAACTGTGGAGCTCCTACCAGCAGGAAGTCAGTGCTCCCATCTGAATCAACATCTAATGAGCACAGCTCAGCACCGAAGTAGGAACCAATCTAAAAATGTTTTGAGTGTAAAGGATGATTTAGAAAGTCAAAACCAAACCCAAAGACACAGCTTCAAAGTAGTACAGTTATTAAGAGCTGTCCTCTTAATATGACACAAAATCCAAACTTTTACAAAAGTTTTGGCACAAATATTTCCATGCTTTAGCTCAAATCTGAATATTTTTAAAAATCATGATATTTCCAGTTACCAACCTGTTCTCCACGAATTTTCTGCACTTCTGTCCAGTGTATGCAGTGGTGTCTGAAAACGATCTGTCCTGTTTGCTCAAACTCTGGTAAACCCACGAAATACAAAGGAACACCGTTTTTCTTTCCGATGGAAATGGAATTTCCTGCAACAGCCAAATAATAATCTGCTAAATGTTCACTCTGGATCTCATATGTGCTACACTATGGTATCTCAAGTCATAGAAAAGTAATCTTATTAAAGTAGCAGGTATCATATAGATAGTAGGTAATAATAAAAAAAAACAAATGGGTTTACCCAGGTAACCCTGCATTCGTTCTTGAGGTCTATGGAGAAAACTACGCCAGCTGTTCGATTCCACAGAACCCACGATCAGGCTATCCTGCTCACAGAAACATCTGATTACAGTTCAGGCTGAACAGAGACAGAGAGGAACTGAGATACCAGTAACAGTGATGAGGTAATGTCACAAATCAGTCATGAATTAAAATAAGAACGCTTACAAAGAAGCAAAGCTCAGCTAAAAAGGAGATTTTGAGCTGCCTCGTTCACATTAAGTGATAGGAACTGTAGGAAAATGATGTTTTTCCACTATCACTTAAAGCACACTACTAAGGCTACGCTTGGTTATAATCTGAAGCAGAGAAATTGCATTTATAGTCTCATTCATGGGTTTAATGATCCACTGTAATTATTATTTTAATTAATAATCGACATTCTGTAGTTGTATTGACGGACAGTTTAAAATGTATTATTAGAGTTTCTTCAAACTGTTTTCATATTTTGAGTTTGATATACATTTTGGATTTTTTGGGGAAAGTAAAGCTTTTATGGTTTGTTTTCTTTGCTGTACATAAAATGCATCCGATCACTCCAAAAAAAACAGCAGCATACTGATTTTTCTGTATTTCAATAACTACAGTGGAGATGCAACTCATGTTGCTGATGCTGATGCTGTGGAAAATGTAATTAACAACAGAATTTTGCAGTTATTTGCATTACATTACACATTGTTTTATTCACAAGAGAATATAGGAAAGATATCAAATTTTTGAACAGAATCGGCTGTGAAGTTGGTCCTGTCTTCTAAGGAGCTGTCTTCTTGTAGTCGACTACAAGAAGACAGCTCCTTAGAAGACAGGACCAACTTCACAGCCGATCAGATCTGCACACTGTTAGACCTCTGCCTTACCACCACATATTTCAAATACAATGAAGGCTTCTACAGACAAAAACATGGCTGCGCCAAGGGCTCCCCCGTGTCACCTATTGTAGCCAACCTTTACATGGAGGAAGTGGAAAGGAACCCAGCCACTGGTACAGATATGTAGACGACACCTGAGTCAAAATCAAGACACAAGAAGTGGAATCCTTCACTGCGCACATTAACGCTGTGGATAAAAACATCAAGTTCACCAGGGAAGACACAAAGGACAACTGTTTGCCTTTCCTGGACTGCGCCGTGCACATTGAAGAGAACGGCAAACTCAACATCGAAGTTTACTGGAAGCCCACACACACAGACCAGTACCTCCTCTTTGACTCCCATCACCCTTTGGAACACAAACTTGGAGTAATTAGGACCCTACACCACCGGGCAGAACATGTTCCCTCTAAGCCTGAAGGAAAAAAGAAGGAACACACACATGTAAAGGAAGCACTCAAAACGTGCGGCTATCCTAAATGGGCGTTCTTAAAGTCAGCAAAGAGGCACAGAAAAGAAGACCAGACACCAGCGAGGGAGGATAAGAAGGACAGACACAACAACATTGTCATCCCCTATGTAGCCGGTGTATCAGAGAAACTCAGGAGAGTTTTCTCCAAGCATGACATCCCAGTGTATTTCAGACCCAGCAACACGCTCAGACAAAAACTGGTTCACCCGAAAGACAAAACGCCAAAACACAAACTTAACAATGTGGTGTATGCTGTACAGTGCAGCGAGGAATGCTCAGACCTCTACATTGGAGAGACCAAACAGCCACTTCACAAGCACATGGCACAACATAGAAGAGCCACCTCCACAGGACAAGACTCAGCAGTCCATCTGCATCTTAAGGATAAAGGACACTCTTTCGAGGATGCCAATGTTCACATTTTGGACAGAGAGGACAGATGGTTTGAAAGAGGAGTGAAAGAAGCATCTATGTCCACTGTGAGCGACCATCTTTGAACAGAGGCGGGGGTTTACGACACCAACTCTCTGCCATCTATAATCCAGTTTTGAGATCCCTCCCAGACGCCTTAACGCCCACTCACATCCTGGGCCATCTGACCTCAGGAATTCGCATGATAAGGTGGGGCCAGGTTTCACAATGAACACACCCGAAACTCTGGCTGATTGGGACCCACACCCGCTTTCACACCTTGGCTCAGGTGATTAGAGGATCATCAGGGGGTCCTTTTGTCCCTCTGTGGGGGGAAACTCCCACTGGGTTTAAATCTGGGACTCTCCACCATTTGACCTTAGAACTGAAGAAGCTTCTCGGATGAGAGGTGAAACGTCTTCAAGTAACTTAAAGAAGTCCAGACGCTTTTCTTTGCAAGCTCCTTTGACTACGATGACCTGGATGACTGAGAACCTTCACAGACATATGTATGAGAGAGCTTTAACCTGCGTTTGTGGATGGAATGGTGAACTCTGTTCACAGACAGTGATTTCTGGAAGTGTTCCTGAGCCCATGCTCATCTGATTTCCATGAAATAATTATTCACCATCTTAATGCATTGCTGCCTGGGGCCCCGAAAATAGCAGACATCCAATATTAATTTTTGGCCTCGTCCCTTGTGTACAGATTTCTCTTGATTCACTGAATCTATTGGTGATATGCTGTACTGTAGCTGGTGAGATATTCAAAATCCAATATTAGTGGATTGTCGGGTACAGGTTCAAATTAAAGTTCTTGATTTCTAAAACAACTTGTTTTACAAACAGAAAGACTGAAGAGTACATTTTACAATTCTAGCACATTTCCAGTGTTTCTCTTTGTGTCAAAAAGTCTGTCAGTGCGGATTTTATTTTACAAACAATAAGAATTTAAAATTTTAGAAAGTAAAAGTAAAGTTTAGCAGTAGTCAGTGCTTTATTATCTGCGCTTTAGCTGCACCTGTGTATGTCAGGTTAGCCGTGACTGAGAAATTTTAATCTCGTCACAAGTAAATAATTTACACTTTGAATGTGTGCAGTTTTAACCTTTTGAAATCACCTTTTTGAAAACAGCACTGAATCCACTGAATTCTGCCAGGGGAGCTGTGCAGCCTAAATAAATAAAGAGATACATGTGACCACCACTGGTCCACACCAGGAAGATAACAGTGATTTCTGTAAATGTATTTATCAAAACAGGGAACAAAGTTTAACATCACCTTCCACAGTAAATATCTTTTTCTGTAAATTCTCCAGCACTCCTGTGAGTCCATCATAGTTCTCAATTTTGAAGGCATTTCTATGTTTTGGCTCTGAAGCGATGGCCCTGAATTTATGCAGCGTAGCATGTCCGACCTGAAATCAGAATACTGCTTGAAAACATGAAATTCAAAGTCTGACATCAGCATGGGAAATAAAAACTGGACTAAGAACTGAAATCTGCTGAGCTGTTTGTGCTGAGACTGACACCATGATGCATTTCTACTTTAGTATGACTGTGTATCATCTAAATAACAGTGAATAAAACAGTCTAATACTATAAGAGTGTTTATGTGACACAAAATGATCACATTTACTTGTCTAACGGATAAATCTGATTTTTCTGTTGGGACTGGTGTAACACATCACATCCTACCCCAACGACAAGACGAATTATATTTTTATCATCGTATCTTCTAAAGATCCCATTCCTGTCTGTATCAGAGGGATCTCCGTCTGTGATTAGAATCAGAACTTTGGTAACATCAGGAGAGGCGCCTGCAGCTGGGTTGTCAAAGATTTCATCTCTGAAACAAATGCGAAAGCAAAGCAACACTCAGAATAAACAACATTTAAAAATATGAATAAATGAACAAATACAGTGCTCATTATCTCACAGCTGTATTGATCCTGCTGCTTTTAACACAACTTACAACACAAACTCGAGGGCTCTGTGTGTGCGGGTGAGACTTTTTAAATGTTTGTCTTTCATAAGTTTATCGAGAGCACGTCCAGCTGCATAGTCGTTGAAGTCAAACACTTTGTGGACTGTTGAGGAGAACTGAACTGCTGCAAACTGGAAACGGAACAAACAACAACAAAAATATACGTTACTACTTATACTCATTACTCATATAATGTATAGTTTATATACATCAATATATAATGACCATTACTGGCGTGTCCCAAGGCTGCCCATTATCTCCACAATGAAGTCTTTATTTTTGTTGAATTCAGCTTCGGTCAGACTCGCTGATCCATCAAATAAAAAAACGACTTCCACAGACTTATTTGTTCGTTCTGGGGGGAAAATTTTGAACAATTTTAAAGAGAATGTAACCAGGAACATATAAAACTTTAAAAAACAGTTTTACCTTCAACAACAGAAGAAGAGGTTTGTTGAAGATTTGGGATCTGGTGACAGACAATATTCAGGTAGGAGTTGTCGGAACAGTTGCTGACTGCAGTTGTGCTGCAAACCTAAAACAAATTATAACTGAACTTAAATGTCCAACAATGGAAATATTTAGCAGTTACAGTACAGCTAAATGCAGAGCATAGCTCAAATCTACGGGAAATCCATCTGTGCTGCGTAATCATAACAGAAGATACAACTTAAAATGTTGACTTTAGAATATTACATAGATACAAATCAATTGTATTTTATTTATAAAGTGCCAAATTACAACAACAGTTGCCTCAATGTGCTTTATACTGTAAGGTAAAGATCTTACAATAAAACAGAGAAAACCCCAACAATCAGATGACCCCTGTGAGCGAGCGCTTTGACAACAGTGGGAAGGAAAAACTCCCTTTAGATGAATGAGCATAATTAAAGTGATTACTCTGCATCCTGTGGAGAACATGATTTCAAGGCAAATCATTCAGCGCTTATTCAGAATTGTTCAATTTCGTCAGCCTTTCTAAACCCTGATGTCACACTGCTAGAATCAATATTTACACCAATGAGATGATCACATAATGTTTCAATTACACAAAAAGTCTCACGCAGCATGACAGCATACACTCCAGGACCCCACAACCACAAATGGTGCTCACTAGTTCAGAAAATTGATAGAAGGATGTATAGATATAAAAAGTAAAGCTATTTTTTTTATTTTATCGCTTTAAAAAATTACTGAACTGTCACTCGAAAGAGCAGGTTGCCACAAACCAGTGAAAATTTGATTTTACTTCACAGAAATAAAATCAGTGCTGCTGGATTATAGATCAATAACTTATCTGGACATCAAATGTGTGGAGATTATGTGATTTTTTTTATTATTTTAAAGTCGTTACTTTATAATATTAAGTGACTGTTGTTGTGATTAGCTGCCATATAAATAAAACTGAATTGACCTGAGCTGAGTTGAAGTTAGATATTCACCTTTTTGAAAACAGCACTGAATCCACTGAATTCTGCCAGAGGAGCTGTGCAGCCTAAATAAATAAAGAGATACATGTGACCACCACTGGTCCACACCAGGAAGATAACAGTGATTTTTGTAAATGTATTTATCAAAACAGGGAACAAAGTTTAACATCACCTTCCACAGTAAATATCTTTTTCTGTAAATTCTCCAGCACTCCTGTGAGTCCATCATAGTTCTCAATTTTGAAGGCATTTCTATGTTTTGGCTCTGAAGCAATGGCCCTGAATTTATGCAGCGTAGCATGTCCGACCTGAAATCAGAATACTGCTTGAAAACATGAAATTCAAAGTCTGACATCAGCATGGGAAATAAAAACTGGACTAAGAACTGAAATCTGCTGAGCTGTTTGTGCTGAGACTGACACCATGATGCATTTCTACTTTAGTATGACTGTGTATCATCTAAATAACAGTGAATAAAACAGTCTAATACTATAAGAGTGTTTATGTGACACAAAATGATCACATTTATTTGTCTAACGGATAAATCTGATTTTTCTGTTGGGACTGGTGTAACACATCACATCCTACCCCAACGACAAGACGAATTATATTTTTATCATCGTATCTTCTAAAGATCCCATTCCTGTCTGTATCAGAGGGATCTCCGTCTGTGATTAGAATCAGAACTTTGGTAACATCAGGAGAGGCGCCTGCAGCTGGGTTGTCAAAGATTTCATCTCTGAATCAAATGCAAAAGCAAAGCAACACTCAGAATAAACAACATTTAAAAATATGAATAAATGAACAAATACAGTGCTCATTATCTCACAGCTGTATTGATCCTGCTGCTTTTAACACAACTTACAACACAAACTCGAGGGCTCTGTGTGTGCGGGTGAGACTTTTTAAATGTTTGTCTTTCATAAGTTTATCGAGAGCACGTCCAGCTGCATAGTCGTTGAAGTCAAACACTTTGTGGACTGTAAAAGAGAACTGAACTGCTGCAAACTGGAAACGGAACAAACAACAACAAAAATATACGTTACTACTTATACTCATTACTCATTACTCATACAGTGGGGCAAAAAAGTATTTAGTCAGCCACCGATTGTGCAAGTTCCTCCACTTAAAATGATGACAGAGGTCAGTAATTTGCACCAGAGGTACACTTCAACTGTGAGAGACAGAATGTGAAAAAAAATCCATGAATCCACATGGTAGGATTTGTAAAGAATTTATTCGTAAATCAGGGTGGAAAATAAGTATTTGGTCACCTCAAACATGGAAAATCTCTGGCTCTCACAGACCTGTAACGTCTTCTGTAAGAAGCTTTTCTGTCCCCCACTCGTTACCTGTATGAATGGCACCTGTTTGAACCCATCATCTGTATAAAAGACACCTGTCCACAGCCTCAAACAGTCAGACTCCAAACTCTGCCATGGCCAAGACCAAAGAGCTTTCGAAGGACACCAGGAAAAGTATTGTAGACCTGCACCAGACTGGGAAGAGTGAATCTACAATAGGCAAGCAGCTTGGTGTGAAAAAATCAACTGTGGGAGCAATCATCAGAAAATGGAAGACATACAAGACCACTGATAATCTCCCTCGATCTGGGGCTCCACGCAAGATCTCATCCCGTGGGGTCAAAATGATCATGAGAACGGTGAGCAAAGATCCCAGAACCACACGGGGGGACCTGGTGAATGACCTGCAGAGAGCTGGGACCAAAGTAACAAAGGTCACCATCAGTAACACACTACAACGGCAGGGAATCAAATCCCGCAGTGCCAGACGTGTTCCGCTGCTGAAGCCAGTGCATGTCCAGGCCCGTCTGAAGTTTGCCAGAGAGCACATGGATGATACAGCAGAGGATTGGGAGAATGTCATGTGGTCAGATGAAACCAAAGTAGAACTTTTTGGTATAAACTCAACTCGTCGTGTTTGGAGGAAGAAGAATACTGAGTTGCATCCCAAGAACACCATACCTACTGTGAAGCATGGGGGTGGAAACATCATGCTATGGGGCTGTTTTTCTGCCAAGGGGACAGGACGACTGATCCGTGTTAAGGACAGAATGAATGGGGCCATGTATCGTGAGATTTTGAGCCAAAACCTCCTTCCATCAGTGAGAACTTTGAAGATGAAACGAGGCTGGGTCTTCCAACATGACAATGATCCAAAACACACCGCCCGGGCAACAAAGGAGTGGCTCCGTAAGAAGCATTTGAAAGTCCTGGAGTGGCCTAGCCAGTCTCCAGACCTCAACCCCATAGAAAATCTGTGGCGGGAGTTGAAAGTCCGTGTTGCTCGGCGACAGCCCCAAAACATCACTGCTCTCGAGAAGATCTGCATGGAGGAATGGGCCAAAATACCAGCTACTGTGTGTGCAAACCTGGTAAAGACCTATAGTAAACGTTTGACCTCTGTTATTGCCAACAAAGGTTATGTTACAAAGTATTGAGTTGTATTTTTGTTATTGACCAAATACTTATTTTCCACCCTGATTTACCAATAAATTCTTTACAAATCCTACCATGTGGATTCATGGATTTTTTTTTTTTTCACATTCTGTCTCTCACAGTTGAAGTGTACCTCTGGTGCAAATTACTGACCTCTGTCATCATTTTAAGTGGGGGAACTTGCACAATCGGTGGCTGACTAAATACTTTTTTGCCCCACTGTATAATGTATAGTTTATATACATCAATATATAATGACCATTACTGGCGTGTCCCTAAGGCTGCCCATTATCTCCACAATGAAGTCTTTATTTTTGTTGAATTCTTCTTCGCTCATACTCGCTGATCCATCAAATAAAAAAACGACTTCCACAGACTTATTTGTTCGTTCTGGGGGAAAAAAGCATGAAAATATTTAGCCTGGAAGATGGAAACAGACATAAATATACCTCAAACAGTCCTACTAGATTTTCTGGTCTGATGAAACAAAGATTCATGTATAAGCATGAACATTATTTAATTAACAAATGCAATAATTATGATCTCACAGTTGTACTCAGCCACTGTTTCTAATGTAACTGAACTAGAATCAATCAGAGTGCTCTGTGTGTGTTGGTGAGACACTTGAAGCTTCATAGTTGTCAAGTTCAAACATTTTGTTGACCACTACGGTCTGCTGGACACAGACAGTGCCTTTACCGCTAGAACCCGCCGTCCCCAATATTTTTTTTACCTTGGGTGGACGGTCCACGGTCGAGTTTCATCTTGTAACACACTTTGTTCAGAGTGTGTTACAAGATGGATGCACTGCACGT
This sequence comes from Rhamphochromis longiceps, assembly GCF_057381845.1. Lineage (NCBI taxonomy): Eukaryota > Metazoa > Chordata > Actinopteri > Cichliformes > Cichlidae > Rhamphochromis > Rhamphochromis longiceps. Next base: position 43,012,403 of record NC_140562.1, on the reverse strand, counting down.
GGGCTGCAAACCTACATCAGGTTTTAAACGAGACAAAGAAGTATGATCTGAGATCATTTTTTTGTTTTGAATATTGTCAGAGGAAATGTTTTTTGAGTGTTTCTTACAGTGATTTGAGAGCGCATGGCGTCCTCAGATATCGACAGTCCAAATTGCCTGATGGGTACTTGCATGTGTTCGGGCCAAATTTCTGTGACAATAACATCAGATTAGTACCTTATATTAAAAATACAAATACACTACATCATTCTGCAATAGAAAAAACCCTGTCTCGCTCTGGGAATTAAAACTCATTTTACATTGTGGGACACATACAGTCCACTTTGATTTTAAATGGACCAGACCAGGTGAACTGTAGTCTTTGCCGTGATCTAGATGATGTTTCTTGCAGTTTGCAGTTTCACATGGCCTTAATAGACATTGTGATGTCTAAATTGTGCCAATAATTAATAGCACTACTGATATGACAGTAAAACAGTAAAAGTATGAGAATTTATTCTGCTATGACTAATAAAAATATCAAGATTAGCTGTTTGGACAGGCTGATCCTATAAATTCGTCCCTTTAAAGGGTACCTATTATAATTCAATTGAATTCAGTTGAATTTATACAGTGCAAAATCACAACAACAGTTACCTCAAGGTGCTTTATATTGTAAGGTAGACCCTACAATAAACCTATTATACTTCTCCTTACTTTCTGCCATATATCCTGTTATAACTGTAGTTGCTAATATTAAACATGGGCAAAATAAAGTCTTAAGAGTTTGTGCATTCAATCCCTTCAGACTTCTCCACACTGAGTTTCAGCTTGATGTCATCCATGTACAGGAGGTGGCTGACAACTGTTCCATTCCGTAGCCAGTCTTGTTAAAGATCTCACTGAGCGGATTCAGGCCTATACATATATGTGTATATAAAATGTGTATTCCCTTTCCATGGCTGTACATTAAAAGCATGCGGCCGTTTAAATGGCTGTACAGCAAAAGCAGACAGCCCTTTCTATGGCTATACAGCAAACAAACCTGGTCCTCGTTGGGCATGTACCTGAGATTCTGGTTCTTGTCTCAAACGCCAGGCGGCGAAGCAAAAAATCCTTACTCAGCATAGATAGCAGTTTATGTCTGGCTTGCACACCCAACATAATTGTTGAACTGATTAACTGTTAACTGCCTTTCTGCAGACTTTTGGACTTTGGCCATAAAACTCACAAATTCAATGACGGATGAAAGACTGGTGTGTGAGAAGTTATGGTGTAGGGTCGTATGTATCAGAAGTGGCAGATGAAAAGAAAGAATGAAGGATGAAAGGGTACCTGCAGGAGGAGGAGGAGGGTCATTATCCCCCGCTGGTGCTTCTTTCCTGTCTGTCTTTTGTGTGTTGTTTCTGTTTGTGTTTTAAGGCACTATCATTTGTTTTGCTTGCTCTCTATGTTTTATTTTTGCTGTAAATGTACTGTTCTGCTGTTCATCACTGTTGAATAAACTCTGTTCAAAGAATTCCACTCATTTCCAGAGGACCTTTTTGAGTGATTTGATTTTAATTGGATCTGAAACGCTGGACCTCCACAGCGTTAGTGGGATAAGGTTATCATATTGGGTTCCAAATTTGTGACCCGACACACTTTGCTCTCAGACTGCGGGTTTACTTGTTGTTCCTAGAGTATTTAAATGTAGAATGGGAGGCAGAGCCTTCAGTTTTCAGGCCCCTCTTCTGTGGAACCAGCTTCCAGTTTGGATTTGGAGGCACTAGCTCTACTTTTAAGATTAGGCTTAAAACTTTCCTTTTTTAAAAAAAAGCATATAGTTAGGACTGGATCAGGTGACCCTGAATCCTCTTTTAGTTAATCCCCCCAGGTCTAGGCTGCTGGGGGGATTCCCATGATGCACTGAGTGTTTCTTTTTCACTCACTGATATGTGTTTATACACCTATTTGCATTAAATCATTAGTTAGGTCAAAGGGGTCATATGACTGTTGGAGTTTCTCTGTTTTCTGTGTAGTATTGTAGAGTCTTTACCTTACAATATAAAGTGCAGTAAGACAACTGTTATTGTGATTTGGTGCAATATGAAAGAAAAACAAAAAACAAAGCTGAATTTAAAATAAAATCTTGAATGTGACTCTGGAAACTGCAGCAGCTGCAGAGTAGGTGCTCATTCGGTTTGAGTGAGCTAACTCTTACAAATCCAGTTTAGTAATGGTTTCAAAACAGCTTTGTTTCATATACAACCTCCATACTGTGGCAATAATTTTTAATGTCCTGATTAAACATGTCATTTGCATTTCAAAAACCGCATTAATGTACCTGGAACAATGATGCAGCTGTGGGTCAGGTTCAGATCAGATGTGCATGTCTCTTCATGTCCTAGCTGTTCTGGTGCAGTGACAAGTGTCCTGTGGACACAACAACACTCGTGATAATCACTAAAAAGAGAGTTTTTCTGACCTGTGCTCTCAGAATTTCTACAGTGGCTTGCAAAAGTATTCGGCCCCCTTGACCTTTCCCACATTTTGTCACATTACAGCCACAAACATGAATCAATGTTATTGGAATTCCACGTGAAAGACCAACACAAAGTGGTGTACACGTGAGAAGTGGAACGAAAATCAGACATGATTCCAAACATTTTTTACAAATAAATAACTGCAAAGTGGGGTCTGTGTAATTATTCAGCCCCTGAGTCAATACTTTGTTGAACCACCTCGCAGCTGCAATTACAGCTGCCAGTCTTTTAGGGTCTGTCTCTACCAGCTTTGCACATCTACAGACTGAAATCTTTGCCCATTCTTCTTTGCAAAACAGCTCCAGCTCAGTCAGATTAGATGGACAGCGTTTGTGAACAGCAGTTTTCAGATCTTGCCACAGATTCTCGATTGGATTTAGATCTGGACTTTGACTGGGCCATTCTAACACATGGATATGTTTGGTTTTAAACCACTCCATTGTTGCGCTGGCTTTATGTTTAGGGTCGTTGTCCTGCTGGAAGGGGAACCTCCGCCCCAGTCTCAAGTCTTTTGCAGACTCCAAGAGGTTTTCTTCCAAGATTGCCCTGTATTTGGCTCCAGCCATCTTCCCATCAACTCTGACCAGCTTCCCTGTCCCTGCTGAAGAGAAGCACCCCCAGAGCATGATGCTGCCACCACCATATCTGACAGTGGGGATGGTGTGTTCAGAGTGATGTGCAGTGTTAGTTTCCACACATAGCGTTTTGCATTTTGGCCAAAAAGTTCCATGTTGGTCTCATCTGACCAGAGCAGCTTCTTCCACATGTTTGCTGTGTCCCCCACATGGCTTGTGGCAAACTGCAAACAGGACTTCTTATGGTTTTCTGTTAACAATGGCTTTCTTCTTGCCACTCTTCCATAAAGGCCAACTTTGTGTAGTGCACGACTAATAGTTGTCCTATGGACAGATTCCCCCACCTGAGCTGTAGATCTCTGCAGCTCGTCCAGAGCCACCATGGGCCTCTTGGGCATTTCTGATTAGCGCTCTCCTTGTTCGGCCTGTGAGTTTAGGTGGACGGCCTTGTCTTTGTAGGTTTACAGTTGTGCCATACTCCTTCCATTTCTGAATGATGGCTTGAACAGTGCTCTGTGGGATGTTCAAGGCTTGGGAAATCTTTTTGTAGCCTAAGCCTGCTTTAGATTTCTCGATAACTTTATCCCTGACCTGTCTGGTGTGTTCTTTGGACTTCATGGTGTTGTTGCTCCCAATATTCTCTTAGACAACCTCTGAGGCCGTCACAGAGCAGCTGTATTTGTACTGACATTAGATTACACACAGGTGCACTCTATTTAGTCATTAGCACTCATCAGGCAATGTCTATGGGCAACTGACTGCACTCAGACCAAAGGGGGCTGAATAATTACTCACACCCCACATTTCAGTTATTTATTTGTAAAAAATGTTTGGAATCATGTATGATTTTCGTTCCACTTCTCACGTGTACACCACTTTGTGTTGGTCTTTCACGTGGAATTCCAATAAAATTGATTCATGTTTGTGGCTGTAATGTGACAAAATGTGGGAAAGTTCAAGGGGGCCGAATACTTTTGCAAGCCACTGTATGTCACTTTAACCTTTCAGTTGAATTTGAATTCAATTACTTGGGCAGTAGCAACAACACGGGCACCGTCTCTGAAAACGCCCCTGGACCACATTGACAACAACCACGAATACTCTCGGGGTCAATGAAAGTAAATGTGCTGTGTGGGCGTTATTTATTTTTCCCTCGATCAGGACAAAGGTAATCTTTACTTTTACCCAAGTTTAAGACAGCAACTAGAGTTACATGACCTTTCATTTTATCTTTGCACTTTTGGGACATCAAACGTGCTCTGATCATCAAATCCCAGCTAAATTTTTCCCCTACTTTCTTTCCAGTCCATTTCCTGTCCCCATCCTCTATGAGAAACGTTAAATAAAAAGTTCTATTGTGCCTTAGTGAGATCTGATCAGACAGAAATAAGACAACAACAAAAAACATGCACTGATTTGCACAGAAAAGCTGTACACCACGTTAATGATGCAGATATGATTTAATATTTTGATACTTTGCATCTTTAGATTAGCTTTGATACTCACCCATTCTTCTTGTCAGACAGTAACTGAAGCACCTTGTTTTGGAAGAAATCTTTTTGTTCTGTAGTAAAGATGCGGGTGGCTGTCGTATCAATGTTGAAAGCCAGACATACGGAGGTGGCTGCAATACGTCATAAAAAAAAAAAATCATGATTTCATCTTGTGTAAAACGTTTGGTTGGCAATGGTAACACACTGAATTTGAGATCATCGGTTTTAGAAAGTTACAGAAACGGTTCGACTGAGGCCGTAAATCAAAATTGGGACGATGTGGTGAGAGGGGGGTCCTGATACACAATACACATCTGATTAAGTGTATTGGCTTCTTACGAACTTTTGTCTACATACAAAGAAGCTCGTGACAAAAACATACTACAAATACTGTGTTCTAATTTGAGCATCCAGAGGATCGGAGGATAAAGTGTGACACATTTTCCACAACATGATATAAGATGGTTAAAAGAATAAAGCCCATAGTATTCCTAACATTTCTCTCTGTTGTTGATTTTAGCATGTATCACCCACACAAAAGCTTTGTTTGTGCACAGGTCTGAACTTTAAACTGACACAGTTACAGTCGGCCGTTTTCTCTTTTGCATTAAATCAGGCCAGATGCACACTGACTGGATCTTTCTACTTTAAAAACAGACATGAGATTCCTCTCAATCTTTTAATCCAACTCTTAAAAAGAAAATCAGTAAAGACATTTCTCCAAATGCTGAATTACGCCTTCAAACAGTCAAATTGAAAAGACAACTCTTTCCCCACACTCAGCTTCTTTTTTTGATATGATTTTGTAGAAATGTATTTGTTTAGATCTTACCAACAGCCACTGCGCAGATGAGCCAGACTAACTTCATCTTTTCTACTGGTCGTTTCCACAGAATGGTAGAAAATGATAAAGGCTAAGGAGGAGTCAGAAAACGAGGAGGGCCCACGCAGTTTGAATTAATTTTTGAGAGGAATCCTTCTACACATCACGTGCATGGCTTCAGTTTTGACTGAATTATGTATTGACAGAAATATACAGTTTAAATGTTATGAACTTGTTAACTTTGTGCACCACTTTGTGACTCCTGACTCAGAAAAGTTGAAATATAGGTATAAGTAATTGTATATTGTTTGCTAAAATTCAGATTCTCACAGTTTTTAGGTCTTTTTGTTAATATTTTATGAATAATCACAAAGCATCCAACCACCGCAGAGTCATCAGAAAACTTCTGAAGATGGCAGGTCTCTGTGCAGTGGCTGAAGTCTGTGGTGTTAAGGGTGAAGAGGGAGAGGACAGTCCCTTGTGGTGCCCCTGTGTTGCTGATTACCTTGTCAGACACACACTGTGGTCACACATATTGTGGTCTTCCTGTCAGGTAATCAACAATCCAGGACACCAGAGAATTGTTGATTATATTTGACTAATCTCTGAGAAGTCCAGTTTCCTGCTTCAAATTTGGGTATATTAGTCTTATTTGTCTAATAAATGCCTAAATAAAATAAAAAAAAATAAAAAAATAGAATTCTTAGTTTTTCTAAAACATTTCTTTTCTTGTTTTCACGAAGTCATCAACTTAAAAAAAAAAATTCCTTTCACTTTTACAGTTATCCTTCTGTCACTCGTCTCCACCCACTCCACCTTGCCTCTCTTGTTCACCGTGTGCTGCCTTGGATGGTGATGGCTACCTCTGCTTCTTGTGACTTGTTAACTTGCAGATGAAATGAAGCAGTGTAAGGCAGTGTAGTGCTTCCACTGTGAAACTGGGACGTCTCCTTTCTAAAGAGTTTGTTATATAAATAAATGTAGTCAAACACATGTATGAGATGAAGGACGCAGAAACATCAGTTTGGGGTGAAATTTTAATTACGGTCTGTGTTGCTATTACACAAGTTTAATTTAATTCAATGCTTTGTCCTCAAATAAATATTTAATCATTCAACTGGCACAGGAGTGCGGAGGCTTTGGATATCCAGTAGTCGCTGGGTCGCTTGGAGGGAAGCATTACTGTCACCACAAAATTAGTTGAGTGACCTGAAGGGAGAGAGACATGAAGGGTGAGGAAACAATCTCAGCAAACATCCTTTTCTTTCTTTTTTTGACATTGTATGTTGGTAACAGGGACGTGCGCTGTATCCCACCAAAACTCCCAGCGATGCCCAAAAACTAGCTCTTGGCCTTATGATAGTATAAAATGTGTCATGACTTTAAATGTAAAAAGGTTTCCAGTGAGTGACTTTGGATACATCAGGTGTGTACCTGTGGTGGACAGAGTGCCAGCTCTGGCTGAGGTCTTGTACAGAGGAGCGTGGTAGAGGTCAGGCTCTGGGACGTAGTTCTGCTGTGGCTCAAAGTGCACCACCGGCAGCATGGCGTTCATAACCCGAGGCAGCGCATCATCCATCACCATGCCGACATCATCCCAGCGACAGGCATCCATGAACATACCGTGAACAAGTACACCATCCTGCGGCTCTGGTAACTGTTTTAACAAGTAACCATATTAAAGGAATTACCTTTTTATTTTACTTTAACTTTTTACTGACAAACTCTTGAAACAAAGTAAACACAAGACTTGCAAAGCCAGAAAATAAAACAAAGAACATGTGGCTTTGCTTTTATCAGATGTATCGAGAGCTTTTTATTCTTTAAGGATTTCATTTTCATGAACAGAGATTTAAAGAAGAGTTGACACGATGTTTGCTGCGGTTGATATTCACTATTTATGACGCTTAAGAGGGCATCAATCTGATATGTCATCAGGAAATAAACTCAGTATTTTAAAAAAGAAAACAATACTGGAGGCTGTACTGCCCTCCAGATTCACACCGGAGTCAAGTATAACACAACCTTACTAAAGAAACCAGTATGTAGTCCAATCAAAAATAATGGACAACAGATTTAATTAGATCATTTAGGATATATTTGCTCTGTGGTGCTAACTTTGAGATCACCAGATCAGATTTAGAGATTCAGGATAAAGTAATTTCACAAAAACATTAATCAATTAATACAAGAATTAAATACATATATCAAATAGGTCATGATCTCAGGTTCCTACAACTTTCTAATTCACATTTTACATTGACCATTTCAAATGCTTGCCCAAAAACAAAACAAGCTAGTGGTCATATTAATGATTAAAGGTTTTATCTTCAGCCTGCTAGTTTTGTTTTGCTTCCAAGGACTCTAACTGAAATCATGCAAACACAAACACAATTGATAACATAACTGATTTTGTGTAAAAATGTAAGAAGAACTTTGAATAAAATATTGCACACAAAAACATTAACTGCAGTTAAGTAAGTTAAGTTGAACAAATATAAGGAGCAACAAACTTTAACTGTAGAGAAACCAAACTGATGTAATATTTTAGATTGCATCTTGAGATTGTTGATCTGCTCTTCCACATTAGCTCTCCTGCTATTAGCCAGAAAAATAGCATCTTAAAGTACTGCTAATATTTGAAGGGCTGGAGAAAAGAATATTTGTGCCCTTTTTTTAAAGCACTACTGAAAGCATAACTAAGAGTACTGCTCCTCTTACAGTACCTCCTCATCCATGTTCAGTTTTGCACCAATGGGAAGAGTGCGTAGAGCCTCACAGACTGCTTCCTCATCCCTGTACGCCGGCACCACGCTGAAGCGGAAATTAAGCTCGTCAATAGGCAAACTGTAACGCCGGGCATGATTCTGCAACACTCCTACAGGCCATCAAAGACACAAGAGCATTGAAATAAGTCACTGTGCTGTTTAGTAAAATCTACCAATAAACACAAATTTAATTAATAGCTCTCTTTTAAACTTCATTCATTTATTTTTACACTGTATACTTGAAATAGTAGTCAGAGTGATCATTGTAATCCTCAAGCTCAGCTCTAAAACTGTGCCTAACTGTTGGCATTATTAAAAAACAGAGCATGTTTCAGTGTGTTACCAGTAAGAAAGCCTTGAGGGAAGAAGAACCCTGAGATCCAAAGTGATTTGGGCTGACCACGTGTGATCCAAGTCTTGCAAGAGAGGAAAAGAGAAGAAGAGATGCAATTAAAATATAAGTATCTTTAAATAACGATATCTTTGTTTATGCAGTATCTCCGTCTTTTATTCAATATAGTGCATTAAAGGCATCCTGTAAGTCAGGGGTGTCAAACTCCAGGCCTCGAGGGCCGGTGTCCTGCAGGTTTTAGATCTCACCCTGGGTCAACACACCTGAATCAAATAGTTAGTTCATTAGCAGGCATCTGGAGAACTTCAAGACATGTTGAGGAGGTAATTTAGCCATTTGAATCAGCTGTGTTGGATCAAGGACACATGTAAAACCTGCAGGACACCGGCCCTCGAGGCCTGGAGTTCAACACCTGTGCTGTAAGTGACCCAGTGAATCAGTTTACATTGGATTTTGTTTCCTAAGATAATCAGCATGTGGAGTGTGACTCAGTGTTTATCCACTGCTGTATAAACTAACAGGACTTTACCCTGTTTGTGCTTGTTTAAGTGAATTATAGTGACTGTACGATACATGTTCAGACCAGACTTAAGAGCAGCTTAAATCAGAGAAAATGGACCAAACACTAAACCAGGATGTGCAGAGAGGCAGAAAGATGAACTCAGAATGTACATGTGTTATTACAGTTTTCCAAACTAATGAGATAACACACAAATCAAATGTATGCAAACGTACATATGCATGCACACAGACACACACACGTGCACACATGCACACACCCGAACCAATAAAACACAGCGAATATCCCAGACCTGAGCTAGAAAAGACTTCTATTCTAATCCAATGTATGTTAGCTTTATAAAGACACATTTCACACAAACTTCTATAATTCCTCTGGACTGAACTTGAAAACATGTGTGTTTTTGTTAATATCTGTATGCAAACCTGGATAAAGGACGTTCTGAGAGTCAAGTCTCTGACCCAAGAAGACAGCGGTTTGAGGGAAGGGTAGGCAGAGTTTGCCCAGTGGGTGGGGACCTGGTTGTTCAGAAAGCTTGTGTAGATTCGGTCCATTTCCTCTGACATCACAACAAGACCTGCTATTGCCTTTTGCAGAGTGATAAGAGACATCTACGAAAAAGAAAGTGAGAATAACACATCACAGTAACGACAGATTCCGAAAAATGTTATTTCTGAAACTAAACAGAACGCATATTTTCGATTGTTCAGGTTTTTTTCTATTTGAATGTTTCTCTAAGATCAAGTAAATAAACAACAATCCAAAGAAAACAACTCCTGAAGTGGTCATGAGATGATCTCCACCAATTAAATGTGTGTGGTTTTTACGTCACCCTGAGAACTTTAAGCAAGTTGTTGAATCGGTCTGCTTCTTGGGCCAAAACAGTTGTGAGGGAGTTCAGGTGCCCATTGGTGTCTTTGATAAACAGTGTGCCAATTGCTTCATCCATGTCCAGTCGCTCTGCACTCCAAAAGAAAGACAAGTTCACAAAGAGACAAAAGACAACACAAACCAATGAAAACATGGGGAAAAAGAGTGAGTGTAATAATGCAAAGTCTCAGCAGTAACTGAGATCGATGTGCAGGTGAATCTATGTGGGGTCAGCGTACCGGGCAGTTTGGCTAGAATCAGCTCGGCGAGCTCGCAGACTATGTCATCGTTACTCTTAGCTCCATGTTGCGCTGAAGAACGAGGATTAACATCCAGTATGGTATTGATCAGAGTTATAGTTTCTTGACGCTGCAGAGGCAAACACACACACACACACACACACACACACACACACACACACACACACACACACACACACACTCATGTATTGATATTTTATCATAGCACTCCCAAAGCTCATAAACTGCATGAGAAACATAAGTTTAAATCACTAAAAGGACCACAAGCCATTTCTTATAATTGCTGTGAAGTGAAAAATTTAACAAATTTTGAAAAACTACGTATAAATAAGAAATTGCACAGTCATTTATATTTAAGAGAACAACTGGCAGTCTGGTATAAAATAGAGACAGAGACATTTGCTTGTAATGTACTGGTATTGTTACAGTATTGTTCTTCACCTGAAAAGCCAAGTTGGCATTCTCATGCATACCAAAGACCTCAGGATCATCAATGATTGGAAGATTCTCAATATACTTCTTATATTGTTCGAGTTCATCTGACTCTGGAGCGTAGTAAACACCTTACAGGGAGAAAACCATTAATTGAGATATATGCATAGCGTTCACTGTGCATACACGCCCGTACATACACATGTACACATACACACACATACATGTACACACACACACATATACATACAAAAGAGGGCAGAAAGAACAATACCTGAGGGGGAGTAGGTGTAGCCAGGCTGCAGAGTTTCTGGAGAAAAAAAGCCTTTGAGGATTGTCCTTAGGCACCGTTGGTCCCAGGCATCCGTCACTCTCCCTCCATACGTGATCTCACCTGAAGAGAAAAAAAACACAGTAGGATTTGAGATATTTCATGGCTTTCTTTGTTTATGAATGCAGGAGATATTGCTTTTAAAGACCAGACCCTCTTCTAGTTTCAGTTGATCAAAATCTCACTCAGAATCAGAAAAATAAAAAAGTTATGGAAAAAACAGCAACAACTTTAAACTAAAAAATATGCATATAGTATATTTACATAGATATGTGTAATTCCCGTTCTTATACAGATAATTTTGAAAGAAGTTGGATCCAGGTCATTCAATTTAAAGATGAAACACTAAAAAGAGAAATCTATTACAGAACAGAAAACTTAGGGGAAACTGCTCCGGAGCCGGAGCCTTACATTGCGGCTCTGCATGGTTTGGAAAGATAAATTATAAGTATTTAACTGAAGTGTATTTTATTTGAGTTAGTTCTTTTTTAAAACTTGTAGTTCTAAATTGGAAGATTATTGTGATCTTGAATAATAAAAATAAAGTTAGATTTTATTAGCGTCACACTTGCGGAAGCCGGTATACCCGCCGAAACGACATGCATTTACCGAGACTTTCAGCCCCAGGTAGGCCAAGTATGGAGAAATGTAAGAAAAGAAAAATATCTGAAGAAAATACAACATTTAATGATGGCTGGGCAGATTCATTTGTATTTACTTCTGACGAGAGTGACCTACCGGATCCACATACGTATGTGAGCAGCTGTTCTCCACCATGAACTATGTTAAAAACAAACACCGCTCACGCCTCACAGACGACAGCTTACAGTCCTGCGTAAAGATGAAGTGACTTCGTACAGCCCCGATCGTACAGCAGACGCTGTGCGCAGAGGTTCAGGAGCAGAAGTCCGATTGTAAACACATCACGGCAGACCCGACGATGTTTACATGAACATGCTCTTCAGCATCTCTTTATTGACCACTTTTCACACACAGCCGGCTGTAGCTTTCCAGCTCACAGCCCGACACAAACAACAACACAACAGCAGAGAGAGTAAGCCGGTGAGGCGTGATTGCGGATGCCACTCAGGTACGTCTGCCTCTCCTGCAGCGTCACTGCGGGCCACGCCCCGCGAAGCACATTAACCAGGTACAATAAATATTATGCAGATATTTTGAAAATATTTATTTTAAATTTTTTATGAGCATGGTGCTTTTTTTCCAATTATTTTTTTAATTCTGGTCAAGGCTCCGCTACACTCCGAAAGCCCAGAAGGCGATACAAGGATGACGGCTCATTGTTTTTGTTTGCTACATGGATAATTTAAGTTCAGCTTTTGAATTCATTTTAAAGACACCTTCAACTGGTTGACTTTCTTTTTAGTTATTACTTTTTAAGGGTTGACATTGTGTTCATTACATAAATAAAATGTAATTTTCTCCATAGCACTTCATGGATTTCATAAGCAACACACTATAGTTGTTTATACAAAGCATTAAGGTAAAAAAACAACAATATACACGGTGTTATCTTCATTTTAGATGTCAAAAAGTATTTGCGGCTCCCAGTGTTTCCTTTTCCATAGAAACCAGGTCCAAATGGTTGTTTGGGTGTTTAAGGTTGCTGACCGCTGGTTTAAAGTGTCCTATTATTCTTCCCACACTTTTATTTTTATGAAACGGCTGCATGTTTAGGTTCAAGGACATGCAATCATGTTTGTTTTGTGAAAAGGCTTTCTATTAATATAAAATGTCAAAATACAAATAAGACATGCATTACATATGGGAAATAAGATGCTACACAAACAGTCCCTAACTTATTACCTTGTTGAATTTAGATACAAGAACATTTCTGTTGATATTTGCTTCCTACCAGTGATGTAGACCAGAGCATCCCAAGGGATGGTGCCATCTTTGCAGTACAGGTTGAGGTTGAGCAGAGCACATTCTCTGTCACTGTCATTGAATTCGTAGCGGATGTTCCAGCCCAGGGGACCAAACTTCTTCCGCTCCTAAACACGAGACACACAGGCAGAGAAGTACTGTACGACCACACACAAAGTAAAACACATCCAAGAAAACAAAGTAATAATGATGAGGCACTTTACATGTAAAATACTGAGAAAGAGTGTATGTAACCTGGATGATTGCATGGAAAAAGCAGATTCCAAAGACAATCTTCCTCCACTGGCGTCCCAAAATGTGGCGTTCAAAGAAACTGCTGGTGATCTCTGTGAAGGCTCGTCGCATGTTGGCTCGCAGGCCTTTAGGAGGCTCGTTAGTCACCTGGCAATGACATCACAGAGACCTACTGAGAAGACTACCAGCAATCCTGACAACCTTTTGGTTTAGCATCTCCTCCTTGTTGTTCAGGCTGTCTTCAAGTGCACATACAATCCCAACGACTCTTCAAGGTAACCAGTGTACCGTGTGACTCACTCTTCAAATGATCAGGTCATGGTCATGATGACGATAAATCAAGTGCTGGTAGTTAATGTACGTTTAATTGACATCAAAGATTTCGACCCATATTTATGAAGGCAGTGCTTAACTAACGTTTATGCCACAGATACCCTAAATAAACAGTACTGGTAATTACCAAAGTCATTTTTATGTTTCACTCATGTTCAATCCACCAGTATAGACAAGTTCTTTTTTAAAAACAGTATTTTTAATCATCCATAGCTTTATTATATAGTATTACAGTGTTTGGGTCTCTGTGTGACTACCTTAACGGAGTTCTGGAGCACTGTAACAGGAAATACTTTGGTCGGCATGGAACTGAGAAACAAACGGAAGTTCTCATGGACTGATGTGTCTGCAGAGAAACAGATGAGAAAATTATTTGCATATTCATAAAAAAGAAAAGGCCTTAAAAAGGTCCTGCAGTATTTTTTATCAATAATACAAACACTTTGAAAAACCAAAGCATACAATATCACAGTTTACTCATTTCTGTTTCTCAGAGATTAGAAATGCACGTGTAAATTACAAATGATGTCTAATGACATTAGAAATATGAAGGAACTTGTTTAGATGTGTCCCTGAGCATTGCTGCTAACAATGTTCATCCCTTTATGACCACAGCGTACCCATTATCTAGTGGCTATAATGCGATCAACAAATCTGCAACAACTGTGTGACACTATCATGTTAATGTGGACCAAAACCTCTGAGGAATGCTTTAAGCATTGTTGAGTCTGCACAATGAAGAACTAAAGTAAGTTTTTTTGAAGGTCAAATGGGTTCCAACTGAGTACAAACAAAGTGTAACTAAACTGAAACTAAACTGCAGCCCAGCATCTCTTTCTTGGGTATCCCCATCCATAAACACTAAAATTACCACCGCTGGGATTTCCCAGTTTGAAGCAAATGTTGTAATTATTCTAATTTAATACTATTTTTTCATACAACCCTCATAAGCCTTAACTAATAAAAAATATGTCACAAATGTTAGGACAGAAGGCTGAAATAAACAGAAACTTTTGAGCTCAATTTAAAAATAGTACCAGACTCAGTGAAGGTCTTAATGAGCTCCTCCATGGCTAACATCCAAGACACTGCCAGATGGCAGTTCTGCAAGAAGACCCAGTTGCCACTCGTCAGCGCTGAATGGATCATCTTCTCCGCTATAGGTCCCTGGCCTTGCCCCAGTGAGATAGCCTCGACCCTGAAAAACACAGAAAAATCACCATTTTGATGCCTTTATAAACTTTATTCATTCATTTGCAACAACCTGTCTAGTCCAGGATCACAGGGACAAAAGACAGTTTAGACAGAGGTGCCCAGACCTCCCTCTTCCCAGCCACTACCCCAATACAATACCCCAAGCAGATATCGAAGTGAAATACTGGTTTGGGAACATGTCTTCTGGATATGACCCAGCATGACCTTTGGGCATGCCCTTCGTGTAAGAGGTGTCCAGAAGGCCTCCTGGATGTGGATGAGTAGTGGCTCTACTCTGAGCCCCTCCCAAACTCCTCATCCTATGTCTGAGACTGAGCTTAGACACCCTTTATAAGACAGCTCATTTCCACTGCTTGTATCTGTAGTCTTAAACTTGAACTTGTTCATTTGAGGAAGCAACTCATTCTCAAACTGAAGAGGACAATCCACCCTTTTCTGGCAGAGAACCACATGGCTGAACTGTCCCAGTGCAAGTTGCAGATTATTGCTTGGTGCAGTCAAATTGATGGCATCATCCTAAAAACCTCCCACTACTTGGCTTACAGAAGACAGAAGCTACTGACTATTAAAAATAAAAATAAAAACCCAACCAGCTATATATGTCTATATCTCAGATGTCACAGCCTGGTGAACAAAACAAAGACATTTTTGCGAGCCATGTTGGAGGGACCTCTAACCATTTTTTCTCCCTTACCTGTCAAGACACCCTCTCTCATTTGCAAAGCGCTGGAAGGCACCCATTGGGTCAGAACCTGTGCTGAGGATGAAGATCAATGGGGTGGTAGGGGACATGTCATTATAGAGATTAGCCAGGTCAACTGGAGGGTTTTCCACAAACTCCTTCCCCAGGTTGACAATCACAAACTCAGTTGCTGCAAAAACCACCTGGATGGAAAAAGAGGATATAAGTCACAGAAAAGCTGGGAAAAATTGACCAAGCTTTGGTGGTGATGGGAAAGCTCCGCGGAGAGCTATAAACCCATGTCATTTATTTCTTTTACTGAGATCCTTTCTTTAATACTGACAAAAGTTACACTTTTTTAAAATGATCCTCTTCACCTGGAAAACAATAAAAAAAAAACCTCAGTAAATATCTTTCCCCGGACTTCATCCAGGCTCACCTTCTCTTCCATGAAGCTCTTGATAAGAACTAGTTTCTGGAAAGATCCCAATCGCTCATTCCAGTAGCCTTTCATCTCCCGTTTCTCCTTTATGGACTCCTCGAGAGAAGGAAACTCTGACACATAGCCTTTCCATTTTTCTGGATTTAAAGATGCTTCAAAATGCCCTATAAGAGAAAAGGAATTCTATGGAATCAGACATAGGATTTGTACATAGTTTGGTAAGTAAATGATAAGAATGATTAGAACATCTCTTTATAAAAATGAAAAATGACAGTGTATGTAGGTCAAACATTCTAGTTTTATATTTAAAAGTAACATGCTGACATATACAGATCCTTATCAGCTCAACAACAATAACAATGGGGATAGGGTACCTAGCTTAATATGGATATGGGTTCTAGTGATTTCTCTGGAGATGCCCTTGAAGCAAGGCAGTGTGTCCTCCAGCTCACAACATGTCTGCCAGTAAAAATCACTTAGCCATGGCACATCTGGTTGCTCTGGATACTCCTGGAAGATGCAGAAAAAGAAAAGTTTATGCCCACAAATTTAGTAGACATATTGTTATCGACTGGTGTAAGTAAAGAGAAAGTTAACTAGAATTATAAAAGAGTGAGGGGATGATGACAAATGGTTTCTATGACAAGCAGCTTTAAAAAGTAAAAATGACACTTTAATCTGAAATACTTGGGATCACTAAAAAGTTCTTGTTTGAATCACCAACTACGATTACACCTGCAGGCACTCCACTAGTCAGATGCATTCAGTGTTTACTCGGATTAACAGCTTTCAGATATTTGGGTGATGAGTCTGAAAATTCGCTTCTATACACCTGTGTAAATATTTCATTAAAATCCCTTATACTTAATGATTTGATTAATCATTACTCCTTTTTAGCGTATTCAATCAAACTACTATTATTTTATTTTGGTTTTTAAAAAGCTTGCTTTTTGTCAGAAACATACATTTCCCTGTTACTCCAAACCTTTGAGCAGTAAATGCTAAGAGGCAATAAACGGGAGACCTAAAACAGAGGTGTAGGAGAAAGAAGAACAGAACTAGCATGAGGACTGTGACTGCTAACAATCAGTGCCTCCAGTCTAGTGGCATGGTTAACACCATCACTATATACTTCTTTAACCTCCTAAGACCCGAACTCTTCCACAGCATGCATTTTTTATTTCTCTTTGATATTTGGGCTGATTGGGACCCGATAAATGTCAAAACAAAGAATTGCCAGATTTTTTTTTCACCTAATTTTTGTTTCTAAGAAAAATGAGAGCCACGTATGAGGATATTCATATAAAATTTCGATAGAACAGTAGCAGTATAATGTATAATGTCCTCGTAAGGCCCTTGTAGAGCAAAATTGAGTATTTTGGTCTAAATAACCCAAAATGTGATGTCCACATATTTGGACGCCAGGTCCTAGGAGGTTATAAAAAAACATGAGCACAATCATAGGAAATCTTTTTCTTTAGTTAATTATTTTATTCATTATTGCTTTTATCAAGCTGAACTTCTATGGCTGGATTTCCCACCTCACCTTTTTCAGTGAAGAAGCTCCTTTTAGGAAGCGCCACCATTCCCCATCAGAGATCTCGCCACGCTGCCTCATGATTTCTACGCACAACATAAAGCTGTAGATAAGCTTGTGTTGCTCGAAGAGTCCACGTGACACATTAATGTAGGAGTTTAGCAAGATTTGATTCAGGAGAATCTGAAGGCGCTCTTCTAGCACAGTACTCTGCTCTGATGTCTCGATGGTGGAATTAAAGAGCTGAAGATGAAGGAAGAAATAAACAAAAAACAGAGAAAAAAAGAAAATAATTTCTTTAAATGGGTACTTACACATTTTCATTAAACATTCCTGTACAAGTAGCTTTGTAAATTTGAGAGTAAAGCCCAGCTCTTTTTTCCCTCACGTGTTTAAAGTACTTGAGTGAGAACTGGTACATAGGATCGATCTCCGACAGACTGGCAACGACAAAGTACAAAACAGATCCTCGAGTGGCCACAGGCCTGTAGCGCTCCCTCGCAGAGTTTATCATCAGCTCAGTTGCTTCTGCCTCTTCCAGACGGTGCTTTATGGCCTCTGAAGTCACCTGGAGACAAGAGGATGCAAAAAATCATGGAAATAAACAGGATGAGCATCAGAAAAACAGGAAAGGTTAAAAAAAGGTCATTGCAGGGAATGTTAAATTCAGCAACCACAACTCCATATCCATATAGCCTAATCCCTACCTTTGACTCCTGGAGAGTCTGAACTAGCTCCTCGTTGTCAAGTATATTCCCCTTAGAGGTAAAGAGAAGCTTAAGAATGCGGTCTTCAATATCTTTCAGCTGGCTGCGGTCAGCGTTGATGCGCACAATCAGCTCGTTCCTCTGTTCCTCAAGATGCGGACTCTCAAGACGCACCACATCACTTAAAACAGATTGAAAAAAGATTGAATCAAGAGATTCCAGAGGTCATTATCAGAAAGGGGGGAAAGGATACATACAATTAGGATACATAAAATTATGTGCAGTATTTCTATCCATTTTTTAAAATGTAGATGGCTTTGTAAATGCTTGTTACTAGAGATAAACGAGACCACTTTTTTATGTCCGATACCGATTCCGATATCATAAATTTGGATATCTGCCGATACCAATATGAATCCGATATAGCGTTTTTTTTAATCAACAAAACTGTTTTTTAAATAAATATCTTGCTGCATTTTATATAAGTTCATACTCAAGTTTTAAAAAACAAGACACTAAAACTATTCTGTTATACTTGTATGCAAAAAATACACTGCACCCAAAATATTTTATAGTTCAGCAACACTGATCAATCTAATAAATTTAAACCCGCACCATCCTTCCTATTCTGGTATTTTAAAGAGTCCTTAGCAGAAATATTAAACAACCTAACTAATAGGGTTGCCAACTCCTAACATAAATCTCCCAGAACCACCCCCCGCCCTCCACCTTGATGCTTAATCGACGTAATCAACTTTAATTTAATGCACCTGTAAAACAAATGCATAAGTTCATAACTTCCCTTCAACTCATTCATGTCACCTAAAAGGTAAACCTGTTTCTCCATCACCTGCTCAGCTCTGATCATTCAGTAAGGACATCTCCTGGTTTCATCTACAAGTTTCCCTCTCACCACATATCCAAACCGACATCATGACCAGCAGCTTTTACAGCTGTGGCTCCAGCAAACATCAACTGATACTAGAAAGTAATATTAAATAAATTCTAACAACAGCTAATTAAGCTTAAACGTGCTGCTGTTGTTTATCCACTGGTCTCCTCTCTCTGGCACAAAGTGGGCGATAAACAAACAAGAAAGGCAGGATTTGCGACAGAAAAGCCGACCAGCTGATCATTGACCAGTTTCAGGTTTGAAGTAGCAACAGGAAGGGGAATGAGAGAAGAAGAATCAGCTTTGCAGCAAGAACAGAATAACTCTAGCTTTGTGTCTTTTTTCCATTCTAGCTTAAGTACGAGACAAATCGCTTTCGATGGCCAGTCCAGCTGTGGCTCCATATATCAGTTGTTAAGCTTAACGTGGAAATACTATGCAAACATTCAGGGATGAACTTACGCACTTGCTTTACTTCTCTGGGATAGTTTTCGCCGAGATAACATGCCGCGGTTTGGAAGCATGTAGCGAGGCTCCACATGCTCCACCAGACCGCCGACAGTTCCTGCAGACAACAGCTGCTCTATCACGTAACACATACTGCTCCGATGCGCCGAGCTGGGTTACGCCAAGTAGCGCGTTTGTGAGATGATTTTGTGATACTTCGGATCGGATTACATTTTTTATTTCTCTCCGATATCCGATCCAGTAATTTAGGTCAGTATCGGACCATCGGTATCGGTCCATCTCTACTTGTTACATAGTTGAAATGCAATAGCTTTTTTCATGTGTGTGCATGTATTTACCTGAGAAGTTGGTCTTCTAAGCCAGATTTAGTGACAGTGAAGTTGATAATTGTAACTTTGATGCAAACCTTAAAAGGTGGAAACAGAAACTCATTAAATCACAATGAAACCTTGAACTACTTTGCTGGTCTCAATGATCGTCTTTGTGGTTTTAATTCAGGATTCTTTGGAGTCCATGTCTCTCTTTTATAATGTCTGTGATGTATGCATGCACTGTTGGCTTGAACTAATGAGACAGTACATGACTGCATTTAGTGTGAGCCCATTCTCACACTAAATGCCCTGGGGCAGACTGTAGCCACATTCTGCCCCAGGGCAGCTGTGGCTACAACTGCAGCTGCCTCCACCAGTGTGTGAATGTGAGAGTGAATGAATAGTGGAATTGTAAAGCGCTTTGGGTGCCTAGGAAAGCGCTATATAAATGCAATCCATTATTATTATTATTCTCCTAGACTGTTCAGCTATAGGGTTTTGCTGGTTGACATATGACTGCGTCTCTTTACAGTATCTTCTTTTGTACACATATAGTATAAGTAGGTTTGAGTAGGTGTGCTGCTGTCCTTTACCTCTGGCAGGTAATGTGGGTTGGCCATCTTTGTGGTCATATAGAACCTAAAATTTTTGTCATAGTCAATATCTGAGTCTCCCAGTCGGATCATTGTTCGGCCGCCAGCCACAAACGTCTGCTTCAACAAGACGGGCTCCAGTGCTGGATCCAGGGTCTCCTTTAACTATACACCCACAAAATACCCAAACAGAGCCATTCACAGTACACATGCTTTTCTTAACTCTTTTATAATGATATCCTGGGACAACGCAAAATTAAAAACACTATTTAATAACAATCTGTCCAATAAAGGTCTTCAACTTATTTAATGTCGCCCAGTGTTAGCCCACCTTAAAAAATACACAATTACAATACAACATTTGACCACAAATTGTCTTTTTTATGATTAAGTCTGTTTTACTGTCACATGAGTGGTGCAATCCTACCTCCTCTAGCAGTACAGGGACACCCATGCTTATGGCATTCTCTAGGGTACGAAGGAAGCCAGAGTCCGTTAGCTTGATCACCTTTAGACCATGTTTAGCCTCCTTGGAGCGGATCCATCGGTTGGCCTGAGAATGAAAGAAATATCCTTAATCCCTAATGTGATGAAGATGACTTCTTTAAAAAAATTTGTAAGAACGAATTTAAACTTATTTATCCTTGTTATGCAGTTGTATACCACTATTTTCAAAATCAAAATTAGTTTTAAAATTAAGGTTCTCGTGTAATAAATGTGTGAAATGAATATTAATGACTTGGGATTATACAGATAATTGAGAAGTTAAAGTGTTAAAAAAAATAACCCATTTCATTCATAAAGTAATCAGTGTTGGAATTATCGGCACTACATGGATGCTGCTGGAAACTTGTTTCTAGTTCACCTGATCCTGTGGGTCGATCATAAGAGGCCACCGGTGGCCCTCAGTCACCAGGATGCCATTCTCTGTAGAAACAGTGTCACGAGGCAAACCTTCTGCATTCCACTGGCGGATGACATATTGATCACCAAGAATGTTAATCAGGCTAAAAGTGGAACTGATTGGGATGTTCAGGTTCTGGCACTGCGTTATCCACTGGTCAATTAGCTGGTGAGAGGGAAACAGAGCGCACACAAGCACAACAACTCAGGTTGTATCCTCCAGAGTTTCTACTGTTTTCCTCATTTCATCCCTTATTATTACATGTTATTTCCTGTCTTATAATAAAAACAAACAAGGTGTAAGGCCATTACGATAGTGGGGATTGCGTGTGACTGAGCACAATAGCAGTAATGAGAAAACTGGGCCCAGCTTTTGTTTGTCTTATGTAGTGTCCTATTTTCTACTGATTTTCAAAAATTAGACTAAACTCATACTAAAGGCACAAGCTGCTAATTCTTTGTTAGAGCAGCCTGTAAAACCTTAAAAAGCACAGAATAAACCTGTACCTACCAGCTGTCTATAGTGGGAAGTAAATGCACCATAATATGCCACACAAGCAGCTGCAACGAAGACATTTCCCACAACATTGATGATCTCTTGCTCAAACAGGGCTACACTTTCTTCCCAGCGCACTTGTTCGTCACCAAGAGCGAACGTTAGCTTCCCTGCCCTGATCAGACGGGCCTGTGTCAGAGCCATCGTATTAACTTTGATGAAAAAGAAAGAGAAAGAATTTTAGCAAGCCAAAGACAGCAAGGTACATCAAACATTTAATAAAAGACAGACGGTAGAACTTATTTCACAGAGTATATTTTATGTTGTACTTTTTGGCACAACTCTCACCCAAATCTTCTTTCTCATTCATGCTGCTATCAAACTGCTCCTGCAGGACTTTGATCTGGTTCTCCACCTCCTGAAGCTTCTTCTGCTTCTCTTTTAGGGTTGCCATGGTCACATCCAGCTCTTCCTGCACAAATGAGTAAGCACAGATGAAGAGGGAAATGGTAGGGTAATATCATACAGGAATCATTAAAGCAATATTTGGAAGTACTGTACGTGTTGGTCTGGTTTTTATTTCTCATCATTAAGTTTAGTGCACATATGCCAAACCCACATCAGACTTAGTGCTGTAACGTACTCTGGCCAAAATCTTGACTGCTCCTTAAAGCAATAAGCTGCATAGCTCTAGCTACAGTACTACAAGCCCATAGAAATCCAGCAATGCGTTTGTCTTGAAAATAAGAGTCTCCTGCCTTAAATTTTCTAAAATTCCCCAATAATCTGAAACAGCGAGTGGAATAAAACACTAATGAGAGAGCTGAAGACCACCACCAACACTTGGCTTTGCAGTGACCCATCTTAGACTGGGTAGCTTACAAACTTCCATTATGTAAACTGTGATTCATGATCCACTAGTGAACAGCGTCAAACTGATCATCTCCTTCTTTAGACCTCATCATTCTATCACGATCTGGTGCATTGGTAATATGTCTGCTAAAGACACTAAGTTGCTTTGTGCTTATATATAGCAGGTAACACAGATGACACTAACTCTTTCTTATGTTTATGAAGAAGAAATAATGTTTAGATCAACATTTTACTTAAATGTCAGCAGTCATAGTCCCACAAATGCAGATATTTTTTGTCCTGGTTTAGTGTAACACTATTAACAAACCAAAAAACCCCAAAATATTACAAACTATTTCATATCTAAATTATATTTTCCCCCTTAACCTGTATGATGTGGCTAAAATTAACACAACTCTGATAGATAATGTTAAAACCCTAAATCAGGGCTCCCACAGGACAAATCTGTTATTTTTTTTTACAGGTTGAATCCTTATAATTACTTTGAAACACTTAATAATTTACATTTGAATAAGCCTGTAAGAACATACTTTTCCTTAGTGAGGTAAACCTAGAGCATGAATTTATTTCAGCTTCAGCTAACAATGACGGCACACCAACAATGCACTCTGTAACTGACCTGTGCCTTGGCCAGTTTTTCTCTCTTGGGGCCAACCTCTTTGAAGACTCTCGAGTACAGATCCATAGCTCTGACCCACATGCACATGGACCTGCACGCCCTTGATACCTTTTCCACCTAACAAGAGCAACACAATAAGAAATTAGGCCAAGCAAAAACATACTGAAACATTTCAGAATTTCTGATAGGTTATACTATCTGAAAACCACATGTTTAGTCATAATAATACAGTAAGAAGTTGTTATTTTCACTGGCTCTGTTTGTACAATGACATTTTTTAATCTGCCAAAATATCCAAACTGACCTTTTCAGGCATGAAATTAGGGTCATTGATGTATTTTTGTAGTTTCAGCAGGATCCTAGGTTTGATATTGTCCTTGTCATATTCTGTCAGACGCCTGAGAAAGTTGGGATCGCCCAGTAATTGCTTGGCACTTAGCCAGTCTGGTCTGTTAGGAGAGAAGAAAGTTAGTGAGACACTGTTAACAAATAAGGACTAAAGAAATGTCACGGTTGCTCGATACATTAGACCGTGACATTAGTTGATCTTTTCAAAGTACTGAAAATTCTTTGGGCAGAACAGCAAGTTTCAAAATCCTAAAGAGGATATGATATTGTGAAGATTTAATTCAGATCAACAATGCAGTAGATTAGTGAATGGTGAAATCTTCAAGTTATCTCTGTTTAATGTTAAATGCAAAATACATAAGATTGAAAAAATAGTCCCGGTGAAGTGAAGGAGTGATAAAGTTATTACATTATTGTGTTTCTATTATTGTCATTATAAAGAATTGCACTTTTAGAAACCATCACCAGTGCAGGATGGATACCTAATAAAAGTATATCATGTTAAGAAGCTATTTATTTATCTATTATTTTTTTAAAGAAAATAGTGCACACTCACTTGCAATCAAGCAAGATGCAGACAGACTCCATGACAGTCATCACTAGGGCTGGGGGTTTAGTGAACACCTTGATCTCAGAGATGTCAGCCTTGTCAAGAGATCTGAGGGCCTGGTTGGCACTCTCTAAAGCTGGCAGAGCCTGATCTAAGTCCCTCTGTGCGTCATCTGCAATGGCCTGGGTTTCTTCAGCCTTAACTCGGGCCAGTGCCTCATCTTCTTTTACTACTTTACGTACCTGTGACAAGGAGAATTATTTTAGTTATGCTCATGAAGTAATGACAAAGAGTTACCATGATTTATAATTGAAATATAGGCAACATCAGACAGGTTTTTGAAAGTTTTGTGATAAAACACAGACAGACCTCATCAGCCTTCTCTTGATCTACAGCCAATTTCTCCATGAGGGCATCAACATCAGTAGATTTTTGTTTGAGGACTGGCTCCAGAGCAGAAAGGTCCACCTTCATTTTGTCTACAAGCTCATTGGTCTCCAGCAGCTTAGTGACACCATTCTTTACACGATCCCTGGCCTATACAGTAACACACGCATAAATAATTATCATGTTTGATATAATCAACATAACAACTCATGATGCATTACCGTCACAGTAAAAATAAAACTGACTATTAGCACTCACCACCAGCTAATGTATCTAGCTGCTATTTTTCCTACACAATATCAGGTAACAATTCATCATCAACAACATATGTGAAAAATTGCCCATTATTGTGTTGACATACCAGAACTAACTGCTGTCTCTTGTTGCCAAGCATGCTGAGGTAGAGGTTGATAAGCTCTAGATAGGAGGTAGGTGTGGTGTAGTACCGGCGTCTCAGCTCTAAGTAGAAGCGCTCAGCCATTTCAGCGACACTAACGTGTATCTCGACACACATCGCAGAGATGTTCTGTTTTAGCTTCTCATTGCCAAAGTCCACATTCTGGAAAAAGGCCTCAGAGACAGAGAGCAGCGCCTCCCGGGGCCACTGAGCACCAGAACGAACAGCGAAAGAGAGGAAAGTGACATAAAGTTAGCAGCGAGGACAACAATTTGAAGCTTTGACCTTTAGCTCCTGTCAACTGAACAGTTATTCAGCAGAGCGCCAGCAGATGGACATAAAACATTTATTTAAAAACAGAAATTGTAAAAAGTTTTTTTTAAACTAATAAGTTCAAAAGAAGTTTTAAAAAATATAGAAACTACAACTTCCATGACGATGATGAAACAATTTTTTTTCTATAAAAAGGGACATGAATAGGATTACCTTAAAGCTATAGATTATGAAAAAGAATTCAATCTAAAGGGACGGTGGTGTTATAAAAAAGGGTTATATTAGAAATATTTTACATGAACAAGAGTGATTCCATAGACAAGGGTAGTGACGTATATACTGAGTGATTCATATATATCAGAGAAACAGAGTTATATCAGCATACCTGCACAAACCAGTCAATAGTGCAGCAGTTAACCAGTGAAGGAAACATGCGACATCGGGACCTGAAAGCATCGCCCACAGGGCTCATACACAGCACAATGTGTAGTTTTTCTTGTACACGGGAGATGAAAAACTGGAACACCTGAATGCACCATCACAGACACGTAAAAAAGACACACACACATAGAAGATCACAACAGGCAAATAGCATCAGCTCTCATGTGTTCTTTCCTTTTGCCTGGGACACTGATTTTAACTGTCTGCTTTTATACAGTCTGTGGAAATTTTAGCCCATAGTGGGAATCTCAGATGCTTTGCTAGGTGTTTATTATCTTCTTTAAACAACTCACAAAGGTCAGGCTTCATCATACTTCTCTTATATCAGAAATTAATGTTTAATTTCATTTTGTTTATCTTGTTGCAGATCTATGTACTGTTGCTGAAAACACTAAGTGTGTTAGGTGTCGGCTGTGTGCGGCACCCAAGGTGCAGACTCCGGAGACAGAACTTAACCAAAACAGCTTTAATGCTGAACGCAAACATAACATAACTGGAAAAACTCAAAAATAAACTAACACCAGCAGATTGACAAAACACACAGCAAAGTAACCGGTAGATCGCGACACGGACACAGAGAAACACAGGGCTTAAATACACAGAGGGAGCAATCAGGGAATGAATAACAGGAGGGAAACACAGCTGGGGCAAATCAGGCCTAACGAGACAAGGGGAAGCAACACCAGACACATTAACATCAGACATGGACTTTCAAAGTAAAACAGGAAACACATAACACAGACTGAACAAAGACACAGACTCGCACGCACTGCAACAGAGGGAACAGAGACGTGGGACCAGGGCAGACACAAACACTGACTGGACACGGGGATATAGCCACTAAGGACACACAGAGATGCGAACTAGACAAGGGGATACAGCTGACAGGGGAGACAGAGCAGCTAGAGAAGACAGAGACATAAACTATAAGACAGAACTCAAAGAAACCAAAGACTAGACAGTATAAATAATATCATAAACTCAAAACCCCTGGGTCAACGACCCAGGCATCCTAACAAAGTGATTATATCTGGTAGTTAAAGAATGATTTCCTACATTTAAGAAAAGCCACTCGATTAGAAAACAACACTTTTCAGGATATGAACATTCATGACTCCACGTTCTTCCCACTTTCTAATTTGTTAAAATTTTGGGTAGTATCCGAAAACAAAGTTCTGTGTCGAGATTGTATTTGTTAATTTTTGTTGACTGTAACTTTATCCTAACTTTCACAGAAAATTTTAATTCATTTATTTTCTCACAAATAAAGTAGATATACTTGACACTGTATTTAATCTTTACTGCTTAAATGACACATGTTTTCTACACTTTATGTATTTACATAAGTACCGTACATACCTCATCCCTGTTCTCTTCACTGATTCCAGCCTCTCTGGCTTTAGGGCGGGTAGCAGCAAGTACTTGTTCTAGCTCGTCTTTTTCAAAAAGGTTAGGCACCTCACCAGAGTTTAGCATGTTGTTTATATCCTCCAAAAATTCTTCTACTACAATCTACAACAGATTTAATAGTTAAACACAGTAAGTACACAGAAACTTAAATACTGTAAGTACTTTTGTTGCAATCTTTTTGCAATACCTGAGTATCTGTAAAGAGGAACACCATATCTTTGCCCTCCACACCAGCCATCTTGTAGAGCCTCCTCAAGTCTTCATGGAAGCTGTCATAGTTGTACCCTCTGCTCAATTCAATCTCAAAGCAGCGGTACCCACACATGTGGGCTGCCAAGCGAGTGAGTGACTGCTTGCCTGTACCTCCCACCCCGACTAACAAGGCATTGCCTCGCTCCTGGCGAATCATACGAGCAATCCTAAAAAATAATAAGATTATTTCATTCCATATGGCACATGCATCGTGTCATTTAGAAAATGTACTGCAAGCTATAATCAGATCAAATCACTTGATATGACACTACCTTTAAAAAAAATCAGAAGATGTGCAGTTAAATTTTATTACTGATGTTAAAATAAGAGTGCCTGCATTTTACTTATGTGGAAGGTATGTCTACTAATTAGACATGCAAGTAATTATTATTATGGATAAATGATCCTTACAGTCCATATCACAGTCATTGCATGTTCTATTTTAAAAACCAATAAAACACAATCACTCGTATTGCTACTGTCATGATCCTGGGTCCTTTTGACCCAGCGTTTTGTGTTTTCTCTTCGCGATTTTGGTTCTGTTCTTCCTCTGGTTAGTGTTTACTCTGTTCTGCCCGTGTGTTCCTGTATCTAGTCCGCGTTTCTTAGTTTGTGTCCTTTCATGTGTAAGTTCCTGTTTTATTGTGAAGGTCTGTGTCTTATGTGAGTGTTTTCAGTTTGCCTCCCTAGTCTCGTCATGTTAATTACTCCCAGCTGTGTTCCCACCTGTATGTAATCCCCCTGTGTTCTCTGAGTGTATTTAAGTTGTGTCTTCTGTCATAGTAGTTGCTGGTTCGTCTGTGTTGTTTCCCCTCGCTCTCCCTGTATGTATTTCTCCGGACCTCCCTGCATCCTCATTCTGGTTTGTCTTATTAGTTTACCCAGTTTAGGATTCCGGTTTCATGTTTTGTCGCCATCGCTGTTTGTACTCACACCCCTGTAAATAAACACTCATCTGCACCAGAGCTGCCGCATTTTGGGTCCTATTTCATATTCCACACGGCTTGCCCCGGCAAACCGTGACAGCTACTGCCTTTGGGTGACTCAGTTTGTCCCAACTACAGCTAAAATAAATCAACTACCTGTTAAGAAACTATAACTATAAGTTAAATTCACTCACCTGGAGACATGTTCAATGGCATCCTGGAAGAAAACCAGCTTGATCTCCTTGGAGAAGGTCATGTTGTAATCATCAAGATAGTCCTGAAGTACAGTCTGGATCTTATTCATGTCTGTCAGGTCTTCATACAGGCGATCTTCTTTTTCTGCATGCATCTATGTGGATGATTAGGTGGACACAGAACAAAACTGCAAATCAGTAAATAATGTACAGTATTTTTGTGTCGACCTGTAAATAAGTTGCTTGGAGGAAAACCTGACCTTGATGAAGTCCCCAAATATTATGGGATGAGACACAAAATGTGAAGACTCTAAGTGGATGTCAAAATATCGCCCTGGCAAAAAAGAGAGAGGTCTATCTTAAACCCATAAAGCCAAAATATAGATTTTGAGCTGATAACAATTAACTGAGCATTCAGAAAATAAAGTCAGAGGCTGG
Organism: Rhamphochromis longiceps; assembly: GCF_057381845.1. Classification (NCBI taxonomy): domain Eukaryota; kingdom Metazoa; phylum Chordata; class Actinopteri; order Cichliformes; family Cichlidae; genus Rhamphochromis; species Rhamphochromis longiceps. Next base: position 42,983,649 of record NC_140562.1, on the reverse strand, counting down.
ACTGTGAGAGTTCTTACTGGCCATCTCACAGATGATGGTGTTGAAGTAGGTCTTATCTTGGGTGTTGATGAGTCGGTCATGAAATACACGCTGGCATTCATGGCAGAAAAGGCGAAAGATCTGGGTCTTGTCTCTTACTTGACTTGGCTCACACTGCAGTATGCCTGGTAATCAACAGAGAGAATCTATATACTCACAACAAGCTTGAAAATCAATATTTGGTAAGACTATCTTTATTCTTCAACACAGTCTGAACCCTTAGGTAAGCTTTCTTGCAGTTTTTGAAAGTAGTCTTCAGGAATAGTTCTTCAGGTTTGTTGAAGACATTCAAAGCTCTTATTTATAGCTTGACTTCCTCTTGTTCTATTCCCTGTATAGATGATCCCACACTACTTCAATAATGTCAAGGTACAAACTCTGAGGAATCCAGTTCTTGTGTAATTTAGCAAACCTTAACTATTTCTCCCTCTCTTAAAACGGAATTTTTTTGAGACCCACCCTTCCAACGAGACCACTTCTGATAAAAACTGTGTGGGTGTTGCTCTGAAATGCATCTCTCAGGTCCTGTGTCAGGACTTTCCTGCATATTTTTTCTATTTCTTAAGGACATTTAGATACTATATAGGCACAAGCATTCTCCACTGCAACCACTGAACATCCAAGGTATGGACATTGAGGCTGTGGACAGCTACAGGTACCTTGGTGTTCATCTGAACAATAGACTGGACTGGACTCATAACTCAGACGCCCTCTACAGGAAAGGGCAGAGCAGGCTGTACCTGCTGCGGAGACTCAGGTCGTTTGGAGTGGAGGGCCCACTCCTGAAGACCTTCTATGACTCTGTTGTGGCTTCTGCTATCTTTTATGGCGTGGTCTGCTGGGGCGGCAGCATCTCTGCTGGGGACAGGAAGAGACTGAACAGGGTGATCCGAAGGGCCAGCTCTGTTCTAGGATGCCCTCTGGACCCAGTGGAGGTGGTGAGTGACAGGAGAACGGCGGCTAAGCTGTCATCCCTGATGGACAACATCTCCCACCCCATGCAGCAGACTGTGACAGCACTGAGCAGCTCCTTCAGTGGGAGACTGCGGCACCCACGGTGTGGGACGGAGAGATTTCGCAGGTCTTTCCTCCCCACTGCTGTCAGACTCCATAATAAAGACTTTAACTGATCAAGCACACACATCCATACATATGCAATAATACTAAGTGCAATAATCCTTTCTGTCATCGTTGTATTTTTACTCAGTTGTATATAGTATTTGTATTCTATTTTTATCTTATTGTATATTTATTTTATTTTATTCTACTGTATATAGTATTTTATTTTATTCTATTCTGTACAGTTGTGTACTGTATTTATTCTTATTGTATTCTAATTTTTGCCTCATAACTTTTGCACTGTCCACTTCCTGCTGTGACAAAACAAATTTCCCACGTGTGGGACTAATAAAGGTTATCTTATCTTATCTTATCTTATCTTATCTTATCTTATATCTGAAGTAGGTTGTTCTTTTGTGCTCTACTTGTCCTGTTTCCCCAGATTATTTAAGGGCACACCATCCTGAGATAGGTCAAATTCGGTTAATAATCTGCGACTCACCTTGTCATTGTAAAAGTAAAATTTTATGATGGTCAAGTTGTGTTATTTTTGGCATTTCTCATAGATTCAAGAGATGGCAACAAATTATGAGTTTTTGCAACAGGCTGCTAGTAACAAAGTGCCCGAAGATACAATCTGAAATTGGTTCTTTGTGAAGTTTGTTATGTGTAGACTTATGCTGGTTCAGCTCTTCAGTTAGGGGCGTTTTTCCTGCTTGAATGGTTCACAGGTCAGTGTTAAGCCACTTAACAAACCAAGAAAATAATTCTCTGAAAATAGTCAGATACAAGGACTGGATTGCCAATGAATGAAAAAGCAGCCAAAGACCAAAGGAATACTCACCTTGGACACACTTGGAGAGGTCCCGGAGATTAAAAACATAGTGGGACTTGGCCGGGGTGGGCAGCAGATCCACACTTAAACAGTTATAAATCTCCACAGCTGCATCCACAATCTGTCCGGCACAGTCCTTCACTGCCTGGGAAAACTCACTGAGGAAACCGTTCAGTATAGCCTGGAAGGAGGTTGGGTATGAAAAGTGGTTGTAACACAAATGAGAGGGCATGAAGAGGGGTATACTGAAAATTACATATACTGGCGGAGCAGGAAATGGAAAAATTAAAACATTTAAAGTAAGCGCAACATCTCATAGAGAGAAGTTCATGGACATAACACATACAGACTACTCAATAAAGATTCTTAATCTGTCAAGATTAACTTGAAATAATAATAAATAAGCACGGACATGATATATCTTGAACTGTAAACACTACTCCCTAAAATGTAATTCTTTACGTGTGTGTGTGTGTGTGTGTGTGTGTGTGTGTGTGTGTGTGTGTGTGTGTGTGTGTGTGTGTGTGTGTGTGTGTGTGTCAGTATTTTGGAGGACTCCTGACTTTGAAGATCTGTTTGAGGCTGGTGTCCGAGGGTGTTGGCAGGCACAACATGCTGAAGTGGCGAATAAATCTGGGGGACACAGGATTTCGCCCCCCTCCTGGAGGAGCACATGCTGCTGTAATGGTCATTTCCTGAGAAGAAAAAGACAGAATAAAGGGACTACTAAACAGCTGATAAAACGCTAGTATGTTACTTTTTCCTGACATGTCACCATTGACAATAAAATGTTCCATTTAAGAAGAGGGGTTCCTTGTGTGGGGCATTTAAGGACAGTACAGAAATGTTCTAAAATCAGTTGTGCCTGTGTGTATATGTGTGTTTGTATAGCACAAGTTAAGGTAGTAAACATTCTATGGATGATGCACTGATCAGAGACCACTTTTAATTTCGTTGTACCTGCGACGATGACAATAAATACTCACTCAAATGAGCAATCCTATTTATCCATATTGTATATTCTGTATCTATACATGTGTATATGTGTATATATGGTGTATTTATCCTTACTCTCATTCCCCTTAATGTATCTGTAACATGCAACTTCTTTCGGTGCTTTGCTACTGGAAACGGAATTTCCCGGAGGAACCCACCCGAGGGATTAATAAAGTTTCATCTAATCTAATCTAATCTAAAGACATTCTGATTCTGATTCTCATTCTATAAATGGCGAATAAAAAAGCTAACAAATAGCCCACAAGATGACTGGGTTTCCTACATAAAAGGATTTAGTATTCATTAAAAACACCAAACAGAACAAATGAGGTTTTTAACTGTGCTCAAAAACTGAACACGGGGAAAACATCCACAGTAGTTCAGACTAGAATGATTTTGTCTTTACTTGTAGGCAATATTTATGGGAACGTAGAATGTACAGACACTAAAAACAAAAGGTTAAGACTTATGAGCAATTAACTTATAGCTAGTCTAGAACAGCTGTGCTAGTGGAACTGTCCTACCCTTGTTTTAGATACGTGCTTGTACTTATAGGAAACATGCCCCATAATCTTTCTAAAATCTGAAAATTTGAAAATGCTCCTTCTTGTGGTTTTGTTTTTAAACTGCTTGGAAAAGTCTAAAATAGATAACCTCAACTGCAACCATAGTCTCACATATGCACACGCACATTTATATTTTAATGTCTCATTACAGTGTAGCTCATCTTATTTGCATACCTGGATCTCCTTCCAGAAGAACTTGTTTCTGTCATAAAACCCAGAAAAATCCTGGAACTGACGCAGGAGTTCTATAGGAGGCTGAGATCCATAACTGTCCAGCTTAGGCATATTCAAGTCATCCACAAAGACCACCAACTTCTTGTTTCCTGGAGGACCTACATGGAGAGAAAAATAATAAATATTCAAGAAGAAAAAAGTAAATGTGTAAGCACTATTGGATGAATGGCCAGGCAGTAGATGTGTAGATGAATAGTGGAAGCAACTGTTAAACTAATGGAAAGGAAGCGACTCTATGGTTGTGTTAAGCAGCTCCAGAACAATTTGGGAATGTGCTGAAGAAAGGCCTCTTAATGTGTTATCTGTAAGTTAGACCCTGAAGACATGTCATTGACAAGCATGGACCTATAATTCAAACAATAAGATGGTAGCTTTTGTCTGAAAAACTTCATCAGTTGGAGTTTCTCAAAGGATTTCCTTTCAGCTACATTGCTGTCCAGATGGTGCAAACAATTGTAACAAATGCATATGACAGTCTGACACAACATGTATGGTTCTTGGGTTTGCTTTTATGTTGTCATTGCCAAACTTGCTCTTTTACCTAAAATGTTCTTTCTCTTTTTCTCCAGTTTGGACTCAATGATCTCCTGTGTACGGGCAGAGGAGGTCTGAGCAGAGAAGTTGATGAAGACAGGAAGATATCCTGCACTTTCCTGGATCCTGTTAAGAAGGCCCCGGGCCACCACAGTCTGCAAGAACATGTTCATCAATTACTTTTCACATATAAATTTTGATATCTGCATTCCTTTCTAAATTGCAACACCAAAATATTACCTTTGCTTTAGCACCATGGATATTTTGGATATGAAACTATAACTAAGCATTGCTGCAGACTCATGCTATTTCCCCTCTAAAACTCCTCAGCATTTTATTAATACGTCACCATCATAATAAGTAATTTAGTGGAAACTGCCAGATCCATCAGTACACACAGTCATTCAGGTGAATGAAATAAACAGTGGCACTAATATATACAATTAACCTTCTACATATGTCATGCCAAAAGCATGGGAATGTTTGTTCCACAAATCACACAGAACCAAATCTCAACAAAATATGACATGTATGTGCAGCGTTCTGTCCAAAGCTAAGTGTGGCTGTAGCAAGGCATCTGCAACACATGCAGTGGGTCTTTGTTTATGAAGTGCAAAAAGGAGTCTGAAGTATCCTAGACGTATGTGCTTTTTTTCAGCTGTTCTTTTTGCATCATCAAGTATTCCCTGGGGCGCCTCTGTCAGTGCGCCCCAGGGCGGCTGTGGCTACACTGTAGCTTGCCATCACCAGTGTGTGAATGTGTGTGTGAATGGGTGGATGATTGTGTATAGTGTAAAGCGCTTTGGGGTCCTTAGGACCAAGTAAAAGCGCTATACAAATACAGACCATTTACCATTTTACCATTTAATATCAGAAAAGCTTTGGATTTATAAAATGTACCCTTTGTCATCCGTTTATTATCTGTTCTAAGATTCTTTACCTTTCCCACTCCCGTGTCACCAGTGAAGAGTACAGAATGGCGCACGGATAGCAGTTTCTCCATCAGATATCCATAGCGAACAGTGTCTGTAGTGGGAACCAGCATCTCAAAAAAAGGTTGTTCCCTATTATATTTAAATGAAGGGATTATAGCTGTCCATAACTGCAGATCCCTGTGATTAAAATTCATGTAGACACTCCACAAGGTACCACACGTCGGGAGCTACAAAACACACAAATGTAAAAAACTTACTACAAAATTATTAGGTGTCTTATTAAGTATCAGCCCAAATGCCATTAGCTAGAAAAAACATTAAATCATTAATGTTCAGTTTCACTCACATTGTTTAATAGCTTTGGTAACAGCAGTTTTGGTGAAGTGTTGCTTTGTACAATTCTTTGTGTGGATGTGAGTGCCTATGTGTGTTAAGTTCAAATTACGGTTTCACATCTGGAATTCTTAATACACTTTTCCTTCCAGTCAATGCTCCATTAACATAGCTTGATACGGCACTCTGTGAACAGCTTAAATTATTCCACTTTATATACATTGAATACAAGTGTATGAATTTTGACCGATTTGAATAAACTGCCCAGTTTTGTTCTATAATAAATAAATAATTTAGATTGCATTATCCTCACAGCTCATCCATTTCTGTAGGTGTGGTGGTCACAGCTGCATACCTTTGCATTTTTGTTGCCTTCAAATTGCTCTCTGATGAAGGTATCAAAAGCATCCCAGTAAGAACTAGTCAGATTGCCACCTACGGCCCATAGATAACAAAATATGAAGGTCTGACATAGTACACCATCAAGGTGCTTGGGATTCTGCCACCACAAAAAGAAGACATATCAATAAGTAAGAACATGGGTGAGTAAGTCAATAATTCTACAAGAAGCATGTATATAACTTATGGCTTTGTCTTGTCGAACAGAAGTAGCACACTCTCATCTTTAACGCATTGCTGGTTTAACCAAAGTTGCTCCCTGTACATTTTTTGCTTTTCCTTTGTGGAAAAAAATTAACTTTTTTTATTTCATTGTCAAGTTTGCAAAATTGTTGTTTGAACTAAATGACTGATTCTTTTGATGCATCCTACAAAAAAAGGACTAAACATGACAGCTACATTTTGTGTTAAATGTACCATCTTGAGGTCTGGTCCTCCGTTACCCAGCAGAAGAGCCTCCAGCAAGGAGCACAGAGTGCTGACTTTACTGATGTCCACTTGGCGAATTGCTTGGACACAATGCTTGGACGCAAATTGTAGACCTTTCTCCACGTACTGCTTGAACATCTCCATCAGGTATGCACCCACTGGGTCTGGAAGCTGGAGAGACAGGAGAAAGTTAAATGAGGTTTACAGAGAAGCTTGTAGCAGGATATTAAGTGTATGCAGAGTCATGCATTTACATTATCTACACAATTTATAAAGTAACCTTGCTAGTTTGGCTTAGACTCCCTAGTAATAGTCTTCTTAATGCCCAGAGGTAGGACTGACATCAAGAGGGAAGAACTATGCACTGCAAAAAAGCAACAATTTGACTACAATGTAAAAATTAACCTATAGGGATACAAAATAAAAATACATTTAAATTTAAATGCATTTCTCCACAGGGAATTAGTTTTAGGTGATCTAACTTTATATACAATATGTTGCATCTGTTACTAGTTATAATGGCTATATGACTGCAGTAGTCAGCAATCAAGAGATATCTTCATATCAGTATAAGTCCAGAGGGTTTACAACAAGGTGCAACACCTGGTTACACTGAAGGACAGGAAGAACAGGATGGATTTTGTCTAAAAATCCCATAAAGGAGGCTGCGCAGTTCCATGGAGAAGCAAAGGAGCAGCTGTCAAAATACTTAAGATCCTATCTGTATAATATAAGAGAAATCTAGAATTTGGAGATATAACATGCACATACCCTGTCCCCTAGCCCAGTAATCCATGTCTGCACGTAGGGCATCCACTTGAGCTCATCAGGATCAACATAAACCATTCCACAGCGACTTACTGTGGCTGGAGATGCCACAGCCAAGTCCTGAACCTGCAAATACACATTATGAAGACGACTTAAGATTTACAAGCTCCTATTATAAGAGAGTCCATTATAATCCAGCTTCATATTCTTAGTAAAGCATTAAATGTTTATTCTTGAGCTCATGTTTAAGACCCTGCAAATTAATTTATAATCCAATTTACTGTCAACAAAAGTGATCCAGTTCCACTTTCACTCTGTTTGGCTCTAACCTCAAACACCATGTGTATGGATGGAGTAAGTTTGATTCGCTCGCTGTTGGCCAAACAGAGCATCTTGTTGTCATCCAATACAGTGTTCATGTTCTCGATCCAAAGGGCATCAACTGGTCCATCACAGATAACCCACTTGTGGTCATCACTAGTGTCACTGACTGCGTCACGGACACTCAGTGCCATCAGTCCATCACGCCATTCCAATGTCAAAGTATTAATCTGAGAGGTTGACACAAAAGTTAAATAAATAATTGCAGTGAGAGAAAAGGAAATACTGCTGATGTCAGATTTAGTCTCCTGTGTGCTGTACCTCTCCATAGAGCTCTCCCATTGAGACAGATTTTGGATTGAGCACATAGGTCTTGACAGGCTGATAGAAGGGGTTGACAGCCTGGTGTCCTTTGAGATGGAGGGTCTCCAGAGTGTCTGCCAGGATGGTGTAGACAGTGGTCTTACCTCCACCACTTGGTCCAACCAACATAACTCCATGGCGAACTGACATGGTCTCATAAAGCTGGATCACCTAATAGGAAGATAAGAGGAACAGGCTTTTTAAATACTCAAAATATTTCTGATCTTTTAAAAAGATTTACGTCTGCAGCTGGAATTAACTGAGCTGAAGTGTCTGTCTTGGAATATTTTCCACTTGAACTCTACCTTCTTAGTCATGCTATCCAACGGTTGAAGGTTTCGCTTAACCAGAGACTCCACAATGGTTGAGTGTAGCACACCATAGTCATGTTCAGGGATACAAACACCAGGAAACAGGTCTGACAGGATACCACTGGAAAGGAATGGAAGATTGCCATGAACATAAACATACAGATATATAAAAAGAAAGAAAGAAGAGGTACCATACAAACTCTTACTTTTAGAACTTAATGTTCTTACTGTTATTGTGCAGTTTAACAAGAAATAACAAAGCTACTTCAGTTATTGCTCCCTTATTCACCACGGTGGGTAGCTCCACATGTTTAATTTGGCAGAGGACACAACCCCAAAAGGATTTGTGTCTGCGCCCAGGGTTGTAATAAGGATCTTTCGCAGCCAAATGTATAAATCCCTATGCTGCAGAGCAAGAAACAGTCCCTTACAATGTCAGATAGACTTACCCAAACAGCACGGCATCATCAGTGAGGAACTTTGGCAGGTTGGAGTCTCTCAGTGCTCTAATTAGAACCACATCCTCACTAAGGTGAGGGTTCTCTCTCTTCAGTGACCTATGAGCAAACATTAAAAATTATATGGATTTCTTTGTGACCTAAACATTTTTTTATATTTAATATTGCAGAGTCACTCCAGGATTTCAAATAATTGCTATACAATGAAAATAGTTATGTGTTAGTAATGGGCATCCTAAAATCTGTCTTTTATCTTCATATTGGTCATATTCACAAAAAATTGATAAAATATAAAAGGAAACCCGCATGGTTAAAGAACCAGTATGAGCATCTCTTCTAAAGTAGTTCATTTAAATAGTTGTAATTACAAAATGTGTCATTTCTTCGTCTCTTCATGTGTTTCAAACACTTTGTTATGACAAGCATCAAATAAATAAAATAAATGTAAATTATTTTTTTCAGAGAGGAACTAGAGTTTAAATGAGGAAGTGCTAGGAGCTCTTAATTGCCCCTTGGGGATAAATAAAGTCTGATTCTGATCCTAAGCTCTTAGCCTCTAATCTGAGTAATCACCAGTATCACCAGTTTCACTGGTCTTATTGTGGACAGCAGCACTTTGTCTTGAAAAGCAAATTATCTACTTAAAATGTGAAACATGTCACAGTAAACATAATGTACATGTAGCTTCAGAATACACAAAATGGTAAATGCTAAACATATCCATGTATATGTGTGTGAGACTATTTAAAATCACAGCAGTCACAGAAAGACATTTCAGAGAAGATGGTTGTCTGCCCTGATTATTCAATGCATATGTGTCCGTGTAATGCTCTGACCCTGCCATGACCAGGACAGATTTGACAGCTCTCATCCCAAAGTCATAGTGATCCTGCTGGGACAGTTGCTCTGAGCACAGCTTGTACATCTGGGTCATCTTCCTTGCGAGGGTTTTACTAGACTCAAATCCTTCTGAGTACAAAATCACCTGGAGGGAGAACAGAGAAACAAATGCAGCTGAGCTTAAGTCAATAAAAGAGGGAAAATGATAGCTTATTCTGTGGAGAAATATCAGAGAATTTAGAATAAGACACATAAACACACAAACTGGAAGTTACCTCTGCAATAAGAGCATAGTTTGGAACCATCATTGCTATTGGTCTAAAGAGAGCTTTAAGGTTGTCGGGTAATTCTGTTCTTCCAGCATAGCCTGGGTTCATAGTGATGAATGCAGCACATGTCATCACCAGCTTGATCTCCCGGCCCTCAAATAGAAACCTTGACAGCTACATAACAAAGATAAAAGAGACACTCTTGTTAGTAAAAGGTCAACTTTATTATCCTAAACTATATACTCACTATGGATAAAGTGAAATATCCATCCATCCATCCATTTTTCTTAAGCGCAATCAAATAAGGCTTTACAATACAGAAATGTATTTCTGTATTTCTTTAAGATGTCCACTTCCTGGTTAAATAAGGGTTAAAAAAAGTGTGAGTGCAGTCTTTTGTATCTTCCTCTTGACAACACCCCATCTACTGTAATACCCATGGCTATTCAAGGAGAGTTATAATATGGCCAGCAATCCATCTGCTAGTAAGTTTGGCACTGCAATTAATAATGGCAGGTAATTATTTCTACTGGAAAAGGAAATTGGCACCTCCATACAGCTTGTCAGCAGTTGGTGAAATACTCTAAAATCTGACTTTGGCCTTTATAAAACACAGTGGACCAACTATCACCAACACCCGAAATCAGTGGAGGAAATGGTGGTAAAAATGGACGTGATCATACACTCGGTGTCTTCAACCTGGTGGCAATTCAAATTTGAGTAACTTATAACAAACTTGAAATTAAATTAAACTTTTACTAATTTGTATTTTGTAAATCAAAAGCCAGAAATATCAAAACAACAAATTAGACTTGAAATATTTAACTTTATGTGAGGTGACTCTAGGACATGACAGCCGATTTTTTCTTGCAAAACTGTGTGCATGTGTTTGTATACCTTAGCAGCTTTGGCATTTCTTATGGTTATGAGCTGCTGAGCGATGACAGACAACACTTCAATGTCGATTCTGTTAAATTCGTCAAAACAACACCAGGCTCCTGACTGTGCCAGCCCACTGAAGAACCGACCCATCATCTGTATAAGAATATTGTGATTCATTAAAAACAGATATTATGTGTGGAATACCAAGACTTGAAAAGTAGTTACTACTCTTATCTTCCAAATAGTGGCAAATACTCAATTCCACTGTTAAGTGTAATTATTCAAAGAGGATTTTGTACATCTTTTGTGTTTGTAAATAGGACATCAGTAATTTTACTTTAATGGATGACATAAAGCATTGTTCAAAGTTATTTGCAGTTCATAAACAGGCTTATAAAATACCAGAAACGGCCCTTTATGCTGGTCACAGTGATTCCAAGCACCTGTCCAGCTGTAATCTATTTCAGGTGTAGTCTAGCAATGACAAAAAAGCGATCTAGGTTCATAAAACTCCTTGTAGCTGACCTTATAGTCCAGTCCATCTGAACAATTAAAGACCACACACTGGATGGCCAGCGCCTTTGCCAAGTCCTTTGTGGTCTCTGTTTTGCCCGTCCCTGCCGGCCCTGCAGGAGCACCTCCCAAGTCCAGTTGGAGAGCTCCCATAAGACAAAGGTAGCAACGGTCCTGCGTCCCAAGGCAGACAGAGAAACACAAAAATGAAGAAAAGGATCCATGTTTCTATAGAATTTAAAAAGATGACAGATAAAACAACTAACACTTAAAGAAGTCTAAATGAAATAAAACAGTGTTTACAAAAATATGCCAAGTGTAAGTTTTTCTAACTAATTTTTACATTTATCTAAACAGTTTTGGATATATAATCTGTATTTTGATTCTAATGATAAGTTATTGCCAGTAGCATATGGGGGTTTTGCTAGTATTTTGTTTTGTGGCCCGTTTGACTGTATGTATTCCGTTGTGTTTTTACAGCACTCCTGCATTTAATCATTAAACTCTGCCTCCTTCTCCCACAGTGTCTTCTGTCCTGTCCCTCTCCGCTGCTTTCTCCTTCTCCCCACCCCCCACTAATCATGGCAGATGGCTGCCCCTCGCTGGACCTGGATCTACATGAGTTTTCTTCCTGCTAAAAGGGAGCTTTTTCCTCCCACTGTCACCAAACGCTTGCTAAAAGGGGTCATCTGATTGTTTCCTTTCTAAAATCATAGGGTCTTACTTTTACCTTACAACACATTGAGGTGACTGTTGTTGTGAATTGGCACTAAATAAAATTAAAATTGAATTCTTAGACATTTTTTATTTAAGTATCACACAAAATTGAAGAACAGTCTAAATATACTTACAACTGGAACTCTACATTTGTGTGAATGTAGTTTTATATTCTCCATTACCGTGAGTGGTGTGATGACCAGCCTAGGACAAGCTCCCAGATATTCATAGCCATAAATGTAAGTGGACAGTGCCATTGTGGCTACACAGTTATTAAGGTCCATGTCCCAGTAGTAGCGCAGCTGTCTCTGCCATTCAAAGCTGGACCTGTTGTCAACCTGAAGAAAACCTTAAGTCAGTTGAAGGTGGTGACTTGTTACTAACTTGTTTTTGTTTTTATAACACTGATCACAGGAAAAATCAGGTAACTATAGTCAGTGTCCCGCTAACACTACACTGTTGTACCTTTTGTCGAACTAGATCAGTGACTATGTCTCTAGCGTGAACATCAATGGTGATGAGGGCTGTGATGATATTACGATGTAAAGCAGGGAGCTGTCCTCGTACCAATGCTGCTAGGGCATTCAGTCTCTGGAGTGCACAGAAACATAATCAAGCAAGCATCCTTGGGTTATAACGTTGAAATTAAAGAGCAAAAAAAGTCCAGGTTTGTTTGATGAGGTTAAAATGTAACCACAGAATTAAAGAAGCAGTAAAAGAATCTGTACTGTGATTTACTTCAAAGTTGGTGCCTTCAAATTTCTGCAAGGCAGCAAAATGGTCATGGTCTCCCTCCAGGCACGCATCCATGTCCCTGCACCACATCAGCTGTGATATGGTCAGCACCACCTGGTGGGCATAAAGACAAAGTGAAGTTAAATCTTTTATAAACAAAACTGAGCAAAAAGTATCAAAAAAGTATATAAATAAATTGAGAAACCTATGAAAGCTTTAGATATGACAGCAAGAGTCTGGTTGACTCATAAACAGTTATGCAGTGCTAATTGTTAATATACCTATAAAATGGAATTTAGTAGTAATGATTTCCTGATCTGTTCCAGTGCCAATCTAATAAATGACTATACACAGGATAGCATGCACCTGTGCTCCTTCGAAAGTCTAAAAGGCTCTAGCACCCAACTTTCCTTTAACACACGTGTGTGTGTGTGTGTTCGTGTATTTGTGTACCTGTGACGGGTGTCCTGCCACCACCCATTCCTCTCTAGACTTCTTCTGGTAGTCTACAATGGCAGCCTTGCTGAGCTGTCGCAGTGAGGAGAACATAGCCTCCTCCACTTTGCAAAGCCAGTCTTCCACATTTCCCTGTGCTTTCAGACCTTTAGCCAAACCCACCTTCAAGCACAGAACCACAGAATCAGTTAGGGTTGAGGATTTGATTACACCTCTTGTGCTTATTATACTATTTTGTAATTGACACCTGAGCAAAGACTGGAGTTTTTCATGTGAATAAGAAAACCCAGAGCAGCAAACAGATGTCAACAAAAGAATTCTTGTAAAACAAATGTCCATGATAACATCACCATTCATGTCTTATTATGTTTCTAGTTTTGGGTGCAAACTAAGACTTGGGATGTCCCTTTTATGCCTTAATTGGTACTTGCTAAGTCCTTGCACTTGAGATACAGTAGTTCTTACTATACTAAGATGGTTGCCAAGTGAGAGAGAAGTAGTATTTATTAAAGAGAGCTCAAACTATAAAATCCACACTTGCATTAAAAATTACATATACTTTGTGATTAGGATATAATATTATTCTTTAAGACTGTTCTCTTAGATTTTGTGCATGTGAGCTTCTTGCTTTCAAATGACTGGCTACCTAAGAATCATATCTTACTTGTATCTCAATGACTGGTTCAATTTAGGAATTCTAACCTGCCAAATGAGTAAAAAACATCAGAAAGTTTTTCTACTTTATAACAAAGACCTAAAGAGAGAATAACATGCAGAATTAAACACAGACAATAATGACCAGATGACTGAAGGTTCCTCAAGCCTGACCTTTTCTCCCTCAGGGGACACCATATTCAGGATGTCTGTGCTATATATGGCCTTCTGCTCTCCATCATCCAACATTTCTGGAGCACCAGAAGGTTCTTCAGGCAATAAAGCAAACTCCAGTCGAGTGATGGCATCAAAACACTTCCTGAGGTGAGGCTGCACTGCCTGAGGGTTACGTGTCTGAGCAAGAATCTTTAGCAGTTCATCATTGGATAAGAAGTAAAACCTGTAAGTCACAGACAAAAGGTACATAGCACAGCATGCAAACAATCTAACAATAATGTTTGTCATTTTCTAAAAACAAAAAATGTAAAATATGAATAATTAGACATTAAGAGATCAGATTGTCTATGAAACATATCTAAAGGAAGGAAAAGAATATTACATTGCCATGATCTTCAATCAGATGTCGATAGACTAAACATGAAAATTGTTGCTTTCAAAATGTACTTTTGGTGAACCCAGATTACCGCGGCATCCACAAATAATCTTTCAAACTCCGCATCTTTAATTGCATTTAAAAATTAAACATGCTGCCGATTGATTTTTATGAATCAATCGGCAGCATGAGATTTTTATGAAGATCAAGCAAAGTGAAGTTTAAAACAGTCCATTCAAAATGTGTGTAAATTCAAAATTTACACTGTTGTTGTAGAAGTCTCAAAAACTCAAAGAATGCACAAAACTTGCATATCAAATATGATATACTTGGTGTGGTGGAATAAGGGATTTTAAAATCACATACAACCATATTTTATTCACACAACAGAAAACATCAAATGTCACAACAAATTTAAAAAAAATGAGGACAGGGCCGTGTTTATGACTGTGTAGCATCCCATCTTATTTTAACTGGGATGTCTGGGAACTGAAGATACTAGTTGCTGGTGTCTGGTGTTGACAGCATTGTTTTTCTACTCTTATCTGAGGCTTCTAGCTGCAATACAGTGTACAGGCCTGCTTTTCTATCATGTAACAAACAAACAAATCATGTGTGCATAGTACCTTGGGAAGATGGCTCTCTTGGACTCCAGGTAAGCTTCCAGACACTTCTGTATCTCATCCAAAAGAGCATTGTTCTGCTGCAAAGTCTCCAACAGACCTTTTGGAATAAAACAACAGGCTTGTATGCAGTGTGTCAGCATAGTCGCCTTCATGAATGCATGTATTTGCATGTACAGTAATTCTGCCTTCGTCTTTCAGCATTAACATCCCTACAATGCTGTTTTAATGCATCGTGTTTGGTCACTGTGGCGTGGTGACACCTGAGCGACATCCGCAATCATGCCTCGCCGGCTTAAAGTCTGAACTGGGTCCTGTCTGTCTTTTGTTGTTGTTGTGGGTGATGTGTTCAGCTGTGAGCTGCAAAGCTACAGCCGTGTGTGTAAAACAGCAACCATGAAAATAAAGAATGCTGAAAACCGCTGAAACACAGTCGCGTCTGTCATGAATCATTTACAGTCACATACCAGTCTGTGTGGCTGCATCAAAAGCATTGGGCATCCAGTTAACTTTAGCCATGATCTCTTCCCAGGACTTGTCAACTTTAAGAAACATTTCTGACTCAGCAGGCAGCTGTCTTTTTATGTCTGGAGCCAAAAAGATACTTTCTAGGTATAACCAGTTCCTTTGACATGTAAGCCACTCCTCCTAGAAAGGAAAAAAAGAAACACAGTGAGCAGACAGAGTATATAAAATGCATAGGAATTAATGAAAAAGACAAAAAACTCAACAATGTTCCCTTAAACCATCTACTGAACTCAGTAAACTTTGAAAAATAATTTTGCAAGTATTTTGTTTTCTTTTCTACAGCCACTGAGGAAAGCCAATGTGAATGAAACTGGATCTGCATTTAAGAAAGCAAACCTTTATTACAGCTGAACCAGTTTCACTTAGAAATAAACTATTTTAAAAGACTTTACCAATGTTTGGTTAAAAAGGATCAGCTGTGTCAGCAATTTCTTGACCCTCCCCTTGATGGGAGCTACATAGCGTGAGGATGCCACTGCGCCCACACTGATAATGCTGTCATCCAGGAGTACCTTCACACATAAATAAACACAGAGGGATGAAACATAAACATTTAGAGATACTGAAACACTGGTGATGTTTTACAATAGACTGCATGAAAGTGCAACTCATCACAACCTGGATATCATCCGTGCCTCCCAAGATAAAGACATCCTTAGTGTCACCATGGGACAGCACAGTAAACTCTGTGTTCTTCCACAAATCCTCCACCTGCAAGACCCATTAGGAGTGCTTCATCAACACGCAGTAACACATGGAATTTCTTAAATATCGTTTCGCATGCATGTTTATTCTCCCATAAACGTGAATTTCCAAAAGGAGCGTAGATATTGTGTTGAGTAGTGTGCTAAATCTGTCACTGCAGCCAAAACAGTTAACCTGTCTATGGTGGAAACATCTGCTGCATTAGACCTCTTATGCTATTATAGTTATAGCCATGTAACGTGTCGTATCTTGTCTTGTTAATTGGTTATGCAAACGTAGCTAACTGTTTCTTCCCTTTTACACTAATAGATTAGCATTTTTTCTCTGAAATCAAGTAACATTTGAGTGGCTTTTACTCATATTTGGGTATAAAATGTGGGGATAGTATATTAAATAGAGAGATATGTAAATGTAACTTCTAATTTAGTACTTTTAATGAGATGTAATATCTGTATAAATAGTTATATTTAACCCACATACCTTTGTGATAATGGTCTCCATTGATGCCTCACCTGAAGCTTGTCCTGAAACCTAAAAGTTAATATTTGTGTCAGTTCCTAAGGAGTTTGCCATAACTATAGTTGCAATTTAATGATGAGCTGATAAATTTGGGATCTCTAATCAATCTGTAACTTTTATTAGGTATTAGGATGTGTTGTGTACTCAGTAGTACCCAGAGTCTCCTAAGCAGAACAAGCAAATCTCATATTATATACATTTTACCTCCTGAATCTCCTTGCCATATGAGAAAACACTGAGCTCCTCTAAACCAGCTATGGTAAGTTCATCCACATTGAGGGAAGTCCCCACCAAAGACTCCAAAGTCTTCCAATGTTCCGGTTTCAGACATGGGTTACGAAGATCAGTGATCACAGGCAGCTAAAAAAAAAGAACACATAAATACCACTTGGGCAGTCACAAAAACAGTCTATTACTTTCAGCCCATATTTTAATGTGGTATGATTTTATAAAGAGGCTGCTAGCAACATTATCTATGAAACAAAAAATATGAGATATTTCATAACACTTTTTTTCTACCCACTCTGTGCATCATCACGTCCACCTTGTTCTTCAGACAGGGAACTATATTGTTACGTGGCAGACCCTTTTCAAGCTGGTTGACGTACTTGTTGTGTTTGTTGACTTGTGAGCTAAACTGCTCCATGTCCAGTTGTTGAAGCGTGCTCTAGTGATGGATAAAATAAAAGAACACAGTAGAGCTAATGGCATTCATTTATAAACTGTACTTTATAGTGTATGCATGGACAGACTTGCTATACAGTGGAGGAAATAATCATTTAATCCCCTGCTAAATTTGTAACTTGGCTCACTTACAAAGAAATGAACAGTGTCTTGTTTTCATGGTGAGAGACGGAATATCATCTAAATATCCATATAAATAAACAGTGCATAAAAGTTATAAATTATTTTGCATGTAATTAATTGAAATCATTAAGTGAAAGTATTTGTTCCTGAAGAAAAACATGACTTTGTACTTTACAGAGAAACCTTTGTTGGTAAGCACAGCGGTAAGATTTTTCTCGTAATTTATCACCAGGTTTGCACACAGGAGGGATTTTGGCCCACTTCTCTTTAATGGAAAACTCTCTAATCCTAAAAGATTTAGAGCTATCTTAACAGTCACATGGCTGTTCCTTCCATAGATTTTTCTATCGGGATTCAGGTCAACAGACTGAATTGGCCATTCAATAACATTAATGTGCTTCCTATTTAGCCGCTCCATTGTTGCCTTGGTGGTATGTTAGGGTCATTGTTATGCTGGAAGATCCATCCACAGTGTTCTTCAGTGTTCTGGCTGAGGGAACTAAATTCCCAAGATTTTGTGTATAGGGCCCTGTCCCAGCTTGATATTACTTTTATCCAACCACAGCAATTTCTTCAAAGTCTTCTCTGAATCATTTAGATGTTTTTTTTCTTGTCAAAGTTTATAAGTCAAGTGTACAGTTAGCTTTGATTTTGAGGCAGCACAGTATGAAAGAGAAGGTTTACAGATACAGAACATTTAATACCAGAGACAGACGCTGACTAACATGCTACATTTCATCTTTATTATTTTCTAGTTGTGTTAGTGTTGCCATCACAAGTCTTTAGGTCATCCATTGCATCCAACACTGGTCTAAGCAGTGATGTAGAAATCAACAATGGCTTCATAACTTCACACAAAGGATCCATGAGACGTCCAAAATCATCAAAGATAGCTGGAACATAGGCTCTGTCTAAATTATTTTCAGCCTTCCTTCTCGCTGTTTCCTTTTGTGATGTTTCAACATTTCCCTTCAGCTCCTCCAGTTTGTCCTTGTTTATCAGTGCACTTGAAAGATGGAGCAGACACATCAGAGTCAAAATCATAACTAAGCCTTTGGTAGTTGTGACACCACTCATGGTCAACTGTGCTGCTGCCATCAAAGTTTCTGCCAGTCACAAACAAACTGATGAATGCTGACATGAAGGACTGACACACACAAACTCACACACAGAGTGGCCTCTATGACACGGCTCAGCTGTGGGTGGGTCAAAGTACTTTCATTTCAATTCCAAAAAGTCACGTTCTCTGTGGGTTCATACTAGCAGCTCCACATTTTTAACATTTGTATTTGTGAGTGTATGTTCAGACATTCAGACTGCAGACATTTCTTTTTTTTTCTTTTCTTTTTCTTTTTTTGTGTCCCGTTTGGATCTTTAGTCATCAGAATTGTTGTCTTAAGGCCAAGAAAGATGCCAAGCGGATTTATTTTACCAAGTGGATCATCATGGCCTTGCCATATTGGTCCATTTGATTGACCTTTATTATAATTATGTATTTATTTTATTTTCGGTTGCTACAAATGGGACAGACATGACTGGGGGATAGGACAGGGAGAAAGAATGAAAGAAAGAGAGGGAGAGAAAGAAAGAAAAACAAGCAAAACACCTGGATCACCTGTATGGAGAAAAAAAACAGAAGAGAAAGCAAACAAAAAAAGAGCAACATAATAAAAAACAGCACCATCACAACAAACTAGCTAGCAGTAGATAACAGTAGATACTAAATATTAAACGATATTGTGCAGCACGCAAGATAGACAGCGCACAATGTGCTTTGAGGCAGCAGCCAAGAAAGGTGTAGTCCGCGTCTGTGAACACCCGTGTGCACACCTGTGTGGATCAGCATGCTTGTATTCCAAAGGTTTCTCCATGTAACGATCTGCTAGGGAGTGTGGGGAGCCACAGCCCTGTCCTCCAGGGTATGAGGGTACGGAGCAGAGGCCAGAGGGGGTTGCGGTGGCGTGCCCGCGGGCTCTGCCGGCAGCCAGCTGTGCCAGAGAGGACCGAGCTTCAGGCCCAGAGGCCAGAGGCCTGAGGGCATCCCATCCCCCGGAAGGGGCCCAGCCGGGCCACAGGCGCCAGGCCCCGCCAATCGGCCACCAGGAGTGAGCCGGTACATACATGAGCGCCCAGCCCCAGACGACAAGGACCACCAACACACCAACGTCTGAGGGCATCAGCCACCGGCAGGGAGTGTGGTGAGGGGAGATAGGCCTCCGTACTTTAGAGGGCCTGAGATGTACCCAGAGAGGTTGAGTCTAAGACCCAACCTGACATATAGACACAGACGAACAGGCGTACGCGGACACAGACATGCATTCCCACCCCATATGCACAACCAAATACTCGGCACTCACCCAACGTGTAGACAGACACAAATAGACACTGCACAGATAGTCGCACTCCCCAAACATACTCTATATCCCAGGTCCAGGTACCCCCGCCCTCAGAGGGGCAAGCCGCACCTAGACCCAGGAGATGTAACCCTTCTCTCTGGGGTGGAGGCAAGCGGACCACCTCCTTATCTGCAGTAGCAGGGAGGCCCCGCATCCCAGACCCCAATCTGACGGCCAGCACCTCCTCCCAGCCCCCCAGCCCTGACGGCTAACAGAACCGGGGTGAGTGAAGACCCCAAACCTCCCTGCGCCCACTCACAAATTGAGCAGGTGGTGAAAGAATTACTTTCAGTGCTGTAGATATAGAATTAAACGTTTGCACCTCACCTGCTGCCATCCGTTCTGTAAAGGGTCCCATTGCTCCAGAGAGGTCCAGAGCAACTGCTTTAGCTTGAACATTGCCGTCAGCTGCTCCAGTGACTCAAATTTGGTCACCTCCATCTTTATTAATTAAAAACAGAGAATGGGAGAGTAAGTTGTTTTCAGGTGGTCAGAAATTTGGCTTTCAAAATTAAAGTAACAACTTTTTTTTTAGCACACATTGAAACTGTTATGGCCTGATCTAATTTCTATGAAATATGTTTACATTGAAAGAAGAAATACCTTGAATTTCTTCTGGTAGGCTATGCAGGAGGATGCTTTGGCCTGTAGCTTTTCTATGGAAATCTTGATCTCCCTCAACAGCAGATGCACTTGTGATGAATCAGCATTGATGTCTAGAATTTGTGGATCCTACACATTGAAATCCACAAGTTTTTAATTATACCAAATGTATTTTGTTTTTTTTAATTGTCCATTAGTTAGCATTATTAAAAAGAAAAATAACAACAAAATTAAAAACAAAGTCATCATTTTTTTATACCTGCAATTTAAGCTGGATTTTCATGTCCTCCTGTTTGATTTCCTTTATATCCTTCTGCAAGCAGCTGCAAAACTTTTCCATAGTACCATTCCGCTGTAGCACTGCCTTTAGCATGACAGAGCTTAACGACTCAATAAAGGGTTCCAGTGCGGCAAACTTCACAAGATCTTCTGGTGGTGTGGGAACTGAGTACATGTTGATCAGATCGTACATTTTGGATACTGATTTCTGCTCTTCTTTTATTTCTATAATCTAGCAAAACAAAAAATGGAAATATGGAGTCAAGTAAAGCAGAGAAAGGAAGCTGAGGAAAAAGAAAACAAGCTGCTGTTTTATTGGTTTATCGGATTTAATTATTAAACAGGAGCGTCTCACCCTCTCCTGAATCTCATCCACAAATGTGAGAAAGTCAGCCAGCTGAGCTGTAGTAGAAGGACTGAAACCTAGTTTAACTTCGGCCTCACAAACTTCCGTCACTATGGCGTCTACTTTCCTCTTAGCGAGTTGGGTGAGCATGTGATTGATGACCTTAAATCACATTTTATGGTCAAAAACATTTCCAAATGTTTCCAAAACAATCAAGAGTAAAATTTAGATGAAAAACAAAAAACAAAATAATAATGGGAAAAAAAATACATTTTAGTGGACTAACTTATTGAGTGTATTGCATGCATGTGCAGATAGGCTAATCCTAACCTCCAGATTTCGGAGGGAAGATGACACAAGCTTCTCTTTGAGCTGTCCTTTGTCCACAACCAGTAAACCAAGATGTGTCCTCTGCTGAATACCCGCGGCTTCCTTTTGCTGTGTGGGGTATAACTTGAGCGCTTTTTGAAAGAAGGATAAATCTGTGAGATAAAATCAAGAATTATCAGCAAAAAAGGAAATAACATGTATCTTGTGGTTTCTTTGCTTTTTGTAAACAAACCACAAGAACAATAAGTTAACAAGTAAAACTTATTAACTTATTATTCTTCGTGACTTTATTTTATTTTCTCCTATTCAGAAACATGTCCAATATCCCCATTTTGCTTTTTTAGACCGAACGTTTTCCCAAGAATATTAAAAGCATTTATAATGTAAGGTGTTCTAAAATAAACATAACAACCATCAAACTAAGAATGAAAAAAATGTTTTAAAAAATCAATATAGTATAGGCTACAACAATTGATTGACCCTGTACTGTTACCTAAACCTACAGTGATAAGAAAGATTCCATGTCATATCCATATCATTACGTACACTGACTTTTACTTGTAGAGAGACTCTGCCAAACTTGTAAAGAACAATTTAATTTGCTGAGAACAATCAAACTGTGGGGTCTATGATCCAAGCTATGATCTAAGATATAGAGGCTTCAACAGAGAGTGGAATGAATATGCTAAAACAAAATATTGCTGCAAACTGACTGCTGGCTACAAGAAGAGAATAATAATTTTCTTAATGGAGTAGAAATAATAATATGTAATGGTCTCTGAAGGTATGTGAATTTGGTGACAGCTTGAAGTATTAAAAGACAAAATGAAATATGTTTTGTAAGGACACAATTGAAATCACACTGAGTCATATGGATCCTGTCTGGGCAGTAAACTATAAAACATTTCCATAACAAAAAAACGCATTAAAGAAAAGCAGCAGGCCAAGAAAGGACCGAAAGGACCAATGCAAAAGTTAAATAAATATTAAAAAGCATATTATGAGGGAGGACATTTGTCATATTTCAACGATACACCCAGTGACAACACATGAATGTGCTGTTTTTAAGTGTCCAACTATCTGACAAATAAAACCTTTATCTTTTCAAAACAAAGACAAAAAACACAGAAATTTACAGAAAGCTCTAACAGTGTTGATGCTGATGTACTGCACATTACCTTGATCCTGTCCCTGCAGTGCATCCAGATCCAAACTTTCATTCTCCTTGTAGATTCTCAGAAAGTGCTCAAACATGTGTGAGTACACGTTTGCAGCAGCAAATACAATCTGGAATGACCTCTGAAGGAGAAAAATACATCAGCTCAGTTCAAAGCTATCAGGACGCCATGAGACCGTAGGAAAACAACACAGTAAAAACACTGACCTGGATGCTTTGCTTTAAACTTTGCAGGTAGACGTCATTGTTTAGGATAACTTTCAAAGAGGGTGCATTTTCATATTTATTTACCACCTTCCAGAAACATATAAAACATTCAAATAAAATCCCATATTAATTGCAAATTAAAATTCAACATAACCATAATACTTCAATCATATCAAAAAATCTGACAATTTTAAGTATAAATATGAGGCAGGTTGAAAATATGTTGAAATAGATTGAAAAACGTCACTAACCTCACCCCTTTGAGGTTCAATCACTGAATTAAAAATAGGATCTTTAGTAAGATCCTTAACTGACGTCACCATGTTCTCAAAATGCTTGATAAAATCTGCAACAGTCTCCTGTAGGAAATAGAAACATAATGTTGATGGGTATTTTCTGATTAGAAACAATAAACTATACAGTGTAAAAACTAATCATACCCAGAAGTTCTCTTCAGAGGGTTTATAAGTCAAGCTGTTTGTGTCCAGGATCAACTCAGACATGAATACAGGATGGAATTGAGGAGCTTCTGACTCAATAGTCTGATGAAGATACATATATTGGCATAAACAAGAATGTGTTCTCTTGACATCTCGATTTCTCATGGCTACAAAAATAAATGCAATATTTTTACAGTTACTTGTACTGAATAATTCCCCTACCTTTTCATCCATCTCTTTTTCAGTACAGTCAGTGGCAGCGTCTGAGTCAAGGGTCCAGCTTTGAATGATGGCATTGCTGGGTGTTGGACCTGCCTGCACTTGCAGGAGAGTCAGTATTTCATCCACTGCAATCACTGCACAGCTGTGCAAGGTGGTGATAACCAAATAGTCAACAAGTCGAACAAAGCTGGGCAGGTAAGAAACAAAGACATCGTTAGTGTGACAGATGTGCTTGAGCCATGATTATCTGTTCTGTATTTTTGCCATTTTGCTTATTTACTTATGTGAGTGTTTTGTTATTAAAACAAAAAAGTACAGTATGCTTAATATACAAATCAATACAGAAAACATATTACATTTTGGGAAGCAAAGACAGAAATAAAATGCACCCACTGGATGACGTGGTTGAAGAAAAAAGACATGTTGGTCCCTGATGCGATCTTCTTTTCTTGTTCTGTGACAAACCGAGCATGAACAGGCTTTGAACTTTGTGATCTACATCTGGATATACAAATCAACTTTCTCTATTGTGTCAAGACTATCTCTGCAACCTACATCCCCACAGTGCAGCATGGATACTCTTTAAGTACCTATAATGCGTGTAGTGTGCGTAACATCAGCATGTCTGCTTAAATTGTAAGAAGAGAGCTGGTCACCCCGACCTCTTCAGAGATGGCTGTTGTCTCCCCCTACACAAACTAGTGAAAAGCTTGGGTGCTTCACCAACCTGCTGTCGTAGCCATTTTTGCCACGTGAAATCTGGCCAGTTAGAGGAAAAGTCAGGCTGCTTTCATTCATCCTACCCAACTCACCAGACAGTTACAAAAAAACATTGTGCTGTTGGCAATTGCTACCTGACTCTCAGAGTCACATTTCAACAGTCGCAGCGACAGAAAACTGCATCACACCCATAGTTTTTAGAACCTGTATAACATTAAGTATATGACGTGTGATTGTTACCCAAATTACTCCAGCACATTTCCCAGACAGAATATGGCTAGCCCAGTGGACGACACCTATTTAAGTTGTGGAATAAATATGCCTATAGAGGGTGGCCATGGTAAGTGTGTGTATTACTTAGGCCCAGACCGTGCCCATGTGGCTAGCAGGGGTCTAGCCTAATGCCTGAACTGCCTGAACAGCTGCATATGCTTGGTTTTCTCATGGTGTCTTACAGAGTCCACTGAAGGAAGTCTTTGAATTATACAGAGTCCATATAAGCCTATGGACACATGGAGTTCATATGGACTCTTACATATGAAATATGTAAGACAGAGAGATGAAAGAGAACAGTTGGTTACATTGTAACCCAGATTCTCAGAGTGAAGAGACTATCTCTCCAGTTCCAACCTGCTCAGAAAGGTCTTCAAGCCAAGGTTAACCTATGTGGCTTATATAGCCACAGTGGCAATTAGTTCGTGGCCACCAGCATGTGTCTTAAACAGTATCCACATCATGTACGCACCAACACGAGCTTTAGCATCCATCAAGTAGCGGCCACAGGTATAAACTGTCTCCTCCTTTACTAGTTCATGAAACCCCTTCAGGTCGCTGTATGCCTGATAATAAGAAAGAAAGCAATAATGTAATAATAACCTTATAACCAATGTAATGAAACAGACAATATCAGTATATACATACACATACACATATATATATGAAAAGTTCTTATACAACTGCACCTCTTGTAGTTGTTTGATCTTACTGTCCTGGAATTCCTGCAGTGTGTATGCATACTTTTTCTTCACGTGACAGAAGCCTGTTTCAATAAGTTGGCAGCACATTTTCCTAATATCCATCAGTGCAGGACTTAGATTCTGATTAACATAGACAAATGTAAAGAACATGATAAAAGAACCACACTTTTATTAAAATCTGTATAATTCAAAGACTTTCTCTCTCTGAAAATATTTAGAGCTCACTAAAAACAGACTTCAGTTTGTACATACACATACCGGGATGACAATAAACAAATTTTTTTGTAGTGACTCCCTGGCCAAAGTCATCTTGTTGGCACGAACATTTCTGTGCCAGACATAGAAAGGTTTCCATAGTCTGTAGCGTGCAAAGAAGGGGATGCATCGCAGCTTGCATACGTTCTTTTCCCAGTGCTTCACAATTAGCAATCCTGCATCATCACCATCAGACTCCGAAATCACAGTTTGACTGTCAGTCAAAACAAAGTCAGTACTGTGGTACTCATTAAGTTGAGATTTGGAAGTATAGTCCCGCTGTATATAACTCTTAATGGGAAGCCTTGGGAGAGGGGGGGTTGACATCACACCCTTTAAGGGCTGAGGAAAGAAGAGAGAAGTTAAGTTTTCCAGTTATAGTGGCAATTATGACAGAAAATTGCTTTAGACATATTTTGGAACTACCTATTCACTGTACACTATAGATATTGTTTACTGATGTACTACAGCACTATATTGCTTTTTAATGTAAAATATGCTACCATTATTACAAATTCCTCAAACAAGCTTTATTTGTCACCTACACAATCATACAGAGTACGATACGCAGTGAAATGTTTCGCGTCTGAGCTGCTGACAGGCTGCAGAAGTAGCCACACCATTCCAGGGCTTGGTTTTTAGCATGGGGGGGTCTAACCAGGATCCTTACTTAATGGATACTGGGTGGGAATCGAACTTCCGACTCCCACTCCAAAGGTGTGTAGTGTTACCGCTACATTATCAAGCTGCCTGAATATGTCAAGGGACCTCTTTTATGATACAGTATTTACTTTAACTAACTTTAACTTATAAATACTAGACTAGAGTACTTTCTGTACTGTGTGTGCAATGCTTGCGACATCAGACAAGGGCTGGTCACACAATATTTTAAAGGGCAAGCTTTTTTAAAATCATACCTATTGACTTCTCATACCTGTTGGACATTTTTAGTGGATGGCAGAGGAGGTAGGTGGACAGCTTCATGGTGCCTTTGTTTCAGATCTTTTGGTGTGGATGACTGCTCAGAGGCTTTTAAGTGTTGGAGACTCGGTTTCTTAGGTCTCACAAGCCTCTTTGGCACAACCTACATTAAAGGTAAGCAAAAAACTGCATAAGCTCATAACAGTTTGATTCTTTTATGGATGTGAAAAGATTTATAACGATAGCTTGACTAACTTCCTAAAGAAAATGCAGTGTGAATGCTGAAAGCTGAATGGTTTGAGTTGAACTGCTGTAATTATTGAATTATTTAAGGAACATGTTGAAGCTGTTGAAATATACTAAATCATTCCAAAGTGCAGAACTGGTGAAAGCCAAAGTTTGCACACAAAAATGTAGAAGAATGAGTGTTAATATTTCATCTGGATTTGATTAAAAAAACTCAAAGCGTGTACTGCTAAATATATAAACACTGGCAGCCACCAGAATAACCCCTCAGCCTCCTAGTAGATGCAGCTATGACATACACCCTCAGTGACTTCCTTTTCAGTTATTGCATTCACATGATTTCATAAAATAGGGCATGTTTATGCCTTTATTGGATAGCTCAGCAGTGAAAACAAACTGGGGGACAGGAACGTGGGGAGACAGAGGGCGAAGACACCCATCAAAGGCCCAATGGTTGGACTTGTTCTTGCGCCACTACACTCTGGCTATGTGGAATATGGTCACCTGTGGCCCCTTGTGCAGACAATGCAATTCCAAAAAGTGAAGCAATGCATAGTTGGATACAGTTTTAGCCTAGAAACCAGGCAGAATGAATCCCTTAAACCCTTAATCCCAGGTGAATATTTGATAGTTTTGAGACGTTTACATTATCACTGTAAGAGGCACCTTCTAAAAAAACCCCCCCAAACAAACCAAACTAAATAAATTGTACAACACAGTATTAAGCAACAAATTGCCACAAATGCTGATGTAGCAAATATGATACAAATTAAAGCTCATAGTAGGCTTTTTTCATACATATTATCGTCTAATACCTGTTGGTCAGTGGCATCTTTAGAGGATGGCTGAGAAGTTAGGTCGATAACTTCACGGCGCCGTTGCTCCAGACTTTTAGATGACTGTGGCTCTGTGTACCAACCTGGAAAAATCATCTCTTCGCGAGCTTTTAAATGTAGAACACTGGGCTCGTTTCGTTTTACACATCTCTTCAACACACCCTACATTTAAGGAAAGCAAAAGACATGCAAAAGCCCCTATCATTTCATTTATTTTATGGATAAGCAAAAACTCCTATGGATGACACTGGGTATACAGTAAACTGGATCTCATACCATCTACCATTTGAACTTAATAAGCCAAGTCTCACCTGGGGATCTCTGAATGGAGGCTTTGGTGGGTCAGGGGGCTTCTGTAGTTCAGGAAGCTTTTGCAGCAGCTCTGTGACAGTATCAAGTAGAAACCAAACTTATTCCTAACATTTGCAAAAGAGGTTGACTACCCGAGACTTACTGGTTATATGTCACTCACTATAATTTTAAAGACATAAAGGCCTAGATGACCTCTAATTTCCTGTTTCTAAATTCAGATAGAAATCTTAGAAATGGTGTCTAACCAGATTCTTACTCTGGATGGCATTACCTGGGCTCCAGTAACACTGGGAGGAATCTTGAAGTTTTGACCAGGAAATGTCCTTCAATGTGCATATTAAGCAAATATGTAGGACTGCTTTCTTGCATTTACGCAAGATCCCTTTAATTAAAAACATTCTTGCTCAGGGTGATGCTGAAAAATTACTTCATGCATTTATTACTTCTAGGCTGAACTATTGTAATTAATTTGATGCGGAGACTCCCGCAACACTACACAAGCAAAAGTAATGAGAAACAACTTTATTCAGTGACCAACTGACCAACTGATTTTTTAACTACATTTTTCCATCATCTTCCTCTTTTAATGTTCCTGTACTTATATTTACTTTTAAATTTTATCTTTTTTTATTCTTTATATTAACTTATTTGCATCTTTCTGTGTAATTTTGAGTATGTATTACGTTAAGACATGTGGGGATTTTTTCCCTCCCCTTTTAATCTTTAATGGTTTAGTCCAGAATCGAAGGCTGTGACTTGGGCTGTGACTTAACTAAATGACCAATACCACCTCGTTAAATGTCAGTTGGTCAGCTGGTTTATTTGTGAAGGTTTAATTATCCATTTGAAATTGTTTTCTGTTTCCTGGCTTTTACTTAAACACAAACTGTTTTACATTTTACAATGACCCTCATGAATATGGAACGCCAGGACTGCCATAATGAATTAATTAAATACACCATTAAATAATTAATTAAATGTGGCAATAATTAATTAAAATTGGAATTAATTAATTAAATAAATAGTTATGACACATGTAATTAATTAATTATTGACACATTTAATTAATTATTTATGTATTTCACATTTTAATTAATTATTGACACATTTAATTAATTAATTATTGACACATTTAATTAATTATTTATGTATTTCACATTTTAATTAATTATTGACACATTTCATTAATTATTGACACATTTAATTAATTATTTAATGATATATTTATTTATTTCATTTTGGCAGTCCTGACGCCTGGCTCTCATCATGAAATAATTTTATCTGTCAGCCTCACCCATCAAACTCAGGGGGCGGGGTTAACGCTGATCGAGTCAAAACCATTGCTTTGGCCTGGTGGCCATTGTTTCTAGCACACAACAACCGGCATGTGGAAGCTAACAGAACTGAGCTTTGAAAAACCCTGTTTGTGTGTTACCAAATACCGTTTTAATATTTTTTTAACCGAGAATGTAGTGGTTTAATCTTCATGTGTCTGGTCGGTTTGTCAAGATACAGCCTCTTTGCAAAAGTGTTTCGATGATTTCGGAGATGTCTGCCCAGTCTCACGGCAAAGCGTGGGATAGACCCGCTCGCCTCGCAAGCAATCCCACCGACAAAGCGCAGGCCCCGGTACACAGCTGTAGTAACCCCCGCTGACTTCTTTTACTGAGGTTATATTTATCGATGTTTTATTTCCTGATGTTCTTATGTGTCCTACGTGTTTCAGTCGCCAATTCTGAATTATAACTAACATTAAAAACATGTTTAAGGAGGAGAGAGAGCAAATAAATCTGTTTAACATCTGATCTTTGGGTTTTTGTTCAGTAATCAGCGTGACCTGTGTATAAACACATAAAAGAGATAACGTTGGTGTTTCCGTCATGTAGTAACTGCTGGCTTTAACTGTACAAAGGTTGTTCGACACTATGAAACACATACAGACTTCATGATGTTCGGCTAATATTTTTATTGTGAATATTAATCATGCTGACCTCGCTCTGTACACCACGCAGCGAGGTCAGCATATCCACGATATCCTCAGCTCCATGAGTTAACACAAAGTTTCCCAGCTGACTATCTAACTGCCAACTATTCCAGAGACGTGAAAATATACAGCATAAAGAAAAGTGTAAGAGACTCAGCAGCAGATTAGAATAACAGTTATACATTTAATAAATCACCAAATGAATCCAAGAAACGAGCAAACCTGTTCCGACAATTTGAATTTGTATTCCCTCAGCTGCAGACTCGCTGCTGTTTAAATGTTTGAAAAGGAAGATTAGATATAAAAAACGTCAAACATAGACTCAGTCTGCCTTCACATTTGATATGAGGCCAGCACGTATAGTGGCCTCAGCAGGCTATTACTGAAATACACGTGCTATATCATAAACTATGATATAAACAGGGAGGTCCTATTAACATGTTTAGTTTTAAAGGACACCTTCCTGCCTTTAGTCTCATTCATGAGCAGTATTAGTTTTCTTCTAACATCCAGAAGTCTGCACGATGTGTTTCATAGTTTGTAACAAGCCTTTGACAGGTAAACATAACATGACCGAAAAAGCAAAAAAAAAGAAAAAAAAAGAGAGAGAGTGTTGACATAAGAAGAGAAAATTCTCTCAATTATGGAGACAGACAAATGGTTCATTTATGTTTGATGTGTGTTTATTCCTCCCTAAATATCGTCGGTGAAGTTCGCCATGCATGTCAGATTTTCCTGCGCATTTTTATACCTCTGCCAACAGAGAGAGAAAAAAAATCACATTCTAACAGACAGCTGGTGCTTAGAATACAGTTGAATAACTATTAAAAAACAGATGATATTTAGATGATAGTTCAGTCTAACACATGTACCAGTGAACCATTAAACGTCTGTGAAACTATGCAGTTATGAAACGTAACTTTAACCTCAGCCAAACCGATTTGCTCAGTTGTAAATAAAACAGCGAAGTAAACGTGACCCGACAGACAGAACCTGAGTGAATGAAGTCCAGCGTTTAACCACTGAGAGCTAAAACTCAGCTGAGGTTTGAAAGCTGTGTGCCGGTGATTGGACATCAGCCGCTGATAAAGCTGTTCGCCTATAAAGTGCTCTGTAAGGAAACGAGCTCCAGCAGCTCTGCGCTCGGGGAAAACACTATATTTACTTATCTTGTGCAGAAAAATGCGCTGACATTGCGTTATATCGAGCACCGGCTGCCCAGTTAAACTGTGACTATCACCAGGTAACTAGGCGTGTTTCTTGAATTAGCAGCAGGTGTTAAACAGCTGACAGATGAGGAGGAGGATGCATGCAGGTAAACTGAGGGTCTGTTGAGCTGATCGCTGGTTTCGTGAGAAAAATGTCAGCTCGTTCTTTATGTTACAGAAGCACAGAGACACAAGACCAGGCGGAAAGAGACGATCGTTCGGTGAAAATGAGAATCTGCGAATGCAACATGTGGAACACGGAGAGTGGAATATGTAAACAAACCGGTTAACGTAACCCCCTCGGTGCACTCTGCATGCTAACTGTTAGCAGAGCTAGTGAAATCTCTGAAAACATCTGAGCACTTTTGCAAACATGTTCTATGTTGACAACCTGACCAGACATACGTCGCGACATTCGCGGCTAAAACACTGTTAAAAGTGTAGCTGGTGACAGAAAAACGGGGTATTTTAAAACTACACCACCACCATTGCTGCTTGTGATTTGATCTGCATTCTGGGATAACTGGCTGCCCCAAGTCTACACAAGCAATCGATTTTCTAGGATCGACCTGTTTTGACTTACTTTGCACGGCAACCAATCAAATGTTAGAGAAGCTGCATGGGCAGCGTTAACCCCGCCCCCTGAGTTTGATGGGTGAGGCTGACAGATAAAATTATTTCATGACGAGAGCCAGGCGTCAGGACTGCCAAAATGAAATAAATAAATATATCATTAAATAATTAATTAAATGTGTCAATAATTAATGAAATGTGTCAATAATTAATTAAAATGTGAAATACATAAATAATTAATGAAATGTGTCAATAATTAATTAATTACATGTGTCAATAATTAATTAAAATGTGAAATACATAAATAATTAATTAAATGTGTCAATAATTAATTAATTACATGTGTCATAACTATTTATTTAATTAATTAATTCCAATTTTAATTAATTATTGCCACATTTAATTAATTATTTAATGGTGTATTTAATTAATTCATTATGGCAGTCCTGGCGTTCCATACATGAAGGCTACAAGCCGAAATGTGTTGGTCACTTAATAAAGTTGTTTCTCATTACTTTTAAGTGTTGCTGGAGTCTCTGCGTCATTAGATCCTTATCTTCTCCATGCAGTAGGTGTAGTTGTGCCAGAAATATTTGTTACTATTGTAATTCATTAACTAAAAGCTTTGAAACCCCTTCAGTTGATCCAAAATGCTATAGTGAGAGTACTGACAGGCACTAGAGAGATTAAGCATATTTCTCCTGCATTAGCTTCTCTTCATTGGCTCCCTGTTAAATTGAGAATTTAATTTAAACTCCTTCTGATCACATACAAGGTCTTGAATAATCACGCCCTATCTTATCTTAAAGACATCATAGGACCATAGGACTTTGCTGTCAGACTGGTTGTTTACTTGTAGGTTTCTAGGATATTTAAAAGTAAAACAGGAGACTAGCCTTTTAGACCTTTAAGGCTTTTAGACCCTTTTATTATGGAACCAGCTCCCAGTTTGGATTCAGGACACAGACACCCTCTTTACTCTTAAGATTAGACTTAAAAACTGTAATTTATTTTTGCAATGCATATGTTTAGCGCTGGATCATGTGACCCTGAAGCCTGCTTAGTTATACTGCAATAGACCAAGGCTGCTGGGGGCTTCCTACAATGCACTTAGTGTTTCTTCTTCATTCACCTTATTTAAATACATCACTCTGCATTTATTCATTGGTTATTATTGTCTCTCTTCCACAGCCCGTGTTTTGTCCTGTCTCACTCCCCACACTCTCACACTCTTGATGGCTGCCCCTCCCTGAGCCTGGTCATGCCGGAGGTTTCTTCCTGTTAAATGGGGAGTTTACCTTCCTACTGTCGCCAAGTGTTTGCGCTCAAGGATTCGTCTGATTGTTGGGGTTTTCTCTGTACAATATACAGCGTCTTGAGGCGACGGTTGTTGTGATTTGGCGCTGTATGAACACAAATGAACAGAATAATGGATGTACCCACCTGGGGAGCCACTAGCACTTCTTTGGGCAGGGAGGATCGGCTGCGCGCCCCTCGCAGTTGAGTCCATATTCTCGTCCCTGAGAGAGTAAAAGGACAAGAGGACAGGAAGTGCAAAAAGCAAGTGCACAGTGTGATGCAACTAGCTAAAGTCACGTACTTAAAACGCTGGAAAACGTCGAAGCGAACTGACAGTTGGCCTGTACTGAACCTACCGTTAAGTTAGAAAACGTTTTCAACTTCGTTGATGCCTGATGACAGTGTTGTGATTGCAGTCACCTTGTATTTAAGCAGGCTATCGAATCAAATATTCAGCACCAGAATATCTTATTGTTCTCTCAAAATAATAATTAAACTGCCTTAGTGTTTAGAGCTTTGTCAAACTAGCTACAAAGCGCTGTACCGTCACCGAATGAGGTTTACGGTCTCCTAGCAACAAAATTATTTCCCAGCATGCAACGCAGCCTAACGTCCCTTGTTTGGCATTTTACTACAAACACACCCCTCGAGTGAAAGTGGTCTATATGCAGTTATTGCAAGCATCCGTGTAATTTGTATGAGACTACAGGGTGTCAGCGCTCCACACGTTCATCTTCTTCCACAGCTGAGCAAAACAAAAGAGTTTCATCCCCTTAACAGGCATATAACAGCTAAGAGTTAAATGAAATATACAGTAAAAGGCAGTAAAAACAACGTTTATGTCCCATTATGTCTGGCAAAATTTGGAAAACGGAATTCAACGGAATATAAATATCCTAATTTATTACGCAAAATGTAATTGGAATTGAGGTGTCCTTCTTATCATACTGACATCATGAGACTATTGTACTAGTCCTTTACAGGGATCATCTGCTGGCAGCTTGTCATACTGCATATGTCAGTTAGATATACACTGAGTAAACCACAAATATCTCAGTGTTAAACCTTTTACTTTTTTTTAAAGCATCTAAAAGTACTAAGGGACATATGGTGGAATTATAATTTTCCATTACCACAAATATAATTATTTTCCCAGACTGTTGTTCATAGATGCAAGCTTTGCATTTCACAATCATCAGTGAATCTTCACAATATCAGTGCAATTCATTCGTTTCTAAACGAACTCAGTTTGTTTCAGTTCTAGGTTCATTCTATACATATTTACTAAGCACAGGACATATTATTCTTATATATGCATTATGTGAAAAAAAAATCATTTAAAAAAATCATAAAATATCATTTTAGAGCTCATATAATCGAAAGCATCTGCCGAACCCTTAAAATAATAGCTGTGCAGTTATTTAAAGTTTGGATCTCGACATAGGAGAAACCAAACAGCCACTCCATCACATTTTACATTACTCAGAAATACTCTCCTTGTTATTCAAACATCCAACTCTTAACTCATAAAACGATATGTTCTACACATCGAAATAAAGACATCATATAATTAATAATTAGGATATCATAAATGCAGCTGACATCACTAATGTGTCCAATGTTTTGGCATTTCCATTGTCTTTAAGGGAACTCAATACAAGGATCTGACACAAATAATATACATTCAAATGATAATGAAATAGCCCTTTAAACTGAACTTTAAGTACAAGATAAGCAGTCACTTACATGGTTTTCTCTGTTCATCAAAAACACTTCATTTTATTAGAAAGAAATATCATTTTCTATTCTCCAAAACAAAAGTTTAAGGTTTTGGAATGGGACTAGGGTTTCAATCATAATCAGTGATGATCTACTTTGGTACACTGGTCCAAGCTTGGTCTCTTGTTTTGTTTTTTTTAAAGACAAAACCCCCCCGCATGGCATAATCACATGGCTTAGTGTAGGAGCTTGAAGGGGAATTTTATCAACTTTGGAAATGGACAATTTTCATTTTCAAAGTTCAGTGGTTCTTTCAATGGTTTTGGGACTGTTTCTCATTGAGCTGTTGCTAGGTAGATTAGAAATTGTTGAGATTTTAAGGAACCAATTAAATGCATTTTCTAGATGTTCAAATTTACTCCTTCACTGTAGTTGTATATTA
The DNA here is from genome assembly GCF_057381845.1 of Rhamphochromis longiceps. Classification (NCBI taxonomy): domain Eukaryota; kingdom Metazoa; phylum Chordata; class Actinopteri; order Cichliformes; family Cichlidae; genus Rhamphochromis; species Rhamphochromis longiceps. Next base: position 42,948,776 of record NC_140562.1, on the reverse strand, counting down.
GAAATATCTGTACTTTCATTTGTTTCCTCCACATTTTCAGTTGCTTTGATGCGTTCTCGTTGTATGTGATATGTGAGTTTTCTCCTCTTGAAGCAGCCCAACTTGAGAGAGACGAAAGAAAAAAAGAATCATTAGACCAGATAGTAAAACCATTATTTCAATATGCTTAATCAAGTTACACTTAAATTAACATAAAGATAAAAGTCTTTAAGTCTCACCTTAAACAGCACGACTGTGATTACAATCAGGAGCACGAGTCCTAAACTAACTCCAGTTGAAATAATCAGCAGTTTATTTGGAGGGATAATGAAATCAAACTGAACTTCAATCTGTTGCCAGAGAAAACAGAAAAGAAATCTAAGTGCTACCCAACTCTTTTTAATGTTGACCCATCTAGTAGTATTATTTGAATGAGTGAAGACTGCAGGTACCCTTCTCATTGGAAACTGGAACGGCGTAAAATCGTCTTTTTTCTGTGGGTCATAAATATAATAAATTAGGTTTACTGAAAAAGCAATGACAGAAATATGTTGTGGTCAAACTTAGACATACCTTTTGTTTAAGAGATTCCAACACAAACCGATCCTTGTTATAGCCAACATGTATAGAACTTACAAATTTTACATTTCCACTGTCTCCAGTGTATTTTTTGAGAAAAGGAAGATTCTGTAAGTTAAGATCAGATTAACAAGATTTTCTATATTTAATATAAAAATGTATATGTGGAGTATATTTTGTCTGCATATTTAGTTATTACATACGGCTGGCTTCTGTTCAAGGTCTCGGAAATTTGCTTTTCCCAACAGGGTAAACTCAGCGGCTGAATATTTCTCCAAATTGAAACTTTTGCAGACCATGGTTATGCACTTATTTTCTAGTAAGCAATCCTGTAATGGAACCAGAGGTTTAGTTTTTTAAGAGAGACCTATTAGGCTTTTCCTGACTTTCTGTCATACACTCACTGGCCACATTTTTAGTTACATCTGTTCAACTACTTTTTAACACATATATCTAATCAGCCAATCAAATGGCACGCAATACATTGCATTTAGACATGTAAACTTTGTCAAGATTACCTGATTGCGTTCAATCTAAGCATTAGATTTGGGATTATTTATGTGATTTGTGTGACTTTAAATAAAATATAAGAGGTATAATAAGATGCAAGCCATCAATCCCAACCATCCTACCTGTCACCGGATACCAAGCTAGATTAAGAGGTGGGCACAGGAGGAGACCGATGGTTTATGACAAATTTTGGCTTTGTATTATGTTCCTGGAACCTTCTGATTATGATAAAAGTTAGCTTAAGTAAGAAAATTAGCTAAAATGGCTTATTTAAGAGAGAGCCTCGATTGAAAGGCTACAGCAAGGTCCACTGTAAGAAAATGATGTCATTATTCTGAACTGTGAACAATGCAGAGTGATTCCAGTAGAGTACAAGCATAAAAACACAGAAACAAACACAACAGGTTACGCTTATGATTTGACAATGTTGTGAAAGTTTAAGCATATAGTCAATATACAAGCAATATTTTTTATGTGAAATCCGTTGTACTTACCTCAGACGTCTGGTTAGTAGTGGCTGTGCACTGCGTTTTGTTCTTAAAGAGACAGAGTATGGTAAGCTTTAAGGCTCTATATTTTCATATCCAGCACCAGTATGACTGAGAAATGTTCTGGCAGACACAAAGTTACCTCCTTGACAAAGACTTCATAGCTTTTTATTTCAAAGTTATGCTCCAGTTCAGTTGGGAAGAACATGGTAACATTGACAGGAAAATCCTTAAAACCAAAGTTATCTATCTGTAAATTGGTAGAGAGAGAATGGTCATTTTAAATACATACATTTTTTGTATATTTTAGTTTATGTATGAATATCAAAATATTGATACCACCCTCCCATCTGCCAGCTACAGTCAGTAAGTGTAGCTTAACATTTACTTGAACCTATCGATATTGTTTTGGGACCACTGTCCAAAGTAAATGTTGGTATTTTTATTGATCCAGTGAAATGATCACTCGGTCCAGCGCAGAAGGCCGCACCAACAACAAGCTGAATTACCTTCTTTCTGCTAATATTTTTTTATCTCTTTATAAACTGCTACTGTCAAGAGAACACATGGCAATCCGGTTGTTCAGTCTGACGTCACTAGCCGTGTCTGGACCTAAACTCCGCTGCAGGTCCATATATCAAACGATCACTATGGCATTACTGAGAGTTGAAAAACTGTCTAAAGTCTTTCATCTTTAATAAAATGATCAGCGTTCTGCTCTACCAGGTGTAACAATTGAGTTTAACATCCAGGCATCCATGAAAACGGAATTTATGACATTTAACGGAGTTAGAAGTTAGCAGGGAGTTAGCTCGCTAGCTTCTATCTAAATACAATATAGCATGTCCTGACTGCGGGGTTTTGGAAACAAATTAAAACGTACAGCTCTGATATCACTTCCAGCATAAATGAAGACAGAAAACTAAACAGCAGTGACGTTTGTAGGGTTACTGAAGTTGGGCTAGCTGCTATATAATGATGTGCTACGTGACCGCTAGCGACACAGCTATGTTAGCATAATATAAACAAGCTAACTTTTTTTCCACTCGATAAAAGTTAACGTGAGTGTTCTCAGTGGTCAGGAACAAATGTAATTGCATGGCAGGATGCTGTAAAAGGACCAAACTTCAGCCAGGAGAACAACTGAGATAATCCATCCACAATACGAGGTTAGTCATTCATATACTGCTGCATGGGCTGGGCTGTAGTTACATCCTAAGGTTTTAAAAACTGAGCTTAAATAAATGATTACCGGTAATAAAAGCCGAGGGAGGTCAACAGTGATCACTGACTGTTTTAGGAGCTTTTTGAGATTAAATAGAAGAAAATACAAAACATTAAACATGTTAACAACACAAAAGCCATATTAAATGCAGACTACTTTAGGCCCGGAAGTAGGATTCGTCACGTCATCACTGAACAATCGGATTCAACAATGAAAATGTGAAATTCAGTTCAGTTTGGTTTTTTATCAAACTGAACATGCTCCTGGATAGTGGTCAATAATATATATTAAATAATAAATAAAATATATATTTTTATAAAATAGTGAATGCCCTTTTCAAACTTCAAATGAAAGAAAAAGTATTCATTTTGATCATTGATCATCAGTTCTGTTGAATGGTTTTTTGACAGTGTAATTATGTCTTACCCTGTATGTAATACCCATTTCTTTAGGTGCAGGGTCCTCTGTTGTGAAGTTCAGATAGGTAGCGCTGTCTTGCTTCCTGAAAATATGTTCGCAGCATGCAGCTGAACAAGTATGCAACTACAGACTTGCAGAAATAAATAACATAGAAGCATTCCATAATATTTTGTGTGAATAGTGAAACTTACACTGTTAATATCATTTTAATTTCATATTGTACTGGGATATTTTTGGTCAGTGCACTGGTCCTATTAGAGTCTTGATTATTACTGTAGATGAGAAAGCAATGTCTTTTAATATCAGAAGCAATTTTTTTAAAGATATGGTTTGTATGTTAAGTATTTCCGTACCTATTAGCATCAATGGTCATGGAGATTGTATCATCCCATTCAAAGTCATGCATGACATAGAAAGAAGATTCAAACGTTGCCTTTTTGTGGGAAGAAATTAAAAAGAGGTTAGGCCTGATTCATAGACGAAGAGAAAAATATTTCTCAAAAAGTTTCAGAAAGCTTGTGACAGTTCCCCATTTGTGAAACTTGAGTTCTGTCTGCTGGGAGGATATCTGTGTGTTTTGTGACTCACAGAGGATCTGCTGCGAAACAGAGGAAGGCTCACACCACATATGTTTTTGTCAAGTACTCCTTCTAGATCTGAGCATTTGTGGGGCGTTGATCTTGATGACTGTTTTAAGAAAAAAAAGACTTTTAGAATAGTCTCTGCTGAGACTCTTTAGAATAACAACTTTTTCAGCTACTGTGACAGTTTTTTTGATATTCTGTAAGACTGAGTTTAAAATTTTGAAGATTGTAGACTGTAAGAAAGAGCTCTTTGTACCTACAAACAACTCCAAGTCCCACTAAATAGTTCCTTAAGTCTTCTGTGTTTCATACAAATGTCTCCCTTAAACATAAATTAGAGGTTTTTCTGTTTTTTTATTTGCTATACACCAGCCCCCTGCCAAACACCAGACAGCCAAAATAAGCCACAAACCCATTGGTTTGTACAAAGTGTTGTTGAGGTACAAAGTTAATTGAGTCCCCCGAGCTGTCTGAATTCTAAAATCATCTGAAATGTGTGAATAGTGGGGACAACAATGAGCGAAGTGTTTGCAAAACTCAGCACCCAGACTCAGGTCTGGGTGTTTTCTTAATGGAAATTTGATTAATGTACAAAATAATTCACTTTAAGGTCATTTAGTTCTAGTCTAATTTTCTTTGTTCAAATTGTCTTGTTCATATGGGTGATGTAGCCAACTACTGCCAAGACCAAAGTCAGCCATATTGCTTTAAAGTTGCTGCTGTTTGCTGAATCCTAATATTGACTTAAGCGTTATATCCAGTAATCAGTACTGGTGGATTTAAACTGGTTGTCGATTAAATTTAGTACCGACTTTCCATTCATTAGCATTAGAAAGCATTAAATGGCCTTGCTCTGAAGTACATTAAGGTGGTGGGGAAGGAGCCTGAGTTAGTGCGTGAGGTTAAGAGTTAACTGGAACCACTCTCCTGGTGAGGGGCTGAACTTTGCCTAAGTCTGGAGCTGTCCTTGGTGAGAGGTGGCAGGTTGTGGTGGATATCTTAGTATTCCCTTGGCTTGCTGCCTGTACATTGTGGTTTTTCCCAGTGGACGAGAGGGTTTGTTCTCTGAGCCTTCGGGTAAGGGAATATATCCTGACTGTCGTCTGTGCTTATGCATTGAAAGACTATTGAGAGTACCTGGCCTTCTTGGAGCCCCTGTGCGGGGTGGTGTCTCTGTCATCCTGCTGAGAGACTTCAAAGCTCATGTGGGCAATGACAGTGAGACCTGGAGGGGCATGAATGGGAGGAATGGCCTGCTAGATCTGAACCCGAGTGGTGTTCTATTACTGGACTTCTGTTTAAACTGCATAACAAACACCATGTTTGAACATAAGGGTGTCCATAAGTGCACGTGGCACCAGGACACTTTAGGTCCCAGGTTGATGATCGATTTTGTAATCGTATCATTGGATATGCGGCCATATGTACTGGACACTCGAGTGAAGAGAGGTGCTGAGGTGTCAACTTATCACCACCTGGTGGTGAGTTGGGAAGGTGGCGGTGGATGATGCTGGACAGACCTGGGATGCCTAAACATATAGTGAGGTGCACTGGAAATGCTTGTCAGAGGCCCCGGTCCATAAGATCTTCAACTCCCACCTCCAGCAGAGCATCGACAGCATTCAGAGGGAGACTGGAGACATTGAGTCTGAATGGACCATGTTTAGCACCTCCATTGTTGAAGCTGCTACACTGAGGTACGGCCGCAAGGTGGTTGGTCCCTGTCGTGGTTGTAACTGCCTCTACCCCTGAACAATATGGTGGACACCAGAGGTAAAGGGAACCATCAAGATGAAGGAGTCCTATTGGGATTAGTTAGCCTATGGGACTTTGGAGGCAGTTGATAGGTATTGATAGGCCAAGCGGAACGTGGCTCAGGTAGTGGCTGAAGCAAAACCTCAGGAGGAGTTTGGAGATGCCACGGAAAAAATACTTTTGGACTGCCTCTAAGAGATTCTGGCAAACCTATAGGCATATCAGGAGGGGAAAGCAGTACTCTACCTGCACTATGTATAGTGTGGGTGGAGCGCTTTCGACTGAGGACACTGTCGGGCGGTGCAAGGAATACTTCGAAGACCTCCTAAATTCCACTCGCACATCTTCTTGTCTATCTCTGGGGGTGAGACCACTAGTTCCTGAAGGCTATGGATGTTGTAGGGCTTGACTGACACACTTCTACAATGTTGCATGGATATTTTGGCGGTACTTCTTGATTGGCAGACTTAGCTGGGGGTTCTCATCCTCAAGAAGAGGGTGTGCTCCAATACAGACTCACACTCCTCAGCCTCCCTGGGAACGTCTATGCCACTTCACCATATTAATATATAGGACCGGACAAATTCAGTTACTGGTAAATAAGGTTAGTTATTTGCATGGAAACAAGGGTTATGATGCTATTCCACCATTGCAGCCCTCAGGGAGCATGTAAAACGTACTGCCTGCTAGGTCGGAAAAATCTGTGAACAAGCAATCAATTAGGATCCAAACAATGGGAACCCAGATGACCGGGCAGACAGGAAAAAAGGCCTTGGCAGTTTCATGGACAACACTCCCTACAATTAACTGCACGCTTCCAGGAACTGACATATTGAGTATGCAGGGGCAGATGTCATCGACACTGTGCCACTGCCCTTACAATGTGCAGTGAACTCTGACTTGCTTTGGCAGGTGCATTTCCACCATTGTGCTTTATATTAAAATGTGTTTGTTTCTTGCAGCAATCTGTTGATCTGCTAAATAGCAAACATCTACACGACATAACTGACTACATATTGTTTTCAAAATAATATTATAAATCTGGTTATACGTCTTGCTGTTAGGCTCTTGATAATGGGAAAATGAACTTGGGAGGTTTGAAAATGTCTGTTTAGACACCAAGATTACTAAAAACTAAACAATTGAGAGTTTTTTGGTGGCCGTCTTAAAAAATCCACCATCTTGGATTTTCAAGTGGATAATCAAGTAAACTTTAAATGTGTATTAATCTGAGGAATTGTGCCAGATTTGGTGCTTATATTACTATTTGCACAATTTTTTAAAATTATCTGCTCCACTATTTATTCCTCTCCTTATTTTTCTGTTATTTGTCTTGTTTTTTTCCCACTATTTCTGGATTTTTAATAAATTATATATTTCTTTTTATGAAGCACTTTGTAACTTTTTAACAAAATTTGCTATTATTATTATTATTAATAATCATAATAATAATAATAATAATAATAATAATAATAATAATAATAATAATAATAATAATAATAATAATATTACTACTACTGTCATGAACCAGCAATTGAGGGAACAACTAATACTCTTCAAAGGTTTGTATACTTTTGACCATTAAGTTGCTCCAAAATCATAGTAACCTTATTTTCATGAAAAGAATTGTTCACTGAAATATTATGTGACAATATTATTTTTCAACTTGTAGTATTTACACCAAATACATTTAGATGCTTTTCTTAATCCCAGCAGAAACATGGAAGAAGTTAAGAGAGCTCAGTTTCTGAACACACTTTTACATATGCATATAGCACACCCCTCATGCACATACAGCAGTGCTCCCCACAACCTGTAAATTTAGTGATGTGTAAAACCATGGCTTGATTCTTTAAATAGCAGTTGTTATTCAAATCTATTTTGGGATTAAATTAGATCATTTAATCAGATTAGATGAGTTTAAAGTCTGAGTTACCTCTATAAGTGTCATTCTACTGAAGGAGAGGCCTGGAGGATAGTGCATCGCTAGCATGGTGTTGTACGAGTCATCACCGTGATTGGCCAGTTTTATAGACACGTTGAAGTACGCATCTTCTGCCACTAATAATTGTGTAGTCCTGAGAGAAACAAAGAACCTTTTACATTAAACATGTGACTTCAGTCTTATAGTTTCTATGCTATGATTGTCACATATACGTACATAAAACTGAAATCCACATCCAGTTCAGCGATACAAGTGTCATTTTTTCTACACGCTTTTTTAAAGGGAACCTGTGAAAAAATAATACATCTGTTTATCTGATGTCAGAGAATTGGTTTGTATCAAAATATAAAGTTCTAAAAAGTTGGAGTAGAACAATTTCGATGTCTTATTGGATCCAAATGATGTTGATGTGACAAACTAAGTTAACTTTTAATTTGGTAAGTATGTTAAAGTCCCGTCAAATGTAAAGAAATTAATATGCTGCCAAAAGCTTTGTAGTTTACAGGCTCTGTTGCCTGTTATCCTCTTATAAGTTTGCCTATGCTTATTATGGGCATGAATGTAATGGTAATTTGGGGCTTTTAAGAATTTCTTTTCTTTCTTGGTATGTATTATTGTGGAATTAGCCACAGTTCACTGAAATATCTTTAATTAATTAAAAAAAAAATACAAATTGGGTGTACAAGTTTTAATTTATCCAAACAAGGTAAAAACTATACATACCGACCCAAATACATATGTATACCCCACTAATATTTAGTTAGCAAGCTGCAACATAACCAGATGTTTTTGGCAGCCATCAAGAAACTTAGGGCTGAATATTGGATCACTTTTCTTAGCAGAACTTTTAGAGTTCATTTGGTTGCTTTCCTGGCACGCACCTGGCTCCTAAGCTTAGTCCACAAGGTTTCAATAGAGCTGAGGTTTGGGCTTCGGGAAGGCCATTCCAAAAGCTTTATCTATCCCATAAGTTTATTATTTAAGGCCTTGTATGTGAGGAGCAGGATTTTAAATTCATTTATATAATTTTAGATCAACTGAAAGTGATTCAGGATGTTTTCAGGACATCCTGATAATAACAAATTACAGTAGTCCAGCCTAGAAGTAATAAATGTATGAAACTAGTTTTTTTAGCATCACTCTGGCGGAGTCTACAGCCTGGTTATGGACATCATCTTTACAAAAGTGAAGGACAAAGGACAAGAATGCGATGGTAAAGTGGAAACTGCATCGAGAACAGAAACAAATGCATGATGTTGCTAACAGAACTTTGGGCCTTTGCAAACACCTGAACAAACCACATGCTAACCCTAAGCAACCCAAGACCCCAGAGTACCGTTAGCCCAGGTAATGCCGCCCCCGGCCCAGTACCCTGACCCTGAAATGCAACTGTCAGTGTTCAGGGTAGAGTAGAAAAGCACTATATAAGTACCGATCCATTTAACATTTAATTTCATTGTATGGTGTTTTGCCACCGTACATACCTCAACAACGGACTGCCGTTTGCTGTCCACATTCAGGGTGGTGGCTGCAGTCTCATTGTCAGCTTGGGAAAAGTTACATTTGATGCTGATAGGTGACAATAATTCACTCACACATTTCTGTAAAGCAAAACCAGAACAAAAGGTTTATCTGTTATATAGAGTTAGAAATTATTTGTTTATCTCTGAAAGTTTGAGTTTAAAAAAAGCTAAAGGACAGGATAACAAAGGATTAGGATCATGGTTAACATTACTGTTATTCTTTTATCTCTTTACCCCTTTGAAAGCCTACTAGGAGTAACTCTTGAAGTAATTAAATGTCATCTTTATGGGGAAAAGTAAAGAAAAGCTAAGTCAAAGATCAGAATGGGAAAGTTTATTATAAACAGATTAAGTATATTTGCAAATATTATTAGCTTCATACATGCATGTAGATGGAGAAGTTAAAACAAGCTGTTTCATCAAGCATCTCATAGGTGGAGGTAAGACTTCTGGCTGTCTTATCAGTTTGACTGAAGAAACCTCGATATTTTTGTCTCATCGGATCCACAGCGACTGTGAATGTGATGTTCAGTCCAGACCTCACAGCCTCTGTAAACCCGAAAAGCAAAATTGAAATGATGCATTCACAGGATGCAATCAGCAGTTTTTAATTGTTTATCTTTACTGGATGTGGTACCTACCTTGTTTGCTCTTTGTTACTTTTACCATTTCAAAACAGGCTGTTAAGGTAACCATAGGTAAATTTTCATCGGCACCCAGACAATCAAATATCTCAGTGTTTATCTCCTTAGGTTGGAAAGTTAGATGAGCCATCACGTCAAAGATGGGCTTGGCCCTGAAAGACATTTATGAACAGGCGTGTCAAAATAGAACGTACTTCCGCATTTCAGTAGTAAGGTTTTATGTGCCAGGACATAATTTTATGGCACAAAATCACAACAACAGTCACCTCAAGGCACTTTGTATTGTAAGGTAAAGACTGTACAAAATCCACAGCATGCTGGTTCTAGTTCTAACTTATCTAAGGGAAGATTCAGGGTCACCAGATCCAGCCTCAACGTTATAATTTATCAAAATGAAACGTTTTAAGCCTAATCTTAAAAGTAGTGATGGTAGCTATCTCCAGAATCTAATGTGGGAGCTGGTTCCAAAAAAAGACGGGCCTGCAAGCTGAAGGCCATCCAGGTCTTTGCCTTTAAGACATTCCCACAGTGTAACTAATTGGTGAGTGTTATGTGGCTATCTATCTGAGGTTGCATTTAAATAACTCCAACTTTATTTTAATTTTGGAAAAAAACACAAAGTATGAGGGTTGCTATTTTGACATAGTAGAGCAGAAGCAGAGCGCTTTGCAAAGGTGCAGACAGCTGGTCAGAACAAGGCTTCTAAGGACGACATGTAGCAGAAGCACAGGAAGTGATCCAAAGGGCAAAATGAGTTAAACTGAGCGGTGGAGAGTAAATTTAAGTCAGGAAAGATTTTTTGTTTTTTATAATTGCATCTTGTATGTAGTTTGGCATCAAGCCTTTGTAAGGTAGATATGTACAATACTTAGCAACATAAATCGTGCACAGAGTTCTGATACCTAAAGACAACAGCAGCACCCTGTGATCCAATCACAATATCTGGGAGTCCGTTCCCTCCAAGGTCAATAGCTCCATCGATGGCCTGTCCAAAGAATTTTATCCCAGGTGTGACTTCTTTTCCTGTGATTCTCTGGAACAAGAGATTTGACAGCTAAAACAATGCTCATCTTGCATGGTGGAGACAAAAGTTGTATTTATACATTTTCCTCTTCACTCTCTCATCGAAGCCTTTTCTGTTTACAGATAGATGGCTGTTTTGTTTGGACAACTGTGCTCCTAGCTGTCTGCAAGGTTTTACCTCAGCTAACTGGAGTCACTGACCTGGAAATGGACAAATAATTTTGCTTGCTGTGAGGAGGGAAATACGATGCTGTGGCAAAGTGTAAATAGAAAATATTGTTATGTGGACAATAGCTAAGGCTAAGTGGACAGAGGAGGATAATGAGACATGAAAATCAAGTCAATGAGATAGAAGGATGGAAATAAACTAAACACAAGGCAAAGGAAACAAATAACTCAGCGGGACGCTATTTATAAACAGCACAGACTTCTACTCTCCACCAGATCGTCTGCTACCCCTTGGTGATAAATTGGCCTCAATGTTTAAGCTTTACCTTGTTACTCCTAGTGTTAACATCAGTCTACCTGCACCTCCAGTTTCCTCTTCCTTGGGTCAGCATTGAAACTTACCTGTTGCTCTACTGGTTCTCTCTGCTGCTACTCTACTCCTCGATCACTGCTCTGGAAAAAGCAAAAGCTCAAACATCTCACCTGCCTGCCCTCCTTCTCACCATTTACCTCCAGGTCAGTGCAAAGGAGAGAAAAGGTCAGACATCTTGGTTTGCTCAGTTCACCTTAAGCCTGGACACTCACCCAGTTCACTCCCCCTCAGAGCGCACTACTCCCCACTAGGGATGGGTACCGGTAAACGGTAGTAACCAGACCGAAAAGCAGCGCACATTTCGGTGCTTTATTTCGGTGCTTTATTTCGGTGCTTTATTTCGGTGCTATTTTTCCTGAGATGTCGTACACTTTGGATTCTAGCCAATCATTTTACCTTTCCAAGGATAGTAGGCGGGCCCAGGTACGTACGTTCTTTTAGAGCAGAGCTACAGATTAAAAATGCTCAAGGCGAAGCGGTCAAAAGTCTGGCTGTACTTCACAGCAAAAGATGCAAACTCAGCAGCCTGCAACAAGTGCTTTAAGCTGATATTGTGATACTGTCAAAGGAGGTGACACCTCGAATCTGATGAAACACCTGGCAACGCATAGCGTTTTTTTAAAAGCCAAGAAATGCACCGTATTTGATAGCTTGCTGCAAGAGCTCACACCGAGCACATCTACTGCGGGTGTGGTGCCTGTTATCAGACCCGGAGTTAGCAACATCCCCAAGAACCCGAAGAGGAGAGTCCTGGCCCCTAGCCCTGCCAGTGTAGCAGAAATGATGACGGATGATGACGGCAGCAGCAGCCGTTCTTCTCTGCGTGAGGAGCTTAATGTTGTTCGTGTGTAATTTACGTTGAGTAGGCTAACCACGTTATTACATTAATGCATGTAAGGTGAACTAGCAAACACCATCGTAGTTACATGCGGCTGTCTTCTTGTTTGATGGCAGATACTCCCTTCACCCTGGCCAAAAAGGCTAAAATGACCAAAGAAAAAGTGGAAAAAAGTTAAACATGAGAGGTTTTTGGACAAAGTTTGTGTTTTTTCCATTGTTTAAGCACTGCTTCCAGCCAAGAGTGATGCCATATATGCCCCATAGCTGCAAAAAAGGCTAACATTGTTATCTTTTTACAAAAAAACAGCTAAACATGAGAGGTTTTTGGACAAAGTTTGTGTTTTCCATTCTTTAAGCACCGGTTAAGCACCAGCACTGTTTCAAAAGTACCGGTTTGGCACCAGTATCGGATAAAACCTAAACGATACCCATCCCTACTCCCCACTTTCCAAGTAAGCAGACTCTGAGTCTGTTTTTGGGTCCACTGCACGTAGTAGCCTTTCAGCTATCTGACATGAATAAAGACACCTGAGAATGAGGGAGGAAATACTAAGGGAACAAATATAATATGTTCTATGCAGAAACGTAGATAACAGTAGTATATAACTGACAGCTTTGCTCGTTGACGTAACCCCCTGTCTCCTCCTAGTGGGTGTGTTTTAATTAGGTTTTAATGTTTTATCTGTTTGATTAGGAGTGTATTTTAGTTTTCAGTGTGAATTTATACAAACAGGAATTGTTTTTTTATAGATGGAGGATCCAATTTTTTTTTGCGGCTCCAATGCACGTCCAGGCATCAATTGGTCTTTCCGCCGACTGGCTGGACCTTCAACATCCACATTGGGATTTGCCGCACAACCTTGCACAGACCGGGGGGCAGGGCAAAACTTGAAAGCCCTAATTTGGGTCTTCAGGGCTCCCAGAAAATTAACAATTGAAGAAAGTGATCCAGCACAAAACTCACATCACTCAGTATAGTTTGAAGTGTCCACACCCATGCTCAGTTTCACAAATAGACAAAAAACTAGCCACACTCGTCGTAGTCACAGGAGTGAAAATTGAAAACGTCCCAGAAATTGAAATTGTGGTAAATTAATCACACTAAAGCCAGATCTACGCCATTTTGGAAAGGTCCAGAGCCTTTATACATAGCATATGACAAACAGACTCAGTGGGAGATAAATAACATGTAGCCTAAAATTCAACATCTACGATTTTAAAGAGACACACAGGCCTTCCCTCCCCATCTCCAGCTGCCTCCCTCTTCCCGGTCCACCACAATCGCCCACACATGCAGGGCCTTGGAGTAGGGGTATGTCACCAGGGTGCAGAGGAGGCTACCCCCCCGTCCCCTTCTGGCTGCCTCTGCCTCAATTTTATCCCACAACTTAGACATTCACATTACTCACACTCTCATTACACATACATATAGGATCTTGGGGGTGGGCACGATACACGGAATCCAAGTTACCATCAGGGTGTACACCTCACCCCTGGCGTCGTTGCCCACCTCTCAATTTTAAATACACGTAGACATTGAGGGCTATCAGGGGGGGCTATGCGCTTACCTGCTGCTCTCTGGCAGGCAGCTCCATGCCCTCCTGGGTTTTAAATGCACCTTAGAACACACATGCATCAACATTACAATGAGCGGGCGGAGGGAGGTTTGGAGTCTTCACAAACCCCCGTTCTCTGCTGCCTGCTGGAGCGGGGGGGCCAGGAGGAGGAGTTGGCCGTCCGACTGCGGTCTGGAATGTGGGGCCTCCCTGCTGCTGCGGAGTCGGGGTGGTCTGCCTCTCCCCACCGCAGGGAAAAGGGTAACACCACCTGGGTCTGGGTGCAGTTTCCCCCTCCAGGGGCAAGGGTACCTAGACCTGGGGCTTAGAGTACGCTTGGGGAGTGTGATCGTGTGTACAGCGTCTCTTTATGTCTGTCTCCACGTTGGGTGAGTGTTGAGTAATTGCATATGAGAGCATGAGGGTGGGAATGGATGTTTGTATCTGTGTGTGCCTGTATTTCTGTGTCTATATGTCAGGTCGGGTATCAGACGCCACCTCTCTGGGGACATCTCAGGCCCTCCAAGGTATGGAGGCCTATCTCCCCCTACCACCACTCCCCCTGCCAGTGGCGGACTCCCTCAGACATCGGTGCGTTGGTGGTTCTTTGTGTCCGGGGATGGGCGTCCAGGTACACACCGACTCACTCCTTGGCGGCCGCTTATCGGGGCCTGGCGCCTGTGGCTCGCTCGGGCCACTTCGGGGGTGGGGTGCCCTCGGCCTCTCAGCCTGGGGCTCGGTCACTCTGGCACGGCTGGCTGCCGGCGGAGCTCCCGGGCGCGTCACTGCAACCCCCCCTGTCTTCTGCTCCGCGGCTGCTGTGTGACCCCTCATCTGGGGCTCTCCTCAGCTCTTTCTGGGATAGTGGCGCGGCTGCCCCTCTTTTGTTCTTCCTTGGTCTCCTTTGCTCTTGGGGCCTCTGGATGTCTGGAGTCTTGATCTCCTCCATACCTGCTTCATGCCCTGGGGGATAGGGCTGTGGCTCCCCCACACCCTCTAGCAGATCATTACATGAGGGAACCTTTTAAATACAAGCGCGCTCATGCTCACAGGTGTACACACGGGTGATCACACCCACAAACTACACCCTTTTTGGCTGCTACCTCAAAGCACACTGTGTGCTGTCGATCTTACGTGCTGCACAATAATGTTTAATATTTAGTATTTACTGTTATATTCCCATAGATCATCGTGATGATGTTGTTTATTATATTGTTTTTTTTTCTGCTTGTTTTCTCTTTTTTCTTTCTCAACAGGTGATCCAGGTGATTGATATATGTATTTTTTGTCTGTTTATTTTGTTGGTTTTTGTTTTTTGCCCTTTATCACCGTTACTCTTCCCCGCTGTTTTTCTTTCCCTCTTTCTTTCTCCCCTTTCTTTTCCCCAGTCAAGTCTGTCCCGTATTTAGCAAGTGAAAATAAAATAAACAATAAAAGGTGAATCAAATAGACCATTACAGCAAGTCTGGGATGGTCCATTTGGTAAAGTAAATCCGTTGGGCATCTTTCTTCGCCTTTAAACAATAATTCTGATGGCAAAAGAGCCAAACGGGACAGGCAAAAAAAAAGAGACGCATAGTCTTTGAACTCTAGACAGTTCTGGAGGGTAGTTCACGCAAGTTGTCCTGCGTTTTCCCAGATACCTGTGAAAAAGCTGATTTAAGAAAAAAAAAAGATTAACACTGTGTTTTATCAAGTTAAAAACAAATCTGATACGCAAACGCAAGGAAGGCCTTTCTTTAAGGCTTCTCCACAGTGTAAGGATAAAGCAACATTAAATAATTTGATCCTGCATGTTTAAAAAAATAATTCCTTTTTTTATAAAATTCACACTGAAAACCGAAATACTTAGTGTACTACGTATAATTACACTGAATTAAATAATATATGGCCTGTTAATAACACGTCTACGCTTGAAGATGGCACCGAACTCAATACATGGTATTTGTCTTACATTTAGAAATGTAGATCCCTAAAATACTTCATTTACATGGATGAGCAAACGTGTCAGCTGGGTGGGGGTAACTGAGGATACACACCAGGACGCCCTCACATGTCCGTAGGTGTCCAAATTCTCGGGAAACAAATGCTGGCCATCAGACATCAAATGTTTTTGATGAAAGGACATTTCAAAGGTTTGGACTGCGTTTTCTCAGACAGACTACACATGATTTAAACAATACGTCCTCCAACAGGAAAGAGCTATAAAAGGAAAGCAAAACAGGAGGTTGAGCAAGATCGTGTGTTGGTCTAACTGACAATTCGACTTGCAGAGGGTAAGATAACGGGGGTCAAACAAATCCAATAAGGTTGCTTCTAACATCCAAAAAACCAAATAGGTCTTCCACTCCACAATTAGAAATAGTAATACTCTTATAAGGCTTTATTTTCCAAGTTAAAAAACAAATCCAGAAAATGTAGCTTTCAGATTGCTGATTAAAAACAAACAAGTCTTGTTGTAGGGCTTTTCCATAGTGTTAGGATAAAACAACATTAAAAAATTGGATCCTCCATCTATAAAAAAGTAATTCCTGTTTGTATAAATTCACACTGAAAACCGAAATACATCATCAACAGAGAAAACATTAAAACCTAATTAAAACACACCCACTAGGAGGAAACAGGTGCGGGGTTTACGTCAACGAGCAAGCCTGTCAGTTCTGGATAGGGTAGTGCACGCACAAGTTCACATGCATGAATGTGAATGTGTGCGTGCACGTACGTGAACGAGCAAACCTATCAGTTATATACTACTGATAAGCAACTGAGAAACCAATATAGAACAATAAAGTCCAATATTTAAACCCCAGGTCCAAGACCAAGAATTTTTATAAAAATAAGGTGTTTTCATATCTGAAGTCATTGGAATTGTTGGCCCAGTGTCCTGCAGAATGAAGTTTTTAACTTCAAGGGGCTCCTGAGGAATGTAATAACCAGATGAAGATGACACAGTAGCTTTAAATATCTTTTATGTTTATATAGTTTGATAAGCAGGGATTCATAAGAAGGGAAACTGAAATTGCTGATTATTTATGGTCACCTTTTTGCCTCTGTCCGTCTCTCACCTGGCTGAAAGTGCTGCATATTCCTCTCTGCTTGTTGCCATGGTAGATATACACAGCACCTCTGTTATCATCCTCAAGCGGAGCTCCGACAGCAACGTCTCGGAGTTCATCTCCATTCAGGTCTGCGAGGCTGGAT
The DNA here is from genome assembly GCF_057381845.1 of Rhamphochromis longiceps. NCBI lineage: Eukaryota > Metazoa > Chordata > Actinopteri > Cichliformes > Cichlidae > Rhamphochromis > Rhamphochromis longiceps. The sequence goes on along the minus strand of NC_140562.1, from coordinate 42,931,963 downwards.
ATGGTGGTGCCAAATCTACCCATGGATGGTCCCATCACAATCAGTTCACTTTTCAGTTGCAGCTATGAGAAAAGAGGAGATTAGTTCATTGAGTTTGATCATGAAAGCATTGAATGTCACACTGTAATATCACAAAGTGGTGGCTCACCTCATCAGTCAGAGTGTAGATGTAGATCTGACCTTCTTTCTTCTCCTGAAGCTGGTAAAACGTTGGCGCTCCCACCAGCAGGAAATCAGTGTCACTGTCTGAGTTAATATCCACCGAACACAGCTCGGCGCCGAAGTAGGAACCGATCTGACAAGTTAGTTATATCATTAGTTCAGTGTTGTTTTAATTATAGATTTATATCATTTAGGGATATCACTAAAGCACCTTGGTGACTTCTGTCTTCTCTCTCCTTTAAATTGTGTTTTGTCATGTTTGACATTTGTGGTTTATCTCCATGCTCTTATTTTCTGTCTTATTTTATCTCAACCAGTCTGCTAGAGGTCTGTTCCTGTTACTAGAGTTCAATCAAGTGTTTGATCATGCTGATCGTCTGCTTGTTGTGGTTCTCTAATATTTCACTGTCTTTACTTTATAATATAGAGCACCTTTCTATAATTGTTAATGTGAATCACTGATCTACACATAGAAGTGATTTAAAATAGAAATAACAGTAGATTTGATCAAGAAAATTTGCATTTATTTCAAGGCAACACTACAATCAGGTATCAACAATGACATGGTGACACACAATGACTTCCAAAAACAAACTGAGCCATATGAAGAGTAAAATTACCATATAAGTAACCGACCTGGTCTCCAGTTATTCTTTGTGCTGTGGTCCAGTTGTTGCTGTTTTGTTTGAAAAGTACAACCTGTCCTGTGTGCTGAAACCGGGGTGCACCCGTGAAATACAAAGAAACCCCACCTCTCTCTCCAACAGAGACAGAATATCCTGCAAGAGGCAAATATAACACACAACATGTTTTTATTTGAAAAACTAATGTGTGTATTTGTTGTACTTGGAAGATATTAAAACTGATTTAGACTGGAACCTTCCAGAGTTCATTTGTTCTAGTGTTGAGCCAAATAACGAAATCTTATTTTTAAAAAAGAAACATCAGATAATGTGTAAATAAAGTTTACCCATGTAGGAGTCCATCTCCATTTCTTGATCCTCAATTGTTTCTGTTTTATCTCGACGTTCTTGGAGAGAACCACGCCAGCTGTTTGTTCCCACTGAACCCAGAATCAGTGTATCCTATAAACAGGAATGTGCAGGTGTAATGAAACAGGAATCCCAGGTATGGTTAGAAAAGGAAGCGGAAGATCAACTGTGTCATCTGACCTGCTGCAGCTGGACTCATTTTCCAGTTAGTCAGCAGCAGAAAAGTTTTAAGGATGCTGAAGTGCTAAATTTAGCATGGATAAAGTCCTTCACTCAAACTCCGTATATTGATATGAAGAAATATAATGCAATTTGGCCCTTCACTGTACATTTATGTCTGCACTTGTGTCTGGCCAGAAAGAGAGTACCAATTCGCTTATTTGGTAGGTCAATGAAAGGCTTAAGTTAGTTAAGTGTGAGAAAAAATGTGCATTCATGTTTGCAGTTTTGTCTTGTTATACAATATTTGAAATTTAAAAAACAAACAAACAAAACACTACATTTTGGGAAATATTTGTGGGTGTTTTCTTGTTTGTACTACTGAACACTAAAAGTGGCCCTCACATGAGATGACAGTGCAGGCAGTGACCCACAGCTCATTTAAGTTTGAGACGCCTGCTTTAGTCTGATTTCCAGATGATTCTTTAGGGTGCTCAGATAGATTTTGCTCACCTTGTTGAAAATAGCGCTGAATCCACTCTGAGACATTTCATCAGTCAGGTTTCTTGCTTGAGCCCCTTTGGAACCTAAATATGGACCATCAGGGAGTACACGTTACAGCTGCACATGTGGAAGATGAGATGACATGAATTCTTGATTCTTGATTGAAAGAAATTAGACCCCACCTTCCATAACAAAGACATCTTTCTGAAAATTCTCCAGTACTCCTGTGAGTCCATCATAATTCTCAATTTTGAAGGCATTTTTGTCTTTTGGTTCTGAAGCGATGGCCCTAAATTTATCCAGCTTTGCATCCTTGATCTGAAACCAGAACACAGCTTTAAAACATGAAGGAGTTCCAAGTCTGACATCAGCATAAGAAAAAAACACAACATTAGAATAAAAATTGGAATTTACTTGTTCTGACCCACAACAATAAACTCATATTCATCACATATATTAAAAAGAGCATTGATTGTTATACAGAAGTGAACAGAAGAAACCAAACGTGACAAAAAAGGAGACATGATATATGGCATTACCCCAATAACAAGACGAATTATATTTTTCTCATCATATTTTTTAATTATCCCTTTTCTGTCTGTATCAGAGGGATCTCCGTCTGTGATTAGAATCAGAGCTTTAGTTGCATCAGGAGAGGCGCCTGCAGCTTTGTTGTCAAAGATTTGATCACTGAAACAAAAGTAAAAACAGCTTTTGTAACACAATAAACCAAGCTGTGAACATGAACACATTAACAGTAAATCAACAAACTTAAGATGCAAATAATGTCACAGTTGTGTTGAGCCTTTCTTCTTTTATTATAACTGAACTTACAGAACAAATTCGATGGCTCTGTGTGTGTTGGTGAGACCTTTTAAATGATTTTCTTTCATGAGTTTATCAAGAGCACGTCCGGCTTTATAGTCATTGAAGTCAAACACTTTGTGGACTCTTGTGGCAAACTGAACTGCTGCAAACTGAAAAACCAACATAAATTATTTAGATACGACACTAAACGGTAAATATATCTTAACAAATAAAAGCTGTGAATGCTTAAATGTTGCAGTAGTGAACTGACCTTGATCGACATGTTCTTCAGGCTGTCCATTATCTCCACAATAAAATCTTTATTTCTGTTGAATTCATTTTGAGTCAAACTCCCTGATCCATCAAACAGAAAGACGAGGTCCACTGTCTTTTTGGTGCATTCTGGAAAAATAAAACATATTTAATCATAACTCTTCCAGGCAGTTACAGGTCAAAATTACCATTTGTATTAAATATTGTTGAAAAAAACAGTAGCAGAATAACTTAACTACTTTTTGAAGAAAACAACGTAATGGACCTTTTCCAGTCTGGTTTGAGCAAATTGCATTCCACTGAAACCACTTTACTTACAGTAACATGCCTAGTGACATTTTGATCACAGCAGACTTTGGAAAGTAAACAATTCTGGTTCTACTGGATCTCACCTCTGCTTTAATACCATTGATCATGATAAATAGGCTTAAGGGCTTGTTTAGGATTACTGGTGTTGTTTTGAAATGGTTCATGTTGCATCTATGTGAAAGATCTTTTACTGTCTGTATGTATCAAATTTTGTCTGAAACATCAGTTCTGCCCTGTGGGGTCCCTCAATGATTTGTTTCGGGTTTGATTCTCTTTTTGCTTTATATAATCCCTCTAGGCCAAATTATCAGACGTTGCAGTAATAGTTCTTATCACCTCTGTGCAGATGACATTCAGTTATATTGTTCTTTCAAAGCTTCTAAGTTTTATAAATGGTCTTGTTTAAATAATTGTCTGTCAGAAATCAAACAATGGTTAATGGCAACTTCCTCCAGTTAAATATAGACAAAATCAAAATAATAATAATATTAATACATTTTTATTTAAGAAAGTGCCTTTAAAAAACACTCGAGGACACTGTACACAAGCTATAACAACAACAAACGTAACAATTTACAAAATAATAAGGATAAAATGTTGAGCAAATATATAAAATAAATTAAAGTAGCAGGATGGAAAGATTTATGTGGAATAGGCTAATGTGAATAGCTGAGTTTTGCGTCTGAACTTAAAAAGAGGGAGGGAAGTGATGTTTCTTATCTCAGGTGGAAGGAGTTCCAAAGACGGGGGGCAGAGCAACAGAAAGCCCTGCGCCCCATGGTGGCTAGCCGGGGGGAAGGGATGGAAAGAGAAAGAGAAGAGGAGGATCTGAGACACCGAGAAGGGATGGTGATTTGAACCAGGTCAGAGAGGTATGAAGGCGAGAGATGATGTATAGCCTTGAATATGTACAAAATTATATTGAAATTGATGTGGTATTTAACCAGAAGCCAGTGAAGCTACTGCAGAGCAGGGGTGATGTGGTGCATAGAAGGGGTCCTGGTGATAATACGAGCAGCAGAGTTCTGGACCCGTTGAAGCTTATGGATAGATTTGTGACTAAGACCAAAAAGAAGAGAGTTGCAGTAATCGATCCGGGAAGTGACCAGGCTATAAACAAGAATGGCAGTGGCATGTGGGGAGAGAAAAGGATTATTCTACTTTCATCTCTCTTCAGATTACTGTAATGCTCTGATTACTTGTTTCAGCGAATCATCATTGGATCGCCTTCAGACTGTACAGAATGTACAACATGATGAAACTCCCCAGTATATCTCTGAGCTTTGAGCACCTCTTCCTTCTTCCCGAACTCTTAAGTCTTCAGGTCAGAGGTTACTGTTGGTCCCACATACTAGGTTCAAAGCATGTGGGCTTTTCAGGCAGCGGCACAAAGGTTATATTTATATTTCTGGTTTTATTGTGAAGCACTTTGTCATTTTATCTGTAAAAAGGGCTATATAAATACATTTTACTTACTTACTTTTACTAAAATAAACATGGAGGAACACTTTACCTTGATACGCAGGTTTGAAAGAGGAGATTTTCTGGAGTTGATCAGAGAGCTCATAACAAATACTGTTCAGATAGGAGTTCTCATTGCATTCATGCACCAAACTTGGACTGCAAACCTAAATCAGAGCATAAAAGTTAAATAAAGCTCTGCATATTAATTTGTTTTGCTCACAGTGATGAGGAGAGAGAGTGATTTACTCACAGTGAATCTGGAGCCGGAGGAATCAGCAGCGATCGACAAGCCAAGATGTTTGACTGCTGTTGTGTTTGACTGCAGGTCCTCTGCAACTGAAGCATTTTATTATAAAATACAAACTTTTACAGTAATGTATTTAGTTGTAAGTTGTAAATTGTGTAATATTCTGTTGATACCAGTAGGTTTGAACCACTTGTTTTGGTGAGGTTGGTAAATTCCTCCAGATCCATTTAGCCTGAGAGGTGCAGTGACGACTATCCTGTGGAAAATGATGACACTAATTAGTTAATGAAGTTTATGCATAAGTTCTATGGGGAGGGTCTGTAATCATCTGCCTGCTTTCCTGGGTCTTCAGCTCCTAGTCTATTCTCTACATTGCTTACATTTTCCCACGCTGTCAAATTCATCCATCCATCCATCCATCCATCCATTCGCTTCCGCTTCTCCTTTTCAGGGTCGCGGGGGGCACTGGAGCCTATCCCAGCTGTCATAGGGCGAGAGGCAGGGTACATCCTGGACAGTTCGCCAGTCTGTCGCAGGGCCAACACACAAGTGACAGACAACCATTCACACTCACATTCATTCACACCTAGTGGCAATTTGGATTATCCAATTAACCTATCCCCACAAGCTGCATGTCTTTGGACGGTGGGAGGAAGCCGGAGTACCCGGAGGGAACCCACGCAAACACGGGGAGAACATGCAAACTCCACACAGAAAGACCCCGGCCTGATGGTGGAATTGAACTCAGGACCTTCTTGCTGTGCGGCAACAGTGCTAACCACCGTGCCGTGTCAAATTCATACCAACCTCATTATTCTAGTCCAGTCATTTTCTTGCCTGCCTTCTGTGAGCCAATCACTCTCCACTCTGACTGCTTTAAGTTTCAGTACTCATTCACTTGTTTGTAAAACCCGTCTCACCCCCATCCAAGCCTCTGCATCTTCAACACCACCACCAGTGTCTAAACTCCAGGGGGTCCTCTCCTATCCCCTATCACTGCTGGAATTCTGTTCTGCTATGATGGGTCATCAGTGTTTAAGTGCTAAACAGCTAAAGAACCAGTCCATTTACCATCTCTCCTCCCCCTTTATTTAGATATTCAGGCTTTGAAGAATAGATGGTTCATTAAATATGAAAGTTTTTAGGATATATTTGTACTCCTTTATATTAATATCCAAACTTACAATAGGAAGAAAACTGAAAAAGGAGATGAGATTAACTTGACATAAGCGGGGGAACAAAACAGACAAACAAACACAGAGAGAAGATTGGAGGAACAGAGTCAGAACACCAAAGGTGATTACACACTTTGTAAAAGGATCAGAATGTGCCTGCTTATGCCTGCTCATTACAGTATTAAAGGACATTTGACTTCAGTTCCTTGAAATTACTGTTAAATGTGGTTCCCTTCATCCATGCAGTATTTCAAATTAGTCAAAAACAATTAGTTTCATGCACTTAAAAAGGAAGAAATGTTACAGAAACTTAAATATTTATTTTAAAAAATAGATTTTTACTAAATTATTACTAAATTTTCTACTAAATCTATGTAATTACGTTGAACGTTGGGTTTGAAGTGCAGCAGAAGAGTTTTAATTAGTGCTTTCAACAGTGTTAGATCACTCACAGGATACAGTATTATACGATGTCTTGAGTCAAACTTACCCTTTGTTATTACTAGACTTGTTCAAGTACTGTAGCACTCGGTATCCAAAGAAATCACCTGGTTCACCCAGAAAGACTTCAGGATTTCTTGTGTCAATATTAAAAGCCAAACAGGCAGGGATGGTTGAAGCTGAGAAAGTGAAAAGCATGAAATTGATACTAACTAAGACTTTAATACCCTAAATGAAACCTGCATCACCAATAAACAAAAAGCACAGCTTATACGGGAAATGGTTTTTGCACTGCTGCAGATGGGAAAGGTGTGCCTGAATCATTTGGGGGCAGTGAGTCGGGTAAGACTGATCACTTTGCATCAGTCAGTCTCTTCCTATTTCAGTATCATGCTGGGGCCTGAAGAAGAGGCAGTACAAAGAGCACATGGTGGAACGGGGTGAGAAGCTAGTGTGAAAAAAGGAATATGAAAAGAGCACGCCCAGAACTGGACTTGATAACAGGGCAGGTCCACTGAATATGATGTACAAAGGTGTAAAAAAATGTTAGCTCCCTTCCTGATTTCGTTTTTTTTGCATGTTTGTCACACTTTCAGATCATCAAACAAATTTAAATATTAGACAAAGATAACACAGGTAAAAACAAAATGCATATTCTAAATGATTGTATTTATGGAGTGAGAAATAATCTAACCCTATATGGCTATGTGCGAAATATAAATTTTTGCCAGAAAACATCTTTTTGATCCCCAAGACTTTCGGGAAAATACTCTGTGGACTGGAGAGACAAAAGTTGACTTTTTGGAAGCTGTGTGTCCCATTATATCTGGCATAAAACTAACTCAGCAACCCTCTGATATGGCTGAATTACAATACTGCAAAGATGAGTGGGCCAAAATTCTTCCACAGAGCTGTAAAGGACTCAATGTCAAACATATAAAATTAGGAAATCAGGAAGGGGGCAAAGCCTTTTCCACAACACTGTAAATGTGAGCTGAGATAATGTGTTTGTGAGAGCTGAATGAACTGTTGGTATTCTGTGCTTGGAGGGAATCCATGAGTGAGCCTTGTCACACTCATTATCTATGAACACGTTTTTCTATATATGGTGTTTCTCACACACCGTTTACTTGGGTGGGCTTTCCTGATACATTTCCAGTGACCGATATATTTTACTGTTCAATCGAGATGACAACACAGTCAATAAACTACTGGAAACCCCTGCGCTCTGACTGGGTAGCTGACAACAACTGCAGAAGCTACAGGACCAGGCAGAGCGCCAGACCCAGGCCCTGGAAAATCTGTTTGCTGGGTTCTCTCGAGCTGCGCTGTCGCTCCCCCCCGGCAACTCATTGTTTTCTGAGTGATCAAATAAATATTTCCTCCACTGTATGTGAGCTCTGTGTACTTCATCAGTTAAAAAACCATTCCCTCCATAGTAAAACAATTCCCTCTCTGGTTAGGAGGAGGCCACTTTTTGTTAACTATAATAACACATGTGCAGGAACACATAACACATTCAGGAATTCCAGCTCCTGAATGTGATTACGTATAGTTAGCTAGCTTATCCTAGAGGATCAGAGGAACATTGGATATATTTATTACTCTTTACACATTTGAAATGAGAGAGTGTCTAAAAATAATACAATAAATTTCGATCTATAACACAGATACTCATACAATCTGCTCTTTTAACGTAACACAAACAATTCCACAAAGGTTTAAGGGAAGATTTCATCAGTTTCAGAGGCGTCCTTTTTGCCACATTACTGTATGGTCTTTACCTTATAATATAATGATTGTTGTTTTAATTTAGTACTATGTAAATAGAACTGAATTGGCTTTGTTTCTAAAAGTGGGAGCATGTGGAAGAAATCACTTGCCTGTTTTTGAAGTGCATACACAAAGTCCATATTCAGAAAAACTCCCACAACTCTTTCCCCAGACAAACAAAGGATCTCTGTCTATTTCAAATGGAGGAAACCTGTTTCAAATCTTACCAACAGCCACTGTACAGATGAGCCAGACTATGTGGTCCTTCATCGTCCTGTGTTGCTCTAGTCCGATCTCTTAGTCTGAAATAGGATTAAGACACAAGCCAGCATTTTAGTGAGCACCAAACAGGATGCCCGGTTCAAGAACTTGGAGGAAACACAAACAATGGGAGGGTCACACCTCTCATTTATCTGGACACAGGGCCGTGCAGAGATCTTTGAAGGGGCGGGTTCTCAAAGTTAAAAAGGGGCGCACAGAACCAGGCCGAATAACAAAAACCCACATTCATCAATAATCTAATATGGAATCTTATCAAAATATATCATTGTCATCAGGTGGGGACAACGCAAAGCAAACGTAGCCTTTTTTTAACCAGGGGCCCGTTCTTCGTACCTCGCTAAGTAAGTTAGCTGGATTAGATTGTTGACGATTTCGCGTGATCCTGGATCGTTCGGTTCCCCGAAGCTCATCCGGGACTTGCTGTCATAGCAACAGAGCCGTAAGCGTAAACCTGCTGGGGAGCAGGTTTACTTTATGTAAACAGGATTAGATCGCGGGCACGCAGGTATGTCCGCTTCATTTATACGAAAGCAACAGCGATATTCCACCACTGTTTCACCATAAATAAATAATATCAATGTAACTGAAGATAATGCAGCACTTGATCCTTTTATTGATTTCACACAGATACATACAGGTCATTTCCTAAAAAAGGGAAATGTACTATTAACATTCTATTACATGTATGTGATTATTACAGATGTAATTCATATTTCAGAGTAGTAATTGTAAATTACTTCGTGTAATCAAGATGAGAGACCACGGCTATAAAAGCGAAGGTGGATTTGGGAAGCCTGTCGCAGCCATGTCCTGTCCGTTTACGCGAGCAGCCCATTGCGGAAGGTGCAAGATTGATAAGGAGAGTCCTCAGAATTCAGCGTATATTGCGGGACAGACAGGATCCTTTAGCTCAGCGCGACAGTGTGCTCATAGAGAGATATCGATTTTCCCGTGAGGGTATTATTTAGGCCTACTTAACCAACTTGTTGACGAGGGGGTGCAGGACCACCACCTGTCTTTGTTTGCTCTGCCCTTTTCTTGGTTGCTGTTATAAACAAACAAACAGAGTATTCCAGGGTCTCTTTCCAAGAGACGAAAAGCAATATAAGTGATCAATATTACCATTCTGTAGAATATTCTTATATTTCCCTTTTACTTGTTCCCATGTTCTAGTGGGTCCTGTTGTGGCGCTAATGTGAAAGGGGATATAATATAACATAATGTAATATAATATAATGTAATATAATATTGGATAATATAGTGTGATATGATAAATCTACCCTACCACCTACTGGTGTTGGCCAGAGGGGCCGATGGCGCGATATGGCAGCCTGGCTTCTGTCCCAGGGCAGCTGTGACAGCTACCAGTGTGTGAATGTGAGAGTGACTGAATAGTGGCATTGTAAAACGCTTTGGGTGCCTTGAAGAGCGCTATATAGATCCACTCCATTATTATTGTTATTATTAAATTACTTACGAGTTTAATTTGTCAGCAACTTTCTGCCAGCCCTCTCTCCTTGCTTTTGCAGCCTTTGCAGTGTTCCCTTGCGTTTTAATTAGACTCTGAAACTCCTAAAATCCCTCACTCAAGAGTTCTTGCTCTGCTGCCGAAAAATACCGAGCGCGCTCCTTCGACATTTTCGCCGACCAATCAAAGGGTTGCCGATCAATGTTTCTACTATCGATGCGTAGCCCCTGTTGGGCCACCCAGTGATCTCACATTACTTCATCCAGCTATACTAATCGTCAACAACAGGTGTGTTCGGGGAACCGGAATAGCGAGCTCAGAGTTAGCGCGATGATTTGATCTTGGATGTTTCATTTGATCTTGGATGTAGTAAGCGACGTACGAAGAACGGGCCCCTGATGGGGAACAATGTTGCTGTTGAGGGGTTGCTGCTGCTCCTGCTGCTGATAGTGTTGATGGGCAGGGCTGTGTTGATCTGACAAACTTAATATGTTCCCATTAAAAAGTCCATAGTAGAGGTGTTAGCTGATTAAACAAGTGTTATGAGATAGTAATAAAAATGCAAAGATTGGTGACAGCGTTTGGAACCATAAGGCAACAGATTAAAAACAAAACAAAACTGTGGGACATAATCTAGTCTCTGATGTGACTCACTCTTGGCGACTCTTCCTCCTTCCATCTCCTCATGTGATCTATCACTCTCCACTTGCTGTTTATCTGATAACAAGGCACAGTTTGCTATTGCATCTATTATTTAATAATCAAAATTTAACAATTCTTGCGCCTAATCCATAATAAAATAATGATAGAAAAATGTTATAGAACCAAACTATTGTAATTGTGTTTATTATTGTTTTTATTTATAAGTTTTAATTTAAATAAAGTCTGTTACATAAAACATGCACACACACACACACACACACACAGTGATATTTTATACTTTTTCCAGAATACTGTATATACTATGGCCACAAGTTTGCATTATGGTGCTGATCCAGAATCCTTCCCTTAATATTTATTCCTAGTTCTATAAACAATATGTCTTTTTGATTATTCAGTTTGTTTGACTATCCACTGCGCAAGGCAGAAAGCTTGTTATTTTATCTGTGTAAAGATACAATAATTTTGTTCCTGTAAAATCGGCATTTGGTCATATTTGAAATATTAATCGAATATAATCTGTTTTTAATGTATTTTCTTTAAACTACAGTGATTTTATAGCGTAATTATAATAATCCATAATTACGTGGCTATGCATATTAGATAGTTTTCAGTGAAAAATAAGCACCCCAGAAAGGCAGGGGAAAGCCCTGTAACTTACTTTAAAACTAAATATGTCCCTAAAACGGTGGACAGAGCTACAGACCCATGACAGCCTTGCTCAGTTAGCTAGCGGCTAATGACCAGCACTACTTGTGGGGTTATAAAAGGACAGTTGTTGTGTGTCGCAAACACAGCACGCTCATGTGTTTCAATTCGTCAGTTGCCACAAGACAACTTGCCAACGTGTACATAATAAGCTAATACTCCCGTGTGCTGAAGACTGAAGTGTACGTTGTACACCCTGCTTACTGTTTTTTGCGGCATCAGTCTGGTTTCCCAGTTCATTTGTGTTTCTCTTACTAGTGATGGGTCGTTCGCGAACGAAATGGCTCTTAGAGCCGGCTCTTTGACGTGAACGACGCGAGCCGGCTCCTTATCGCGAGCCGTCACGTGGGTTTTTTTTTTTTTCTTTCTCTCAGCCTCTCTCTCGCACTTTTTTTCCGCTTCACTCTGCACGCGAGCCTTGTGCTTTACGCTGGGCAGAGGGGGGAGGGGCGGTAGTTACACTCAGTAGCACAGGAACAGAGCCAGAGAGAGAGAAAGAGAGGCAGGGACAACAACATTAGAAAGGTATAGTAATCATCCACAACTATTTTCGGTTGCAGATGATAAAGGATTGAGAAAGTTTATTTATGCAGGTCCATATGACAGAGAATATGCATGTTCTTTTAGTTTTCATATTATAATTTATATTTAATTGTGTTGTGGTTTGCAGTGTTTTGTGTTCTTTTCACTTTAAATTTGTGAAAGGAAAAAGCTGAAAATTTAAATAGTTAAAACTTGAAATGCGAATAGTTGATTTTTGTATTATATGATTTATTTATTACATTTTATGTGGAGTGAATAAATAAAAGTATATTTACGGTGGCCCCTAGAGACAAAGCACATACAAACTTCAAATCACGTACGAACTCTGAAGCATGTACAAACTCCAAAACACGTAAAAACACGTACAAACTCCAAAACACGTAAAAACACGTACAAACTCCGAAGCACGTAAAAACTCAGAAGCATATAAAAACTCAGAAGCACATAAAAACTCAAAACACGTACAAAAGACAACAGAAGTGCTCCAGGATGCTGGGCGCAGTGTTGAGCCTTTGTTATCTTGTGGCTACACAAGCCAGCAAGTACCAACGACCGGATTTGGTGTGTGGTAATAACAGGTAAATGAACTTTTTTTTAAATTATTTGAATATATATATATATGAGTGCCTGTGTATAAATACACAAACAATACACACATGCTTTCAATTGTGTAATTTAAGTGATCTAGTAGCTCTGCTTTGGAAGTTCAGTTCATGCTAGAAATGTGTTTTGGAGTTTGTACGTGTTTTGTCTCTAGGGGCCACCGCATATATTTATATATAAACATATATAAATAAAACCACTTGTTTTTACGTTAGTAATTCCTTTTGTGCATAATTTTATATTATTGTTAATAATAAATAAATTAAAGCAACAAAACAACCTGAAGAGCCGGTTCGGAGCCGAAAGAGCCGCCTCTTTTTAGTGAGTCGAACCGAAAGAGCCGGTTCTCTAAAAAGAGCCGGATCTCTAAAAAGAGCCGGAAATCCCATCACTATCTCTTACAGCTCCGCACAGTCCAGGAGGAAAACAATGCGCGTGCTCTTTGCGTGCTCGTTCCCGGCTCCTCTGTTGTCAATGGCGAGGATTGGTTAATGGTCATCATGTGACTGATGCGCGCCCGTTCCTTTTATTTACCAAAATTGTGATTAATAGCTAAATGTTATTGCTGAGGGGCACAGGCAGGACTCCACACGCACACACACATTAGAAAAAAGGCTGCACTTGAGTCCTGTCAGTCCGTTTCAGAGGTGTTGTTTTGACTAAAGGCTTAACTTAAAACATGTGCAGTTCAAAAGGTGAGCTTGTACTTGTTGGAGTTCATCCTCATTGGTTACTGCTTCTGACAAACATGACGTTTGTACACAGAAAACGACTTAATGTGACTTTTTCTCTTTCTGCATATACACAGATCTGCCAGGGGGAGCACTAAAAGATCTTTTTACACTGCACATGACTTCAGCCCACACAAATATTGCCCTTTTTGTGCATTTAAGTCCAAAATAATATTGTTAAAGTTGCTTTTACAAGTTTGTTTATTCAAAGTGAATAAAGCACAGTCTATGTGGGCAGTTTTGTTTTTCTCAGCATTAAGATCTCTTTATCTCTATCTCTCACTCTCTCTCTCTATATATATATATTCACTCCTGTGAAATAAGCTGTAAAAGCCAGTAGTACAAATATTTTATTATATTTGTTCATCCAGTTGAAAATGTCACTGAGATCTAAAATTACCTTTTAAAGACCGATGTAAACAAAAAGGCAGCCGACTTTGTAACTGTTAAACTCACAGACTCAGATGGGGCTAATTTACATCAGAGTGAACACAACATCAAGATTATATGTGAACTTACATGTAAGCTTTCTTTCTTTTCTCTCCCTCTGAAATAAGCAGCTGAACCTTTAGCTAGCAACACACCGTGTGACAAACTACACACAAACAGGTTGTGTGTTCACAGATGTTTGTTGAGATGATAGAAATGTATTTGAAAATACCTGACAATAAAAAAACATTGCTCTTTTTGTGCTCAACTTTTGTTTGGGCTTATTTTCAAAACACAAGAAGTAGAAAGTACCAATATTTGTTTAAAAATGTAGGGAGTAAAAAATGCTAGAAAAATAACTACTCAAGTAAAGTACAGATACCTGAAAGTTCTTAAATACATTAACAAAGTATTGATACTTTGTTACTTCCCACCTCTGGGTATAATATAAGTGACAGTTTAAGTGCTATAACTACATGTGCAGAAGGCAGGATAACCTGCGCAACTCGTGCTCCCATTCAGACAACATCTTTTTTCAAGGAAGGACTTTCATATTTCAGCAGAACAATGAAAAATCCCATGATGCATCTATTACAACAGCGTGGCTTCAATCCACACCATTCATCAACTGGGGGGGGCCTGACCCAGCTACCATAATGTGGGAGTTGGGGTACAGATCACCAGTCTGTCGCGGGAGTAACACAGACAAACAACCATTTGTGCTCACATTCACAACTACAGGCATATTAGAATCACCAGTTAACCTAATCCTGCTAACTAGCTACTAGCTACAGAGCAGGTCACCTACTAACCGGAAGTTGGTGGTTCGTTCCTAGTCTGCTCCAATCTGCATGCTAAATATCCTTTGGCAATATACTAACTCCATCAGAGTATGAATGTTAGTTAGTTAGATAGCACTACAAACTTAGAAAAGTGCTTGTGTGAATGGGTGTGATTGGGTGAATGAACGAGTTGTGTAAAGCGCTTTGAGTGCTCAGAGTAGAAAAGCGCTATATAAGAACCAGTCCATTTACCATTTCCTTGTCTTTGGACTGTGAGAAGAAGCCACACTACCTGGACAGAACCCATGCAGACACAATGAGAACATGCAAACTGCGCATAGACAGGCCTCAGCCAGATGGTGTCACTCACAAGCTGGCAACACTCGGCCTACACCCAACCCTATCCACCCACCACAGGACTTTATGACTGGCAGGCAGCATTAGTACTAACACTGGCGTTCCACAGGGTTGCGTCCTCAGTCCCATCCTCTACACCCTGTACACCCACGACTGTGTTGCATCCAATAGGGATAACACCATACTAAAGTTCGCGGACGATACTGCAGTGATCGGTTGCATCACTGGAGGGGACGAAGCTGCTTACAGGAGAGAGGTGGCCGGTCTGGTGTCATGGTGTGAGGAGAACAATCTCACCCTCAACACTGATAAGACAAAATAGACGATTGTGGACATGAGGAAGAAGAAGAGGCCTCACCAGCTGCTGTTCATCCTGGGGCTTGAAGTGGAGAGGGTGAGCAGCTTTAGGTACCTGGCCGCCTACATGTCTGAGGACCTCACCTGCACACTGAACACCACACAGCTGGTCAAGAAGGCTCAGCAGCAGCTGTATTTCCTGAGGAGGCTGGGGAAATTTGGGGTGTTGGCCAAGATCCTCAGCAGTTTCTACAGCTGGATTGTGGAGAGCACCCTGACCAGCTGCATCACTGCATGGTATGGCAGCACTACTGTTATGGACCACAAATGCCTGCAGAGAGTGATAACAAACGCTGTGAGGATCACCAAGACCCCGCTGCCCTCTCTGCAGAACATCTGCCATCGCAGAGTCCATAGGAGAGCTGCCTCCATCCTCAAAGACCCCACACACCCAACACGGACTGTTCACACTTCTGCCCTCGGAACGAAGGTTTAGAAGTGTGAAATCCAGACTCGACTTGATTTTGTATCTCGACTCAGCAACTCCTTCTTCCCCACTGCTATCAGACTCTTAAACAGCTGACCTATTTTAACAGTATCAATAATTTTTGCACTTCAGGTCATCTCACATATCAACCAGCATATTAAGCTCATAGCTCTTTTGCACATAAATCTATCTATTCAATACTTCAATTTTTCTTTTTTATCTCCATTTATTTATTCATACTATTTGTATTCTATCTATTGTACATATTAACCAGCATCTGTGTGTGGACAGCAGAGAAAGAATTTCATTGTACAGAGAAATGCTTTTTATTGGTACACATGACAATGAATGCTTTGAATCTTTGAATATCTTGAGGCGTTATTATTCTTCCTCGTTTCATTAAGAGCATGATAAAACAATCAAATCTTCAACCCCTTCTCTTCCCAAATGGTTTTGGGGTCAACACTGAACTGCATAGAAAATTCAGCTGCCAACCTGTTAACTTGTTGGAGACTAAACAAGCATCAAGTCATCTTTTCCTCCCAGAGGGGATGATACATGAGGTTATAAAGACTTCCGATATTGTAGAAGTCTATGGAAGAACACATCTGATCAGGATCAACCTCTGGTTGTGATTGTACATAAATAAATAAATAAATAAATAAATAAATAAATAAAGACATTTTTATTTCTATAGCACCTTTCTAGACAGAATCACAAAGTGCTGCACATAAGATAACAAATAATAAAAGGGTAAAACAGACAATATAAAACAGGCAGAAATTTAACCAAACACAGTTTTAAAAAGGTGAGTTTTGAGTTGTTCTTTTAAAAACAACTACTGAGTCCACAGTTCTTAATGTTTGGGGGAGAGAGTTCCACAGTCTAGGGGCCACGGTGGCAAAAGCTCTGTCACCATTAGTTCTCATTTTAGCCTGTTTTATAGCAAGTAAGCCCTGATCAGATGACCTCAGGGACCTGCTAGGGACATAGGGCTGTAGCAGATCGGAGATGTAGGGAGGTGCCAGTCCATGCAAGGCTCTAAATGTCAAGACCAGGATCTTAAAATGTACTCTAAGTTCAACAGGAAGCCAGTGTAGCTGAAATAGCAATGGTGTCACATGAGAATACTTGGAGGATTTTGTCAAAAGTCTAGCTGCAGCGTTTTGCACAACCTGCAGACGATCCAGAGAACCTTTGCTTAGACACATAAACAAAGAGTTACAATAGTCCAAGCGTGAGGAAATAAATGCATGTATAGCTATCTCCAGTTCAGGGCGAGATAAAATAGGGCTTAACTTAGCCACATTTCTTAAATGATAAAAACAAGACTGAACCAGAGATTTCACATGCCCATCCAATGTAAGAGTCGAGTCAAAAGTGACACCTAAATTCCTGATAGAGGATTTAACATACACAGAAAGAAGACCAAGGGCTTTCACTATCTGGGATACAAATCTGTCCGGAGCACATATGAGGACTTCAGTTTTCCCCTCGTTGAGTTGGAGGAAATTTACAGCCATCAAACGTTTGATAGAATTTAAGCAGTCATTTAAAAGCTGAAGCTTAGATAAATCCTGGGGCTTAAAGAGATGTACAACTGAATATCATCAGCATAACAGTGATAAGAAATCTCCTCAAAAGAGCCCATTATGTGCTGGAGGGGGAGAAGATATATTAAGAACAATGGTGTGAGTGGTGAGTGGCTCTACTACCACAGAGAAGTTGTGGCAAAAACACCTGTAATAGTCAGCTAGACCTAGAAACCGCCCAAAACAAGAGAGTTCATCTCTTGTCTTGGGTGTAGGGTGGGACAGAATTGCATCCATTTATGCAGTTATGAGACGAATTTGCCCCTGTCCAACCTGCTTACCTAGATATGTCGACAGCTTTCCCAAACTCGCACTTTGCCAGGTTAAGGGTTAAAGAGGCTTGAGCTAAACAAGTAAACGCAGATCACACTTCACTGTTAACAGCATGATTTTACAACTACAGTCTCTTCAAAGAGCCATTATAAAAGCTATAGTTGGAACCAACTGATGAATACATAGCACTAAATCTGACATTCACACACTTTGGTGATGAGTTTATGGGCTCTGTCACTCATTTCATATCACAATGAATAAAACATTGAGCCCACTTTTGGGTAATTTTTGGTCATTCTTAGAGTCAGAAAGAAACATTATCCAGAGTATACTCACTGGTAACGCTCGTGATTTAAATAATAATAATAATATGATGTGGCTTGTTTTGTGTGTCCAACAAGTTTGCAATTTAGTTTTGGCGAAGAAAATTCTAATGATTTATTCATCTTCTCGTCTTTTAGCGCTAACTAGCAGAAAGACATAAAGGTCATCTCTTATGTGGTATCTTTTTCCTGGAGTTGTAGAGCTAAAAATGAGATTGGTCTGTTCCAGTTTCTGTTACCTGTCCAAAGGTAATAAAAGTCACCTCCAGACCCCTCTCACAAAATATAGTGTTAAGTTTCACTTTAGTGGATCACATAAACATCATATTAAAACCCTTCTGTCACGGTCCTGGGTCAGTGACCCTGTGTTTTGATTTTGTATTATCATTAAGTCCCCGTCTCTGTGTTATACTTCCTGTTTTACTTTGACGGTCCCTTGTCTTATGTCAGTGTTTCTACTTTTGCTTTACCCATCCCATGTCTCATCATGTTTGATTACTCCCAGCTCTGCTCTTCTCCTGTGTCTCATTCACTCGGTGTCCCTCAGTGTGTTTAAGACCTGTGTTTTCCTTGCTCTGTGTCACGTCGTACCCTCGTCATGCTGTGTGTGGTTCCCTCCGTGCTCCCTGTGATCCGCGTCCCTAGTCTCTCGTTCCAGGTTTCCTAGTGTTTAGTATCAGTTTCCAGTTTGTAGTTTGGGTTTGTTTTTTGTGTGTTTGTTTTTATGGAGTTTTTTGCACTGCAATAAAGCAGCCTCTTTGAGTGTTTTTTCCTATGTCTGAGTGTCTTGCGTTTGGGTCCTACATCCTGCCTGCCACACAGCCGTATGACATCTTCCATGTGTTGTAGGATTTTTTTTCTGCCTTTTTTGCTTTATAGTACCTACCCACCACATAATAGCAGAATGGCAAAGTTAATGACAAGTGCAATGGCTGCTCGAACATGCTCCTGAAAAGTGTCTTCAAACATACATTAATTACTAAATAATAATCAGTGAAGAGCATTTTAAAAACGCAGCTTTACATAAAAAGTATTCTGTTACGTTTGATCATCAGGTCTGGTGGACGGTCTCTTGCTGTAGAGTAATTAAGTGTCTTATCCTATATGTAATGCTAAAACAGATGCAGTGTGCGAATACTGATACTGTTTACTTTAATTTCATATTTTGCCATGATCTTTGGTCAGGATGCTGGTCCTGTGGGAGTTTTGATTATCATTGAGAATGAAAAAGGTATTGCTTTAAAAATCAAAGTAAATATTTTAAAGAAAATGTTTGCCTTTGTATTATGTTGGGCAGTAGTACCTGTTTGCAGCAGTTGTTACAGAGACGTGGAAAGAACATTCAATCGTCGTGTTTTTGTGCGAAGAAATGACAAAGACGTTGTACCTGATTCATAGATGAGAATTTCTACACAGCAGACGCCGGTTGCTAAAACGAAAGTTTCAGTTTTGCGTTTGTGAAACTTGATTTTGTCTGTTAGGATTGCATCTGCTTGCAGTATGACTCACAGAGGATCTGCTGCCATAAACAGGAAGGCTCAAACCACACACGGTTGTGTTGAATACTCCTTCTAGAGCATTGCAGATGCGAGGTGTCGCTCTCAAAGACTGTTTTAAGAAAAAAGAAAAAGCTGGTATGAGCTGAGACTCTAGAACAAAAGTTTTTTCAGTCACTGTGACAGTTACTACATTGAGACACAGAAAGTGTGGTACATATATCACAGTTATGTAGTAGTTGTGAACATCAGTGCAGGTTCATCTGTGGAGGTTTTGGCCAGTAATTTTTAAAAATCCAGACTTTGAATCAGTTTTATAAATGTTCAGCACATTTTAGTGGCTTGAAATAATAGTGGCCTTGAATTCAGTGGCACATGCAGAACTGTTTCTGTTATTTTCTCTAGTGAAAAGATTTTGAATGTAAAAAAGTGGACAAAAAAGATCTACTGGTAAGTTTCTCCTGTTGTTGCAGGGCAACTTGCTCAAAAGGGAAAATGCATGTGCAAGGTTTTGCTCTTTCTGTTTAACCCTCTCAGGATCAAATTAAACTTTTTGTTGCTAATGCACAACCAAGTCCTGTAGTGATACTTCTGAGTAAAGAAAAAAACTATAAAATATGTATGTGGGGTAATCAGGTTGTTAGTTTTTAACTGTTGCAAATCGGCAACGCCTGCCTTGAGAGGGTTAAAGGCCTTTAAGATGACAGTGTTTATTCAGATTATTAGAGTCTCTCTTCAGCACCATACACTCACATTTTCATTTGAATTAGTTTGCCCAACGAAAAAAGTAATAAAAGTATAGATGAGATTCACTCCCAATAAATAAATCTTCTTCAAGACCTTACACTTTTTCATTAAATAATCTGATTTAGTGTAACATCACTTAATCAGGTCAACAGCTATCCAGGCTAAAATATTTTGCTCTGCCTCGTGTAAGAATTCAGGCACATTAGAAAAAGCCAATAAAAGGCTCAGTCATCATTTTATAGTTTCAATACTACATTCTGATAAACGCAGTTCTTCTTTTTCTATTAATAAACTCTAACAACAAACTATACGAAAGCCTGAAAAAATTCAGTACTGAAAACCATTTCCCTTATTTATGAATTCTGCTTATTCGTATTAAAATGTTTATTTTTTAAAAAAAATGACTCAGCTTTGATATCATTACGCCACATTAATGGAAAATTAAGCACACAAAAGGGATGAAATTAGTGACTGCACTAATATATTCTGTTTAATATCCTCAGATCAATGCAGAATAAACAGTCAGTAGCCCAATTTGTCTGCTTCATATGTCTCATCCTCGAGTTCCCTGTTTGATGGAGATCTGACAGCAGTGTGTGAAACTCCCATTTCTTGACCTTCACATAGATATGGACAGATGACATTCTCATTTTTTTTCTCAAAGACCTTGCTGTGTCCATATATATAAGCTGAGAAATACAATTATGTTAAAAAAAAAAGACATCATTAACTAATGCCTGGAAAACAGCAAGGGCATTGGTGAATCCAAAAGGCAAATAGAAAAACAAGTATTACAAGTAAACAAGTATAAAAAAACAACAAGAAACTTCATACAAGTTATTTCCAGTGAGGTGTATATGAACCTGCACAGCCACTATTTTTTCGAGAGTTTTGGCTCGGAAGGGCAAATTTGAAATTAGCCTGAAATTATTTAAAACGGTACGGTCTGAACCATTCTTTTTCAAAACTGGAGTTATTATTGCAGTTTTAAGAGAGGATAGAACAGAACCAGAGATAAGAGAGGAGTGTGCGATATTAACTATCAACGAGCCAAGAGAGGGGAGGGAAAGTTCAACAAGATTAGTGGGTCAAGTTTACACGATGACAGCTGAATTATTGTAGGAAGTTCAAAACTGTTAGAGAGGAAGACAGCTGAGTAGGAGAAAAAACAATTGACCATATCATGAGTTGGCCAAGTTCAGAAGAATACCAGGGGACAGAGCGAGAGAAGGAAACAGTTTGAGTTTTCTATATCTGTATCCAAAAATATCCAGATATTTTACCAAAATCATGTGGTTTAAGGATTTAGTCGGTCTTACACCCGAGATAACACCCTCAGTTCACATGTCAGTGCATATATGACATGGGAAATTGTCTTTATTCATTTGCAGATACAAAGGTGGTTTGTGCATCTGTTTATCTTACAAACATTATTTCACTTTTACTAAGATACAGAATTTCTTTTAAAAAGAAAAAAAAAGTCATAATTCATGTTCACATGGATACAGATCTTAGGATATATTCCAATGGAAATTAACAGTGTAAAGGCAAGACATTTAAAACACGGAAAAGCAAACTAAAAGTACAAATATGCAAACAACAGTAGACTAAAAATATTAGGGAAATTAAAGGAACATGTTGTTTTCCACCCTTTAATATCTACATTTCATTTACATTTTCTACATTTAAAATTGGTGTCTTACTTTGCCAACATCATCCACAATTTCTAAATATCTGATGTAATCTCAGATTTAAACTCCCAAATTTATGAAGTTTATTGTCAATCCAGCTGCAAACTTTTTATTATCAACACTTTTGTCTACCTAACTTTCATGTCTGTAACGAACTAAAGATCTTCTCACTCACATTAACTCATTTAGTGAGATCAGAATCAATTATTCAAAATTTTAATTACTCTACAAAAATCAACATATTAAACACAGTCAGATATAATACAAGGTGAAGTGCTTTTTGAATAAATACCTGTGCAGAAGGCAGCAGAGCCTTTTCATATAGGTGGTAACTATTAAAAATATTACAGTGTATCAAAATGTAAATAATGTGCATTAATGGGGAATACATGGTAGGCTATTGACATTAGCAGAGAAGGAATTATTAAGCGTGTTAAATAAGTTGTGTTAAACAGTCACATGAACAACAATTATTAAACCTTGGGTTTCTGCATGAACTATGGATTGCTACAGGTATGACTCTTTAGTCACATCTCAACAGAATATTAAACAGAAGTGCTTGCCTCTTGTGTCTGGCATGAACAGCCTCCTTCATGGAGGTGTCTACAAACTCGCTGATGTTTTCCTGTGCTGTGACCATTGAACATTTGTAGAAAGCCAATCCATCTGATGCTTATTCAGCTTCATGTCTGGTGTCATTGATTTTTCCCTGATGTAGCTGAACCCACAATTATTGCATGAGATGTAAAAACCTAATTCAGAAACAGTAAGAGTACTGTAAAAAGTAGAAATAGAATGCACTGATTTGTAAATCTCATAAACCTATATGCTGCATGGCATGATTCTGGCATCAGTGTATGAGCTCAGGAACCCTAACAGAAATCACTGTGAAATGCAGGTTAAAGCTCTCTCATCCAAAGATTAAACCATACGTGAACATAATCCATAAATGCCACCGAGTTAAGGCAATGCACTGAGGCAAAGTGCGAAATTCTTCTGTAGCCAGGCAAATCAAAATTTGAACTGTTTTACACTGTGGTTTATGTGTTGCAACTCATGAAGAATAATAAGAGAATTAAAAAATATGGGGGGGTCATCTGGGACACAGACCCAGATCATACCCCTAAATCACGTTTTCTACTTGTGTCCAGTCTGAACTATGCTAAACTGTCACTAAGACTAACAAATGTTCCATATATTCCAAATCCTCCTTGACTTTATGCGTTAATGGTAACAGTAGCTTCATCCTTTTTCTCCTCAGCAGCACCATCATCATGAACCTTATTTTCCTCAGAAGGTTGATCAGATTTGTTATCAGTGCCTGACTGCTTGATCTGTTCATCATCGGGGGCAGAGGAGATGAGAGGTGATTTTTCCTGCGTTTGATTATCATTGGAAGATTTCTCAGATTTCTTATCAGTCCCTACAGTTGAAGCAGGGATTGGTATTACAACAGTGTCATCCTCAAGATCATCTTCTCCAAACTTTTTCCTCTTGAAGCAACCGAGCTTGTGACAGACACAAAGAGAATCATTAGACCAAATAGCAATTTGGTGATCTCAGTGCAGTTATGGAGATTCAGACAACTTGATATAAAGATAACAGTCTTCAGGCTGAGTATAAACTCTCACCTTAAACAGGATGATTGTGATTATGATCAGAAGTAAGAGTCCCAAACCGGCTCCAGTTAAAATGATCAGCATTTTATTTGGGAGGATAAAGAAATCAACCCGAACTTCAGTCTGTTGGCAGAGAAAACACAAGATTTCAAAGTAGTGCCTTACCATTTTTAACATCACTCTAGTAAATAGTTTGAATAATTATAATAATTATTCATGTAAAGACTGAAGGTACCTTTTTTGTTGGAAATTTGAATGGTGTCAAATGGTCTTTATTCTGTGGGTAATAGATATAATAAATTAGGTTTACTGGAAAAGCAATGACAGAAATATGCTGTGGTCAAAATCAAACATACCTCTGGATCGTTCAGCACATACCGAGCGTCGTCATAGCCAACATGTACAGAACTTACAAAGTTAATCTTTCTGCTGTCTCCAGTGTATTTTTTCAGAAAAGCAACATTCTGTAAAGTAAGAGCAGATTAATTAATCTTAAGTAATTTATTATTTTTATATATGTGTAATGTGTATTCTGTGTGTATTTAGTACATACGGCTGCCTGTTGTGCGGCTTCTTTAAAGTGGACTTTTCCCGATAGTGTAAACTCAGCAGATGCATAGTTCTTCAAATTGAAAGTGTTGCAGACGATGGCCACGCACTTATTTTTTGGTAAGCAGTTCTGTTCCACAACCCCAAGAAAATGTTTTAAATGAGACGTATTATTCTTTTCATTACTTCTTCATCTGTCATAAATACACTGCAGTAATTGTGGATACTAATATGATGTTTTAAATTACATCAGTACAGTTGGAAGTATTCTCTAAACACTCAGTTTGATGTCCCTGATAGTTGCTTTATCGAATATTGTCAATACAGAAGAACCAGCTGTTCAAACCTTCTGTTTTTGAGGGGCAGCCAATCCGAAGAAAGTTGGGTTAAGGGAAAGAAAATTAGATAAAGCTTCTTGTTTTAAATGGAGGATGAATTGAGAGGTTGTTGCAAAGTCATTTATAAGATAAGGATTACTTTGAACTGTGCGTCATGTAAAGTTAGTCTAATAGAGTCCAAGCACGAATAAATAAAAGCATTAGCACAACAGCTTCCTTTTAAGGTATTAATAATTTTACAAGACCTCAATATTTTATTAAATCTCTTGTACTTACCTTAAATTTGTGGTTAGTAGTGGCTGTGCACTGTGTTTTGTTCTTAAAGAGAAAAAGTATGGTAAGCTTTAAGGTTCTATATTTTCATATGGAGCAGCAGTGTTCAGACACAAAATTACCTCCTTGACAAAGATTTGATAGCTTTTCATTTCAAAGCTATGCTCCAGTTGAGTTGGGAATTCCAGGGTGATGGTTGCAGGAAACTCCTTAAAACCAGTGTTATCTATCTGTAAATTGTCATAGACAAAATGGTCATTTTAAATAAATACATGTGGAAATATTCAGTTTTCTGATGAGAATCAGATGAAAATACTGATAACAGCCTTGTATCAGTCAGTTACAACCAGTTAGTTTAGTTTAGCAAGAACATGATCGATAATTTTGATTGATCAGCTGAAAACTGAAATCAATACGGGAAAGCCATCAACTCCTCTAATGGCCACTTGAGGCTTGGTCTAAACCACAGACAGTATAAAAGGTGGACGTAGGTTCTGGGTCTGAAAAGTGAAGCCAACAAAGTTCCTTAAACTTGCATTATTTTGAATGGCCTCCAGGGGGCGATACACAGGGTTATGAAAATACTTCTGGCTCTATAGAACCAGTCTATGGAAGAACGGGCCTGAACTCTGGAAACAAATTATTGATAGGCTAACATCTGATTTTGTGTCACCCTGACTAAATGAAGATCAATATGGTTTTAAAACTGCATCTTGACAATTAAAGTATTCAATGAGATCATTGATCACCAGTTGAGTTGGATAGTTTCTTGTTACAGAGTCGTCATGTGTCTTACCCCAGCGGTGCCCGACCCCGGGCCACGGACTGGTACCGGTCCATGAGTCATTTGGTACAGGGCCCCGAGAGTTGAAGCTCGGGTGTGAAATGTATGGTTTTCAGTGTTTTTATCATTAACTCTGTTTCCCTGGGTCTTTCCCCGTGTTGTAGTTGTACACACAACTACAACACGGGAAAAGTAAGATCTTATTTTGAAAGAAATATTTACGCGTTACCATGGTGACCAGAGAGCATTACGGGGCAGAGAGGAGGACGCTAAAGCTACACAATTACACAGAGTTAACGATTATTATTATATTTACGAAATACCGAGTTTTTGTCTTGGTCGTGTCAGTCTATTTTGTTGTATTTATCCGCGACACCTTAAAGACCGGTCCGTGAAAATATTGTTGGACATTAAACCGGTCCGTGGCGCAAAAAAGGTTGTGGACCGCTGTCTTACCCTGTATGTAATGTTCATTTCTTTAGGTGCAGTCTCATCTGAGGTGAAGTTCAGATAGGTAGTGCTGTCTTGGTTCCTGAAAAGATGATCGCAGCATGCCACTGAACAATTATACAACTACTGACTTGTAGAAATAGATTAAACATAAGGATACACATAATATTTTATGTGAATAGTGATACTTACACTGTTAAAATCATTTTAATTTCAAATTGCACTGGGATGCTTTCGGTGAGGGTGCTGGTCCTGTTTGAGTCTTGATTATCACTGAGCGTGAAAAAGACATTTCTTGTAAATATCAAAATAAATATTTTAGAGAAATGTTTATGCAGTAGATTGTTGTACCTTTTTGCTTCAATTATCATGGACATCTTGTCATTCCACTCATAATTATGCATGACATGGAAGGAAGATTGAAACGTTGCCTTTTTGTGGGAAGAAATGAAAAAGATGTTAGGCCTGATTCACAGATGAAGAGAAAAGATGTAAGGAGGAGAAGCTGGAAGCTAAGACTGAAGTTTCAGAGACTTGGTCATTTGTGAAACTTCACTTCTGTCTGTTAGGATGGTATCTGGATGTTTTATGACTCACGTAGGATCTACTGCGATACACAGGCTGGCTCACACCACATATGGTTTTGTTGCGTTCTTCTTGATCCCGGCAGTCGTGCGTTGTTAGTCTTGATGACTGTTTTAAGAAAAGAAAATGGTTGGTATGAGCTGAGACTCTAAAATAAAAGTTTTTACACCTACTGTGACATTTCCTTTGATACACTGCAGGTAACACTAAGTTTAAACTTTTGAAGGTTAAGCTATACTGCATAGTGTAGTGGAGGTCACCGAGGCATTGTATAACCTGACCATCATCACACACACACACACACACACACACACACACACACACACACACACACACACACACATATATATATATATATATATATATATATATATATATATATATATATATATATATATATATATATATATATATATATATACACATATATATATATATATATATATACACACATATATATATATATATATATATACACACACATATATATATATATATATATACACACATATATATATATATATATATATATATACACACATATACATATATATATATATATATATATATATATATATATATATATATATATATATATACATATATACATACATATATACATATATATACATATATACATACATATATACATATATATATATATATATATATATATATATATATATATATAGACATACATACATACATACATACATATATATATATAAAAAAAAAAAACACCCAGCACGCCCCTGCGGGCGGTTTATCCTTCAAGCTCGGGTCCTCTACCAGAGGCCTGGGAGCTTGAGGGTCCTGCGCAGTATCTTAGCTGTTCCCAGGACTGCGCTCTTCTGGACAGAGATCTCCGATGTTGTTCCCGGGATCTGCTGGAGCCACTCGCCTAGCTTGGGAGTCACCGCACCTAGTGCTCCGATTACCACGGGGACCACCGTTACCTTCACCCTCCACATCCTCTCGAGCTCTTCTCTGAGCCCTTGGTATTTCTCCAGCTTCTCATGTTCCTTCTTCCTGATATTGCTGTCATTCGGAACCGCTACATCGATCACTACGGCCGTCTTCTTCTGTTTATCTACCACCACTATGTCCGGTTGGTTAGCCACCACCATTTTGTCCGTCTGTATCTGGAAGTCCCACAGGACCCACTCCAGAAACCCTTAAGAACTACCTTGATGCCCAGTATTATGGCGAGATTACCCTGGGAACGCCTCCTCAGAAGTTTACCGTGGTGTTATATATATATATATATATATATATATATATATATATATATATATATACACACACACACATATATATCCTAACCCTAACCCTGTCATGCATATATATGATGTTTAGTCCATCTTAGTAGTTTGAGACAGTTCAGTTAAATGTGCAGAGCTGTCAGCTTTCAGGAAGTTTCTATAATTACATATGAAAATTAATATTTTAATATGAATATTTGTGATATTTTGTCAGCATTTTTCAAAGAACTGTCTAGAGGAAAGATTTTAAGGATGTGGGTATGAAGGGACATTTTAAGATTCTGCCTTTCTCTGTGATAAGCTGACTAGGCTTAACGAAAGGTTGCATAATGTCATCTTTGTCTTTATGGCAGGGCAAATAATTATTTGATTACCTGCTGCATTTATGTTTGAAGAACCATAAAATAACCATGGATTAGCCCAAACCTACACCGGAGCAGCTTGTTAATGATCTGAAGAACAGCATGTGTAAAACACTGTGCCCTAATGAACTAAAATCTTAAAATTTTGAAACACTTGCTTTGATGTTGTCCTAAATTCACACACAGGGGAAGGATGCAACTGAACATCACTTTAACCTGACAAGAGCAGGTGAGAAGAAATATCGTGCTATGCTTCACGGTGGACTGACTTTGCATTTCTAAGAACTAAATGAGTATAATATGCTTAAAAAATACTTATAAAAAAGACATTATATTCAACCTGTCGCAATCTGTTCATGTCCGTAAGCGATATCAAATACTGCCAATCTCAAAATGTTCTAGAAGTCCGTGATGACAAAAATAACGTATTCATCAGTAAAACACAGTAAACTTGCCAACATGTCTCCAAAAACCGTCTGCTCATAACCTTGTTGATGCTGAGCTCTGTTTTGATGTGCAAATGAAAATAGATTGCATGCATTTAGTTTCTCCTGCATTTTATTACACAGTGGTCACTATACGAGGATCAGTCAGTGATCACTTCACTGAGCTGAACATGCACCATCAATGAAGGGAACAACTGATCCTCTTAAAATGGGTTTGTATAGATGTATGCATTGAGTGGCTCCAGTAAGGTTATCTGCTTTTTTCATTTTAAAAAAAAGCAGTTTTCCACCAAAGTATTATTTTATTCTTGTGGTTTTCATTCATTTGTAATTAGACCCAACAGATATGAGTAACCTTTCATTTAATTTCCCTTTTCCCAGCAAAAACATTGGTTAAGATTGTGAGTTTTAGGATTTTAAGACATAAGCAGAAAGAAGAGGAAATGCATTACTGGACAACCACAGGAAGGAAGTTAAGGCAACTTATCAGATTTTGTGCAACACAGCACAGAAATGCACATAAAATCGAGTTCCCTGCAACCTGTAAACTCTATTGTGTATAACCAGGTTGTCCTATAAGCTTTGTGAAAAGCCTTCAGTTAATCCAAAATACTGCAGTGAGATTACTGAAAGGACTAGAAAGACAGAGCCTATTTCTCCCATACGGCTCTCTGTTAAATGTAGAATTTAAACTCCTCTTCATCATATGCAAGGTCTTGTATGCGATGAGTGTTAATCCATTTTGAGACATAATTTTACAGTTTAATATTCATTTCCACCGCTTGTATCCTCAATCTCGTTCTATCACTCACTACCCACAGCTCGTGACCATAGGTTTTTCTGAAAAGTGGCATTTCAGAAATACTGTGTTTCTGAAAAATACAGTAGTTCTCATCATTGCTACACTAACAACATTCAAATTTATTGTCAACTGACTGATGATCTGTCATTGTCACTGCACTCCTTGTTGGCTTGCCTGAGAGAGGTCAAAGATTGGCTGTCGGATAATTCTCTCATTTTAAATGAGAAAACAAAATGAAATTATGGTGTTCAATAGCCATGTTCCTCGAGACCAGCTTGTTGCCTCTTGCTAACTCTCACTCTCTCCCGGGTGTCTATTTGGATATCTCCTCCATCTGTAGTTAAATCTGGCTTCTTTCAATTTCGCTAGATTTCTAAAGCTAAGCATTATATACCACACAGGAACCTCGAAAAAGGTATCCATGCTTTTGTGACCTCCGGGTTAGACTGTTGCAATTCTCTTTACTGTGGTCTCCGATAGGGATGGGTATCGAAAACCGGTTCTTGTTGAGAGCCAGTTCCCACTGTTTCAATTCCTTGGAATTGTTTGCCATTTTTGCAAACGATTCCCTTATCGATTCCAGTCGCCCCGAATGAGGTCACCACGTCGCGGAACGTCATTTATCTGGCAGGAAACACGGCGCCTAAGCGGCTTAAACGCTCAAAAGTTTGGTTATACTTTACGAGAACGGATGACAACAGGGCAACTTGCAATACTTGCAAAGTAGATGTTTCATTTAAGGGAGGAAACACTACGAATATGCAAAAGCATTTGCTCACAAAACACACGATGACCTTAAATGAATGTCGTGTTTTTAATTTGCTCCGGACTCGTGAATCTCAACCCAGCAGCAGCGGTAACGTTTGCACGTCCTCTCCCGTTAATGCGGCAGGTAAATAATCAACTAACAGTGCATATTATGTTAGCGCGATCTGCCTTATTACAAAACCTGCCATTACTGTGCATTGAGGTGACCATGATGAGACAGACAGAGTCTGGCTCAGATGCTGGCAGTTCTCACTGCAGTCTACCGGTAGCGTCTCCTTTCAGGCCAGGATAGACGAATGTCACCGAGCAGTGACTGAGTTTGTGGTCAAAGGTTTGCACCCGTTTGCCACAGCAGATGATTTTCGGTAAGTGAATGTGTTTAATTGTAGGCAGGGACATTACTGAATATTCTTGTGTAATTGCTACAGAATAATTTATGTTATACTTTGTTATTGCTACAGAAGAATATTTATTTTATTATTTTACATTTTTTTTCCTGGGGACCCTGTGACACCCCATTGAAGAGCTGTAGGCTGGATCTCTTAAGATCTCACTGTTGGGTTTGTAAGGCCATGTTACTCCTAAGTTTCTATCTTGTTCAAAGAGAAGATATAAAACAAAGTTCTAAGCTAATCGACCTTAGTGTTCTCCTTTTTAAAAAAGAATCGATAAGAGAATCGAATCGTTAAACAGAATCGAAAATGGA
Source organism: Rhamphochromis longiceps (assembly GCF_057381845.1). Lineage (NCBI taxonomy): Eukaryota > Metazoa > Chordata > Actinopteri > Cichliformes > Cichlidae > Rhamphochromis > Rhamphochromis longiceps. The sequence goes on along the minus strand of NC_140562.1, from coordinate 42,901,244 downwards.
ATCGGAATCGTGAAAATCTTATCAATACCCATCCCTAGTCTCCAATCTGTCTCTCTTCATAGGCTACAGCTTGTTCAGAATGCTGTGGCTCGCCTTCTAACTGGAGCTAAAAAAATTTGATCCTATCACTCCCGTTCTTGTTGATTTACATTGGTTACTTATCAAATATCGTTAAAAATTTTGCTACTCACTTTAAAACTCTGAATAATTTTGCACCCAGTTGTCTCACTGAACTTCTCAATCTGTACACTCCTTGTCGTGCGTGATGGCCCAAACTAAGTTTAGGCTGAAAACCAGAGGCGATCGTGTCTTTGCTTCAGCTGCTTCAACCTTTGGACTAGCCTCCCCGCTTCTATTCATGCCCCAGACTCTATCCAATCCTTCAAATCAAGATTGAAGGCTTACTTATTTAACCTGACTTTCCCGACCAGTTAATGCCCTTTCAATAAACTTATAATTAATTTCACTGCTGTTTTTTTTTTTACTTTTTAGTTCAGATTTTGTATCCATGAACTGACCTTCCTTCTGAATTGACATTTTACTTAACTCTTCTGGTCTATTAGTGCCTCCTTTCTGTCTGTGCTAGTGCTAGTGCCTAATCTGTACTTTGTTAATTGATTTATGTTGATTCTTTGTATCATTGTGAAGCTCTTTGGTGTGCCTTTGGGTTTTTAAACGTGCTATTTAAATAAAACTGTATTGTCTTGTAATGTATCTTTATAGTTACCTTTATAAGAGTCATCCTAGAGAAGGAGAGGCCTGGAGGATAGAACATTATAAGGCTGGTGTTGTATGAGTCATCACCATCATTTTTCAAATGTATAGTCACATTGAAGTAGTTATTTTCTGTCACCAATAATGTCGGAGTCCTGAGAGAGACAAACAACACCTAATATTAAACATATGACATTAATCGTATTATATCTGAGTCGTGTTTGTAGATATACATACTCGAATTTGAATTTGACATCCAGTTCAGCGATACAAGTGTCATTTTTTCTACATTGTTTCTCAAAAGGAACCTGCGAAAAATAAAACTTGTGTTTAATTGATGCCAGAAAAAAGATTTCCTTCCTAACACACTAAACTGAGGTGGTGAATGTGGTAAACATTGTACAGTGTTAAATTGACACTAGAGAGTTTCTATATAGGTTCACTCTTTCCGGTATTAAATGAACACTGACAGTGTTATATTTTAACAGGAGCCTAACACTAAGCAGTACTGATTTTCTAACACTGGAATATCCCTAACATTTTAGGTTATTTTCCAGTGTTTGAAAATGCTCAGTGTTAGTCGTTGTTAATCTTTAAACCTGACTAGGCTACTGATAACACTGTCAAAGTGTTCATTTAACACTCAAAATAGTGGATGTGTAGATGCAGCTTTGTCAATATTGTGAATATTGATGTTGTATGTAGAACGTACCTCAACAGCAGACTGCTTTTTGCTGTCCATGTTCAGGGTGATGTTAGCAGTCTCACTGTCAGCTTGAGAAAAGTTTAATTTGATGCTGATCGGTGACAACGTGTCGATCACACATTTCTGTAAAGCAAAAGCAACAAGAGAGGAGCAATAAACACGAGGTTTGCTTTTGATCAGATTGAGAATATGTGCAAATATTATGAATTCAGCTTCATACGTGCATGTAGATGGAGAAGTTTAAGCAAGTCATTTCATCTTTCAGCTCATAGGTGGAGGTAAGACTCCTGGTTTTCGTATCAGTTTGAGTGAAGAAACCTCGATGTTTTTGTCTCATTGGGTCCACGGCGAACATGTATGTGATGTTCAGTCCAGAGCTCACATTCCCTGTAAACCCGCAGAGCAGGATTACAATAATGCATTCACAGGGTGCAGTCAGCAGCTGTTAAATGGTTTACTGAATGAGGCTCCTACCTTGTTTGCTCTTTGTTGCTTCTACCATTTCAAAACAGGCTGTTAAGGTAACCATAAGTAAATTTCCTTCTGCACCCTGACAGTCAAGTTTCTCTGTGCTTATCTCCTTAGGGTGGAAAGATAGGTGAGCCATCACATTAAAGACGGGCTTGGAGCTGAAAGACATTTAAGAACAGTAATAAGAAAGTAGTAATGATGCCCTCTTTCAATACTAAGGTTTTATATATCAGGACATAATACAGTATAGCAACATTAGTTCTTTATTTTATATACAAAACCAAATCTGAAAAATTTGGGACACTTTATAAAATGTAACAACAGAATGCATCCATAAATCCATATTTTATTCACAACAGAACATAAAAAATAACAAATGTTTAAAATGAGAAAGTGATCGAGTTTCTCACAGGTAATGATGGGCAGAAATTCACCAATTTGCAAAAAACTGCATCTACACATTATGGAGCAATTTGCGGCAACAACAACAACTTAAACTTTGTGTTTTCCCCCCAAATTAAAACTCAAAGCACAAGAGTTGTGCAAAGGGAGCTGTAACCCTAACACTAAGCACACTAACCCTACCTTAAGACAACAGCAGCGCCCTGTGATCCGATCACAATATCTGGGAGGCCATCCTCTTTGATGCCGACGCCCCCATCGATGGCCTGTCCAAAGAATCTTATCCCAGGTGTTATTTTGTCTCCTGTGATTCTCTGAAATAAGAGATTTCAATACTGAAAAAGTGTTTTCACACATATTTGTATGGCAGAGAAAAACGGTGTATTTACATTAAAATTTAACAAAGGTCTTATAAGAAATGCTACTCTTTGTGATGTAGATTTCACATGACATTTTGCCCATTCTCCTCCATCCTCTCTATTCTAATTTAATTGTATTTATACAGCACCAAATGACAACAACAGTCCCCTCGATGCTCTTTATCTAAGCCTTTTCCACTCACAGACAGTTGGCTGTTTTTGTGTTTTGCTTGTTTTGTTTTTTTAAATTCCGGAGATCAACAGTTTCACAAATATCAGCAATCATTCCAAAGTCAAAATCTATGAGCTCAAGTTGTTTGTTTCCTATTCTGATGTTTCATGTGAAGGTTAATTGAAGCCCTTGGCTTGTATTTTCAGGATTTTATCAGCTGGAATATGTTCACATGATTAGTTAGTATCATTAATAGTAGGATTGGTAGAAACTCTTGTCAAAGGAAAGAGACTGAGCTGCCTCATTCTCTTTCCTGAAACAGCCTTGCTCAATGATCTCCTTCTGATTGCTGACTCTGGACGCTCTTCAGTCCTGGTCCTACTGGATCCATCCTCGGCCTTTGATATGGTAGATCATAACACCCTATTAGCGAGGCTTGAACACACAGTTGGCATTAGAGGTGCCGCCCCAGATTGGTTTAAGTCATATCTTTCTAATAGCTCTTTCTCGATCAATTTTGGCCCTTATCTCTCCTCTGCTGCACCTCTCTCGTGTGGCATGCCTCAAGGATCTGTCCTCGGCCCCCTGCTCTTCTCACTGTATATGCTCCCCTTAGGCATCTTTGTGAAGTACAACATTGCACATAATTGTCACGCTGACGACATACAGATCTATTTCGAATTAACTGATGATCCTGCTATGTCTTTGCACGGTTTTCGTGAGTGCTTGCGCAAAGTCAAAGATTGGCTCGCTTATCTCTCGTGTTTGACAGTAGTATTCCCTGTGGCCAACTCCGTGATGCCTTCGGTTCCTTTGATAGTTTCCTCACCGACACTGTTAATGGCCTGGGTGTGTTTTTGGATAGCTCTTTAAAATTTGACAAACAAGCGTCTGCTGTTGTCAAATCTTGCTTCTATCAATTGTGTCTTATTAGCAAAGTCAGGCATTATGTCCCGCATAGGGACCTGGAAAAGCTTATCCACACCTTCGTGACATCTAGGTTGGATTATTGCAGCTCCCTTCACTTTGGTCTTAACTCGACTCTTCTCCATAGACTGCAAATTCAGAATGCGGCTCGTCTCCTTACTGGTAGTGGGCGGCGTGTCTCTATCACCCCTGTCCTTGCTGACCTGCATTGGCTTCCCGTTAAGTATCGCATTCGATTCAAAATCCTGCTGCTTACCTTCCGAATTATTAACAATATAGCTCCAAGCTACCTCATTGAGCTACTTAGATTATACACGCCTACTAGAGTACTAAGATCATCTTCCCAGGAACTCTTGGTACAGCTGAGACCCTGGCTGAAGACTAGAGGTGACCAAGCATTTGCCTTGGCTGCACCCGGTCTACGGTATAACCTCCCCATTGCTATCCGCGAGTCTGATTCCATTCAATCCTTCAAACTGCGGTTAAAAACCCACTTATTTAGCCTCACCTTTTCTACCAGTTAATGACTGGTTGTTAGTTAGTTTAATGCTTATTTCTATCTTCAGTCCATTCTTAACTACTTTTAATCATTTTTAAAATTTTTGACTGTTTTATCCTTTACACATATTGTTCTTTTATGCTTTTATATGGATTTCTTTTGCTTCTGTGTTTTAAATGCCATCTAACATGCTAGCATGTTGGTACTTTGCCACAGCCTTGATCCTCCCCTGTTACTTCATCTCCCCCTCTTGTATGTTAAGCATTTTTTGTACACCACTGGTTTTAAATGTGCTATATAAATAAAGTTTGTTGTTGTTGTTGTTGTTAGTTAGTAAACAATGAAATGAATGCTACACGTGTACTATATTCAAATGAAGAAAACAATTACAGTAATACAAAATTATGTAATGTGTACTAAATTATACAATAAAATACTATTCCATTAAAAGTAAACACTGCTCAGAGATTGAGCTGACTTGCTGGAGATTTGTGCTGTTAAAGTTTTTTTTTTGTTACTTGAAATAATACTTAAAATCATGGGATTCATGGCCAGCTGCACCTTAAAAGATTTTAATCTCAGTTGACTCAGCAGATTAAAGCACTACGATGGCTTTTAGCTTGAATTAACACCCTGTTTTTCTGTTTTATTGTAGTTTACATTATTTTATTTTAGCGTAGAGGCGATCGTGGCTCAAGAGTTGGGAGTTCGCCTTGTAATCAGAAGGTTGCCAGTTTGAGCCCCGGCTTGGACAGTCTCGGTCATTGCGTCCTTGGGCAAGACGCTTCACCCGTTGCCTACTGGTGGTGGTGGTTTTTTTGTAGTCTATTTCTATTTTCCCCGTTGTTTTCACTGGCTGACCTGTAAAGCACTTTGACAGTAGTATCCCCAACTGCTACTACTGCACATTCACCCAATGTGTGTGTGTGTGTGTGTGTGTGTATATATATATATATATATATATATATATATATAAAATGTTCTTCCTCTACCCCCCCCCCCCCCCCTCATTTTTGCACATGTCGAGCGTGTCAGGCTACATTTCACTGTGTGTTATACTTGTTTAACTATGCATGTGACAAATAAAGAACCTTGAACCTTGAACAACCTTTGACTATTATTGAGTTCACTGAGGTTTACTTCCAGACACTTGAATATTTTTCTTGACCTAATTACTAGGGGTGCAACAATACACAAAATTCACGGTTCGGTTCGATACTTTGGTGTCACGGTTCGATATTTTTTCGATAAAAAAAAATGTTCATGCCTTTTTAATTTGTCATTTATTACATTTTCACGGCACATTCTGCACCACATCTCTGTGCGTTCATCATTTGTTTGAAGCCAGCTCACCTCCTGCAACTACTCTTCCGAGAATACGTGCTTCTTTTGTGGTTCGGACTCCTTCTGACATTTCTTTGGAGGTGGAGGAACATCACAGTAATTGCTTAAAGGAGCTTCTTCGACATCTTTAATTTAAGAGTTCTAAACAAATGTCTGTCCTCCTCCTGAAAATCTTATGTATGCAAACACGCGTTGCAACTTCTTATCTTGTGCCCGTTTTTTTTTTTTTTTTGACAGCGAATGCGCACCTGCGGACCACTTATGTGCAGCCCTGGTTATTTCGCTTGTCGTATTGCAGCCACAGAAATTCTTTTGTCCATGAAACCATAAAGCTGCACTTTCTTTTTGCCTTATAGTCTGATTTGTCATAACTTTTTCGTTTTGTGGTAAGCTTTTCTTTGGCTGTCACTTCTTCACCCTGACCTGTCTTATTTGGCTCAGCAGAACTAAAATATTGTGGCGAGCTCAGACAAGGAGGAGACGGAGGTATCGTTTGGTCTTGCTTCCCGTGAGCTAGCCAGGGAGCACAGCCGTTTATTGACATCTGCAGAAGGACACTGTCGCTAGCTAACTGCTCAGCGCGGCAACGGCACAGCAACAACAACAACAACAACACCACACAGGGCGCCCTCTGACCCCGGAAGGACACACCGTCGCAGCGAGAGGGCATCACCCGTCACTATGGCAACATAAATAAAACATAACTGTACAAACAGAACCCCGAACAGCCCTGACCCGCTACATAGCCCCCACCTAAGGGGTCAGTCGTCCCCGACGACCCCATTACCCCACACAAAGTCCTGCAAATGTCCAGGTGCCTTCTTTTGGCGCACCGGATGGTCACGACCGGCGGGGGAAAAGTCACTGGGGTCAGAACATGGGGTGCCACCATCATCCCACTTCTGACACCAATGTGGCGAGCTCAGACAAGGAGGAGACGGAGGTGTCGTTTGGTCTTGCTTCCCGTGAGCTAGCCAGGGAGCACAGCCGTTTATTGACATCTGCAGAAGAACACTGTCGCTAGCTAACTGCTCAGCATGGCAACAGCACAGCAACAACAACAACAACAACACCACCACACAGGGCGCCCTCTGACCCCGGAAGGACACACCGTAGCAGCGAGAGGGCGTCACCCGTCACTATGGCAACATAAACAAAACATAACTGTACAAACAGAACCCCGAACAGCCCTGACCCGCTACAATATATATCCTGCTGCTTTTACACACGCACTCACATAAGCTCAGCGATTCTCTGCTCGATCAACCTCTCACATGTTTAAGCTGCGGGAGATTTCACTTGTCATGTTTGCGTAGTAAGCTAACGATTGATAAGACGATGTCAGAGGAATTGGTGCGCAAATTATCATCACTCACCAATCAGTGCTATCGCTCTCTATACACAGTTCACGTGATTGCAAAGTGAAAGCAAAAGACAAGGGCAAATTCAAACGCGATTTCAATATGTCACATATTGACAGTGGCTCACCGATGCCAATGACATAATTACCCAGCTACATTTCCGAAAGAATGCAAAAGCATTGACATATATTTTTCCTTCCTATGATAGCCCGACAGGCAGGGCAGAGATAGATTTTGGTAGCCCGACTGGAAAAATCGCTAGCCCCTGGACGTTGGGCAGGCGATATTGCGAGCCCTGTATCTGATTAAGGAATCACTCATCTTTGGAAAAGAGAGTTTATTACAGAGAAATGGCTCTTTCCAAAATAAAAGCTATACTATACGCTTCTTCTGGGCTATATTCTCAGCAGCATATTAAACATATCAGGTCCCGTAAGGAGAATCATGTGCTAACGGCTGTCTAAATGACTCGGGTAAAGTTTGTAGCATGCGTGTTTGTTGTTTTTGTCTGCTTCCACTTGTCTTTGCACTAGGATGATGTCATCGTAAATGTGCAGTCATATTTGTTGTGTTCCCACTAGTGCTGTCAGCGTAAATCTCGTTGAAATGACGTTAACGCCACAACACGGCAAATCTCCATTAACGAGCTACCGCAGATCGCCCGTGCATGGGGCTGGACGGCCAACACGTTAACGAGCTAACTGCGCTAACACACTAGCTCCCACCCATGTAATTGAGCATTGCGTGGAACATCCAACATACTGTTTTACTTTAGTCCATGACGCGCTTACCTTCAGGGTCATACATCACATGAAAACCAAAATAGTTCCAAACGCCAGATCTGAATGAGGGTGGGGGAGGTTCAATTTGCCATGTTGCAAGGAGAGCTTAACTTCTGTCTCGCTAGCTTGCCTGCTCAGTGAATCTGCGTTCGACTACTCCGCCTAGGCTGCACTGTCGAGCGCAGATCCACTGAGCGCTCAACACAGACAGCATCATCAGAAGGAAAGTTGATAAAATAAATTAAAAATGTATTTGGTATTGTTCATACATATGCGTACTGAACCGAAAGCACTGTATCGAACGGTTCAATATCGATAAGAGTATCGTTGCACCCCTACTAATTACAACATTCCTGTCAGGTTAGCAAGAACATTTCTGATCTGATCCTCTGTTTTCCCCCTTTTTAAAAAAAATGTAAACAGCAGACATCTTTCTTTAAGTGATGCTCCCATTTTTCCAATCTTGTGGCCAAAAAAAAAAAAAAAAAAGACAAACAGGAAATAAGTAAGCTGTCAAACATTGTTAATAGCAAAAACAAGAATTTCACTTTCTTTTAGTTTAACATTTATTTTTAAGTTCAGAGGAATATTGTTATTGGATGAACAAGAAAAGTCAGCTAAATATGTTGATTTAGTAAAGTCAAAGATTGAGAAACTTAAAAAGTTTCTCATGTTACTTTGATATTTTGACTTTTCTCAGCTTAAATTATAGTGATGTCACAGTGGCTATGTCCTTCTGTGTCCATTTATACACGCATGAGGTTTTATAAGTTGTATAAGTTCCTACGATGCTGTTGCTGAATGTAACTTATGTAAGTGTTAAGACTGAGACAGAAAAATGTTTTTAAAAGTAAATTCAAAATTACTGAAAAATATTTCACTTGTTCCAAACCCATTGCTGTTTATGGTTACTGTGGTTTCCATGTCCGTCTCTCACCTGGCTGAAAGTGCTGCGTATCCCTCTATGTCTGTCTCCAAGGTAGATATACACAGCACCTCTGTTATCATCCTCAAGCGGAGCTCCGACAGCAACGTCTCGGAGTTCATCTCCATTCAGGTCTGCGAGGCTGGATATGGTGGTGCCAAATCTACCCATGGATGGTCCCATCACAATCAGTTCACTTTTCAGTTGCAGCTATGAGAAAAGAGGAGATTAGTTCATTGAGTTTGATCATGAAAGCATTGAATGTCACACTGTAATATCACAAAGTGGTGGCTCACCTCATCAGTCAGAGTGTAGATGTAGATCTGACCTTCTTTCTTCTCCTGAAGCTGGTAAAACGTTGGCGCTCCCACCAGCAGGAAATCAGTGTCACCATCTGAGTTAATATCCACCGAACACAGCTCGGCGCCGAAGTAGGAACCGATCTGACAAGTTAGTTATATCATTAGTTCAGTGTTGTTTTAATTATAGATTTATATCATTTAGGGATATAGAAAAATGTGCCTCAAAAATCATCAATGCAGGGAAAATGCTTCATGTACAGAAAACACAATATTACTGCCAGAAAATATGATTTCACAAAACAAAATAAACATGCTGACAAAAACAAGAATCCCTAAAAACAGTTACAGAAACCGACATGTATGCCTGCAAAGTAAGTTTAATGCTTTACGGTGCTTTGAACAAGTTTTATTTTTGAACTGTTTTTATTAAATCAAACAAGGTGCCAGTGTAAGGAAGTTCTTTGGTTTCCTCTGTGTAGCCACAGAGTTTATTTGCCTTTGCACAAGTCTGGAAAGTTGCAAACATTGAACGCTATCATCATTTTAGACTCAGACTACTAGTGATGCATTTCATATTTCTTTCACTCCCATCTTTTCAATCCCTGTACGACATCATTACTGCAACTTGGTGACTTCTGTCTTCTCTCTCCTTTAAATTGTGTTTTGTCATGTTTGACATTTGTGGTTTATCTCCATGCTCTTATTTTCTGTCTTATTTTATCTCAACCAGTCTGCTAGAGGTCTGTTCCTGTTACTAGAGTTCAATCAAGTGTTTGATCATGCTGATCGTCTGCTTGTTGTGGTTCTCTAATATTTCACTGTCTTTACTTTATAATATAGAGCACCTTTCTATAATTGTTAATGTGAATTGCTGATCTACACATAGAAGTGATTTAAAATAGAAATAACAGTAGATTTGATCAAGAATATTTGCATTTATTTCAAGGCAACACTACAATCAGGTATCAACAATGACATGGAGACATAGAATTACTTCCAAAGTCAAACGGAGCCATATGAAGAAAAACAATTAAAAGGTACTGACCTGGTCTCCAGTTATTCTTTGTGCTGTGGTCCAGTTGTTGCTGTTTTGTTTGAAAAGTACAACCTGTCCTGTGTGCTGAAACCGGGGTGCACCCGTGAAATACAAAGAAACCCCACCTCTCTCTCCAACAGAGACAGAATATCCTGCAAGAGGCAAATATAACACACAACATGTTTTTATTTGAAAAACTAATGTGTGTATTTGTTGTACTTGGAAGATATTAAAACTGATTTAGACTGGAACCTTCCAGAGTTCATTTGTTCTAGTGTTGAGCCAAATAACGAAATCTTATTTTTAAAAAAGAAACATCAGATAATGTGTAAATAAAGTTTACCCATGTAGGAGTCCATCTCCATTTCTTGATCCTCAATTGTTTCTGTTTTATCTCGACGTTCTTGGAGAGAACCACGCCAGCTGTTTGTTCCCACTGAACCCAGAATCAGTGTATCCTAAAAACAGGAACGCACAAGTGGAAATGTGGTGAGTTTTTGTATGATATGTATAACTATGTAACTATATATATATATATCTATGTGCACTGAACATCCATATTTTAACTTTCATGTAGAGTCTTAAGCACAGGGCATTTTGTTTCACCATGGTTTATTAAAGTTTTACAGTAACAGGGCAGTTAATGCTGTTGAGAGTTTGCCTGAATAACTCACTCTCCAGCTCCGGTAACTAACCTTCCCCAATACACACTCAACATCTTTCATGCAGCACAACCAAAACAGTAACATTGTAACAGAGATCCTGAACACATCACGATAATATACCATATGATATAAACACACACACACACACACACACACACACACACACACACACACACACACACACACACACACACACACACACACACACACACACTTTGAACCTACACTGAAGCATGTAACCTATGTAGTTATGTGCCACTTGCTGTGTAAGATTTAATAATTAGGATTAATGTGTGATGTTTGACCGTGTCATGACCTGTTGTGATGAGCCAAAGCCAAAGGGTAGCCGGAGTCCTGACTGGCCTCTGGCCAAGACCTTGGCCGCTACCTGACCCCTGCAGCTGTGTTTGGACGGGTGAGAAAGTTACCCAGCAGCAGGGTGCGGGGATACTGGTCCCTATATACTAGGGGACCAGAGGACACCCCCAGCACTTTCTTCCCCTCTGCTGTTTCTCTCTGTCCGTCTCTGTGTTGCTCTGCTGTCTGTGCATAAGGCTGTACACCCCGGGGTTTTGCTTTGCTTGCTTTCTGCTTTGTAATTTTCTTGCTAAATGTCTGTATGTATTTTTCCTGCTGTTCATATGATTCAGTGTATTAAACTCTGTTCCAAGAATTCTACTCTTTTCCAGAGCATCTTTTTGAGTGTCTTGATTTTAATTGTATCTAAAGAGGTTGGATCTCCACATCGTTGGTGGGAGAAGGTTATCAGGATGGCTTCAAAATTTGCGACCACAGAAAGAGGACAGAAATCTCAGGTATGATTAGAAAAGAATGTATAAGATCAACTGTGTCATCTGACCTGATGCAGCTGGACTCATTTTTTCAGTTATTCAGCAGCAGAAATTAAGTTTTAAGCCTTTAAACAATTCAGCTTCAGCTCATGTTGTGTGGTTTCTAAGCCTTTACTCTGATCCTCAGATGAGTTTAAGGTGCTCAGATAAATTTTGCTCACCTTGTTGAAAACAGCGCTGAATCCACTCTGAGACATTTCATCAGTCAGGTTTCCTGCTCGAGCCCCTTTGGAACCTAAATATGGATCATCAGGGAGTACACGTTACAGCTGCACATGTGGAAGATAACATATACTTTTTAATTGGGGAAAGAAATTAGACGCCACCTTCCACAGCAAAGATCTTTTTCTGAAAATTCTCCAGTACTCCTTTGAGTCCATCATAATTCTCAATTTTGAAGGCATTTTTGTCTTTTGGTTCTGAAGCGATGGCCCTAAATTTATCCAGCTTTGCATCCTTGATCTGAAACCAGAACACAGCTTTAAAACATGAAGGAGTTCCAAGTCTGACATCAGCATAAGAAAAAGATCAGTTCTACACATTAGACTTGTTCTGACCCACAACAGTAAAAACTAAATACATTAAAAGGAGCCACTAAACAGAAGAAAGAGGAGACATGATATATGACATTACCCCAATAACAAGACGAATTATATTTTTCTCATCATATTTTTTAATTATCCCTTTTCTGTCTGTATCAGAGGGATCTCCGTCTGTGATTAGAATCAGAGCTTTAGTTGCATCAGGAGAGGCGCCTGCAGCTTTGTTGTCAAAGATTTGATCACTGAAACAAAAGTAGAAAACAGATTTTGTCACACTCAAAATAAACGAAGCTGTAAACATGAACACATTAACACTAAATAAAACTTACAAAATGAATTCGAGGGCTCTGTGTGTGTTGGTGAGAGTTTTTAAATGTTTGTCATCCTTAAGTTTATCGAGAGCACGTTCAGCTGCATAGTCGTTGAAGTCAAACACTTTGTGGACTGTTGTGGAGAACTGAACTGCTGCAAACTGAAAAACCAACATAAATTATTTAGATACGACACCAAACAGTATATCTTATATATACAGTATCGTAAAAAATAAAAGCTGTGAATGCTTAAATGTTGCAGTAGTGCAGTGACCTTGATCGATGTGTTCTTCAGGCTGTGCATTATATCCACAATAAAATCTTTATTCTTGTTGAATTCATCTTCAGTCATACTCGCTGATCCATCGAACAGAAAGACGAGGTCCACTGTCTTTTTGGTGCAATCTGGGAAAATAATAAAATAAAAATATGTCTGTATCCCAATACCATAAAATTTATGAAAAAATAAAATAATTTAGTCATCATTTGAACATTAAGGAATGCCTTTTCAAAACACACTTTACTTTGAAACGCGGGTTTGAAAGAGGAAATTTTCTGGAGTTGATCCGAGAGCTCATAACAAATACTGTTCAGATAGGAGTTCTCATAGCATTCATGCACCAAACTTGGACTGCAAACCTAAATCAGAGCATAAAAGTTAAATAAAGCTCCGCATATTAATTTGTTTTGCTCACAGTGATGAGGAGAGAGAGTGATTTACTCACAGTGAATCTGGAGCCGGAGGAATCAGCAGCGATCGACAAGCCAAGATGTTTGACTGCTGTTGTGTTTGACTGCAGGTCCTCTGCAACTGAAGCATTTTATTATAAAATACAAACTTTTACAGTAATGTATTTAGTTGTAAGTTATAAATTGTGTAATATTCTGTTGATACCAGTAGGGTTGAACCACTTGTTTTGGTGAGGTTGGTAAATTCCTCCAGATCCATTTAGCCTGAGAGGTGCAGTGACGACTATCCTGTGGAAAATGATGACACTAATTAAACAGGAAAAGTTCAAAGTCCTGGCAGATCTATACAAATTTTTTGAAACATAGAAAAAAAATGTTGTAGCTTTGTTGTGCATTTACTTTTCCAGATCACTTGGATCAAACTGGGTTCTGTGTGTCCCTTGAATTAAATGAGTGCGACACCCCAGCTTTGATTTTGAGTTAACAACATCAACTTTAATATTTTGATGGCATGCTATGTGTGTTGCTGTGCTCCTTAAGCCACCTTAAACATTTTCGGTTAATTTGACTGTTTTCAGTAAAATGAAAGCAGCTACAAGTGCTCCTATTTTAAAAAAAATTTTTTTTTAAATTTAACTCTGCAGCTGCTGATTTTTAAATGCAATAATTAGTCGATAATCTTGTCTTGCATGAAGCTTCTGGTGAGTGAATACACACTTTGAAAGTGCATCAGCATGACTGAAATTCACCTGAAAGATTTTTGTTAGCAAGCAGAGAATCACTCTGAACACTTCTAGCAGCGTTACCACAGCCATAGTAAATAACCGGCTGCTCTTTATGTCGCGGCTTAGCTTTTCTAAAATGACGGTACATAAAATACTGAAAGAAATGTCCCAGAAATTGAAACTTTTCATTTCTCTAATTACTCTGAACATTTGGGTTTGAAATACAGCAACAGAGTTTTAACTAGAAAAAGACGCATTTGCTGTTTTAAGCAGCGCGTTAGATTAGTCACAGCAGTATTCAATGCTCAAGTCAAAACCACAACCCATCACAAGAGGCTTTCGAATGCTAAACTGGAATCATCTCACATATTAATTTTAATTTCAGCGAACATACCTTTTGTTACCATCACCAGACTTGTACTGTAGCACTTTGTATCCATAGAAATCACCTGGTTCGCCCTCGTGTTTCTTAGGCTCTGTCATTTTGATGTTAAAAGCCAAACAGGCGGGGATGGTTGAAGCTGAGAAAAGGAGAAAAATATGATCAAAAGTTCTACCAACTTTAAAATATAAAATATCTGCATTTAAGAAGAATACAAATAACTGAAGTTTTAATAATATATATTAAACATCAGAGATAAATCCTGAAGTTGCACTAAGTATAGTTGGTAGGGATACGCCCCAAAAACTACCCAACAGCATGTGTTCATTAGTAGGTTAGAGATCAGAGAGTCAGCTTTTTGTCCTTTTTGTCCATTTAAGTTGGGTTTTTTTTTTTACTTTAGTGACAATTGAGGGAGAGATACCAGGATAACATCACATAGTATGGATCTAGCTGGAAAAGAAGTGAATGCATGAGTATTATTGTGTACTTCACTTTCTGAATGTGTTTCTGGACCCTAATTGGGAACACAAGTTTCACAAAATGATTGAAGAATAACGACTCATCAGGAAAGTATTAAAGTTGGTATCAAGAAAGATGAGGACTGTTAGAAGCAGACTCATGGGTGCAGTTTAGAGGAGTCACTTCCTGCTGGCCATTTAAACAGTTTCAGTCAGAGAGAGAAGCATAAAAATATAAAAGGACAGAAATTCTAGGTCTGAAAGTGAAGCCAAGGTGACACCACCTGAAGCTCACATTCTTTTTAATAACAGCCACAGGTGAGATGACAGTAAACACTGTCCTAATAGGTTTACACGCTCATTAGTTCCTTTTGGGTTATATAGAATAAAACATGTGGTCAATTCTAAAAGTCCAAAAGAAGAAGAACGAGGGTGAGTTCACTGCTGCACTTTCACAGTCACACCCACTCAGTCTCTCCCTTTCTGGTATCATCCAGTTTTAAAACATGAACAATTTGAAAAACGCCCTGCTCGAGGCTTCATCGTCAACATCACAGCTGACACGCAGAGAAAATCTCAGCCAAGCACTGGTGAATTAAGTGCAGTCGCCCTTCTTCTCCTGCTTCTTATCTTATCCGCAAAATAGTTACTTCTATTTTTGGAGAAGAGTTAGTACTTATAAGACACAGTTCAGAAGGAGGACGAGAGATACCATCTGTGTCATTTCACAGAAGCTCCTCCCTTGTCAAAACCTGGCATTTACCCACAATGCAACTCAAACCACAAGAACTTTGACAGGAAACTGATGTGGTGAAATAGAGATAAATGGTAAATGGCCTGTATTTATATAGCGCTTTACATATCCAGTCAGCTACATTGTAACCACAGCCACCCTGGGGCGCACTGACAGAGGCGAGGCTGCCGGACACTGGCGCCACCGGGCCCTCTGACCACCACCAGTAGGCAACAGGTGAAGTGTCTTGCCCAAGGACACAACAACCGAGACTGTCCGAGCCGGGGCTCAAACCGGCAACCTTCCGATTACAAGGCGAACTCCTAACTCTTGAGCCACGATCGCCCCGATGAAATTAAGATGTCTGATGAGCTCACTTCTTAATTGTATTAGAAGTCTGCAGATGTAAGAGATGATAGTGACACACTTCAGGCAATTTATACTTTGCACAGCTCACCATGGCAACATTAAAGACTTTATACACCTCGTGGGCTTCCCCCTTTGAGATCACAGCAGAAAAAAACCTCATTCAGCTTTCTGCCACCGTTGTTAACCTTATTTCAAATCTTGGAGTGAAACCGTCATTCAGGTGCTCGACTGTGCAGATGTGTGTCAGTGCAAGTAAAGACAGGATGTGCTGCTTAGCAAATACAAGCAGAGGCAAATGTAAAAGAAATAATAGGCACTTTGACAAGCTGCAAAAATACGCCCAATCAACTGGGAAACCCATTCATAACTTGACCACATTCAGCAACACAAGATAAAAATAGTTGTATAACTGAGGCAAAATTAGAAGCGTAGCACATCAGTGTCACAAGTCGGGGTAGGCTTTTGCAGAAAACTGGTTCCCAGTAGTCCCATTTCTTGGAATTGTCCAAGGAATGGGACTACCGGGAAGGAATGGGACTAGTCTGCCTGCCTGTGGTCCCACTTATCAGCAGCTGATTTCACTTCAGCTGTCAGAGGAAGAAAATAGTGACGCTGTCTAGAATGTGGAAATGAGCATCTATATTATTTTTATTGCACAATTGGACGAGATAAACGGTAATGTGGAAAACTGTGTCGAGGACAGAACCAACCGTATTATGCTGCTCCAAATACAAGAAAAAACAGCATGCTAACGCTATGCTAACCATGATCCCAGAGTGAAAGCTGGGGTCTTTCACTCTGGGATCAGACAACCGGACCCTGAACTTCAACAGGTAACAAGCAGTCAGGCCGCAGCCTCCCTTTCTACCTGTTCATGTTTCTAAAGCAGAATCACCATGGCGATTCTTTTGTGCTGGTTTTCATGTTTTCTTTCTGTGGTTAGTTTTGTTCTACTAAGAGAAAGATCTTAGAAATGTGTGTCGTCATTAGGGATTTTGTGTTGGTGTGTGTGGCTGTAGCCTCAAGTTTATACTGTTAAATAGTGATTATGAGACAGTGTTTCAGGTATTTTACAGAGTAACATTAACGTAATGTAATGAGTAGTATAGCAAATTACTTTTTCCTGGGAGTAATTAAGTAACATGTTGCATTACTTTGAAAAAAAAAAGTATTCTGTGTAATAATTCATTTTATGAGTAATAAGTCCAACACTGATCACAACAAAGACAGGAACTACCTCACAAACATGCACAAACATTTGAACCGCAGCATGGATGCACGACTGTACCTTCTTTATTGCTGCTTAGCAACTCTCAAAACTGAGCCAATGACAACCCAGGGACAATCGATGAGTCATATCATATTGATAATGGAATCCAGATCACAAATTTCTTATCAATTCCCATTCCTAGTCACAAGTTTTCTTTTCTTTAGTCTATTTTTTCATTTCTGTAGATGAGTAGCAAATTAATTAACCACGAAGCATGAAAATTATTTACATGAACAAAAAGATGCAGAAAGGTTAGTATAGTAAATAAAACCAAATGTTGAGCTGAAATAGATATTGAAATTATAGAAAGTAGAAAAACAAGATAACTGAAGCAACATTGTGTAACTACTTAAAAATAAGATTAAAAAAAAAGTGCACAGGAAATGTATCTAGTTTTGTTTTGGTAAGTTTTCAAACGTGTCAAAGATAACAGTGTCAGAAAACTGATGGGGGGAAGGGGGTTAAACTGAGTGTGAGTCCGTGCACTTTGCGAGGTAGGGCCTACAGCAGGGGTGGGCAATCTCAGTCCACGAGGGCCGGTGTCCCTGCAGGTTTTAGGTCTCACCTTGGGTCAACACACCTGAATCACATGATTAGTTCGTTACCAGGCCTCTGGAGAACTTCAGGACATGTTGAGGAGCTAATTTAGCCATCTAAAACCTGCAGGGACACCGGCCCTCGTGGACTGAGATTGCCCACCCCTGGCCTACACAGTGCTGCTTTTTTTTTATTTATTTATTTTATTTTTTGCTCCATCGCTTTAATTTTGTGATTTCATGTCACTGTATTATTACGGGTAAATAAAATCATATTAATTCACTACATTTTTGGCTAATTTTCACTTGGTTTTCTCTCGTATTTATTTCCTATTTATTCCTATTAAATGTCTCAAAACAAAAAGCATGAGAAAGCATTTCAGGTTTACAGGTTGCCGTGCTGACGCCTGTCTCAGCTACACCCAGATCTGTCGCAGGGTCAAACTAAACATTTTTAAACCATACTAACTAAAATGAAATGAGGAAACACATTTGGAAACTAGCGAAACTGAAGTGAAATTAAAAAAAAAAAACAATATAAAAAAGGAAAGAGGAATTAATCAAATTCTCAAACTGTGATGACTCATTTAAAAAATATATACATCTCTTTGCACCTTTCAGCTCCTTGTTTTGGCTTTAAAGACACAGAACCTTGAACAGCTGTACACACCTGGATCTGCTCAGCACCAAACAGCAGTAAAACGGTGAACATAATGCAGCTGAAGGGTCTTTGACCAGTCCGTCAATGTAACATTAAAACACGTGCAGCCCCCAGCCCTCATGCACTGAATCTACTGTATTCAGCCCTCTGGTTGGGCGGATGGTTTGGATGAGCTTTTCTACAGCTCAACACAACTGAAGCAAACATAACTCAACCAATGAAACCGGATACGCAATTAAATCTTTATTGTTAAGTTGTAAATCCACATGAAGCTGCATAAATAATTCAAAGTGTGTCTAGCATGCTCCTGTTCTAAACACTCTTCCTGTGAGGATTTCCTGATTAGTTTCAGTTTTTTTCAACACCAAAACATTTTTCTTTCATCAAAATAAAAATTTAGACTTCTAAAAATAATATAATGAAAATATACAAAGCAGCCATGCCTGTCCGCAGATGAACTCTATCTCAGAAATGACAATAAATTCAATCATTTTGAAACTTACCAACAATCACCACGAAGGTGAGGAAATAGATGTGCTGTCGCCAGTGCATCTTTCAGGTCTAACACTGCTGCTGAAGTTTCTTCAAGCATGTGCCTGTGCAATACTTCCTGTGAAGGGCGTTTCCGTAACAGGTGGTAGAGACAAATTTCTCACGACAGTGCGCTCGACAAAGTGTTTATCTTCGCTTCCTGCTTCCTCTTTTTTCGGCAATTCCTTAAATCCTTCACTTTTCACTTCTTTAAAAAGAAATGTGAGAATTTTATTGAAGGGAAAAAAGATGGAAAAAAGTAGAAATAGCTCTTGATTGATGAGCTAGGACCCTGGACCCCTCATAAATTAGATCTAAATGTTTTCAGAAGAGCTCCAGCCGAGTCTTTTGAACAAAACAGCTACAACCGGTTTGCGGTTATTCAGTCTACTGAGTCAACAAAAGAAACTAAACAGAATAGGAGTCAGCACAGTAATTTCCTTCAAGGACTTCTTAACATTTTTATTTTATTGGATTTCTGCTTTTTGTTTTTCAGGTTTAAAATATATATTTTTTAAATATAGTAAATGAAGTGTGTGAAAGCTTTCCACGTCCACACAGTGATTGCTGTTTACAGCTACAGCACCATAAATGCATAAGAAGGTTTTAAAATCGTGGTGGGTGGTGTTTAGATAAAAATGAGGAACTTGTGGAAAAACTTGTAAGCACAGCCTGCTGTTCTCTTTGAAACTTGAAAGTAAAAGCTGCATAAACTGTTCCATAGTATAAAATATTTGTTTACAAGTAAGCTTTCAGGTTGTTTTTAAATATATATAAAACTAGTAAACACAAATTGTTCTCATCACATGGAGTTTGAGTCATGAGGGGCGATCTGGCTGAGAAACAGGGACACGACACGCTCGTGTGGTGCAGGCTGACCCGCCCATAGAGCTCACTTTGAATTACCGCTGTTTTGACACAGCAGAGACTTTGAATAAAAACAAATAACTCCATCCTGTATAAAATACAATTTTAAACACTTTAAACTGATCAGCAAAGACTTTAAAGGGGTCACAGATTATAAATAAAGAGGGTTCATTTTCCAACATGCATGTCTATAATAAGGATTATTTTTTTTAAATAGAGGAGTCGCCACCAGCTACAAGCTTGAAATTTAACTGGTCCTTCTGAGTGCATCTTTGTAAATATAATCATATGATATTAAGTATCATAATAGCATCCAAACGCTCTTGTGCTAACGACGAAATGCAAAACAAACTTCTTCTTCACTTCCTGCCACCATCGACCCACTTCAGCTTGCTTACCGGACTAATCGTTCCACAGACGATGCCATATCTCACCTGCTCCACACATCCCTGAGTCACCTGGACACTGGCAGAGGGAATTATGTTAGGATGCTGTTCGTGGACTACAGTTCAGCATTCAACACAATAATTCCCTCTAAGCTTTTCACCAAGTTGACGGATCTAGGACTCAGCTCATCACTGTGTCAGTGGATCCTCAACTTCCTCACAGACAGACCCCAATCAGTGAGGGTGGGAAAACAAGTCTCCCCCTCCATCTCACTCAGCACTGGAGCACCTCAGGGCTGTGTTTTAAGCCCCCTGCTGTACTCACTGTACACTTATGACTGTGTAGCCACATCAGACACCACCTCCATTGTCAAGTTAGCTGACGACACTGCTGTTGTGGGCCTGATCTCCGACAACATCGAGACGGCCTACCTGGAGGAGATTAGGAACCTGGAGACCTGGTGCCAGGAGAATAACCTCCTCCTAAACGTCAGCAATCTAAGGAGCTGATCGTGGACTTCACTACAAAGCAGGCGAGGAATTACAAGCCCCTCATCATCAGTGGCACGCCAGTGCAGAGAGTGGACAGTTTCCGATACCTGGGTGTCCACATCACTCAGGACCTGTCATGGTGCTGTCACATCAACACCCTGGTTAAGAAAGCCCGTCAGCGTCTCTTCTTCCTCAGAAGACTTAGAGACTTCCATCTGCCACTGAAGGTGCTCAAGAACTTTTACTTTTACTCCTGCACCATCGAGAGCGTCCTGACGGGAAACATCTCCACCTGGTTTGGGAACAGCAGGCTATTCGGGCCCTGAACCAGGTGTAGGACTGGACTCTCCCACACACATCACATCACCACACGCACTCTGGTTTTTCTTCATGCACACTTCCTATAATTTATAATCTCTTTCTGCTATTTGCACATTTTTTTTACTGTAAATTTCTAAGTTAAATCTGTAAATTTTGTATAACCTGTAAATTGTAAATACTGTAAAACCACTGTCATTTAATGGTCGGGCATTGCATTGCACAGCTACAAGCATTTCACCTCATGTCATACTGTGTATGGTTGTGTGTGTGACAAATAAAATTTGAATGTGAATTTGAAACTTGTCTCTCGGTGGTCTGGTCTACTGCCTGGCATTTAGGAGACTTTTGTCTTTACTTCTACCACTCAGCACTATTAAGCGTGCAAGGAGAATCCATCTTACTGCTTCTTAACTTCAAACAGTTTCATTCATCTTTATCCTGCATTCACGGCGCAGTTCCTTTGGCTTCTACTGTTTCTACTGTTTCTACTGTTAGGGATATAATATTCTGGACTTTAACAAAGTTCTGTTGCTCTTTGGTTCTCTGAGAAATTTGGGGTAATGAATGTAACAGTTGGGCTGTAATATTTCCTGTATTGCATTAATGCAATACAGGAAATATTAAAAAAAAAAAAAATCAGACATATTGTATTTGAGATCTGAAAGACTTTTCCTTTGGCCTACAACACTGTGCAGAGTGCAACATAATTTTAGGCTCATCGCTGATCCTTACCACAGAGAAATAAAGAGTAAGCAAACAAGATGCCTCAAACGCAGACGACTTTAAATGCAGTCTTTCTTGGAAAGTATTAATGTGTTAACACAACAATCACATTTTCCACAGTCTGGCATATTATTAGAAATGTTTTATTGGTGATTTTTTTATCAATCAATTTGCGGTTGATTAAACATCCTGTTTAATCGAGCATCAGGCTTTTGAACCTTGAGTGAAAAGTCCACCACTGGGCAGCCCTGCGTTATGCAGCCCAGAGAAACGATGTCCACATGTGAGGAGAGATACAGAGCTACGTTTTCTGGCGTGACTCCTCCACTGGCTTCTATCAGAAGAGCAGAGAACTCCTCCTTCAGTGCCTGAGCTGTGACTCGGAGCTCCTGCAGGTGAAAGAGGAGAAGTGTAACCATGGAACAAAAACAACAATCACCCTGGGTCTGTGTTTCTATAATATTCGCCACCTGAGGTTGAAAGTTGTCCAGCATGATGACGTCTGCTCCCGCTCTGGCTGCCTCCCTGCCCTCCTCTGCTGAGCGACACTCCACCTCAATCTTACTGCTGAAGCCGCACACCGAGCGGGCAGCTTTCACCGCCTGGGGAGCAAACGGGGTTGTGCGTTTGTGTTTGTCTGCTTTTTAGTGAGCACAGCTGACCTGATGAGAGCTGTGAGGCCTGAGCTACAGAATCTAGATAAAGGAAAGTAAAACAGACAAGCTTCCTCTTTGCTTTCCTGTGCAAAGAGGATGACTGCTTTCGGTAATCTCATGACCTCTTGTGAATCCCAGTGTTTTAAAATAAAATAATTTCACAACTTTTGTAAAACTATGTTAAAAAATTATGTTAAGGCTTAAAATCCCATAAAAACTGAACAGAGTTTTACATAGATTAATCTAAAAATTCAACTCAGGAATATTTCTTTTGCCTAGACGTAGCATCCTCTCAAATATCACCTTAGAAACAAAATGCAAACACAGGTATGCAGACTGATACTGCCAGTCGCTGCTTTCGTCATTTTTCCTCAGTCTTCTGCTTCTGTTATTACTCACACTTCTTGTGATGTATTCTTGTTTTGCTTCCTCTTTCAGGGTTTATTTATTGTTGAATTTCGGTAACAGCAAAAAAAAAAAAACCCAAACCCTTCCTTCTCATGTATTTTTGCCTGCTTCAGTCTCCTGCATTGAGTCCCCTCTCTGCCAACACATGACAGACGGCATCAAAAACAAAAGAAAACATGTCTACATGTAATCCTGCTTCTGTTTGGATGTTGCAAACAGAAACATGCCCCTTTGACAGTCAAAACCGTTACCTCAAGCTTTTGGTTTTGAATGTGCAGGCTGTCTGAGGTTTGTTGTTGATATAAAGTTCCCTGAGGTAACTGTAAATTTACAAAACAAATCTATGGGGTGTTTTTGCCTTCATTGTATACTTACAGTGAAGACAGGCAAAGAATGTGAGGAAGGGGAGCAAGGAGGGCACAGAAAATCAAAATATTTCATTAGAAACAGTGCAGCAGTATTGAAAATATTGATTCTCAAAACCTTTTCAAAACTATAGGAGTAGCTTTTGGATGGATGCATTCTTTCTAAAGCTGGCAGGGGCAGGAACTCTGGTTGCAAAAATAAATCAGACGGTATAGAAGTCTATTAAGAAATAATCATTTTATCACCTCAGATAACACTTTCCTGGTTTTATGGTCTGAAACTGAAAACATGATTATTATTTTTTACATTTTCTTATTTTTGTCAATTTTATAAACAAATAGAGTAAAATAAAGATAACCCCAAACAAACCTGAATCTTCAGGTCCCAGAAACCACTGGGTGATATCATGGTGGCTCTTTTATATACAGCCTATAGACGTTTCATGAAGCCCTGCTGTCTCTTGTTGATAGTTTTTGAGGCTTTTGAATCAGGTCTTCAAAATTCAGGATCCAACGTTATCAAAGACATTACTTTCAGTCTGCTGAACTTTATGCTGGAGTTTAGATTACTTACATTTTATGTACTGATCTTTGATGCCCACCTCTGTGATACTTCCCGATGCCCACACATGATTGTCCTTTAACATCACCATCCCACTCAAATCTTGTCTGTGCATGGACACGCCGCCAACCAACATGGCATATTTCTCCACCAGACGAAAGCCCGGAGTAGTCTTACGCGTGCCAGCCACCTCCCCGTGCCAGCCGTGTGCCTTTGCAATAGCCTGGAGCTGAGAGCAGCGGGTGGCAATGCCCGATGCCCGTGCCAGGCAGTTAAGAGCCGGTCGTTCCCCGAGGAGGAGGGAGTTTGCCGGGCCCCTCACCACAGCCGTCAGGGTGACAGCATCTTCACCTGTGGATAAAAGCAGGTAATATAAAAACGGATCTGAATAAAAGTCTGTAATTTACTTTGAGAGTAATTTACAAGAAGAAAACTGAATTTTCACTTTATGGAAAAAAAACTTTTATTCGTTCCCTGTTGAGTGGTTGATGTCATTTCCTGTTCCTATACTTTCAGCAGATATGTCGTTATGCTATTAATCTTCTTTTAGTGTTGTGTTTTGCCTTTTGGCTCCATTGTTGTTTTCCTACCAAAGATAGTTCTCTAGTTACTTGGAAATATTTTGGGATTTTGCTTCAGGTATACTGTATGCCCACATTTTAGTGTGTATGTGATACAGCTCTCTGTTTGCACTCTACAACCTGGGTTTGCCATTTATCTGTACTCCAATTATAAAAACTGTACAGAACTCTGTTTTGGTAACTATTCTCCATGATGTAAATATGTAAAAATTGTGTGTGTTTCTGTTCTGTGTCCTGTTCTGTTTGTATATGTGTTACAACCAAATTTCCTCTTGTGGGACAATTAAACTATTATTCTATTCAGTTAAATTATTTTCTGTTATATATTTACTGTTGTTCATATTAAACATGGCCAAACTTTCAGATGATGATTATGTCAGAGTATGAACAATTAATCTGTGTGAGCTGAAGGCTGGTGACTCAACCTTAGCTATCTTTTTTAACTCTTTGTTCTTTTGAAGTCAAAGAGAGTAACGATCTAATATCAGTGTTTCAATCAAACGGCTGGAGATGAGCACAGAAACATCACCCACCTGCTGTTCAAACTTTCTGTTTAAACATCAGCCAATCAGAGAAAAGTTGTCTTAAGCGGGGATGGGTTAAATAGCTTGTTTCAGACTGGATGAGCTTAGAGGTCACACCAAGACCCAGTGTAGAACAAATAAGGATTATTTTGAACTGTGAATCATGCAAAGCTACTCTGGTGCCCAGTAAAAAAAAAAAAATATGGAGCTGGGAATGAGCAGAAAAAGAACCCTCCAAAAAACTCAAACACACTCGATAGTGCTGAATGTTTCACACCCACCCATGACAGTAAATAGTCATGTCTTCTACACCTACGTCAACTTTATACTTTTTAACTGATAATGGGACTTTCTCATTATCAGGGTTTTTTTCTCCCTCAGACCTTCAACCATTGAATCATCAGAGCTTCAGAGGCCAGAAAGTCTCTAAAAGTAACAAGTGGGGCAATAGAGGCAGCAGCAAGTTAGCTTTATGTGGTTTCACACCTTTTCTGTTAGATGTTAAACTGGCTTCTGAAGGCCCATAGAATACATGATACATTTCCATTCATTATCTGCTATCTGACTCATGTGAAGTTCTTTGCTACTGCAAAGGTCACAAACACAAATTCACAGAACTTTTCTTGTATTTTACTGCTATGGAAGGAACTATGCAATGCCTACCGATCTCAGTTCCTTCCTGGTAAATCCAGTCCACTGTGCAGCCCACTTCAGTGAACACTGCTGTGAAGAAGGGACACCCAGCTAGGATGCTGTGTGGAGTTTTACACAACAA
Source organism: Rhamphochromis longiceps (assembly GCF_057381845.1). Taxonomy (NCBI): domain Eukaryota; kingdom Metazoa; phylum Chordata; class Actinopteri; order Cichliformes; family Cichlidae; genus Rhamphochromis; species Rhamphochromis longiceps. The sequence continues at coordinate 42,875,857 of NC_140562.1, read as the reverse complement.
CCTTGCTTCCACTTCCCGTGAGCCCACACACACTCCTGCAGGATCAAAGTTTGGCGTGTCCTCTGCCAGCCACTCCCGTGCCAGCCGGGTCAGGGTGTGGTGTGGGACTGAGTGCACAGCCAGGTGTTGGCATGGTGGAGACATACTACAAATGAGAGAAAAGAAAGTGATGAGAAACTTCAGTTGCTGGGAATGTTGACATGAAAATGAGAAATGAAAGCTGATCATAAGTCAAAAAGTCAAAGTGCTTTCTTGTCCTTTAATGACAACATGAATGAATGATTTGAGTCAATTCTGAGCATGGAGACAATCTAAATCTTGTTCCTTTTTCTTTCTAGTAAAGAATGGTAGTGAAGGAATTATAGAAAATCACAAATAGTGGATATTAATCTTTATATTGCCATCAAAAACACTTAGAAAGAGAATAGTGCCTGTGAAAACCTCAAGGAACAGAAATCTGGCACATACAAAAGTGAAGATCAACGACTGACACTGTGTGTATATACACAGGCGTACATTTTCATAAACATCATTTACATCTTATTTGTAAAGCTGTGTGAGTTTTTATCTCAGCCATTGTGGAATTCTGCCTTCTTTAATTTGCACACACAAAAAAATAGTCAGGAAACAGGTGATGCTTAAAAAAACAAGCAAATATTATTTGTTATTTCTGCTCTAACCCTAAAACTTTAACTCAACCCTGAAAGTCCACAGTGAGTTTCACTGTGGAGAGATTGTATTTGTCTGATATTAGCTTCTTTTCACTGGATGTCTATTAAATTCAGAACTTAATTAAAATGCTTCATCTTTCACACAAAGTTCTACAATCAGGCCACATCATAGCTTAAATACTTCATATGACAGTAGAGTGCTTCACTCTCACACTGTGGTTCTTCCTCGGGCCCTCCTCCTGTGGAACCAGCTCTCAGTTTTGATTCAGGACAGGATTTAAATCGGCCTTAAATCTTCACTTTTTGACAGAGGTCGAGTTTGGGCTCAGTGTTATTATCCTGATATAGGCTCAGACTACTGTAAGACTTCCCATGGTGCAGTGCGCATTTTCCTCTATTACCCTCTTTATACTCGTCATGGATTTGTACACTTTCACTAAATGTCATTAACTTTTGCGTTCACGCTCCTGAAGTTTGCGTCCTTCTCTCTTTGTATGCAGCACATGGCTGCCCCTCCCTGGTGTTGGCCTCTTCCTGTTATATGGGAGTTCTTTCTCTCTACCATCGTCACATTTTTGCTTTCAGGTGGACATAGGTATATAATTAAAGTAACAACTTCATTTAAGTGCTATTTATGATGTGAAATTGAGACACTAATTCTAGAAGTGGAGAAGAGGAAATGTGTTTTTCTCGGGGGAGGCGGGACGATCTTAGTCTTCAGCTCAGTGAGGTAATTTGCTCTGAAAAGGTTCAGAACAAAGGGCAGAGGAGGGGGAAGGAGTGAGGGGAAGAGAGATATGGTGAAATCTACAGCAAAAGATCCCTGTGTGATACACTGTATTACTCATGCTGTTAGTTTAATCCACTTCTACACGTTCAATCTGATTTTCTACAGATGAAAAACGGGTGGTTTTTCTGACAGTTTTGTCCTGTTAAATAGTGGGCCGTTCTTCCTCCCCACTATCACTGAGTAGTGTTCGCAGCCTTTCAAAATAAAGCATCTGGAATCTGGAGATTGGCACTATATAAACACAAGTAAATTGATTCAGGACATGTGCATTTGCCTGATTCCTGTGCACGTGAACAATTTTGTCATTCAAAAGACACTCAGACATTCATATGATTTTAACATATATCTCTGGCTGAGGCATGGCAGTGAAAAACAAGAAGTGCTGTTTCATCACTGGGTGTTGTGTAATCTTGTAATCTTGGTTCAGGATTCAAAACTAAAACTAAAAAAAAGACAAAGAAAAAGTCAGGTCAAAGTTCAGAACCAATGAGTCTCACGGACGTTTGAAACAAGATGAAAGCTGCACCCACGATTACAAAAAAAGTTTTATCAAGTTGATTTGAAGCCAGCGGACACATTAATCAAACAAATATTAGTTTAAGGAAGGCATGGATTCAAGTTTAAACTGAATTCTGGGAGATCAGATGATCTTACTGCCACATCCTAAACTTACATCAGATGATAGCATTAATGATTTAGGTCCCTGAACAGAGCTGAACTGCTAAATATGAATTACTGCAGGTGAGAATATCCTCTTATTGTGACTGTAGTGGCTCTCACTAACAGATGGGTTTACAAGTAAACAGAAAATATATACAAAGAGAAGAAATAAAACTTCTATGGAAATGTTTTTGTTAATTTTGTCACGGTTCTGGGTCGCTGACGCAGCGTTTTGAGTTTATTGTTATTATTTTCTAGTTTCTCCTGATTTTGTATTAGTTCTTAGCGTTTAGTTCTTGTATTTTTAGTGTTTTATTATTCCTAAATGTGTTCTCCCCCCCCCCTGTGCTCTGTTTGTGTCCCCGAGTTTGTGTTGAACAGTTTGTGAATTTCCTGTTTTACTTTGAAGGTCTGTGTCTCGTTGTGTCTAATTAGGTTCAGCTGTGTTCCCCTTTGGCGTGTCATTCCCTCGTTACCTTGTGTGTATTTATAGTGTGTGCCTGTCTATTTGTTTGTTGTCAGCTCGTCTGTGTAATTTGGTAAACCTCCGCGGCTCTCTGCTCGCTATTCTCCATGTCCTTATGTTTTCAGGTTTGTTCATTAGTTTTTCCCAGTCTAGGTTTTAGTTGCTCCCTGTCCATGACAAATTTTGTCATATAAAAAATTATATAAAGAGTTTTTCAAGTAAACAAATTTAAACAGGAACATCTCCAGAAAGAACCAAAACAGGGATACAATAAGACAACATTAAAATAAGAAATGATAAATAATAAAACAGTACAAGTACTAAAATGAATTCTAAAGTGTAACTCAATCCAATAAAACAGTAAAATGTTAATTTAAAACATTAATTAAAACAGTAATGATCAAAAGTAAAACGTCCTTATTAACCATATTTTATTAAAACACTAAATGTACAGTTTTAATTCACATTTAAATGCTTTAAAACATGTTTTTTTTAACATTATCATTCCTTCAATCCAACTTTCACAAAAACATGTTGAGCAGAAGGATAATTACAATCACTGCGTATTCAAAGTCTGTTTTATGATTGGAACAGTGCGATAAAAGTAAATAAAATATTTACTTACGTCTCCTTCTCTATTAGCCAAAGTAGAAGTGCTGAGCACAGAGAGCCACTGGAAAAATGTTAACGTGGAATTTGACCCCAAGTCCATGTTGGAATGTTTACAAGAGTTAACACTGCAGGCTTTCACAATGATCCTTTTGACCACGTCTGATTTAAAGGTTGCTGAGGTCAGGCTGCTTATTTGTAAAAACGACCTGCAATAAATTCAAAGTTTTCAGCCAATACATCCGAAAAACACGCCGAGACTTTTTAGTGTGTTAATAAAATATTACAGGTTACAGATTCAGTGAATGAGTCACCTGGTCCTATTGTGATTAAAATAGATTAAGCATTATTCGACTTCTAGTAATTCTAGCATTTCAATAACATTGAACAGAACATGTTTTTGGTTTTTTTGGTTTTTAAGAGCCAAAGAGAAGTGAGTTTGAGCCCCTTTCCAGTGATACGGTTCAACAGTTTCTTTAGCTCAAGGAAAACAAGCACAGGAGGGGATGTCAGCGAGGACAGCTGGGAGATTGGACAGGATGGAGGGAGATCTCACCGGGAGAGAGCAGAGTTTGGTTAGACCAGGTGAGACTATTAAAGAATCCACAAGGCGAGTCATGCAAGGTGAGCGAGGTTCCTCACCTGGAGATGTGTGGGAAGGATGATTATACAGAGTCACTGGTTTGCTTTGGGGTGGTAGATGAGGGTAATAGGAGGATGGGCAGGCACGCGAGTCACCCACTGGAGGGTTCAACAGGAAATGACTAGCTCAACAGGGACAGATAAAAGATTCTGAGGCCTGAACTGCTTTTCAGAAACTCATGAAACACCAGAAACCAGAGAGACAAGAACACTCAAATAGAGCGCTTAGAACAGCACAGGAAACCCACTAGGGACTGATTACCACTCTGAAGAGACACAGGGCCAAGGAGTGGGAACCCCGGGGCTCCTTCCTAGACTCAGAGACCGTAAGAAAATGAGGCCAACCAGTGCGGGAACATGGCACACGCTGTATTAATCAGAATTTGTCATTCACACATTAAAGAACTGGTTTCCAAGGTAAAACTTGGAATATGTTTTATCTCTGCTTGGACTGGTTCCTTTAAATCTGCATGCTTCCAGCCAAAATTGACTAAAAAAGAGAAAAAGTTTAACTATACCACACCTTGTTTTCTTGGAAAAACAAGGAAGTGAAATTGTCAGAGCTGGATACTAATGCAGAGTTTCAACAGAATGAACATTTTTAAAATGCTGTGAGAGCAAAAACCTCATTATGCTCTTTGGACATGCAGGTGTGCGTCTGCAGGAACCGGCCCAAACAGAGATGTATAAAAATAAAAGCAATCGGTGGAAAGAGCCACTTAGCAACGTGGACCACTTGTAAAGGGTAAAGGTTATTCATGGAGTCATTGCTAGTTAAGGTTAAATGAGTGCTTGCCTCAACAAGGCTCTGACTCTATGCCAGCCTGGCTAAACAATTGCATTTTTTCTATTTAGATTTATCACGTCCACATTATACAACTTTTTTGGAATTGGGTTTGTATTCCTTTTGGTCTTGTGACTGCTCTTAAAGTTATGTTTGCATGTTTGTCATCTGTGAAGCTACATTTGTGATGGTTTATGATTAGAAGTGGTCTGTTTTAAAAAGACATTTTAAATCTCAAGAAGACTTTAACAAGATGAAGAATTTATATAATAATTAAAAACATATTCAGATTTTGACCCCTCGGGTGCATAAGATCCTCCTTAAAGCTTGATGACCTTGGCCAGAGATGTTTTATGTATTTCTGAGGGAGCTGTAAACTAAAAGGGAAAGATTTGGTTTATTTTACTAATCTGCTTTATTTCTTTTTACGCTTTTTTAAAAAATTGTTTCCAAGCTTGCATGTTAAACTGTATTGTTTGTTCTTATTCCTAATTTTATGATCTTTCTATTCCGTGCCTTGGAAAGAACTTTGTAACTTAACAGATTTTTATTATCATCAACACCAGAGAGTGGTTCTTACAAGGCTCTTATTCACTCTCAGATTTGCAGTTTTGATTAGATGGAGGTAAAAAAAAAAAAAATTTTTTGCTCAAGTGTTTGTAAAGACCGGGACAAGGAGACCTGCTGTTTTCCCAGAAATCTCCCAAGTGTCTTCTAATCATAGAGCCATTTTTAACCTCACAATTGTGTAGCTGTTATTCCCTAGAAGTGCAGTTGTTAGACAAAGCATTGAACTGTTTCTGAATTTCCTCTTACAGGGCTTGCACAATTCTGTGGTCCCTGACTGGATTGAGAATCTACAACGTCTTTTATCATTGTAAAGATTTGTGTATGTTATTTACAAAAAAAAGAAGAAGAAGAAGAAGAAGAAGAAGAAGAAGAAGAAAGAAAATTTGACCCCACATCTTTGTCTTTTGTCATTTTCACATCCATGGCTGTGAACTTTCTGCATAAACTCGTGAATAGTGGTTAACAACACTGGTGTGTGTATATGTGACCATGGTACATACATTCAGTTTAAATGTCTTTTCTGACGTGAGAGTTTACAAAATGGACTTTATCTTTATTCAATATGGCCTAAAACTAGTGACTTACTCCGTGAAAGGCTCTTAGAAACACTTAGAAAAGTGTTTATTAAGGCCACAGATCAAAAAAGCTGAAGGTTGTTCTCTCATAAAGAGGCTGATCTCTTATTGGAAACAGGTATGAGAGACAACACAGGTGGGGTTACTCAGTGTAAGTGATTAATCCAAAAGGAAGGTGAAGGTTACCACAGTGTAATTTCATTAAGAATTACAAAAATAAAACAGGAAGTTGCAAAACTGAAACCCAGCATCATGAGTTTCCTTGTTAAAGACTATTACTCACATTCTTACGCAAATACATTGCATGTGTCTTTCACATTGAAAAAACCAAATCTTTCAGAATATATTCAGAATATATATTTGTCTATCTTTCAGACAGACAAATGACAAATGGCTAATCTCCTGTAACCAGATATTGTAACTACTATGTTTAAATGTAACAGAAACTGAGCATTTTTTGATTATTACATAAGATAATGTGATGAATTAGGAAAGAATCAGCTGTGATGAAACACAGCGCTCTGTGAAACAGTCAATGAAACAATGGACAAACTTATGTTTGATGAAAGGTATCAAAAGCAGACTGAAGATTAAAAATGGCCTCCTATCACATCTCTTCCAGTTTGGTCGGGATGTGACAGGAGACGGAGACAGTTGCTCCCCTTGACTTTTCCAACTTTTCCATTCTTCAGTCTCTTTTTTTCAATACATAAGCGTCACACTTCCATACTTTTTGTTCAGTGGCAGTTTTGAGTATTTGCTCAAGTCAACGTGCTGCACTTCTGTAACCTGTACTGTTAGGAGACCTGGGTCATCAACCCAGAGTTTTGAGTTTTCATTATTATTGAACTTTGAATTTGATATTCTTTATCATTTCTAGTCTTTTGGTTTCTTTGTTAGAGTTCTCTGTCTTATTGTTTATGTCTCTGTGTTCTATAGTCCCTCTCCCCTGTCAGCCGTCGCCCCTTGTCAAGTCAGCATTTCTGTGTTATGTTTCCTGTTTTACTTTGAAAGTCCGTGTCTCATGTTAATGTATCCGGTTTTGCTTCCCTTGGTTCGTCAGCCCTTATTTGTCCCAGCTGTGTTTCCCTCACATTCGGTCCTCCTTACCACCACACCTGCCTGCACACAACACGTACACATACAAGCTGGTCAAGAAGGCTCACCAGCGCCTCTTCTTCTTGAGGACTCTGAGGAAGAACCACCTGTCCTCAGACATCCTGGTGAACTTCTATCGCTGCACCATCGAGAGCATCCTGACCAACTGTATAACAGTCTGGTACGGGAACTGCTCTGCGTCGGACCGGAAGGCGTTGCAGAGGGTCGTGAAAACTGCCCAGCGCATCGCCGGAGCACCACTTCCTGCCATAAAAGACATCTACAGGAAGCGGTGTCTGAAAAGGGCTGGGAAAATCATCAAAGACCCCAGTCACCCATCACATGGACTCTTCACCCTCCTGCCCTCTGGGAGGCGCCACAGGAGCCTCCGGACTAAGACCACCAGGTACCGGAACAGCTTCTTCCCCACAGCTGTCAGACTCCTGAACTCTGCCTCCTGACATCTGACCCACGTTAAACTCATGGACTGAACATACACACACCCACAATGGACAACTGTACCCTCAAACACAATAATAACATGGACTGAACCACCACTCACAACCACTAGCACTTTATATAGCCTCTGTAGAAACTATCTACACCCTCACTTATCTTAACTGCACTACTGTATAGCTCTGTGTAAATAATCATTCTGTACATTCGATAATCTTTAATCCTACAACTGTTTACAACTTGCATAGTTCCCATTTCTGTATAGCTGTATATCTCAGATTTCTGTAAAGTTATTTATTTCATATTCTGTATAGTTTTTCATATTTATATCCTGTTCATAGCCTGTACATAGCTTGTACTCACTACAGCCTGTACATACTTATAGTTATAGAATATTCACAACATACTTCATACCGTGTACATTATAACATACCATAATAGACCCATTTCTGTAATATACTCACATATCTATATTATTGCTAATATATATTGTAATATATCTATATCACTAAAGCACTTCTGGATGGATCCAAACTGCATTTCGTTGCCCTGTACCTGTGCATGTGCAATGACAATAAAGTTGAATTCTATTCTATTCTATTCTATTCTACATGCACATATCTGCACCACTTTTATTTTATGTTTTTTTTTTTCCTACATCAGTTGCAGGACCAGTGGTGGGGGGGAGCAGGGGGTATGGAGGGGTGAGAGTTATCTTATATTGCTAGTAAAGCTTTAGGAGGCTGTAGTGGCCTTGGTTTTGTTGGTTTCATTTCTCTTTACAAGAGAATCCTACCCTATTGCTTATGTTTGGGGCTCTATAGACCCTTTTCCATTAGTACCTACTCCAATCAACTCTCCATGATTTGACCTGGAACAGCTGATTCCATAACAATTTAGTACCTCCAAATGTGCATAGTCATTTTCATATCAACACGTCGGAGGTCTCGTGGCATAAGATAAAAGGCCTGGACTTGATTTGACGTGTGGTTCTTGCATTTGGAAGATTTTGCTGTGAACAGACAACATGCGGTCAAAAGAGCACTCCATGCAGGTGAAACAAGCCATCCTCAGGTGGGGTTGATTTTGGGGGATGTTGGGGGGGGACAGGATTGCACGATTTACCTCAACTATGTCACCTTAACAACAATTAAGTGTATCTTACAACCTAAGACCATGTTGTAATATACTTATTCTATTCTTTTTGGATTTTTTCATCTTTTTCCTTTCACAACCGTTGCACTGTTGTCTCTTTTATTGTGCTTGTTTTAAATGTGTGTATGACCTATTTGGTTAAAAAAAGGCCAGATCAAGGGAAGAGCTAGTGATATATGAAACCGTATCATCAGAGTTTAGGGTGGCAGTGATAAAAGTGTTTGTATGGTAAATAAAAGTGAGAAGCGATACTTGTGGAACACCTGTACTGACAACAAATGATACCTTGCCTGAACACACCAGAAAGTCATGAATGATCAGACCACATCATATCTTAAAGATCTAACAGGGCTCTGTTGGTCATAACACCTCCCCCTTTTGTGCAGTAACTCCTCCCCTTTTGTGAGTGTGGACGCTTCCTCTATTTGCTCTTTAAATGCTTTGCTTCTTTTATTGAAATTTATTTATTTGTTTATTTTTATTGATTTTTATGCTGATTTTTTCCCTTTTTTCCGTATGAGCTTACCTGCGATAGCTTCTGGACACTTATAGATCATTAGGACTAAAATGTTCTTAACAGAAACAGCAACATTTTTATACACTCAACAAAAATATAAACGCAACACCTTTGTTACTGCTCCCATTCCCCATGGGATGGACGTAGAGACCTAAAATTCATTCCAGATACACAATATAACCATCCCTCCCAAACAGTGGTCACAAATCAGTCCAAATGTGTGGTAGTGGGAACATCTGCTATATTGAGATAATCCATCCCACCTCACAGGTGTGCCACATCAGGATGCTGATCTGACATCATGAGTAGTGCACAGGTGTACCTAAGACTGCCCACAACAAAAGGCCACCCTGGAATGTGCAGTTTTGTCTCACAGCAAAATGCCACAGATGCCACAAGCAATGAGGGAGCGTGCAATTGGCATGCTGACAGCAGGAATGTCAACCAGATCTGTCGCCCGTGCATTGAATGTTCATTTCTCAACCATAAGCCGTCTCCACAGGCGTTTCAGAGAATATGGCAGCACATCCAACCGGCCTCACAACCGCAGACCTCGTGTAACCACACCAGCCCAGGACCTCCACATCCAGCAGGTTCACCTCCAAGATCGTCTGAGACCAGCCACCCAGACAGCTGCTGGAACAATTGGTTTGCACAACCAAACAATTTCTGCACAAACTGTCAGAAACCGTCTCAGGGACGCTCAACTGCATGCCCGTCGTCCTCATCGGGGTCTTGACCTGACTCCAGCTCGTCGCCGTAACAGACTTGTGTGGGCAAATGCTCACATTCGATGGCGTCTGGCACGTTGGAGAGGTGTGCGCTTCACGGATGAATCATGGTTCACATTGTTCAGGGCAGATGGCAGCTGAGAGTGTCCCAGTTCTTGCATGGCCAGCATACTCACCGGACATGTCACCCATTGAGCATGTTCGGGATGTGCTTGACCGGCGTATACGACAGCGTGTACCAGTTCCCACGACTATCCAACAACCTCGCACAGCCATTGAAGTGGAGTGGACCAACATTCCACAGGCCACAATTGACAATCTGATAGACTCCATGCGACGATGTGTTGCACTGCATGAGGCAAATGGTGGTCACACCAGATACTGACCGGTTCTGGGTCCCCAGACCCCCAATAGCGCAAAAAACTGCACATTCCAGGGTGGCCTTTTGTTGTGGGCAGTCTGAGGTACACCTGTGCACTACTCATGATGTCAGATCAGCATCCTGATGTGGCACACCTGTGAGGTGGGATGGATTATCTCAATATAGCAGATGTGCCCACTACCACACATTTGGACTGATTTGTGACCACTGTTTGGGAGGGATGGTTATATTGTGTATCTGGAATGAATTTTAGGTCTCTACGTCCATCCCATGGGGAATGGGAGCAGTAACAAAGGTGTTGCGTTTATATTTTTGTTGAGTGTAGTTACCTTATCTTCAGCGCTCCGTGTGTCTGTGGCCTACACACAGCTGAAGCCTGATTACAGCGTCTGGGCACCGAACAGCCACGATAGCCTGGAAAGGTGCTAACCGCTAGGCTGTCACTTTCTTGCCTGGCTGATCCTCTCCTTGTACAAATGGGTTTCTGCTACTCTGCCACTGTGAGAGGCTCACTCCAACCCAGAGGACCCTGGGTGCGCACTGTCTCTCCAACTCCGCCTGGTGCTGCTCCTGTTTCACCGGTGGGCCCGCTTCTCGGCCCGCGCTTCCTTCAGTCGTCTGGTTCGCTCCTCACCATGCCGGCGGTGGCGTCCTCCTCAGGTGAGCGACTCTCTTCCACCTCCGGCCCGCGCCTGATGCCTGCTCCTCTCCTGCGTGACTCTCCAAGTACGTCGCTGGTTGCTTCTGTTCCGGGTGTTGGGTCATCGGCTCCTCTCCAGCCACGGATCCGCAGACTTGGTATCGTTATTTCAAACCTCCGCCCACTCAGCCGCACATCAACCCCGATGACAGCTACTGATCTCACCTTATCTATGGCTTGATCAACACTCGATCTCTCTCCAATAAGATGTTTTTTCTCTTCTCATGAACTGGATTTTATGTTCCTGACTGAGACCTGGCTACATGCTGGTGAGACTGTGGCTTTCTCTGAGCTTCTTCCTCCAGGCTGTTGTTTTTTCAACTCTCCCAGGTCTTCTGGTAAAGGTGGAGGCCTTGCCTGTGTTTTTAAATCAGTTTATGACTGTCATCAGATTTCATCTTTCTCCTTTTCCAGCTTTGAACTGCAGCTTTTTAAACTGAACTCATCTACTCCATTACTGTGTGCAGTAGTGTACCGTCCTCCCAAATTCAACAAGGACTTTATCAGTGGGTTTGGGGAATTCTTATCAGGACTTTCAGTAGATTTCGATCATTTTCTTATTGTTGGCGATCTGAACATCCATGTGTGTTGTCCATCTAAACCTCTGGTTAGAGACTTTGTATCACTGCTGGACTCTTTTAACCTGACTCAGTGTGTGTCTGGCTCCACACATGAGAAAGGTCACACACTGGACCTCGTCATGTCTCACGGCCTGAGTATCCACGTCTCTGAAATCTGTGAGAGTGCGTGTATCTCTGATCACCTTCCTGTTCTGTTTTCTGCCACTGCAGATTGTTCTGTTGCTGCAGTTAAAGCTCCTTCACGCCGCCACCGGATCATCAATACCCATGTACCATCCCAGTTCTCTGCTGCTTTCAACAACTCTGAGCTCTCCACGGTGGACTGAATTGACTCCCTGTGTGCAGAAGATTTAACTGCTCTTTTTAACTCAACATGCACTTCTATTCTGGACTCCATCGCTCCCCTAAAATCACTCCGTCCCAAAGCTCACGCTGAACCCTGGATTACAGACTCTGTTCGTGCTCTCAGGCACTCCTGCAGGTGTGCTGAGAGAAAGTGGAAAAAGGACAAGCTGCAAATCTCCTTCAATATCCTGAGAGACTCTCTTTTAACTTATCAGAAAGCTGCTAAAGAGGCTAAGTCCTCCTACATATCTAACCTGGTCAGCAGTAATGTCCATAAACCTCAGACTCTGTTTCGTGTTTTAAACTCCATTGTTAATCCTCATATGTCCACCTGCCTCACACCTTCTGCCACCCTCTGCAATGACTTTTTATATTTCTTTGTTAATAAGATTTCCTCCCTGCAGTCTGTCATTCCACCTCCACTTTTCAACCCCTGTGTTTCTCCCTCGTGCCACTCTGCCTTTAACCAGTTTGAGCTAATCTCTCTTTCTCAGCTGCATGAAACAGTCTGCAAGGTCAAGTCTACCAACTGTTCCACTGACGCTATTCCCTCTCGTCTTCTGAAGCAGGTCCTGGACTCAGTTGGACCTGTCCTTCTAGTCCTGATCAATGCCTGTCTCAGCTCTGGTTGTTTCCCAACACTTTTTAAGCATGCAGTTGTTCAACCTCTTCTCAAAAAGCCTAATCTGGATCCATCTATACTCTCCAATTATAGGCCCATTTCCAATCTGCCCTTTCTGTCCAAAGTACTGGAACGAGTTGTCCTCAGGCAGCTCCAGTCATTTTTAGACAACAACAGTCTCTATGAGACAGAGAGGACAGATGGTTTGAAAGAGGAGTGAAAGAAGCCATCTATATCCACTGTGAGCGACCATCTTTGAACAGAGGCGGGGTTTTACGACACCAACTCTCTGCCATCTATAATCCAGTTTTGAGATCCCTTCCCAGACGCCTTAACGCCCACTCACATCCTGGGCCATCTGACCTCAGGAATTCGCATGATAAGGTGGGGCCAGGTTTCACAATGAACACACCCGAAACTCTGGCTGATTGGGACCCACACCCAGTTTCACACCTTGGCTCAGGCGATTAGAGGATCATCAGGGGGTCCTTTTGTCCCTCTGTGGGGGGTCACTCCCACTAGGTTTATATCTGGGACTCTCCACCATTTGACCTTAGAACTGAAGAAGCTTCTCGGATGAGAGGTGAAACGTCTTCAAGCAACTTAAAGAAGTCCAGACGCTTTTCTTTGCAAGCTCCTTTGACTACGATGACCTGGATGACTGAGAACCTTCACAGACAGTCTCTATGAGAAGTTTCAGTCTGGCTTTAGAGCTCGTCACAGCACTGAAACCGCCTTACTGAGAGTTTTTAATGATTTGCTTTTAACTGTAGACTCTGGTTGTGCTGCTGTCCTAGTAACCTTAGACCTGACAGCAGCCTTCGACACTGTTGATCACAACATACTGTTATCCCGCCTAGAACACTGTGTCGGTTTGAAAGGTACTGTTTTAAAGTTTTTCCAGTCCTATCTGGATAACAGGAGTTTTTCTGTTCACCTCGGTGAACTGTCATCTCCCAGAGCTCCTTTAACTTGTGGTGTACCTCAGGGGTCCATTCTAGGCCCCCTGCTGTTTACTCTGTATTTGCTCCCTCTGGGCGATGTGCTGCGCAAACATAATGTGTCCTTCCACACCTTTGCTGATGACATTCAGATCTACCTCCCTCTGAGGTTAGACTGTAAGGACTCTCTGCAGCCGTTATTCTCCTGTTTGTCTGACATTAAGACTTGGATGGCTCTTAACTTTCTACATCTAAATGAAAGTAAAACTGAAGTCATTGTGTTTGGGCTTCCTAAAGACCCCGACCTTTCCTTTGACTTTATGGGACCCCTAACTTCCGAATGTACTTCCTCCATTAAGAGCCTCGGTGTTACTTTTGACAGTGCTTTTAAATTTGATAAACAAATCAGCTCCGTAGTCAAGGGATCTTTTTATCATCTACGGATTTTAGCTAAAGTCAAGTCCTACCTGTCCAGGAACGATCTAGAAAGGGTGGTCCATGCTTTTATTACTTCACGACTGGACTACTGTAACTCCCTTTATGCTGGTTTAGATCGTTCCTGTCTGCATCGCCTCCAACTGGTGCAGAACGCTGCTGCTCGCATGCTGACTGGTTCCAAAAAGAGAGACCACATCACTCCGGTCCTCTGCTCTCTCCACTGGCTCCCAGTTGCTTTTAGGATTGATTTTAAAATTTTACTGCTGGTTTTTAAGGTTCTTAACGGTACTGCACCTCCTTACCTGGCAGAGCTTCTTAGCATTTACCGCCCCAGGAGATCTTTGAGGTCAGCAGACCTGATGCTTTTAGATGTTCCCAGGTACAGACTAAAGACTAGGGGAGAGAGGGCTTTTGCTGTGGCTGCACCCAGACTGTGGAACAGTTTACCTCCTCACATCAGATTCTCCACAAGCCTTGGAACTTTTAAAACTGCTCTTAAAACTCACCTCTTCTCATTGGCTTTTAGCAAGGTTTAACTTATTGTTTTAATTTATTGTTTTATCAGTGAGGTGTTTTATGTACTTGTGTTTTATTGTATTTTATATTTGTATTTTATTGTACAGCACTTTGGTCAGCCTCGGTTGTTTTTAAATGTGCTTTATAAATAAACTTGACTTGACTTGACTTGACTAACTAGCAACAAGATGCCTTCCCTCTCCACAGATGACTACCACAGCCTCCTGCAGAAGATTGCAGTACTGGAGACAAAAATTCATTGCTTAGAAGTAAACGTGGAGGTAAATGGACTGTGTGGAAATGAAACAACCTTGCCTTTGATTCAAAACAATGGTGATGAGCAAGCTAGTACACAGCTAAGGAGCACATATAACATGACCAAGAAAGTAGACTCTGTGCATTATAATAAATCCTCAAGCGATAATCCCCCCTTGGACTGTCTTGGTGCAAAACCAAGACATAAATCATGTCTCCTGGTAGGGGGAGGACGTATCACAGGCAGGGCACAGCGAGCTGAAATCTCTGAAACCGACTGGCCTTCACTTTCTACGAGACAGAGAAGCTCTTCTACCCTGTATACAGGAGGAAACAGGACTGGACAACCGTGAATAGGAAGGTTAACAACAAACCTCCAAAACAACTGAATGTCAAACTGCAGAACAAATTTGCTCCACTATCAAAGGACCCTGGATCTATATCGGACAACCATCCATCTAAATGAATCAGAATCAGAATCAGAAAGGGTTTTATTGCCAAATGTTGAGCAGGTTTACAACATTAGGAAATTGCTGCGGTGCTTCAGTGCAAACATACTGTCATATAACGCTTAAATACACATGAAAATAAAAATAAGAATAAGAATTAAAAGTGCTAAGTAGATAGATATATACATGAGTGCAGGTGGTGATCAGTGCCAAACATGGAATGATGGTGGGCTCCCACTTCAGGTCCTGGGTGATGGTGGTACCCAGGAAGCGGAATGAGTCCACAGAGGTGATGGGGGTGTCAGTCAGGATGATGGGGGGGAGTGGGGCTGTGTGCTTCCTGAAGTCCACAATAATCTCCACTGTCTTCTGGGCATTCAGCACCAGGTTGTTGTGGCTGCACCAGGACACCAGACGTTCAACCTCCCTCCTGTAGGCAGACTCATCCCCGTCCGAGATGAGTCCAATAACGGTGGTGTCATCTGCAAACTTGATTAGCTTGACAGACTGGTGGGTGGAGGTGCAGCAGTTGGTATACAGGGAGAATAGAATAGAATTCAACTTTATTGTCATTGCACATGCACAGGTACAGGGCAACGAAATGCAGTTTGCATCCATCCAGAAGTGCTTTAGTGATATAGATATATTACAATAAATATTAGCAATAATATAGATATGTAAATATATTACAGAAGAGCAGAGGAGAAAGAACACAGCCCTGAGGGGAGCCGGTGCTGATGGTCCGGGAGTCCGAGACATTCTTTCCCAGCCTCACGTGCTGCTTCCTGTCCGTCAGGAAGTCAGTGATCCACCGGCAGATGGGATCAGGCACATTCATCTGGGAAAGCTTGCCTCGGAGATGGTCTTGAAGGATGGTGTTGAAGGCAGAGCTGAAGTCCACAAACAGGATCCTGGTGTAGGTTCCTGGGGAGTCCAGATGCTGCAGGATGAAGTGTAGGGCCATGTTGATGGCGTCATCTACAGACCTGTTGGCTCTGTATGCAAACTGCAGGGGGTCCAGGAGGGGGGCCGTGAGGGTCTTGAGATAGGAGAGAACCAGGCGCTCAAATGACTTCATGACCACAGATGTCAGAGCCACGGGTCTGTAGTCATTTAGTCCAGTGATCCTAGGTTTCTTGGGGACAGGGATTATGGTAGAGGACTTGAAGCAGGCAGGCACATGACATGCCTGCAGTGAGGAGTTGAAAATGCCAGAAAACACTGGGGCCAGCTCGTTTGCACAGTGTCTGAGGGTGGCAGGAGACACGCCGTCTGGGCCGGGAGCTTTTGAGCATTCAGACTCTTAAACTGCTTCCTCACACCTGCTTCATGAATATGAAGAGTTGTGGTGGGAGGAGGTGGTGTGAAATCCTCTTTTGTGTGGGGTGAGGAGGGGGGTGTTGTAGGTGAAGTGTTTGAAGGTGGTGATGGCTCTATGGAGGGGGGAGAGGTGGGGGAATGAGTGTCCAAAGTGTCTCTATTGTTGGGGCCGTTGGAGGTGTGAAGGCTGCCCGATGGCTTGTCAAAACGGCAGTAAAAGTCGTTAAGTAAGATCATTGAAAAAGCAGTTTCTGAACAGCTCAGTTACTTCTTAAAACAGAATAACTGCTATGATGCCTTCCAGTCAGGTTTTAGACAGAATCACAGCACTGAAACTGCTCTGACCAAAGTGTTTAATGACATATGTCTGAATACAGACAGTGGAAAAATGTCAGTCCTAGTTTTACTGGATCTCAGTGCAGCATTTGATACAGTTGACCACAACATATTACTCAAACGACTGGAGAACTGGACAGGTCTTTCAGGAACTGTACTAAACTGGTTCAAAACATACGTAGAAAACAGGAAATACTTTGTATCAATAGGTAACTTCACATCTGAGCAGACAAGTATCACATGTGGAGTTCCCCAAGGTTCCACCTTGGGGCCCCTTCTGTTTAACATCTACATGCTCCCACTGGCACAGATTATAAAGAACAACAAAATAAACTATCACAGCTATGCAGATGACACACAAATATATATCACAATGTCACCAGGAGACCAAGGCCCTGTACAGGCTCTTGGTAAATGCATTGAGGAAATTAATGACTGGTTGTGCCACAATTTTCTCCAACTAAACAAAAACAAAACTTAGGTAATAGTCTTTGGCGCCAAAGAAAAACGATTACAGGTCACCAGAGAACTTCAATCTATAGATCTAAAAACCACAAACCAGGCGAGAAATTTGGGTGTAGTGACGGATGCAGACCTAAACTTAGAAAAACACATTAAGACAATAACAAAGTCAGCTTACTATCACCTCAAGAATATATCAAGGATAAAAGATCTGATGTCTCAACAGGACCTGGAAAAACTAGTCCATGCATTCATCTTTAGTAGGCTTGATTACTGTAACAGCATCTTTACAGGTCTGCCTAAAAAATCAGTCAGACATCTGCTGCTCGAGTCCTCACTAAGACCAAAAAAGTCGACCACATCAGTCCAGCTCTGAGGTCTTTACACTGGCTGCCTGTCCGTCAGAGGATAGACTTTAAAGTTCTGATGCTGGTCTATAAAGCTCTGAATGGTTTAGGACCAAAATACATAATACAAAATACACAAAATACAATACTCCTGACCCAGTATGAACCTTCCAGATCCCTCAGGTCATCTGGATGCGGTTTTTTATCAGTTCCCAGAGTCAGAACCAGACACGGAGAAGCTGCATTCAGCTTTTATGCTCCATATATCTGGAACAAAATCCCAGAAAGCCTCAGATCAGCTGAAACACTCAGTTTATTTAAATCCAGGCGAAGACTCACCTGTTCTCAGCTGTATTTGAATAAAACACCAAATCCACACTTTTAAGTTTAAATTTCAAAACTTACATTTTAACTACTGATTGTATCTACTGTTCTGGTTTTATCTACTGTTTTTTTAATCAATTTTAAATCATGCTTTTTATTTGTTTTTGTTTTTTAATGTCTCTGTAAAGCACTTTGAATCACCTTGTTGTTGAATTGTGCTATATAAATAAACTTGCCTTGCCTTCACTTTTCAAAGTGTAGGCTTACTTCTGGTTTCTAGAGTTTCTAAAAGTAGAGAGCGTAAAATGCAGAGCCTTCAGCTATCAGACCCCTCTACTGTGGTCCCGGTTTGAATTCAGGGCCTCTCTAATTTAAAATCAGGCTTAAATCTTTACATAAAGCTCATAGTTGGGGGGGCTAGCCAAGATTTCTATTTCTTCTCCACTCACCTCTTTTTACTTCCTCTGTGTTTGTATGTAATTTCTGTATTTTGTTCTTGTGTTTTTGTCTCTATGAACTCCTTTTTGAGCCTGGTTATACAAAAGGCCTCTTCCTGTTAAAAGAGACTTTTTCCTTCCGATCATCACAGAGTGCTTGCTCATAGGGGATGGCTGATTGGGTCCTAACAGTGCTGGAAAGAGTGTTTTGAGGTGGGTTTTTACAAACTGGTGCTTTTTAAATAGAACTGAGATGGTGTGAATTGTGACATGCATAGTGTTTCTAGCGCTTCTAGTATTTGTCCTCTCACTATTAAGTAAGCATTAGGCTAAAACGGACTATGAGAAACCACAATGTCAGGGAGTTCAGCAGCAGCTTTGCACAGTTCCCAAGCATTAAACTATTTCTGTATTTCCTTTCCAGGGCCTGCTGCAAACGAAACCAGCGGTGGTGACGTCACGGGGGCAGGCCTGCACAGCTCTGCGCGCTCCTTGTGCCCGCGGGCACGAGCCAAGGCTCATTCTACTACGCAGAACGGAGCCCGGAGCTAGAGAACCAGGAAGTGAAAGCATACACATGGAGGGAGTGTCCGCCGCTGCTGCCTCTGTGTGTGTTTTATTTTTAAAAACACGGTCCTCCGCGGACGCATAAATGGGAGACGCGAGGACCAAGCGGCGGGAGCAGCTGAAGCGCTGGGCCGGCTCCTCCACCGACAGAGCCTCAGATGTGCCCAGGCTGAGGCGGCGGGGCGATGCCGGGAACGGAGGAGGGGAGCCCGAGGCCGAGCTCGACGACCCGCCGAAGGACCAGCCGCTATCTGGGGGAGGAGACGAGAGGCGACGGTCAGGAAACATCTCCTGTCAAACCGGCTAACAGCCTGCTAGCTTAGCTCCAACATCTGACGATAGGCTGAGGGAGGAATGCTGTGCGGGGGTTTGGGCTGTAGATGGGCTCGATAATAGAATCACACCACAGCAGAAAACACGCCCGCTCTACAGTCCTTTATTTAACATTTTAATGTTTATTTGTTGCCATGCATACTTTCAGAGGCCGGAATTTGCTGTGAGCGGTAGCTAGCTAGCCAAGTGTCTTAGGTGAAGGTTTTTATTTCCATCAGTCCCACCACTGCTGGTCTGAGATGGTCTAAAATCTCCTATTTTAAAGCGCATATATCATAATTCCTTTCGTTGTTTTCCAGCCTGCTATAACTTATACGATTTGCAGTGGTTGTTTTTATCCAGACGACCTTTAATGAGCCAGTTTCAAGTTAAAGAGCCTAATGCTAATCATAGTATTTGAGTAGTTATTGCCTAGTTGTCCGTCTGAGATGATGCAACATTATGAATATTGACGATGGAAACAAAGGTCAGTATTTATGATGACAGACACAAAAAGGCCTTTGCCAGTTTATTGAAGGCACATTTGTTTAACAAATTGAGGCTGATATAATACAAATGTGTTGCCATTGTCAAAAGATCCTGGAAAAAAAGGATCAAAAATTTGGCGGGGGGGATGTTTAGTTACAATGTTTCTGATAAAACATTATTAGATCTGTGATATACCGCAATACATAACAGAGACCGTAGATTAAATAAAGTAGTAAGACGAAACACATCCCAAGTTGCAGCGTTTCCCATTAATGATTTAGCGGTGATGCAAGATCAGAAAGGATTATTTCTCTCCATCAGGTGTCACAGTTTTGACCTACAGCTGTGTGTTGTAGTACTGAAGACACTTGTCGGATGAGAGATGAAACATTCTCAAGAAACTTTAAGAAGTCCAGTCGCTTTTCTTTCCAAGCTCCTTAGATGACCCTGATCTGGATGACTAAAAGCCTATACAGACAATAACTTTATTCATACGCACCTGAAAATAGTCCCCAAGAAATCTTGTGGAAGTTTTTCAGTGGGTATTTCTCTGTTAGTCTTACAAGGATGTGAGGGATAAGTTGTAGGGTCTGTCAGAGTTTGCGTGGGTCCTGAAAGTATACAACGGACTTGTATTCAGTTGGGTTTGGTTGTAAATTTTTATAGATGCGTCACTGTGAGAATTTCACTATATTCGCCCCTTCCGCACATTTATTATGACATACCTTGTCATTCAATCAACTCTTTTAGTTCTTGTAGATCGTAAAATTGTAAAAAATCAAAAACTCCCAGCTGCATCGGCCCAACAAGCCATCAGTTTTAAGTTGCTGCGTATGGCTTATATAGCCAGTCACAAATCCATAACAGTAGCAGCACAGTTTACAGTTTATTTTGGCCTGATGAGAAAGCTCGGTACAATCAACACCCACTACATTTTGTTTCACACAGGTGGTGTCCTTCTGTTGATCAGTGCACTGCGTTTACACCACCTAGCACAGTTGTTGAGGTCTCTTTTGTTGCAGTGTTCAGTTACATTCATTCAGTTCTACATCAAAACTTTCATTTTTCGGTTTGCACCTACACATTTCGGTTTACTTGAAACGATCATAGTTTCCCTTACAGCGTGTATTTCATTGTGAGTTTGGTCTGTATGGTGTGTATAAGAGCTGAATAGTGAATTCATGCAGCTGCCTGTCTCCTCTGTTTTCAGGAAAAAGGTGAAATTTGATATTGCTGCTGAGTTTCTCGCAGCCTGTGCCAGCGGAGACACGGAGGAGGCCAAGGTGATTTTGGAGGAGGCCAAACAGACTAAAAGAAGGAATGGCGAGGATACAGCAGCAATTATTAACTGCTCCAATGCAGACGGGATCACTGCTCTACACCAGGTGAAGCAGTTTCTCCCCCTGAGGTTTTATTGGCTCGTGAATAAAAAATTGTGCAGTTTCGTAATTTTTTTTTTCCTCTCCTCTGACACAGGCCTGCATAGACGGCAGCATAGAAATTGTGACCTTCCTTTTGGAGCTGGGTGCCAGTGTGAACCAGGTTGACAATGAGGGATGGACGGCGCTACATGTTGCTGCCTCCTGCGGCCACGCTGACATCACAGAGTGTGTACAATAGCAGAACACAGCAGCTTTGCTTCTGTGTGTGTGTAGCTTCAGTGCCAGTCTTTCTGCAGTCAACAATACAAACATTGTTATCATGTTTGGCGGATGAAGCATGAGTGGGCTGTGCCAGCACACACACAGCTCACATTTAGAGAAAGAAAACTTTTTTCCATTTTATCATTTCAGTGTCATTTCAGTGACTAAGTGTTTTGTTCCAATGTGCATGCGCCACAAACACCGATAACATGACCAGAAGTCGTCTGTTTAAAGGTCATTGTGTTGGCCTTCTGAGGTTAAATGAATCGTCTCTACCTCCATGTTTGTTTTGTCAGGTTCCTCCTGCAGGAAGGTGCTTCTCTCACTGCTGTGAACTGTGATGGTGATGTTCCTGCGGACATTGCTCTGGATGAAACCACTGAGTCCCTACTTCAGAGTTACACTCGGAGACACGGTAAGTCTTTTTCTGTGTGTAGTTGGAAGGCGTTTCTTTGTGCAATCAAAGTTCTGGAGCTGTTCCTTTTGCATCCAAACGGTGTGAGACACGGTCATGTGCATGCAGCAGGTGCCATTAGTGAGCTTTGTGATCAGGATTTTGCGTGGCATACATTTTGTGACAGTTTATGTACTGAGTAGCACCATGTTGACAACTAAGGTCATCTCCATCAACGGGCTGGAGGTGACCTCATCTTCATGTTAAGGAATGTTGCTGGTCACAGATGTTGTTTCTGCAGCTACAATCCAGTGACCAAACAGGGGTCTTCAGAAAAAATAAGTCAGTGTATCAGGTCAGGAGCGCAACCAGAAGCATTTTCATCAATTAAGCTCTCCTGACATTATTAATTCATCCACTACTATCACACTTACAGCATTAGTTCTTCTGAAACTCTCAGAGGGAGAACATTTCCCACAAAAGATCTGAAGTGCAGTGCTGAGCATGATTTTCATCACGCTCCATCTTCCCCAGTCACCAAATTCGGCTCCGCAAAGTGAAGCTAAAGTTAAAATGTTTTTATTCAGCAAAGCGGAGGAGATCCAGTGATGTTTCTTTCCTGGGAGAGCTCCGCATGTAGCAGGAAGCTGAGTTTCACAGTACAAAGTGGCAGCTTTTAAAGGACAAAGTTGAATGGTTATGATTTGTGCTTTTTATTGGAGGGTGACTTGTATGTTTGTGTGTCTGAAACTTTAATCAACTTATTTCTCATCAATGGAACTTTAACAGCTGCAACTGCATTCAAACTTGACTTGGCCCAGTTATGGCCCATACATGTTTCTGTTAGTGGTGCTGGCTAAAATGTGAAAAAACTGGAAACTTTGTTTCTCGGTGGTTGCCTTTTTTGTACATGTGTGTGATGCGTGTATGCGGATGGCGTTCATCCTAGATGGTAATGGGACTTAATTTCAAAGTTATAGGCTGGACACTTGAGGATTTAGCTTTAGAGCTAAGACGCTAGGATGACAAGTCCTCCAATCTTTAGACAGAAATTCATAAAAAAAACAGGAAACACGTTAATTTGACATTGTGTGTTTATTCAGGTGTGGACGTGGAGTCAGCTAAACGTCGGGAGGAGGAGCAAATCATGGCAGACGCCCGCACGTGGCTGACTGAGGGCCTGCCTGCTGACGTGCGACACCCAAAGACTGGAGCCACCCCGCTGCACGTGGCTGCAGCCAAAGGCTACCTCGAGGCCCTGAAGTAAACATTTCTGACTTATTGTGTTGTAGATCTTTGACATTAAGCTTAAAATCAGATTTTAAGTGAGGGTAGGTGTTTGTCTGGACTGTGCTCTTCTTCTATTCAGTAGTTTGACTTTATATCTTCCTTTGCTGTTCCAGGATACTCTGTCAGTGCGGGCTGGATGTGTCAGCTGTGGACTTTGATGGCTGGACACCCCTCCATGCTGCAGCTCACTGGGGTCAGGGGGAGGCCTGTCGCATCCTGGCTGAACAGCTGTGCAATATGGAAGCTCGCAGCAAAGGGGTGAGTCCCGGATAAAGAAAACTTATCTTCCTGCATCGAATTCATCTAGTCAGCCTCTTTAACAGTTTGCTTGAATACTTTTAGGGTCAGACCCCATTTGATGTTGCTGATGAAAGCGTTTCAGAGCTCCTGGAGGAATTATCTCAAAAACAAGCCAATGTAAGTTTGTCTTTACCTCATATTGTGCATTTATGTAATCTGGTAGTTTGGGTTTCTTGATTGTGCCTCTCTTTTTCTTTCATAGTGGCTTAATGAGAGGTCAGTATTGGACAGGCAACCGGGGTCCAACGCTACGAATGCACAAAACAAGCGGCGGAGGTTAATAATCATCTGTTTCTTATCCAGAATTAAATAAAAATTCTTTCGTTTCAAAGCAAAAGTTACAAATTGCCACGTGACTTGTGTCTCCCTTATTGTACCTGCAGGAGCTCGGTGTGCAGGATGAGCAGCAGAGAAAAGATGACTTTACAAGACCAGTCTAAGGAGCGGGGCATTTCAGGAGGCTTGGACCTGAGCGAGGAGAAAGAGAGCAGCCCCGGTAAACCTCCCTGGTCATGAGTACTGCATGCTCTGTAAATCAGCATCAGTGTGCTGATTGTAGTGAATGATGCCGATTCCTGTTTTTGTGCAGAAAGCTCAACTGTCTCCAGTCCCGATACAGAGAGTGCGACGTCTGCTGTCACTCCGGCCGACAAGGTAAAAAATCAGAGTTTATCTTACAGGATGTTTCATTTTCAGCAGGTGTTAGGTAATGGTGTGTAGCGCATGTGATCAGATATGATAAAACATGTTGCAGTAAAGAGTTGTGCTACTGCTTTTAAATGAGCCCAAAACTAGTTTATTGAAACTACTTATTCAAAGCTGAAGCTTGTGCTGAGCAAGCAGCAGCATGCAAGGCTGGAGTGCAAAAGAATGCAGTTTCTCTGATTCATACCTGAGGCTGGGTCCCCCCCCCCCCCCCAAATGAAGGATAAGCATGCCAAGTAAAAAAACAAAGAATACATTTCAACACATGCTGATATTAGCGTTTTTTATTTTTTCACTCGGGTCATAAATCTGATTCTGAAATGGTGACATATAATCCGTTGTCCTTTTTTCTTCTCTCCTATGTGATCCAGACACCAACAAATAAACAAGAGGAGGAGAAGGAGCAGGACAAGGCGAGCCGCACTGCCAGAGTACAACCCACCCCTCAGACGAAGGACGCTGCCGCAGATAGTCCCAACGCTCCCAACGCTGACAGGCGCAAGTAAGAGAAACAAACACTTTACTAACAGTGAAAATGCTTTGAAAAGTGTCTGATGAGGGAAGTCGTTTGTGTGTTTAGATTCCAGGCCCCAGCGAGAGACGAAGAGTCCGAGTCTCAGAGGAAAGCTCGCTCTAAGCTGTTGCGGCAGACTCGCCGCCCCACACAGGTAATACTTCTTATCCAGATTCAGTACATGCTATTCAGTTTTTTGTTATTTTTTTTGTTAACAGTCCCTGTAAAAAGCGTGCAGACGCCCGTGATAATTAAACATTTGAACACAGTTTGGGGAAGAGTGAATAATTTACTAGGATGATTTTAAGAGCATCACACTGCTGCACCAGTGCTGAGTTAGCAGCAGTGTACTGCAATGTTTTTAATTCCTCTTGGCGGTTTTGTTTGTGCTCTGTGCATGCAGGGTGTGACTCTAACGGACCTCAAAGAAGCTGAGAAGTGTGTGGCTAAATCTGGCGATTCTTCACCTCGAACCATCCAGCCGGTCAGCCCCCTCGTCACCATCACGACTGCAGAAAGAGGTGAGTGACACAGACAGCTAAGAACCCAAAAACTGGATAAATTCAGAAGAATTTCATAATTTTCACTATAAAAGTTATTGTTGTGTGTCTGTGTAGCACCAAAGTTTAAAAAGGAATTAAACCAAAGAAGTGCGGCACATCTGCGATCAGCAATGTCAGAATTATCTTCCAAGTTCTGTTAAAACCGAGGGAGCTGGTGTGTATACAGCCTGAAAGGGGACGTGACTTAATCCTGTGTTTTTACGAATCGCCAACAGGGGGCGCCTCATTTGGTTGTAAAAAGAAGCCACGTTGTATGAAAGCGTATGGGGAACATGAAACCATTTATCACTTGACTTCTGTAAACTTTAACATAGACGACTTTATTGGGTCAGTCACAAGTTTCTTAGTGAGTCCGACTTGTGTCTGCTCGTCCTGTCTGAATATTTCTGGCAGTGCTTTCGCTTCCTCTTTTTCAGCAGATACAGTCATTGCATCTAATCTGTCAGATCAGTTAACTTTTAAAACTTAAACGTAGAATCATCATATGAATATTTAATACCCAAAGTGTAAGAACAGCTGTTAACTTGTCACTTCAAATGTAAGAATCTTGCTGACTTTTCAGCATTAGTCTTTTTCCAACTGCTGCTTTCCTGCCGGCGTCCCTCCTCAGGATTGTTTAAGCATTCAGGTATGCGTGTTATGCAGGTGAAGCAACCGATAGCTCGGATTCTGGAGTAGGATGTCTGTTCTCTGCACCTGCATGTACGGCACGGTCAGATATATGTCGCCATGATCACACCCAGATTCAAAATGCCAGGCTCGCGACTTCACAACTGTGACATCACGGTGGCTGTGTCCATCTTTAATATGCAGTCTGTAGTCAAAGATGAATATGAGTCTGAGAAAAACTGAAAATCAGGTCAGAAGTCCAGCTACGACTGTTCGGTTAGGGGTGTAAAACTAATTTTAGACCGCAGGCCACGTATGACCCTAGTTTGAGCTTAAGTAGGTCATACCAGTAAAGCTACTGTATACAAACATCTGCAACTTGTGTCATCTTCTTTTAGTGTTAACAGGTTTAGTTACACATTTAATTGCTTAAGAAAAATAAATGCGATTTGCAAAAATGCATTTCAGTTTATACACATTATAAAGAAATGGTGTTGCAGGAAATAAAAGAAGCGCATCAGCGTGGGCACTGTGTGCTAAAGGTTGCAGGAAAAAGTCTCAACACTCAGACTCTATCCTGTTTACAATAAAACCAACACAAAAAAATAGTTTTAACTAACAGAAAACGTTTGTTTGTTTGTACCCACGGACCCATTCACTGGAAAGACAAACAACAACGAAACAGCAGGAGCTTCTCAGTTTAATTTAATAATAACAATAGTTAATAAAAGTAATGGCAAAAATACAGTCAGTCTAACATTTGTGTCATTATTTTCAATTTTCACATTTTTCAAAGGCCATCCAGTGGGTCAGGTTGGAGCCTGTGGGAGGGTGTAGCTTGTACCATATGTTACAGGGTTTCCAGGGAGCAGTTCATTTAGGACAACAAGCAGCACAGAGGTGCACCGAACGCAACGAGTTACAGGGAAAATCAGCCAGACTCAGCAGTCCCACCGCTGAGTCCTGATTTATTGGTTAAAATATCTTTAAAATATTTAAAGACTCCTTAAAAAACTCAAAGTGAAATACTTGGAAACTACCTGAGCATGGCGAAACCCACCATACGCGTTTGCTGTTTGTGTGGCTGGAAGTCTTACATCGCCTCTGTTTACAGTAAGACTCCCACAATATAAGTGACATATGAGGCAGCTTTTGGGTGGAGTGCTCTTAAGGGCAGCGTCTTAAAGGAAATGATGGTTTCTCACATACTGCGAAGGCTAGTGCTGCTTGTGCTGTGTTTCTATGGGTAGATAGGGCGGCTACTGCATACTCAAACTCATTGAGCTGCGGTAGAAACCATCTGACCCATTTATCGTACTTTTATCACTCAGCACGCTCCACCCGTGTTTTGTGGGGGGTTTTGGTGCAGTTCACCATCTGATATGATGAAGCAAAATCAGTTTTTAAAGTTAAGTTGCAAGAACATTCAGTTCAAAGCCCAAACCAGCAGTTTGTGTTGTCTGAACTCATTCCTCACAAGCCTCGACGTGCAGTGATCTGAGATGAAGCCAGGAGGCAAAGATAAGGCGGCTATGGCGCCAAGTTTAATTTGGAAACGAATCTACGTTTATGCATCGCTACGATGCCTCTGCCTGAACTCCACACGCCTCACGAGCGTTTTCTGTTGACCTCCTTGTGTTTCAGACACAGACCCACAGGTGAAGCAGGAGGAGCCGGAGGGAGACAAGCGTCTGCAAGCAAAGGACAGGCGGAGAGTGAGGAGGGAAAGACGCTCCACCGGCGTCGTTAAGCCGGGGGAAGAGGTGAGAGCGGTGCAGATAAAGTAATTTCCCAGTCTTCCTTCCTGTTTTCCACAGCACTGAAGTTGGTGAGAGGGCAACCTTATGAGTCATTGTGTAACTCAAGACATAAACAAACAGTGAGCAAAGCCATTTTAGATCCTGTACTGTAGACATCATGTGAGTTTGACGTCACATCGTCAGGTGTGCGCCACGGTCTTTGTGGCGCTTCGGCCGGCCACCTGTTGACTTTTATAACCTGGCACTGTGCGCCCCATCCTGAGTGTCTTGAAGACAAGATATTCCAGCACAAAAGCTCAGAGACGCTTAAATAGAGGAGACTGCGTGATAGCGATAGATCGTGTATTAGCGCATCGAAAACCTGCAGCTCGGTAGCTCAAGATAAATGCGACGACCAGGCGAGCTGATAAGGGTTTAGAGCAGTGAGCGAATGAGGCAACTGCCTCGAGTCATGAGCACATCTGGGCTACTTCCTGTTGTGTCAGAAACAGCAGCTTCGGGGAAGCAGGCTGTTTTTAATAAAAGAAATAAACATCCTGCTGCTGTAATGTGTGAATGTTTGCATTCGAATCTCATTTATATGAAACAAGATGGATATTTGAGTCGGTTGTTGAAGTCTTAACTGTGAATATCTTGTTTTGCAGAACGAGGACAACGTTCATCCAGATGATAACAACAGTACAACCCTGTGAGTCTCATTCATTCTTGTGTGTCATGCATTTCTTTTATTTCACACACGTGCAAATGAAATAATTTGTTTTCTGTACATTTATTTCATGCATCTCTATATTTTTTTCCCGCTTTTGATCCTGATGTCTGAAATAAATGTCTGCATTTCAGATGTAATGAGCTGTATTCTCTGACTGTGAACTGGCATTTCTGCTGGTTTGAATTGTTGATGATTTGGTGAGATCCTGAAATGTTTTGGTTCTCCAAACAACGCGTTCACACCCGTCCAGGAGCAGATTTGTTCAGTGTGAACAAGATTAAATGATGGATGTCATTTAGGAGGAGGATTAGGCAGAGAGAATACGATCTTTTCTAGACTCATTAGTTTTACAGCGACGCCTGTTTGAGGCGGGAGGGAATAATTCGCCCGGTGTGACACATTCCTCGATGCTGCGCCTAAATAATTATAAATGAGATAAAAGAAATTACGCCACTGTGATGTGACACAGCCAGCAGGATTGTCAAGTGAGCCTTACCTGAAATAAAGTCCTCACCGCTGCCTCTTTAACGAACGCTAAAATTAGCAGATTAATATTTGAAGTGCATGTGCATCCTTTTCTTTACCCTTTTTTTTTGTTGTTCATACAATCTTGTTGATCTGCATCTTGCTCTGAATATGAGTAAATGATTAGAGCGTATAAATATTGAGGTCAGATCTTAGAAATTTTACACAAAGCTGTCATTTTCCTGCTTTTGTCATTTTATTCCCCTGACTTTTGCTGGTTCTGCTTCTTTTCCCTTTTTGATGATTGGTCGCCCGTCACCGTGTGCGCTGCTTTTTTCCTCCCGTTGTTTGGTAGGAGGAGCAAAAATGGCTCTTTTGATAGGGAAGGTTACCGACGCACGCCTTAGTAGAAAAGCAGATGGAAAATAATTTCTTTTTTTGCTTGTTTATTTGTGGGGGTTTGCTTTTCTTCATATTTTAGTGATTTCAGACATGCCATAGAACCTGTTGTTAGGGGAGCGGTCTTTAAACCTTGTCTGGCTTGTCCTGAGAAACGATCGCGTCACGTACACCCAGCACTGTTTATTAACCATTTAAAAACAGACAAATTCACTGAAAGGCACAAATCATGAGTGCAGCAGTGTCGCAAAACTTCGTTCCTCCTTCGTTCGGCGGCTCCCTTTTGGAGTGATCATCTGGTCCGTTCACTTGGCTTCTCCTCTGTCCTCCTTCGCTTCCACGAATCTTCTCTTTGGTTTGCTTCTCTTGCTTCGCAGCGCCATCTTTGCCTCTACATCCACGAGTCCAGACCATCTAAGACTTGCCTCTTTCTTTCTTTGGTTTCTCCTCTGATTTACTCGATTGTGTTCCTGCATTCAGAGAACAAGGTCCATACGATTTGTGATGTGTTTTGATATCATGGAGGGATCTCTCTTATGTGTCTCTGCAGTGGGAGTCAGCTGTCAGATGCATCTGATTATAGACCGGTACGTAGCCGACCTTCACCACACACACCAGAAAACCAGCCTCAAGGCTGAAACCGATATGTAGCTCACTAAATCCAGGACCACAGACTGAAACCTCAACCAACTGTTTCCACCTGGTCACCTGAAACAAACACACACTTGTATTTTCTTGCAAATCCTTCACTAATGTGTTGTGTTTCCCTTCAGCTGTACTTCAAGATGCTGCAGGAGAATGTGTCTCTGAAGGAGAAGCTGCAGGAGATGGAGCTGCAGCTCAGCCAAAACAAAGTGGAGCTGGAGAGACGCCGACAGGTTGGGCAGGTTTGCTGATGCCTCTGACATTTAAGCAGCGTGTGAGGTGTTATTTAAAAACAGGGACGTGCTCTCTGGGCTTTGCCATCGTGTCAGCCAAAGTAAGCAGAGGAAACCAGAACTAGGCTTCAAAGTCACAGCGAGACGCCGATGCTCTAAATGACAGGAACATCCAGAATATAAGATGAAGATTATTTGAGCTGTGAATCATGCAAAGCTATTCTAGAGCCCAAGAGTAAAACATCGAGCTAAAAGAGCAACATTTTATTTTGTTAGTTTGTCATCAGCTCTCACATTACATCCGTGCACCTGAATAAAATCATCATTTCTGTGTGTGGCAGAGTCAGGAGAGCAGCACAGACCGGCCGGCCCTGCTGGAGCTGGAGAGATATGTAAGTTGTTTTTTGCTTGTTTGCGGTTGGCTGGTGTTGGCTTTTTGTTTTGTTTGTTTTTTTAGCTGGGAAAATCCCCTGAGATCAAAATCTTTTTCAAGAATTCACACCATCAGAAGCTTAAAAAAAATAAATTCATTAAATCGAGCGTAACAAAAATGGACATGGTGCAGTAACAAAGGATAATAAAACACAAAAGGTATAAAATAGGAAGAGCGCCTCCCGTCTGTGCTTACAGAATGTTTTAGAAGAGCTTTGAGCTTTCAACAGGGAACAAAATCATCAAGCTGCATGTCTTGGCACATCACATCCGCCTCCTAGATGTTGTCAGTCTAGATATGCAGGCTCGCCACCTACGGTGCTGTGCAAAAGTCTCGAGCCACCCAAGACAACTGTAGATACATCTGCAAAATATCTTTAAGGAGTCTTCAGGAAAGGTTCTCCACTCACTCACTCACTTCTCTCCATGCTGGCGGCCTTTTCTGTTTATTTCTCTGTCAACATGAACATTTCCTGAGTTCTCAGATACCGAAGCATCTGAAGTGTGAGACCTTTCAGTTTCTGTCCCCTCCTAAAGTGTGTTGTTTGAGACTTATTTGTGACTGACGGGGACGCTAATGAAACTAAGCCTTTATTTCCTGTTAAAACTGTGGGGGCTGAGTATTTTCTGTGTTCATAGCTATCTTGGAAGTTGTGATCAAATATGAGGTCAGAGTGTGGGGGCACATTAACAGCTCTGCAGGCTCTGCAGTGCGTGAAACCCCGGTTGAAACCTCAGTTTCACACACATTTGCTCCGGCTGCTTCAGCCAGTTTGATGTGCCGCTGTTCTTGTTCACAGGAGAAGCTGAAGCTCCAGAGGAAAGCAGGGGAACTGGAAGACGAGCTGAAGGTACAGATGTTCACTTCAGAGCTGAAAGCCGACTGATAACAAACGAGAGCAGAATAGGAACCACTTTAGGGCTGCGACACACAAATCGAAACGAAAGCAGTGAGCTGTGTGGGCAGTGACACGCTCAGTTATTCTGTCATACGCCGTGACCTCAGAAGCTTCTAGAAAGCTAGAAGCTTTTAATCCTTCGATACATCAGTTTATTGAGACTGAGATGTGTTTGTGCGGCTGTATGAAGTTTGGCGTGAGCCTCTGAGAAATGGCGTTCACTGGATAGTAAATGAAAAGCTCAATGAAAACAAAATAAACTTCTTTTTTTTTTTTTAACCCCACAAAAATAAAACCAGTAAACTAACGCTGGTATTTTTAGTCAGTTAAGTTTGTCCCAAAATGCGTCACGTCTGCCTACATTACTGAGTGGCACGCGTGCTTGTGTAGTCAGTAATGTAGGCAGGTGGGAGCTGAATTCTTGTGCTCTGTAAGATCTGGTGAGACCAGTTTGTAATGCAGATGTGATAACACACACGTTTCTGCAGGATGAAGGAGTCGCCACTAAAACGTTTCTTACAATGACCTACATCAGAAGATGGAAGTAGCCGCCCTGTTTTGGGTGGCAGGGCGGAGCTGGCGGGCTGCATTCACGTGTGTGAAACAGGCAGACGTGGATACCTGCTAATTAGTGCTGAGTAGCACACTGATAAAACTCTAGATATCAGTCAGCAAACATGTGATTTGTTAGATAATCCCATTAAAAATGCTCCAAAAGACGCAAACGAGTCCGAGAAGTTCAGTTCGGTGACCCCAGCTGGCGAGGGTGAGGGAACCTATCCGTAAAGACCGAAGCCTTTTTTTTATTGCAGGCTGCAAACGTGATTATTCCTGATGTAACGCTGGCTATTGTGAGCGTTTTGTGACCTCGACACGTACGTTTTCAGCCCAGAGGTCGAAGCTTGTGTTTGTGCAGTCTCAGCAAATTCTGCAGAGCTCCACAGTTTCCCGTAATGATTGAACTCATGTGACCCGCGAGGACCCTCGTGTCCTGAACTGTGACACGGCTGTGGTGGTTCAGATTACAGATTCAGATTTTTCTAAGGTCACGTAAACAATCCAGGAGCCCAGATGTCCAGCCGGATAAATCAATAGGGAAAGAAGGAGCTTAGAAGGATAGAAAAAGGTAACGTAACAACTTATTGCCGCTTAATGAAACTAATGATTCGCTGAGTCTTTATTAAAGAATGAAAGGAGGTTTAAGACGGGCTACAAAAATCTGTTTACAGTAGCTGTAAATCTCTGCAGTAGACGTGTGAAATGCCCTGTAGATTGGAAGTGCATCAGGCCAGCTGTGTTTTGTCTCTTTAAGGCAGAGTTCGTCTTTCTAAGAGCGTTGAGGCTAAAGCGATGTCTCCTGATGTGTCTGCAGGTTCTCGGGGACCTCCGAGCTGACAACCAGAGGCTCAAGGATGAGAACGCCGCTCTGATTCGAGTCATTAGCAAACTCTCGAGATGAACCTGTGACAGAAAATATTCACCTCCATGGACGTAACAAGTATTACAGGATGTATTTTTTTGTCCAGCACGGACGACACAAACGAGGAAGAGACACACACTGCACAACTTTCAACAGTAACTGGAGTAACGTCATTTTCAGGGTTATTGTCTGTGTTTGGGCCTTTTATGTTTTGGCAGATCTACTGTAAACCAAGCTGAACTTCACCTCCTGTGGACGGACAGGATGTCCCTGCTTCCCACTCCCACATTTTTTTTTTAAATAAGTTTTTATTGTTGTATTTTTTAAAAAAAAAGAAATTAAATATTTTAATGTGCTTCGCTCTGGTGAAACTTTGTATTAAGAGACTTAAAGCCATGCACAGTGAGAGCTCAGTGTGTTTTTAGACGGGGTGAAAGATTTGCATAAGAGCCAGTCAGGTGTGCGGGGTGGTCACAAATAACGTCAACGTGCCAAAAACCAGCCCCGGTTGTTTTTTAATGTCCTTTTGGGGGGAAAACCTCAAGCGGTCAGTGTTGTTTCTCAGGACGAGTCTTGGGCCGATGCTTTCTGTTTTTAGCTGGCTGCTGTAGAAGATGGACCAAATTCGCACATCTCCCGGCTCCTCTGGATGTATGTGAAACATTTATGTTCAGGGGCCGGCCGTCCTGAGGACATGATGTAAAGGTGTAGTCGCAGCTTCAGGAGAGTTTTGGGTGCTAATCATGGACGTCAGGCACAGCTCATGTTCAGAGGGACGTTTACAGAAAATATTTGTCACACAGGTATTTCAGGAGGCGGAGGACGCATGCTCCAACTTAACTGTTCTTTACTCGTAGTTCTATTTTGCCATTTTTGACTGGATGCTTGTGAAAGCCCCACCCCCAGCTAAGTATTCACCATGTGACAGACGGCCGTTGTCCAACAGGAAGGCCGGATGGGTCAGTTTTTGAATGTTTACTTCAATTTTAAAGATAAAACCAACCACAACAAATGCATGTTATATTGTATTTTGATGCCGTGCCTTTCGATATGCATTTGTAAGTAATATTTCTATTTTGCTTTGGCAGTGTACACTGTTGAGTATAAAATACAGTATGGGCTTAAATGTTGAAGTATCTGTTGTTTGTTTTTGTTGATAAAGAGCAATCCCACATTACATGTGAATAAAACATCGAGGCCCACATTTTATTTAAGTTTTCACTCTCAACTTCTTAATAATATTTCAAAACTCTTAAACGGCTCTCGGGTCCAGTGGATCTGATTTTGCCCATAAATCATTAGAATTCTGCTAAAGCATCCTGATTGCTCAGTTAAGGATTTACAGGAGACACCCCCTCCATGGCGCCTGTTTTCAAACGATAATTAGACCTTGTGAGTGTAATTATACCACAACAGAAGTTCAGGAGGCAGCTCACTTCATGCCTGAACTTAAAAGACGCAGTGAAATTCCTGAGACTCTCGGGAACGTGTTTTTCTACACGTTAACCTACAAAGTTAAAAATGGGACCGTTTCCCTTTCGATCTGTAAGTGCTTGAAGATGCTTCATCACTCATCTGAAAGGCTTCTTCAGTGTTTAAATGCTGATGAGGGTGGGGGCTCTACCTTGGAGGTGGGTTCAACATGGCAGAGCAGAGGTGGAGGCCTACACCACCAACTGTCAGCGGCCTATAAAAGCAGAGAGATACATTCCTAAGTGTTTTAACCATCACCTGCCTGCGTGACCAGAACTCACCTGATTGTAGGGCAGGGCAGAGACTCATGAACATGTCCTGACGTGTTCAGGCGTGTCAGCATCAGCTCAAAGGTTACAACCTCACTAGAGGTTAAATGGATGGGACACTCCATCAGATGAGAGGTGAAATGTCTTCAAGAACCTAAAAGAAGTCCAGTTGCCTTTGATTTGAGCACTTTAGACTAAAATTGGATGGAAAAAATAATAATAAAAATAAAATATCGACATTTTTGTTCCACAGCTGCAGAGTCCCCTCTCGACAAGAAGTCCCGAGAATACGAGGATCTGTTATTTGATATGGAAAGGTCCTTACACTGTTTGTCCACCAGAGGGCGATAGAGAGCCCGTTGTTTGCAGTTCATTTAGTGTCCAGCAGAGGGTGCTCAGGATGAGCAGGAGTAAATGAAACCGAACACCTGAACCTGCAGGAATTTCTTGCAGACATAAAGACCCGGATGACCTCAAATTTTCTGCTTCTAAAATCAGATAAAACTGAGGCTATTGTCCTCGGCCCTAGAAATAACCAGATTCTTACTCTGATGGCATTACCTTGGCCTGCAGTATCACTTTGAGGGACCTTGGAGGCTTTTTTTGACCAGGATATGTTCTTCAGTGCACATATTTTAAAAACAAAATGTAAGACTGCTTTGTTCCATTTGTGCAAAAAGAAATCAGATTGTATAGATTAATCTGAGATGATTACATAATTTAGCAGTGCTGACTTGTAGACATGGTCAATCTGACACATTTATAGTCCCATAAGTGTTTGTGTAGCCACAGATACACCCGCCACCCCCCTCCCCGACCCTGGTGGACATTAAGAAGAATGGCGATTTAAACCACTTCTGTGTTGGATGGACTTTCCAGATCCAAATTGTCCAATTTTTAAACAGTTTGAGAATTGCTGCTCTTATCCTGACTCTTTTGACAGGAACAAATCTCCGACAGTACTGGGCTCTGCTGCAATTTTATTTATCCCATATTCATTACAGCTGTTTAAATAATAGTAGTAATAGAAATAAATGCAATAATTAGTCTGCTCTATCAGTGGGGGGCATGTATCGGCTGATATTAGCCATTTACTAATATATCTGTGGCAGCACTTATAATGACCAACAAATCAAAACTGAAGAGGCAGGAGAAACACCATTCACCAAACAGTTTGTCCACCAGAGGGCGCTCTGCAACTTTGAAACGCTACAAACCCAGCTGATCCGAGCAGACAGTGCATACACAAGTAATCAGCATCACTTTGTAAGGACTACAGATAAATAATTTTAGTAAAATACATTTGTTTTGAAATGCTACTTTGCCTTACCTGCAGCTCCATTCAGGCTGTGAAAGTCATCACTTTCATAGCCTGAGTGGAATTTATTCACAGTGTAATACAGCAAAAAGCTTTATTTGCAAAACACCAGAACGTCAGAGGCCAGGTTGAGCAAAATCTTTATTGACCGAGAAGAGCAACCACAAATGATGATAGAATATACAACCCCACCAGCATGCCAGCGTTTTCATAGAAACTGTACAATGTGAAGGAATGTATGGAGCAGGAATTCATAATTATCATCAGAAGAAGAGGATGAGGAAGGAACAAACAGAAGCTTTACATCCATGTGTTTCGGTACAGTACGAGTTTGCTTCATATTTAGTGTCACTGGTCAGTCGTGTTTTTAAAACCTTCATTCTTCATTTAAATAGCGAGCATGTGTTTTCTCTGGTAGTGTCACCTGACTGTTCATGTCAGTTTTCCTCTGTCTGCGGGTGAGACCAGACGCCGCCGAGGTCTCCGGCAGTGGCGGCGGCAGCAGCAGACGGCGCCTGGCTCAGCCTCCTCCACACCTGGGATCTCCTGACTGCAACCTATGAAGCGATCTGAACGAACGAGAGCGGCGGGGAGGGGGCAAACATTAAGGCAAAGTGGGGGGGGGAAGAAAAATCTAAAAATGTTTTTACCGTTTTTCTCCACGTGATCGTAGTTGGTGCTAAGGCCTCTTGGCTAAAAGAAGCGAGAGTGCCAGATTAAAATTTCTCCAATAGTTAACATTCAGTTCCCTCCGATTACAGGAAGCGTTTAGCGTGGAGGGGGCAGTGGGCGTGTGCAGAGCTGCCATTCAGTAACCTGTATAAACAGTCTCCACTACAACAGGGCTACAGGTGGTTATTCGTTGGCAGCGAGAGCGAGCCCTTCGTATTCAGACTACTTGATCGCGAGCGCTGCTCGTGCACACAAGGCATGCTAAAGAAACATTAATCGATACGTAAGGCAGCTACTTTTTATACTTTCCACTCCCTTGTTCACTTTGGCCACGCCTCCCATCTGACAGGGAGCGTGCAAGTACATTTAGAAAAGAAAGAGGCGGCGTAGAGCAGCTCTGAATGAATGTGTTTCGTTTTGTTTTTCTTTCAAGGCAGGTACTGGTAATCATATCAAAAGACAGCGAGCGAGTAGGTGAGCAAAACGAGCGTGGAGCGGTTGGCAAGCGGGCAGACGGGGAGGTGGATGCTGGGGGGTGGTGCTAAGAACAGCTGATTAACTGTGGTGTGAATACAATCACATTACACAACCATTGATACCATTATATAAAAAAGGCAAACAAAAGTTGATTGTACAGTTGCTTTTCCACATGTACTTATACTGAGAGAGGAAGACACCTTTTCGGGGGAGGTGGAGGGCAGGACTTAATCTCTTGAAGCAGTGAAAAACTGGGGGAAAAAACAGGAAGCAGAGGAGGGCGGCGGGCGCAGGAGTAAGGTGCTACTTGGCACAGCTCGGTGGGGCGCATGAGTGCATGGACAGAGGTGGGCTCGTGCGCAACCAATGAAACGTTGAGCAGGAAGGTGTTGATGGACGGACAGACGGGGGTGGGGGGGGGGGGGGGGGGGGGGGGTTAGGTTGCTGCTACTGCTACTGCTGCTGCTACTGGTGCTGACAGAGCGGGGCGGGTGGGGCGTTAAGACAGCGAGGCGTGAGATAAGGCATGAGAGCATGAAATGCACGACAAAAACAAAGAAGGCAGAAATGGCGGTGGACGTGGCAGGGATGGGAGGAGGATGAGGAGGAAGATGGAGGAGGAGGGGAGGGGCTGAGGGAATCCCTTGCGGCCCCCCCTACACCCCCAGCTCCAAACACAAAGGCCTCTTTTAGTCTTTCCAGTCTTTCTTGATGTTCAGGTTCCACTCCCAGGACAGGTGGTCGTGCTTGTCGTCGTCGGTGAACTTGGATTTGATGACGTAGTTGCCACGGGCCAGCAGGCCCTTGGGCGCCTCCTCCACCGTAGTCAGGAAGTCGTATTCAGCACCACGCGGCCCATAGCTGCCCACCATGTAGTCTGACTTGTCAACTGTCAACAAACGAGAGGAAACGTTAGATCTTTACATCACGCTCAGCTCAGATTGTGAACAGGCTGGTAATTACCAACGTGTGGGCCATGAAGACACTGCAGGTGGCTGCGAGGAGTCAGTTACAGCAAAAAAAATTAAAATAACAGCTTCACAGGACTTAAAATTTTAAATATACATGGATATATAATTATAAAAGTTTTCTATAACTTCTATAATTTATACAACTTAATCCTGTAAAATAAGATCACTGTGATGGGCTGTCACGAGGTTGCACTGCACAGCAGGAGATGGAGATATTAAGAGAGGAGAGCTGGACGTCAACCCAGCAGCAGGAACGCTCGTCTGTATGAGGGAGTAAGAGCAGCACTGCTAGAGCTCTGCAAAACAACAACCAGCGAGAT
Source organism: Rhamphochromis longiceps (assembly GCF_057381845.1). Lineage (NCBI taxonomy): Eukaryota > Metazoa > Chordata > Actinopteri > Cichliformes > Cichlidae > Rhamphochromis > Rhamphochromis longiceps. Next base: position 42,837,830 of record NC_140562.1, on the reverse strand, counting down.
CCTCGTGTGTCAGAAACAGGAGCACTCCCGTTCCTCCTCCACACTCTTGATCTGGAAAACCTTCATGTGGATGTGCCATCCTGGAGGAGCTAGACTGAAACTGAATGGGCTGCAGGGAGCAGCTCACTCTTATTTTGGGGAGTGCTCTTGTTGCCTCTCCTGTGAACCTGTTGTCACTTCAATTTGCACCAAAAAAGGTGAAACAGATTCACAACAGTGTAACGGCACTGCCTTTGAGTCATTCTGTGATTCCCTGAAATTGTTATTAAAATAAAAATCCAATTAAATATTTTTTTAAAAGAAGCTAAACATGCAAAACACAAACATAGGCTTTAAAAAGAGCCTGAGTTAGCCGCTTCAGCTCAGTAGGTAAGCAGGCGAGTGCAGCAGTCCCAGCAGCTGTGACTCTCCTCTCCTCACTTTCCTGTCTGTCTTCACTGCTCCACCATCCAATAAAGGCAAAAATGTTCAAATAATACTTAAAAAAGTAGCATTTTGTGAGAGGCTGTTTTCAATAACTTATAAAGCTTCAGGCCCTGAAGAAGCTCTGGATCACAGGAGGTCTCAGGATTGTTGCTTCACTGTTTGTTCAGCTTGTAACAGTGTTGTTGTGACATGAGACGTCTTATCAACTTTCACTCGCCTTAATTCAGAGCTGCTGTTACATCTGTGGTTACTCAGTATTACCCATTACTCTGTGACTCAGTATCCCCTCTGTGTGCTTAAGCACTCTTTTATCTCTTTCATTGTAAGGAAAAAACTTTTAAATTTACTGATGAAGAGAAACATTTAAGTTGTGTGAGGGGTGACTGTGAGACTGAGGCCTGTACGTGTTTGAACGTAAACAAATGTGCTGTAACTGTAGCTAACGCGCCAAGGAGAGACAAGATTTTTTTAAACAAAGAGCCAAAGTAAAACTCCCAGCAATTATCTGTTACACAGGCTCATTTCAGCTCGCTCCAAAGGAGCCTTTTTGATCCAGGAAAAACACCGATTCAACATCAGCGGCTGGCTCAATAATCAGCCCCAAACTGACATTAATAGCTCATTTAGCAAAGTAACAGCTGTGCATGCTTGTATATAAAAAGACTGATTAGCAGCACAGCTAATGAGCCTCTGGTTGTTGTAGGCTGCTGTTTGGCTGTTAGCACATGATCAGCTTTACATGCAGGAGCTGCATCCAACCAGTAACGCTGATCTTCAGAGGAACTGTGTTTGTACAGACGTTTTTCACTCACTCTTCATTCCTTTCCTGAACGTCTGCTGCACATACTTCAGCCCCGATACGATCTCCCTGTTCACCTGAGGACACAAAGACATTGCATCAGACATGTGACAGTAAGACAGATCAACAAGTCTATGGCACTGTGCAAAAGTCTTGAGCTGGCCCTCATTTCTTTAAACTTTGCTTCCAAGGAGCCAGACTTTCTTCTGACTTGATCAAAAGTTCTTGAAGAAAGTGGTTTTTGGACATTGGCTGCTTTTTCACTCATTTTCAGTCTGTGGACCTTTTTCTATAAAAATGTTTTTTTTTCCTGTTAAACTAATTAACCCTGAACTGTGAATAATTCAAGCTTAAAAATGCACCTAACTTGAGGGTGAACCAACATTGTGTATAAATATAACATCAACTCGTTATTGGCTGCCTCTCACAGAAACAGAATTTGGTCCCATTTCTTGTATGAAACTATAAAAATGACAAGGATAACACAGTCTGACAGGCATAAAATACCATTTCTGCACCAAAAAGATGATTTCCAACATGCTTTTAGCTGAAAACTGTTTTTAAGCTGATAAAAAGACTCTTTTCATCCTGTGAGCATCTACTACAATTCTCCTGCTACCAATTAATGTTTTAATGAGAGCGCAGATGACCTGACACCAATTACTTTGAGATTTTGTATTTTTTGTTATTGAGTGGCTACAGATGGCTCTTTGTGGCTCTAAAACCTGCTTTGTAATTGTGATGTGGTTCCAGATAAATAACAATGTGTGTCTCTTGTTGTTTTGTTGCTATGTACATCGTCTGTGCCTACATTACACTCAGTGGATTCAGAGGAAGTGAGCAATATTTCCTATAGTTAATGGCAGGAAATAAATGTTTTTAATATCAAAGCCTCACTGAGCAGCAATCTGCCAACATTGAGCTCCTGTGCCAACAATATTTCTGTAAAATGTGCCTTAGAGGATGGCTGTCGAGTCCTGTCCAGTGACCCAAACTTCACAGATTTGAAAACATCACTATCAGTGGAACAGCTGTACTTTAACATGGTCTGCAGAAAACAAGGACAGATCACTCATTTCTTAAACGGACCAGCAGCTCTCACCTTAAAGCTGATCTTTATTCTGTATTCTACTCCCTCCTTCAGGACAAAGGCCTGCTTCTTAAAGGCTTCCAGGTCTCCTGTGAGCAACAACAAACACAGACAAATCAATACAAGGTCCAAACCTCAGTGACAGTTCACTTCAGCATTTTTTAATTTCATCTGTTATAAGGACTAGTGCCATTGATTCATTCATTCATGCAATCCTCTCACTCTCACGCTGATCAGTCTTCGCTAACTTCGCTAACCTGCTTAGCCGCGACCCTTCCTGTGTCGTGTCCTGGCTCTTTGGCCAGGCTGCTGTTACTATTATTATGGTCTTGGATTTCATTAAGCTGCTTCCCCAAGAGCGACCCACAGGTCATGCAGATGGGGGAACTTGAACATCTTGGACTGTAGCTGTCGACAGCAGCCCTCCCTCTGCTGTGGAGATCTGTCGTGAGCTTGACAGCCACTCAAACACAAACCTGCAGCAGGTGGCGCTATGCTGAGCTCACAAAGGCAGCAGAGGAGAACAATACCACCGTCATCAGCTGCAGTCCAAGATGAGACTTACTGGAGAGGCAGCTGAATATATGATTTCTCACAAATAAATTATTGAGTAAAACATTTGCACAGGAAAGCTGGTAAAAAGCGAGAGCTAGACAGTCTGCAGGGCACAGATCTGTTAGGACATCTGATTTCACTTCACAGTGACTTTGTTTGTTATTGTCTCTTTTGGCAAAAATGAATTTAAAAATAAATTTAAAACACAAATGCATGAAGGTGTAAACATCAATAAATCATATAAAATCAAAAAGGTAAAATTACACAATTATCTAAAGTACTGAGTTTTTATTAACTGACACAATGTTGATATTTCACAGCTGTACTGAGCGCACAGTTACCACCAAAGTACTTGTTACGCTGTGAGAGTCACACACGTCTTTACCCTCATGTTTCAATCTTAAAGATTCACTGAACACATGTTATCGTAGCTCCTGGAACCATCCACTAACATCGTTTCACTCTGTAGACCTCAAACATTACTGTGAGATAACGAGGTGTTAATTATAATGCAGATCGTCTCTTTTAGATCACGATCGTGAGGTGAAGCTCACGAGCACAAACTGAGCTGCTTCTATTCTGAGCACTCGCACACTGCTCCATACAGTGATCTCACACTTTAGCCTCTAAGCTTTTATTTTACATCTACTTTACATTCTGGTAAGCTGGAACTAAAACAGTGTATGACCTTAGATTTTAGCACCGAGCTGCTGACTGTGACTGTATCGGTTTATATTAAAAAGAAATAAAAACGAGTGGATCAAACTTGGAGGTTAATCGACCATAAACAATTTAAAACTGCTTTTAATTAGAGACGTCAGGCTGTTTCACCAAAACAGGATGAAAACGTCACCAAAGCATCTTGTCTTTTGTTTTAAACGATGTGCACCTTCTACCTTTACAGCAGCACCTTCCTTTGTTATCTACCCCTTCCTGAAAGCACAAACCCAGCAGCTGACTGGTCAAATGTTGTTAGCAATGTTCCCCACAGAGTGACATGACCCGAAAGCATTTACATGGAAACCACGATGGGAGCTCTTCAAATGATCCAAATACTGAGGAAAGCTGCTTCGGTGCTTCCTTTATTGCCTCCCTTAGCAGAGCAACACTGGCGAACGGTTCATGGCGAAAACACCATCTACTACTAACAGAGAGTCTTGTTAAAAGCACAAGTTCCACTGGATCACTTCTCTAGATGGAAGTGTCCTAATGTCTTAACAAACGTGCTTTTTTCCTGTATACACTCTGTTACTCTAGTACAGAAAACAAAGCTAAGATTAAAAATGTGCAGAACATAAGTGATTAAGAAAAGAGGCGACACAGGAGAGATTTTTGGACAAGGAAAGCTTTTGGTCTAGAGAAAGTAAAGTTATTAGTTGTCATACTTCTACGCTACAAGCCTGTCGAGCAAAAACGCATATGAGGCTCAGTATCGTGCTCAAGGACACTACGTCAACTGGCAACTTAATAACTGACCTTCTGATTGGTACCCCTTAAAATCACCCACTAATCTGTAAACCACTAATTTAATTATATCTGAATTTAAAGGAAAACCTCTGCAAAATGTTTTTTGGTTCAGTAATTTCTAGTTTGTTATTAATTACACTCTTAAATAATCCAGATTATAACAGTTTCAGTTTTTTGCCTTAATCACGCCGCCCTGCGTGACACATTTACATCCCTCCCTTTGTTTCCTACAATCAGTGAGTCCTCGGGACACTAAAATCCTCTGGCAGTCCCGTGGGAGCTGACTGCCATGCTGACCTGTTGTTCCCAGGCCTCTAAAAAAGGCTTTTAAACTGAGCTGTTTCTAGTATGTTCTTGCTGAGTAGAGTGTGTCCTCCTCTTCCTTTGAGTCCTCTTAAACCCAAGCTTCACAAGAAACCAACAACAAAGAAGGAAGTGAGCCCAAAGAGACTCAAACCTCTGCAGAAACTAAGAAATATTTTAAAGTTCAGAAAGTTAGTGTTCCAGTTTTATTTCCTGCTCCTGAAGTACAAAAACAGACAACTTACACTAATCTTTGCTTCTTCTGCTTTTCCTTCTTCCTCCTGCAAGCTTCTTTTTATCACAGTCTCTGTGATCACAGAAGTAAGAGTCTTATATTTTGGGCCAGTTTGTAAGTCAATTGAACCCGAAACTGTGAGGGCGCGTTTTATCATCAACCTTATTAAACGTTTTGGTTCCTTGCATAAGAGGAGAAATGACTGTGCCATGAAACATCTTAAAAATATTAGTTTCAGGGACTTTTTATTGAAAAGCAAAACATGTTTTAACTCCAAATACAAACACAATGGGGACAATTCATTTTAACGTCTCCTGAGGGGGGGGGGCACTTTTTGCCTTAACAGAGTTCAATTCAGTGTTTCTTAAGCCTGACAATATTCAGCTTTAAGGACAAACACACGAGCATAGCTGAGGGCTATCTGTGACTTTAAACTAGAATTAATGGCAGGATTTTTGAAAAAGTCACAATCAGCCAAACTGGACTGTTGTGCCTTTATTTACCGTGTGGACAGTCACAACTTTATCTGAGAAAGCAGTAAAAGCTGCAACGAGGAACAGGACAAAATGTCCTGGACTGATCCAAATCTAGGCCAGCTGGGCCCAAAGCTGCTCCAGAGGAGTGAGAAGATGCAGTTCAGACCTACAAGATTATAAAACTCTGGAATAATTTACATTAACTTTTAAATTAGTGCCACGAATTAAAAAACTAAATCCAGTCGCTGTAGTTTGTCCATTTCTCTCTGCTTCTGGGATGTGTCGGTAAATCTTATTAGTAGCAGATTCAGACCTTCACAGAGTAAGTGCTGCTGGATGGAATTATAATAGGCAGAGTCTGTACTGGGGGTGCAGGACAAGCACGTCTGAGAGCTTTGAAACAGGATGAAAATGATTCGAAAGAAAATAATGGTGTGAAAATGTGATGGACTTTTATCTTCTATTTTTACCATTGTGTATATTTCCAGTTTTTATCTGTTGTACAGTGTCCTTGGGTGCTTTGAAAGGCGCTATTTAAATAAAATGTATTATTATTATTATTATTATGGAACAACACGTTGTTGACTCTGGCAGCGGGGCCTCGAGTCCCTCACCACCACCACTGAAGGAGATTTACTGGCCCATGAGAGAAAAAAGGCATTTCAATTATTTTATAGATGGGAGCCGGGAAATTAATTTTCCCAAGGGGCAACATGCGAAACGGGGACTGTTGGACGGCTGCACCAATAACACGAACTCAAAGAACCTGCTTGATATTAATTTTGTCTCTCTTATTAACTGTTATGGTTACGTGTCGAATTTACAATAAGGCAACAATAATGTATTTATAGTAACCCCAGATTATTTTATTTAATAAAACATCAATATTTGGTGTCACATGATACAAAATATCGCGATACTATCCAGTATAGATTTTTCACCCCTACTTGTTTGTGAGTTTGTCTCAGCAGTTTGCTTCACAGGTGAGCTCATCACTCTGAATGAACTCGAGGATGCTCAATTATATCCTCTCATATTTACAATTATTTTGGTGCGGCTACTCAAGAAACTTGAAAATATCTTGCACATACTGAACTCAGCAGCAGATTCCTCTAACTTTAAACAAAATAAAAATTGAAAAAATAAGTGAGGTGAAAATGTTGGTGGGACACAGAGTTATCCAGGTACTCCTTGAGTCACGCACAAATGTTTTTTCCACAGTGCCAACCACGATCGCTGCACATGCACATGGGTATGAAGAAGGTGCCCAGGCAGCTGGGAAATAGCAAACAACTGAAAACCTAAAGCAGCGGACCAGAAGAGACAAACCCGGAAACAAACATAACTGCGGGCCACTTATTAATAATCCTTCCCCAGGTTCCCCTACAGCAGCGGTCAGCAACCTTTAACACTCAAAGAGCCATTTGGACCTGGTTTCCACGCAAAAGAAAACACTGGGAGCCGCAAATACTTTTTGACATCTAAAATGAAGTTAACACTGTATATATTGCTTTTTACCTTTATGCTTTGTGTGAACAACTAAGGTGTGTTGCGTATGAAATCCATGAAGTGCTACAGAGAAAATTACATTTTATTCATGTAATTAACACATTTTGAACTCTTAAAGAAATATAACAAATGGAAAGGAAACTAAAATGAACCACGTAGCAAACAAAAACTGTTGTGATATATAAATCGCCTTTGGGCTTTTGGAGCCTTGACCTGAATTTTAAAAAAAATAATTGGGGAAATAAGCACTATGCTGCTGAAAAATGAAAAATAGATATTTGCAAAATTCTGCCTAAACATGTATTTTACCTGGTTAATGTGTGTGCCTCGCCTCGCCGCCTTAACGTCTGTGGTATCTATGCTGATGTGTTGGTGTGTGTCGGGCTGTGAGCTGCAAAGCTACAGCCGGCTGTATGCGTACAGCAACCGTGTGTGAAAAGTGGTCAATAAAGAGATGCTGAAAAGCGTGTTCATGCAAACATCGTCGGGTCTGCCGTGATATGTTTACAATGAGACTTCTGCTCCTGAACCTCTGCGCACAGCGTCTGCAAATCGGGGCTGTACGAAGTCACTTTATCTTTACGCAGGACAGTAAGTTGTCATCTGTGAGACGTGAGCGGTGTTTGTTTTTAACATAGTTCACGGTGGAGAACAGCTGCTCACATAATGTGGATCCAAAGATCCATAATTGGCCTACCTGGGGTTGGAAGTCTCGATAAATGCACGGCGTTTCGGCGGGTACACCGGCTTCCGCAAGTGTGACGCTTATATTGAGCGATGAAAAAAATAATAGAATATAATTTTATTTTTATATTTCAATATCACAACAATCTTCCAATTTAGAACTACAAGTTAAAAAAACTAACATAAAGAAAATATACTTCAGCTAAATACTTCTAATTTATTTTCCCAAACCACGCGGAGCCGCACTATAAGGACTAAAGAGCCGCAGGTTGCCGACCCCTGGTCTACGGAAACCCGTAGGAAGGATCAACAGTTCCAATATGGCGCCATTAGTTATCAAACACTGAATGTTGGGGTTCAATCAGAAACTTCTACTTGATTTCTGCCTGAACACAGACTCACCACAGAGGTCCAGGACCAGCGGCTCAGGAGCACTATCACAGACCAAACTCATCCGGATCACCTGGACGTTGGGAACATTGGGATCTGAGACAAGACCAAAGAAACAGGTGATTCAGTACAGATGTAGCAAACATGCTAAACATGTGTCTCATACTACCCAGATTACTGCTGGCTGCTCCATAGTTTATATTCATAACTTTTATTTATCCTTAAAGACACTTTAACGTCATTTTCACATGCAGTCTGCTAAACCCAGACATTTATAGGAGGTCTGCATGTGATGTAAAAATCAGCTACGTGTTTGAAGTGTTTGAACTCAGGGGAGCTGAAATCAGGACAGGCTGCTGTAGTTGGGACAGATTCTGCATTAATTACTCTTCAGTTTGTTCTCAGGCAACAATTCAAACTTTCTCCTCATAGCAGGAAGCGTACTGATCATCAGTGTTTGACAGACAACACTAGGCCACAGGTTACTATAAAGACATACAACTCCAGCTTAGTCCTGTTTTTTTAATAAAATGCACAATGCATCAAACAGGATGTAACAGTTCAATGACAAACCAAAAACAACAAAAACATCTGCTTTATTGTAACACAGCACCACCTTCCTGCACTGTGATACCTACAGGGACCTCTTCTGTATTGTTGAAGCGGTGAACAAGAAACACATCAGAGTAATGGACTTTAACGTTTATCATTAAATCAAATAAACATATTTTTCTGTTTTTAATTAATCACTTCTAAAGAAAAACCGAGATACAATTTGAACTGTGGTTTTGCAGAACCGTTACACACACACTCAGACACACACAGTGTATTACCAGCCTCAGAGATCCCAGAGCCAAGCAGGGCTTCCTTATATTTGCGTAGGCTTTCGTCATCCTTATCCAGCTCATGGATCTCCTTCACTGACTTCTGGGCTGGAGGTTTGTAGTTCACTGGCTCTGGCTCTTCATTTTCAGCGGCGATAGCTGCTAGCTGCTCCGTAGTCACGTCATCGTCAGCCATGTCTGGAGGGGGGAAAAAATGTGAGTGACGGTATAGCGAGCATGGAAAGAAAGCAGGTGGGCAGACGTCCTATATTCTTACTAACACTTGTCTCTTGGGGAGGCAAGTGTTTTGTTGTAAACAAAAAGACAAACTCTGCTGTGTGTAGCATTTTATGTCATCTAATCTCACTTCTTTGAAGTAGTAATAATGAGAGGGGAGTCATGAACGAGGCGTCAAGCATCCCATGATGCAGTTATTTAGGTCAGATGAAAACAACTGTGTTCCCCTGGCATGGATGACATGAGTCTGGTCTTTTTCACCTCTATTACATTCAACCAAGCAACAGCTTCACAGCAGTGTACACCGCAGTCGTGTATATTTGTTTTTCTCAGCGATGTTATCAGGGAAGAGTTTCAAGGATAACAAGAACAAGGAATAACATTTGTTTTGTCCTCATAAACCTCCAAGTAAGGAAGCCATCTCATTTATGTCAGGAAAGCAAGATGATCGAGTTAACCTGATGCAGAGACAATGGGTTTGTGTTTCATTTGCACAGAAACTAACTGTGTTCCCGTTTTAAGGAGGCTAATGCCCAAAAACTTTCCACTGCTCAAACGCACAGTGTAACAAAAGCAGGAAGAGCTGTGCTTGGACCGAGAGTCTTAAAGCTCACATTAAAGCCCCCCTCCCACCCACAGCAAAACAGAAAAAACACAGGGCCTGAATGCACCACTGCCACTCTAGCATACATCGCTTACAATTACACTTTAGTCCTGGTTGTGTATCTTTAATCACTTAAGAGCAGCCACTTTGATGTTGTAAATAATTACAGGAGCATTTTTTAAAAAAAACCTAAAGGACAGCTCTGCACACAACGAACTCTCAGTAATGTGGAAAAACCAGCAGAGAGAATTCAGGACGTAAACTCTCTTTGCTCAGATGCAGTGACTCTACTGCTTCACAGGGCTGCTCCATTATGACAAAAAACATCCATGCCTAGACTAGACATTTAAAAGAATGTCAAGCGCATGAATGGAGCCATTTGAGGTGGTCTGGGCATCTGAACAGGACGCCTCCTGGACAACTCCAACTTCGAGAGGTGTTTCGGAGACATAGGAGGAGATTTTAAGAAACAAGATGTATTTACTGAACTTAGAATATTTTACAGGGGATTTTCTTAGGATTTATGTACAATTTCAATAAAATGTTTTATTTAATAAATAGATAAATGTAAGAAATAAAGGGGTACACAGCTGTGGTGGAGGACGTACAAGGTTATGACATGGGGAGTACTCTTAAGGGAAACTGCTGGTCCCTGCCAGCCTGCAGCCTGTACTGCAGGATGTTTGTGGTAGATATTGGAGCTGCCCACCTCAGAAGCCCTGCAGCAACAGCCACAAACTCAGTGATAGCAAACAGTTAAGAGTTTGGGTGAGGGATGCTGGCAGGTGTACTCGTTTTTCTTTCTTCTAGAACATGTTCGCCTATGGAAACTTCGTTAGTTTTTCTCCTTCTAGGCAGACCAGGTTTTTCCATCATCTTGGTCAAAGCTGAACACGAGCGAGTCCGAGCTTTCAGGGAGGGGCGAAAGCTCACTGCTGTACAGGAATAGGACCAAAACAGAGCCGATGTGTTTCCTCTGACTATAAAAGTTAGTGAAATAATGTCAACATGCACGCTAGAAAGATCTGATGCACCATGATCGTTTTAGTCACTATACTCTTGATTTTTTTTATAATCCGTTCTTATTCATTAGGTGATATTTAACTAGGCTGGACATTTTTCACAACTGATAAAAAAATTAACTGCTAAGTCAACATCACTGTAATCTGCTTCAGTTAGTTCAACAATACAGCAAACGTAGCTGTGAACTAATTGTACCTCCATCTCCACCCAGCAGTGCTCAGCCAGCAGTGTTTAATACCTCCATGACATTCGTTTACATTTCAGCAGCAACAGATGGATTAAATGCTTCGAGTCTCCAGCCTCAGATGCAACACTGTGTAAACTGTAGCTGTAACTAAAAGACTGGAAGTTTGAAAAGAACTGTGGATAATGCAAATGTCCCAAATAATTTTAGTGATTAGTGATTTTTGTGATACAAATCGTAAGTTTGAGTTTGTCTGCATACCTCTCTCTTCTCTTATGAACTGCCTAAACTAGCAGGCATCATAGAAATGTCTATAAGCAGCACACACGTGAACTATGCGAGGAGCCGCAGCCATAAACATGCCTGAGCAGGAGCCAAAATCCTGCTTCAATTTTCCGCTTTTCTATTCCTTACAAATGCACCATTATATATACACAATTTCTTGCACCTGAAGGAACCAAAATTGTGTGACTAAAGTAAGACTTCAAGAACATCTTCAAAATGTGATTATTAGCTGCTGGTTGCACAAATTCTCCTTAATCAAGCAGAGCCTTTAAACACCAAACTTTTACTTTGGTCAAGTTTCTCTTGCGACTTCAGATATACCTTCCACTCAATAAAAATAAAATGCATTATTAGAGCCATGTACAATGATAAAAAATAACTGGTTTTTTTTAATGCAATCTTCATTTGAGTTCATGTTTTGCATAACTAAATTGCAGATTTAACTGAGGTCAAATTTAGATCACGGTTACTCGACGAGGAGTGAAACTCCTGGCATTAACTCTTAGTTTTTTATTTAGATTTTTGGTTTGCATGGTCTCCCTGTTACGAAATTTCTTAAAGCTAAATATTTTTCCCACTGAGCACCGTGCAAGTACATCAGTCTTTTACTGGTAGCTTTTAGATTTTATTGTCTCACAAAAGGCTAATTTAATCCCTTTATACACTGCTATCTTATTCTGTGAGACCATATAATAATTTATTACTAGGCAAGCTCCATTTACTTTATTCTCCAAAGTTTGGTCAATCGGGCAACACAGAAAGTGATCATTCTGACACAGTTTTATGCAAAGTGTGACCCTAAAGAGCCGTGCTGATGGGCAATCAGCAGTTTTTTTCATAATGTGGAAAACTGATGTGTTATTTTTCTTCAGCTCACTTTTATAACTGATGGTTGGTTCAGTAAATGTGTACTTAAACTTCGTGACACTGAGGCTCTGTTTAATCAGAAGGTCAGTGGATTGATTTCCTCCAGTCCATCTGATACCGAACCTCGAGTTGACCCCGATGCATCCATCGGAAGGTCGGAAGGTGTATGAATGTGTGTGTGTGATTAGGTGAATGAGGCATTTTGAGTGCACAAATTAAGCAGAAAGATGCTATATGAGTACCAGTCCATTCACCATTGTAGAGAAAGGGAAACAATATACAACTGTCCACTTTAGCTCATACTGGGCTGTATGTGTCCCACCTAAATTAAATTGGCCATCACTGATTTTGACCTTGAGTTGCACTTTGAGTGAGCTGTCAACCAAAACTCAAGTGAATAAATTTTAGGATATTCACTTTGTATTGTTACTAATAAAAGCATAAATGTCCCACTGCCTGCTCAGCCGCTTTTTCTCCACAAAGTGAGGAAATAAAATATTTATATTTAACCTCATATGATTAAATTTGGACAACTGAAGATGTTTTCATGAGGAGTAAGGACACCTGTAACGTCAATACCTCACGGGATTAGCACAGGTCTGAAATATGGAACAGTCACATTTTCCAGATAGTAGAAGTTACCTTTCAAATGAACTATCGTGCATGCGTTTAAGCACTATGGTTCTCCTGTCACAAGCTTTTCCATTTGAGCAAACATACAATAAAAAGGTTAAAAATTTAATTTCTGGTAAGCTCATAATGTATTTTAGATTTAAATAAATTTGTATAATAATATTTGTGCTTTTATTTGAGGAAAGCTGAAAAAAATCCCATGTTTTATGAATTGTAAAAAAAAGTATCCTCGTGTGTTTTCACTTTCAACAGTTTACGTGTTCTCACAGGACATGATGTAAGAAGCTAATAAAAGTGATATTAAGAAGACTCCCCTTGTGCTGTCATGCCAAATATTAACATTAGGACATTTCATGAGTGGACTAGAACCCAGTTTGACAGACTCGCCCCACACAGCCTTCAGCAGGCTCGCAAACAGGACGGGAAGCTTAAAGAAACTTCAATTTCACAAACAGAGGAAGCATGCGGGAGCCTGTAGCCTCATCAGTGCAGTGTGTCACTAACGTTTACATCCTCTGTTTGGTGTTGGGTTCTTTTGGGTTAATCTATTTTTGTATCAAACACTAAGAACAACAACCTGCAGGGCAACAGCCAATCCAGACTGTTACCCCTGCCGGCCTCATGCAAACATTAATAACAAATACAGAATTTAATAGAGACATGGAGGTTTCTGCCTGCTGTAATTTTGAGCAGCAATATAATTTAAATTACGGCGACTGGTGCTACCCCTTTGTTGCCTTGTTCTTAGGTTATCGCATTCACAAGATTTTCAGAAAACTTGACCTCTGACCTTCAGGTTGAGTTCCCTGAGATATGCAGATAGATAATTCCTATAGTAATAATTTGAAGCTCCGAGGTTGCCTCATTCTCGAGTTATCGCATTCCAATCTTAGGTGTCCGTACTGGCCGCCCGCACGGCAGGGAGACAACAATACCCTGCAAACAACAATGTTTTGCACATGGACGATGATGTCAGGGATCAACGATGGTCAAGGTTAATGTTTGTTGTGCATTTTTGTGCATGTTAGTCAGCGACCGTGTGCGTGTGTATGTGTCTGTCTGTTTAATGCCGTCTGTAATTGCTTTTTAAAGAATCATCATGATGTTACAACATGTTCAGAACCTGCCGACGGCTTACTTAATAATAATTTACTATCCAAACTAACAGCCCCACGTCAGTGCTTAAAGTTTTGCGGACCCCATGCATGCTTTTACTGACCTGCAAGATAAAAAAAAAAACAAAAAACTTTTATTTGTTTTTGTTTTTTAACTATAAATAAAATTTAATTTAATATGTATGACATTATTTATGTTTTATATTCATCTAAATCTGAAAAACAATGTTACAAAAGCCTTGAAATAAATCTAGTCTAGTACACCCTGGGCTGCTGCCAGTTTAATTGAGTTAACAGTTAATCTGCATAAATAGGCTTTTATTCTAACTTCTCTAGCTTTAACATGGATTTTTCTCTGTGTAAGGAAAACGGTGGCCTATGCGAGGAGCTGAAAGTTTGCTTTATGTCATGTTTGCGCTGGTTGTTGATGTGGATAGACGAAGGACTCACACCAGCTGTTTATCAGAAAGGTTTTAATAGTTTTGGACGAGACAAACATGTTTTCTTTTCACTGCAGCTGAGTTCACTTTCTCGGTAACAACGCCACCTCCCCGCTTTTCACCACGTGTCTGTAGACAGACTGTGGCTCCACGTTAAACTGTGACAGCATCATCTCCACAGCTGCTGTTGTGTTTTCCGTCTTTTTGCTGAGAAATGTAGGAACTACCTGGCGTGAATCTTCTAATACTCCACGTCACTATTTCATGTCTATTTTAGTCACAAATGTGGATGAAATGCTTACAAAGCACTGAAGCAAAGAAGTTACATTGAGGATTTTTTTGTAATCAAGTGGTTTGCATTAATCAATAAATACGGAAAATTTTCCTCAAATACTAACATATAAAAAAAATCTGAGCCTGACCTACACAAGAACTGGGAATATAAAATGTCTTGTAGGAGCAGTCGAAAATAAGTGAGCCAAACTCTTCTCAGCTTTGAGGTGATCATCTTAAGCGACTACCAATGTGAGTGAATTATACCACTGATTGATTTATCACTGGGTGGTAAATACATTAGTGGGTTACCTAAGCAACCAGAGTCTGCTATGTCCACCAATGCAACCAACAACCTGGACACAATGAGCAAATATATGTGAACCGGGCTTCATAGCTGCTACTATATAACCATTTATTATAAAATAAATATCTTCTGACAACTCCTTTCTTTACAGCTTTTGTAGGGTTGGAAATACAGACTCACCTCCTTGTATTAGTCATGTGTAATTTATTTGCCAAAGAGAAATTATAAAATATATTAAATTATATCTTGTTATTCGTCTTTTGCATTTATTGAATTTCTTTCTTTTCTCATCCACTGGGCTTTTTAAGTAGTTAAATATGTTACGTTAGTGGCCCAATAGTAGCACTGAGGAGAGAATGATTATGGGGACCTGCATTGACACACCTTACCAAATCTGTCAACATTCCTGCTTTTCCCAGTTTCTCCCATATTTTAGGACCATCCACAAGCATGTTTTCCATGTTTATCTAATATTGCACAAGCTGCCAGACTGTCTATGAAACAGTCTACGCATAGAATGCATAAAAACTGCATGCTATTTCAGCACATCTGTCATTGGTCCAATCTCAGCGCAGAAAAACCAGGTAAGGGTTAAACAAACTAACTGCTACCTTAGCTGTTTGACTGTTTTAAGTCTCTTTAGTGCAAAAATTCAGTAAAGAGCGACATAGTTGGCTCTTCAGACGTGCTTAGCAGGGAATTATTAAATTTGGTACAGTTAGAAAGAAATTAAATCAAACTGAGCTTTATAAAACATTAAGTTAGTCGTTAACAACGTATAAATGAAACAGTAAAAACAAAAATGGCGCCCTCTTTCAACCAAAGTAGTGTCACCAAAACTATTTCACACATCACTGGCTTCCTCCTGGTTATGCTAACTTAATAAATCAAAGTTATACCGTGTCATCAAAACAGTTTCTCATATCACAGTCAGGTGAATATGCAAACTGAAAGTCTCCAGATCTCCAGAAAGTCTTATAATTTCCAAATGTTGCAGCATTTCCTTTTGTATGATCTGAGAAGATCTGAGCTCCTGTATCAATTCGACATCACTGAAATAGCGGTACACTCATGTTCAATCCAGCCATGATGCACGCCATACACAAGCCAACAGTTTGTTAACAGCTGAAAGGGACTCCAGCTACATTCAAGAACAGCAAAGAGGGGGAATGAGATGGTCCAAGGGAGTAGCTGTGTTTGCTTCTTTAAAAAAGAGAAAGACTTTCGCTGTGGGGGCGTGAGTTTATTTCTAGGGGTGCAACGATACACAAAATTCACGGTTCGGTTCGGTTCGATACTTTGGTGTCACGGTTCGATATTTTTTCGATACAAAAAATGTTCATGCATTTTTAATTTGTCATTTATTAAAATTATAAATATATATTTTAACTCAAAAGTACAGTTTTTAAATTTAACCCTAACCCTTGTGCATGTTTTTTATTTTGACAGCGAATGCGCACCTGCGGACCACTTATGTGCAGCCCTGGTTATTTAGCTCATCATATCCAGCCACAGAAATTCTTTTGTCCATGAAACCATAAAGCTGCACTTTCTTTTTGCCTCATAGTCTGATTTGTCATAACTTCTCCGTTTTGTGGTAAGCTTTTCTTTGGCTGTCACTTCTTCACCCTGACCTGTCTTATTTGGCTCAGCAGAACTGAAATGCTTTTACACATGCACTCACATAAGCTCAGCGATTCTCTGCGCGATCAACCTCTCACATGTTTAAGCTGCGGGAGATTTCACTTGTCATGTTTGCATAGTAAGCTAACGATTAATAAGACGATGTCAGAGGAATTGGTGCACAAATTATCATCACTCACAGATCAGTGCTGTCGCTCTCTATACACAGTTCGCACGATTGCAAAGTGAAAGCAAAAAAACAAGCGCAAATTCAAACGCGACTTCAATATGTCACATATTGACAGTGGCTCACCGATGCCAATGACATAATTACCCAGCTACATTTTTGAAAGAATGCAAAAGCATTGACATATATTTTTCCTACAATAGGCCGACGGGCAGGGCAGAGATAGATTTTGGTAGCCCGACTGAAAAAATCGCTAGCTCCGGGACGTCGGGCTAGCGATATTGCAAGCCCTGTATCTGATTGAGGAATAACTCATCTTTGGAAAAGAGAGTTTATTACAGAGAAATGGCTCTTTCCAAAATAAAAGCTATACTATCCGCTTCTTCTGGGCTATATTCTCAGCAGCATAAGGAGAATCATGTGCTAACAGCTGTCTAAATGACTCGGCTAAAGTTAGTAGCATGCTTGTTGTTTTTGTCTTTGCACTAGGATGATGTCGGCGTAAATGTGCAGTCATATTCGTTGTGTTCCCACTAGTGCTTTCAGGTTAATCTCGTTGAAATGACCTTAACGCCACAACACGGCAAATCTCCGTTAACGAGCTACCGCCGATAGCTCCGTGCATGGGGCTAGACGGCCAACACGTTAACGAGCTAACTGCGCTAACACACTAGCTCCCACCCATGTAATTGAGCATTGCGTGGCACATCCAACATACTGTTTTACTTTAGTCCATGACTCGCTTACCTTCAGGGTCATACGTCACATGAAAACCAAAATAATTCCAAACGCCAGATCTGAATGAGGGTGGGGAAGGTGCCCTGCCCTCTTCCTTCTGACGATGCTGTCTGTGTTGAGCGCTCAGTGGATCTGCGCTCGACAGTGCAGCCTAGGCGGAGTAGTCGAACGCAGATTCACTGAGCGCTCAACACAGACAGCATCGTCAGAAGGAAAATTGATAAAATAAATTACAAATGTTGTATTGTTCGATACATATGCGTACCGAACCGAAAGCACTGTATCGAACGGTTCAATATCGATACGAATATCGTTGCACCCCTATTTATTTCTCTGCTGTGAAAACGTTAACGCCAACAAGTAAAAAGTCAACAAACCGGCGCCAAAGTGCCATTACATCTATCTGACCTTCATAACGGCAGCCTGTTAATGAGTAACTCCATGTGCAAAGAATTTAAGTTTTGTTAAAGTGTAATAGAGGCTAACAGATGATTATTTATTATTTAGGTTCATTATCAAATCATTTCACACTCTATACACACCTGACAGAAGAATGAACCTATATATAAACCTATATAAAGGCTCACTTATAAAATAATAAGAAATAATAATAATACTCTAATATATCATGTAATCTCTAAATCGTATACATTTTTGTTCATAAACTAGCTCTTGGAAGGTCTGACTGTCATTTTGTCGTTTGTAATCTAGGTGAATCTAATCCCAGATGAACAGAGTAACAATAACATATATTAAAAACAAAGTGTAACTTTTCTTTTTGTGGGGCTTTTTTTAACGTATTGATCTCTAACTAACACACAGAATTAATAGTTCGTTGGTCAAAGTGTGTTATTGTTTGCTTTAGGCAGGCATATAAACACAAAGACTTTCAGAGTTTCCTATATTTATTTTTTCTGCATTAAATTAAATTAAAAACAAAACAGCTCTTTCAATGAAATTTAATGAACGCATGTTTATTTTAAAGATAATATCACGGATCTTTGCAAATTTTCCTCAATTATGTATTATCCGCGAAAAACCCCAGATGAACCGCAGCTGCCATGGTGATAAAATAGTAAATATATCTGTCATTATTAGCCGGGTAACAAACCTCCTTTTGACAGCACATCAGTTTACTCACGCCACTGGTTCATTAGCCTGAACGATTAAACTCATTAATACTGAACAATGTGGCTCAACTTTTCCTGCCGCCGACCCCCCCTCTCACACAGGGTGGGACTGAGGAGCGAGACAAGTGGCTAGCTCGTTAACCGCTGGGAACAATTCAGCCGAGCTAACCGGAGCCTGCAGCTAACATTAGCATGACAAGTTATCATCAGCTGACAGGAGCGGGCGCGACAACGGAGCGGCTTCACGGACGCGCGCCGGTTATGGTTGCTCTAGAGAGGGCGTTAGAAGCTGTCCTCGAAGCTGGAGACGCTTACCTTTAAATTAAACGCAGTAGTGTTTTCAGGAGCCTTTGCAGTAAGTGCGTTCGTTGCTCTCTGGGCTCTCCTGCAAGTATGGCGAACAAGGGGACGGCGCCGCCCCGTGCGCCGCCCGCGCGTCACGTTCCCGGGAGCGGGTCCGCGGCGCGCACGCCCTACGTAGGTGACGCGCTTAACAGCTTGTGTTTAGTTTTGGGTTCAGTGGGATAGTTTCGCTCTGCTGTCACACTTTGTACTGTGATAAAAGGTACAGAGGATAACGGGACATATTTAAAACTGACTTGTGTATTAAAAAAACACTGATTGCTTCTAATACTTACTTGTAAAACCCCTTGAAGTACATGTTTGTTTGTCTGATTTAAAATCTTTTGTGTGTGCAGAGGCAAATTCTTACAAAACCTACACCTTCTGATAATTTTTCTTTTTCTTTTTTTTTTCCTTAAGAAAGTTCTCACTGGACACTACTATGCAGTTCCTGCGAACAACTAAGTACACCCCAATAATCATTTCTGTATGACTTTATCAGTCTCTTGTCATTGTGAAAGAATTTCAGCTCTCTCTTCCTTACAGCGCTGATTCAGTTCATTGAGGTTTGTGGGCATTTGTTTGTGTACAGCGCTCTTAAAGTTCCCACCACAGCATTTAAATCGGGTTGAGGTCTCGTCTCTGCAACACCTTGATTCTTTTCTTTTTCAGTCTTTCTGTTCCTGTTTTGCTTGTTGTTCTCCTCTTGCATGGCCCAGCTTTGGGAAGCTTTAGGTGTCAGACAGATGGAGTCGCCTATACAAAAGTTACACATTTACTTATACTGGAATACAGTTGAATGTCATCTGAATGACTGCGTGGCGTCTAGGTGCTGTGGCTACAAAGCAATAATTTTTCTTAATCATATATAATATGTGGCACGGGTGTAATGAGCCATTACTTCAACCTAAATCTTTTTTATTACCAATTTATGTGTTCTTTCCATCTAATTCAATTAGTTGTTTTCTGTTTCTTTGTTTTTTTCTGGCCCTTTCCTGGTCTCTTTGCTAATGGCCAAAAATAGAAGCCATTATTATTTATTAATAACCAAGGACCAGTGCCTCGGGGCACTGACTGCAAACACTGTTGCCTTAAGTCTTCAGTGAGGCAGGGACCGGCATCCCCGTGTGGATCATTATCGCACAACTGCAGTTGAAAGATGCAGAAGTTGTAAAGCCAATGGCCTTAAAACTAGTTATCAGTTACATCAATTCTATAACATTCTGGAAGCCAGTGTTCAAATGCAAAAATGAGTGCAGGAAGTAAAAAGGCTTTTGCAGTAGTCTAGACATGAAGAAATACAAGTCTTGTCTTGAAATTTGTTTACATTTTTATAAAATTATAAGATAAAACATGACTACATTAGTTTCACTGTGTGATGCTGAAAGTTATCAGTTAGAGCTACGAATTATCGAGTAATTCGAATAACTCTATTATAAAAAATTCTTAATACAAATTCTTTGTTTCGATGCTGTTTAAGGCACGGCTCATACCACTGTCGCTATGGAAATGTGAAACATTTGTGATTTAAAAACAGACCTGAAATGGTACTCAGGAGCAATGTTAACCCCACACACACTGATAACACAACAGCAGCAGTGAGGATGACACTGGTGCAGTTTGCACACACGCTGCGAAGAGCAGCTGAGCTCAGGTGGAGCGAGAGAAAATGTGTTTCTAGTGTCCAAAACAGCAGCTCTGTAATCAGCAATAAAAGCTTTACTGGGAAGTAAAGGTAAACTTCATATACATATTTTATTGAGTTTGACCTTCTGAATGTACCTTAAGTTATTTATGCATTTTTTACTTGTGTTTTTGTTTAAATTTCATTTATTTGCACATTAATACAAAGGGTTTTGTTGTCCTTCTTGACAAACGTTTTCATTAAAACATTGCAAGGAGTTCATTTTGAAAAACCTGCACCGCCCTCCTTTGTATATTTAGTATTGCTCATTAGAGAAAAGTATTTCCTATCCAATTACTTGATTAAATAACCGAGATTACTCAATTTCTAAGATAATCGGTTGCTGCAGCCCTAATATCAATTCAGATACTGAACATATGAGAGACACCACCAAGAAGACGGAGCAAAGACAATATGAAGAGGTACAAGCAGCAAGATCAAGATGTTGATCTTGTATGAGGAAGAGTACCAGTGGTAGAGACTTCTCAGGTAATTCATTGTGTGGTGCTTTGAGAATGCACCATTACAAAGACAAAGGCTTTAGTTTAACATTGTTTCAGTAGTTGGCCTGAACATGGCCAGTCAACATTTGGCACCACTGTGAGGAGTCCAAGAAGACGAGAGACGTTTTTCTAAAGATGACTCAATATCATGAATTTATGTACAAAATCCTTTGAATGTGTCCATGTGTCAAATATACAGTACTGAGTGACAGAACCAGTGTACATTAAAATGCAACTTTTTTTGTTTTTAAATTTACATTCAGAAGTCTGTCATTCAACCATGTTTATACAAAAAAAAAAAAAGAAAAGAGAACAAAGATTCTCATTACAGGTTTAAGGCAACAACAGTTCCTGAATCCTGATAACATGGTTTTATGGTTATAAAAAGAGAAAATTTGAAAATAACACCCAAAACAAAAAAATGGTCCATACAAAATGTCTTTAAAACACAAGGGTCTGATCCATCACATCTGATTAGCCAAAATAAAAAAAATGATAAAAGGAACGGGAGCATCATCCCATCAGAGTCCTTTTAACTGGTGTCCATCTTACACTAAGATGAAGAAAAAAAGAAGAAGAAGAAACCGATTAGAAAATTGTGTTCACAGTATTATCCAAATAATTAAGGAAACTGATTTTATGCAGCCTGATTACATACCTCAGCATTATAGGCATCCAACTGGGCATCAAGTTCCTCTGCAGAAAGCTGGGGTCTGTTTCCTCCTCCCCTCCCGCGGCCTCTAAAACCGCCACCGCCGCCTCCACCACCACCTCCTCCTCGCCGCCTTTCAACCCTGGGCTGACCGAGCCTAGTCCGATCAAAACCTTTGTTTGAGCTGCAAACAATAAAAAGAAAGAGGGTTACTCCAGAGAACCTGTAAAAGCCTAACAAGCTCCCCCCACCCAGATAAATGGAAGAAAATTAATGGAATTTGTTGTCGATTTTGCAATAAATCACTTATCAAATCTCAAAATCCGTGTAATACATAAATTGATTTTTTTTTTTTTTTAACTGCGTAACATCGTAACCCATTTTCAATGCCTATGTCATCACATTAACCCATCAACCTTGATTTACAACCCCAGATCCTTTTTGTAAAAACAAAAAAACATACCCTTGTGTATTCTGTGTGTTCTGTGTGTCGAATTCTAAAGTGGCTTGTTGGATTTTCATAGGGCGGCCTGGCGGGAAAATAAAAAAATAAAAATAACAGAAGTATAAATTTAGTTAGTTACCATTAACAACACCCATGTGCACACGCCTAAACAAGAGAACAAGCATGGGAACAAATCCTCACCATCAAGCGGTACGCCGTTATAGTGCTTCATGGCTTTCAGTGCATCTGCCTTATTTACAAAGTGGACGTCTGCAGTTCCTTTACTGCGACCAGACCGATCATAGTGTATAGATGCCTTCTTCAACGCTCCGAACTCAGCAAACAGCTCCTAAAAAGTAAAATCTGGAAAATCAGTGCCATTCCTCAGCATCTGAGGTGAGCAAAATAGATCTGAGCTTAGATAATTACCCTGATATCAGAATCAGAGACACCAAAGTCCAGATTGGAAATCAGCAGCTTGCTGCCGTTTCCTCCGCCATTTCCACCACTGTTTCCTCCGCCGTTTCCACCACTGTTTCCAGCACGTCCACCAACATGCTCCTCAAACATATCGTGCTGCCATTTATCAGGCAACTCTCTGGGCTGTGGAGACAAAAAAATTAAATACAGGCTTAGTTTGTGTTTTGTTCTAGGAAACTCAGAGTGCTACTATGATGGCTTAAAGCACTTGAATATTGAATGTCTGAAGGCTATTGAAAAATGTAATCTAATAACCAGTTTATGGTCATTACTCCCTATAAACATCACGGGAATCAGGCTAGAGGCATCATCCAGGTCTTCACAGGAGGAGTCCATTCAAAAGGGATGAGAGTCTTTCTTCAGTGCCTGAAAACACTCTTCTTTCCACAGAGGTGGTGACAGTAAGGCAGCGAGTTTCCACAGGTTGGAAAAAGCCCCATGTTAAGTATGCGGCCAAAAAAATGAAGCAAAGGCCCCACTTTGAAGCAGTTTTGTCAGGAGGCAAACAAAAAAAAATAGTTTGGTAGACAGGATTTCGGCTCTTTTTGCTCGAGCAGGCTATAAAATGCTGACAAAGCCAAAAAAACAAAAACAACAACAGCAAAAAAAAACAACAAAAAAAAAAACACTGCAGCGAGGGTAAAACATCCATATCAATCACAGCAGCCGAAGAAATACAAGAAAACAGGCACAGAAAAGTCCCTCAGAGTCCATGCTGGTTCAGCTCCTAGCTTCTCCTGTTACTGTTAACTGAACCATGCTAGTTTCCGGAAGTCCGTAATCACGTAATTACACCTTTAATGACGCATTTTAAAATACATTTCCAATATTTTAACTATTTTCACAATTTCAACCGCTTTTCTTCCATACCCTCGTGTACGGCGTGGATCTGTTGTTTCGGTTGAAGTTGCTCTGTCGGCCCCGCGCCGGCCTCGACGGCCCGCCGCCTCGACCTGAGCCTCCAGCCCGGGCGAACGTTCCTCTCCCGCGGCCTCTACCTCCGCCTCCTTTCTTGCTCATCTTGATAATGTCGTCCAGAGACATGTCCATCTTATCACCCATGGCGCTGTTTAAACTTCACCGACAAAGAAGACGGACAAAGACTACCGACAAAGCGTGCAGAGGAGGCTGTTTATAAGCTACCGGCGGCGCGATGTTGAAATTGACGGAAATGACGTCAGAGGGAAGCTTCGCTGACGCAGAAGCTCCGCCTTTTGAAAAAAAAAGACACTTTAATAGTAAACGATTAATATGTAAATGAATATGTAGCATTTTCTATATTTAAAGGATAAGTGTGATATATAATATTTTTACATTTCCAAAACACAATGAAGTATCAAAACCCGTTTTGCTTGATATAAGCAGGACAGATTTAAACAGAGAATTCGGTTCAGTTATATTTACTTTTTTTTACATAGCACCAAATCGCACCAACAGTTGCCTCAAGCACTGAGAATAAAACCTACAAAAGACAAACGTTCAATTTCTGACCATGAAAACTACAAATAATTAAAAAGTAATATTTGGCAGGGAATATCGTAAATAAAGCAGCTCAAAGCTTGTGGCCATCAAAAGATAAAAATAAAAAAAATGTGATTTAGGAGAAGATTTCAAGGAGGTCCCTGACTCCACAAGCCCTAACTTTTTATGGTTTGGTTGATGGCAAAAGTTTTTATTACCATGATGATGGACTTCAAAGGCCTTGTGTTGGCATCTGAGACATATTGGGTCAACATTTCTGCTTTCTAGCTCCAGACACAAAAGTTCTTTAAAAGCAATCAGTAAAATGTTTAAAGTGATTCTAAAAAATATAGGGAGCCAGTGTAGAGAAGCCAGAATCAGAAATATTTAGACAAACTGTTTTGACTCATTCTTATACAGTATTCTTCATTAAACTGTTATATGTAAGTGAGAGATTTGTTTTAACTGAAATATCGCTTTGTGAATGTTTATGAAAAGTTAAATTCAAGTCAACATTTTAAAAGAAACAACAATAGTAATAAAAAGAGGTAGCGTTAATATGACAGAAGAACACAAATGAATAAGAAGTTCTTCTTCTTACCGGGATTAAACACAGCAGAAAAAAAAGGAATCAAACTTTTGAAAATTAGAAATATGTTATATTAGAAGATCCGCTCTGATGTAAATTATGATTTTTTTCTCATGCAATTTAATAGTTTGACATTTTCCAAACACAAAAAGCACCAATTTTATACATGCAAATAAAATCTGAGATTGTGTACTAGCTGCATTTTCACTGTTACTGCTGAAGTAGTTTAGTAGTACTTTGATACCACAGATAAGGAACAAAGTTTAGCAACATAGTTTCGGTAAGCTGTAACCTGTAAGCAGCACTGTCAACGGTCATAGAAAAAACAACAATGACCACCCAGAGCTGTTACTGAACTGCTTTCAAACATTGCCTGAGGATTTCAGTTGGTGGCTTTAATTTGCAGAATAATTCGCATTACACTGAGAGCCTAACCGTTTATGTGTCTGAAACCCACCTACAGGCCCACACCTTTTCCTGCATCCTCCTGACTGTTTACATGTTTCACACCACTGGTGCTTCTACAAAAACTAATATTCAGCAACAAGTGTATTTAAAAATGATGAATTTAATCAATCCAACAAACCAATAAGTGAATTAGTTTGTTGGATTAGATGTGATATTCCAGTGATTTATTAATTTAATGAAAAGTTTGTTATATTTTCTGACACTGATGTAGAAAACATGTTTGATTTACTGTAAGTTTTAAAATGATGAAATGATATTGATTGTGGACCTACGTAGAGTGATCAGGTGATCCTTCTTTTTGTGGGACTGTACAGCCTTTTTATCCCGCAGGCAGAAACCTTTCTAAAGTGTTTTTATTTCATGACTGAAGAAAACAGCAAAGATTCCTGCAGGTCAACATGTCAGTACAAAGGTCACTACAAACACACTCAGACATTGGTGGGACATGACAAAAACTATTACAAAGAAAAGCAAATGCAGCTACAATAAACCCCTAATAATTCATTCAAACTGGTAGAAGGTTATTGATTCCTTTGAGGATTTTAATGTTTGGAGTTCTGGAAAAAGCCTGGAGCTCAAAAAGATACGTGTTGTTCATTAAAATTGAAATGATTACTACACATTATGTCTTAAAAACCTTGTGGATTATTGGAATTAAAAAGAGAATACTATAGGGGACTAAATTTTAGTTTCTTTAATGCTAATTGTATTTACCTAGCAGTTTCACCCAGCTGAACAAATAAACTGCAAATTAATCCACTCAAAAACATAGAGTTAACTTGTTCATAGGGGATAATCTGATTTCTTGGGTTTTCTCAGAGATACTTTACCTTGGGTATAAGCTATCGTAATGTTCATAAATCTGATTTTAACCACATTGAATTGATTTGAATTTGATGTGTATAACTGCCACATGCAGCAAAAAGGAAACATTAGTTATGAGGTTAATGACAGTCAGTTTCCAAGCAAAATGTATACGGTGAGATCATCACCAGGCCAATTATTTGATTTTACGCTGTTTAGATTTGAGTTTACGGCTCTGTGGAACATAAAAGTGTCTGATGATTATTCTCTTCAATACATCATGTCAACCAGTTAACCTTAGAAAACTAGTCCTGTTAGCTCTCAGTGTCAGTGAGGAATACTCTTTGAGAGTTCTGGCAAAATACTTAAAGACTTTCTTTTCATTTCATTTATTTATTCATTTCACACTTGGTACAACAGATCAAACAAACCAACCACACTTTCTATCAATAAAGCACTACAACCATGTGTGAAAAGGAGCAGGAAGAAGAAAAATACTTTCTTTTCAATTGCAAGCTGTTAAAGGAACTCGTAGCAATAAAACTGACAATGAACGTGATATAAAGAAACTACCACAGCTACAAACAGGTAAGCCAAATCTTTCAAAAGGTCAGGTTTGGCCCCCGGGGACATGACATTGACATGTGTTTGTGTTTTTGCTGTATAATCAGCTATTTCCATAAACGTACTTTCATTACAAAAATGTTTTGAATAAAGACCAAATCAAATGAGGAACCTGTAAATAGAAGTTACAAGATGTTAGCCCGCTTTCTATCACGCCACATTTCTTACCTTTGATCTTGTATCTGCACTAATCTAATTAATCTGTTGATTAGAAATATAAACTACCACATCAGCGGTCCATTAACTTAGCAGCCACACCTACTAACAGTTGAAGAATAACAATAAAATCCATTCAGATCCTCTCACTCAACTCTCTCAAGCAACAATTATATATCTTCAGTCGTTGACCTTTTAGTGTGGAGTCACTGACGTTACAATCAGATCATCACTGTCCTTTTGAGTTTCACAAACCTGTCCACGGACCCATCTCTTATCTCTTATCCCACACCTCTCTGCTCTTTATCTGTTTGCAATTTATCCACTGCTGGATTCAAAAAACAGATATTGTTTAGTTTCTTTCTTTTACTTTGTTTCATGTTGGAAATTAATAAGTATATTCTTGAACAAAAATATGGTTTATAAATAAACTGTATTGACTTATTTTTAGCTTTGGTCAAATTAAATAGCAGCATCAGTTTGTTAGAGCTTCGGTAAAGCCCGACCAAACTGGACCATGAATAAAATAAGGCTTGATGAGTCGAGGAAATCACAGTATTGAAGTGAAAGCATGGAAACCAGTAAAATAATAATAATTTTATTATTTTAGTATTTCTGATACAAAAGCTATACCTTCACTAGCTGAAGCAGATGGCCTCCCCTCTCTGAGCCCAAATCTGTCTGACATTTGAATTTTTACATTGCAGTTTAAAGTGATTTGCATCAACTGCTTTTTGGCAGTATTAAAAACAAGAAAAATTAAAACAACACCCTCGATAACAGCTTTGTAATGAAAATATATGGGGCTAATTTAAATGAGTGTTACTATTAGAAATATCAGGCACACAAAAATGACCACTATGACTGACAGATTTAAAAAAAAAAAAAAGGAAAAAAAGGAAAATTTCTGAGCCAGAAAAAGCTGGCAGACAGCTGGACGTAGCAGGGAATGTTAGCTCAGATCAGAAGACAGCTCACTTTAATGAAAACGAGCTCACAGTTCTTTGAGTTTTCAAAGTTAAAGTCACAAATGAAAAGAACACAAAACTAAAACAAAAGCAACACAGTAAACCACATGAGAAAAATTCAATTACAACAGTTCTGTGCTGGAAATGTTAAGTAGAAATGAAAAAAATGACACCTGTAATTTGTATATTTTTAAGAAACAGTCCCCAAATAAAAGGAAAGTAAGTATACATTCAACTTTGTGAACCTGAACCTTGTGTTGCACTTTTTTGCAAAAAAAAGTTAAAATTTTCTGCAAGTTGACTAATCAGGGAATTATGTCATTGATTGCACTGTTTTAAGTTTTACAGGTCATCACAAAAACTACCTCAGTATGAACCTCTCTAAAACCCTAGATACAAACTAAAGTCGCCTCTATTTGTTAAGGAAACTAAGATCTCCTGGCATCTGCAGTAAATTGCTGGAGATGTTCTGTCAGTCTGTAACTGCAAGTGTGATTTTCTATGCTGCGGCCTGCTGGGAAGACAGCATCAGAAACATGGATGCAAGGAGGCTGGGCAAAGCAGTGAAGAAAGCTGGCAGATTGGACACACTGCGGGTGGTACAGGAACAGAAAAACATCAGTACTGGATGATCATTTGCACCCACAGCCATCAGGCTTTTAAATTCTCATACAAATAGGACATGAGTTATGTCAGACACTCAAGTTTCCCTTTGGGATCAAGAAAGTTATTCTCATTCTTATCAATGCAAATGTTCTGGCAGGAAACCCAATGTTCACCAGCTGAACAATGAAATGAAACTTGACTTTTAAACAGTCCAAGAATGAGCAAATCAGAAAGCCAGCGAGCCTTCATCTCCTCTTTTGAATTCAGTTTGTAATAACTTCTGTGCCCTCGTCCTTTCTTTTCATAAGTACATTTTTATTTGTATTTTTTCCCATTCCTCACACTGACCAAATTTTCTCACAGAATAAATAAATAAATAGACAAACTTCTCCAAAGATAAAAACAAACAAATAAATAAAAACGATCACAAATAAACAAAAACAAACAATCAAAAGTTGGAATCAGCGCGCCAAGGAGTTTCGCCTGGTGGTCACGTGACTTCCATCCTAGAATACCTGTGAAAAGTCGGTAAAAGTCAGATTTCTGAGGCTTGCGATCATTTTATGTTCATTATATTCAGTATTTATTTATCGAAATGGTTTCTTAACTTTGTTCATAAATATCTAATTATAAATTATTTTATAAATGCCTGATTAGTAGCCAGCGAATGTGGCTAAATTTTTAGCTAACTGTGCAGCAGAAAAATGGCGACTAACGGTCGTGAGGAGGAAAACACTGCTGCCGATGCTGCGATCTGGAGGCAAAGGCTGCTCAAATGCTGGAACTTTGTCCTGGTCAACAAGTTTTTGTTCCTAAGTGTGTTGGGGGTTGCTGGTGGTAAGTGATGACTGGTTAACCCACCAATTACTTTGTTCTGAGCGGTATGGTTTTGTGCTGCTGTTAAATGTATTTTAATTTCACTTTATTGTGATTATTCCAGGTTATTGTTTAGCTGCACAGCGCTCTGTGACTAAATGTCTGTGGAAGTGTTTTATAAATAAACTTACAGGGTTAATTTACTTCTGATGCAAGTCAAACAGTATGAGGCAAGTCAACAGGCTTAATCACTGAATTTTAATCAGGGTAAATGTGAATTAAAATAATGTCAATATTAATTGCGCATGCGCCAGTGGTTTCTTTATTTCCTTCTTTTTCTTTTATGTTGATAGCAGCTGTTATTAAAATGTTTAGCTGGTCACAGATGATCAGAACTCGCTCTTTTTGGCATATTTGTTGCAGGTGAAAATCCCACCAGGTTAAACAGCTACATCTAGTGGGCTAATGGAGCCATCGCAGGTGTTTTCACCGTTTCCACTGTTGACAGTTGAAAGCTGCTGTTGAAATAATTCAAATAAAGTTTACATGGGAACATTAGAAAAGGTTGCTCCTGCAATTTATTTACTAAAATTAAATATTACAATAAAACAGAAAGAATAAAAAAGAAATACAAAATAAAAACCAAATGTGCTAGTTTATACCAAAACAGCACTATTTCTTTTTTAAATTGCAAGTGTAAATAAAAATACTCATTGTTCGTTTAAAAAATCTAACAGACAGGGTTTACACTGATGATTCATTCAGAGTAACTTTCATTTTTATCCAAATCTTTTACAAAGTTGTGGGATGGAAAAATTAGCACGATGAAGGCTAAAAAACAAAAATGAAGGGTTTCTGTCAGAAGTGACTAACTACCAGATAGGTCTGTTATCTAAAAAAAAAAGTCGTCTTTGGGGGGATTTGGAACAATGGAGATATATAAATCCTTCAGTTGAGTCTCATTGTTTTAGGCAGTGAGAAACTGTATTTGGTATAATCACAGTTGGCTGTGTATATACTGTTTTTTCAGGCTTCTGATCCATGGCCTGGTGATTCTGCCAATGATCTTTTTCTTGTTTGTGAGGCGTAACCCCCTCCCTGTCATGAGAGCGGTCACTTTAGTCACTGCAATGCTGATCTCATCCAGGTAAGACACACACTGAGGGCGGTGTTCTGTTGTAATCAGAGGGTAAGTTCAGAGGGTAAGTTCAGATGTAATCCTGGATTTACAGGCTTATGAAGGTGGTTCACTTTTTCCTTCCTGGCTTCTGTTAGGCTTTATTTATGACACATTTTTTCATTTTCTCAATACTGCTACTCGTGTTGCAGCCAGTTTCTATTATTAATTTCTGACATAGTCTGACCTTCTTTGTAAAATATGTTGGTTTAAGTGAAGCCAGATAAAGAAAAGGTTTTAGCAAAGGCCTCACAGCTGACCGAGTAAATGTTTTATAATTCCATAGCTGTTCAAGCACTAACAAATGATGTGCTGCCTCTCATAGCTCTGCTGCATTGCCCCTCATGTTTTTGTGCTGTGAGGAGAAACTGAGGATCAAAAGAAGAGTCCCTCGCTTCATGCTGCCCATCTGCACCAGCACCAACATGAACGGAAGCGTCCTTTACGAAGTGGTCGCAGTCGTTTTCATCGCCCAGCTCAACCGCATCAATCTGAACTTGAGCCAGTTATTTACCATTGCGTACCTCAGCATACAGACTCTGAAGAGTCTGTATGCTTTGCTTTGGTGTGCAGTGTGACGGCAGCAGCCACCAGCATCGGCGCAGGAGGGATCCCAGCTACAGGAGCAGTGACCA
This sequence comes from Rhamphochromis longiceps, assembly GCF_057381845.1. Classification (NCBI taxonomy): domain Eukaryota; kingdom Metazoa; phylum Chordata; class Actinopteri; order Cichliformes; family Cichlidae; genus Rhamphochromis; species Rhamphochromis longiceps. The sequence goes on along the minus strand of NC_140562.1, from coordinate 42,807,016 downwards.
CTCTGTTTGTTCTGACAGCGGTCGGCTTACCTGCTCAGGATGCCTCTATTCTGGTGGCTGTAGAATGGCTCCTGTAAGTTTCGCTTTCTGTTCATTTTAATGTCTGACACATTACTACTGCTGCCTTTTCACATCTTAAAAACTGTTTGCTGTGTTTGTGTAAAGTTCCAAAGATCTCAGCAAATTCCTGAAGTCCAGCAGTAACTCGAAGTAACTGTTTTGTGGGGCTTTATCATCTTGCATGTCACTGTGGAGGAATTTCAGCCCACTCTTTTCAACAATGCTGCTTCAGTTCATTCAGGTTTTCAGGCATTCATTTATGCACAGCTCTTTTTCAGCCCAGTTCTAGCTGTCGGCAGATGGCCTCACATTTGACTCTAGAATAGTTTGATATACAGAAGAGTTCATGGTCGGCTCAATGACTGAAAGCTGCTGAAGGCCTGGGGCTGCAAAACAAACCCACATCATCACCACTATGATGACTGTTCATATTTGTATTGATGTGCTATGTTTAGCTGTTCATGTGTTTGAGGGTTGAAACTCATTATCAGAGTTCAGAAAGAACAATTTGCTGACTGGCTGCGTTCTGTGGTCATTCTTTGCCTTTCAGAGATCGATGCAACACCATCGTCAACGTCTCTTCAGACTGCATTGGTGTGTCGATCATCTATGAAGTGTCCAAAAAAGAACTGGAGGAGCATAGACAGGAAATGATACAGTAACTATGATGACTTCTTTTCTTTTTAACCATAAGATTTTCTCAGAGGTGCTTAAGGCCCATTTAGTATTTGTTGTTGTTACGATATGATAATTTAGCCTTTTCTTTTTTTGTGTCCCGTTTGGATCTTTAGCCACCAGAATTGTTGTCTTAAGGCCAAGAAAGATGCCAAGTGGATTTATTTTACCAAGTGGATCATCATGGCCTTGCCATATTGGTCCATTTGATTGACCTTTATTATAATTATGAATTTATTTTATTTTCGGTTGCTACAAACGGGACAGAAATGACTGGGGGATAGGACAGGGAGAAAGAATGAAAGAAAGAGAGGGAGAGAAAGAAAACCAGAGGGGAGAAGAGACGGTGAGAAGGGGGGGAAGAAAGAAAAAAAAAAGAAAAGAAAAACAAACAAAACACCTGGATCACCTGTATGGAGAAAAAAAACAGAAGAGAAAGCAAACAGCAAAGAGCAACATAATAAAAAACAGCACCATCACAATAAAGCTAGCAGTAGATAACAGTAGATACTAAATAATAAACTATATTGTGCAGCACGCAAGATAGACAGCACACAATGTGCTTTGAGGCAGCAGCCAAGAAAGGTGTAGTCCGCGTCTGTGAATACCCGTGTGTACACCTGTGTGCATACCTGTGTGGATCAGCATGCTTGTATTCCAAAGGTTTCTCCATGTAACGATCTGCTAGGGAGTGTGGGGAGCCATAGCCCCGTCCACCAGGGTATGAAGCAGGTATGGAGGAGATCCAGGCCCCAGATATCCAGAGGCCCCAGAGTACAAGGACCCGAGGAGGACCACCAAAGGGGGGGGAACCTTGCCTCCTGCTGGGGAGCTCCATATTCATATTGTCCAGTATGCTCCATCTGTCTTTACCCCTCACAGTCCCCGCTCGCTATTCTCACCTCCACACTCTCCCTCTTCTTCCTTTGTCTTCGGTCAACAGTGCCAAAGTTTACAAATTTACACCAGCACCTTAAATGTGTCATGCATGTGCACATCTGCAAAACTTACAGCTGCCTGGGATTTGTGGCATTGTTGCTCTGATTATGTCATAGCCATTGGCACAGCACCAAAATTACAGAATCTGGTCCTCAGAGGACTGCCTGTTCTGAGATCAGTTTCACCCACCATATTTTGAAATATTTAGCAGTTTAGTGACTCATATTAATATATCCCTTAATCTTTTCATATTTATTTTGGCCATAGTTGGAGTGAATATCTGACTTTATGGATGATAACCTGTTTGTTTATGTGTCTGCATGTTTCCACATACATCTCTGTATTCGGCTTTTATTCTAACTATGAAGCACTTGGGTTTTGAAAAGTGCTTTACAAATAAAGTTATTATTATGTCAAAGCAGCTACAGTTCTAACATTATGCCTTACCACAAACCAAAAAAGGTGAAAAAACAAAAACTAGTTGAAGTATTAGTGGTGTCCCTCAACTCACCTGTGCTCAATAAATGGAATGAGAAAAAAAGAAAAGTCAAAAGTGGCCAGAAAAGAATGGCCAGAGAATGGCCAAAAATTTGACCAAGTTAAAAAAAATCTTAATCTTCAGGCTGCAGAGACACAAAGATTTCAACAGAACAATTACCGGTTCCCTCAACAAGGGGAAAGCTATAAGCACATGCATTATTTCTCTATCCTCTCAGGGCATCTCACAGGAAGTGCAAAGTCAGGGTAGAGTAGCCACAAGAGACTGAAACCCAAAACAAAACGGACACTAAAATAGAGCAGATACACTGAAGACACTGCGCTGTCACTGAGGAAACACAATATTTTCAGGTCAGTGCCAGTCACTTGGGTCAAATTTAGGACCAACATACTGACTGTAAGAAATAGATCTACAGTAAGTCCTCATTAAAACCACAGTAAGTGGCAGTGTTGAGGGAATACGTCCAGAATACCTTTTTCATTTTGTCCCACCAACCAATTAGCTGACCTGAGGCTGCTGTGGCTGAAACGCTCCCAGGATGTGCTTCCATAGTTGGCCATAAGTTTCCTATGCAAATGATCCTTCACCTCTGACCTCTGTAAACAGTGCTGAGATAAGTTTTGTGGGCTCAGTCATTCATTTTGATTTATTATGAATTAACCTTATATGTTTAATATTCATACCAACATGGGGAAGCAAAATGCTCATCTCGACGCTTTAAAATGGGATCAACTGGAGCCAGCCTCAAGTGGTCACTGGAGGTACTGCAGTTTTTGGCACAAGAGGCTATGATGGCTTTTTGCGGTTTTCCTCTGTGATCGATTAGTTTGATGTCATTTTAAAGATGCAAATGCAGCATTGACATATGTTCATGTGAAACATGAGACAGAGGTTTTTTCACGTTAAGCAGGGAAATGACGGCAAAGTCAGACAAACTGATAAACTTTATTTAAAAAATAAGTATAAAAAGTCATACAAAAGACTATAAAGAGAACATTTAACTCACAATAATCAAAAGGCACAAGTAACCAACTTGATAAGCCGCACACTGCACACACTGCAGCCTGTTTGGTTTTGTTAGTTCAAAGCTTTCAACAGGCAAAAGTCGTAAAGTTTCTACCAAACAAAATCCAAAGATTCATTTCGTTCACAGCATTTAAAAAAAAGATCTGAAGCCCTGACAGGAAACAACAAATCTGTGCTGCTGGAGTTTTAGGTGGAGTCCTCCTTCCAGCGAACATCGACTCCACTCAGAGGGCATCCAGACCAGCTCTGTCAGCCCTCCTTCCACCAGACCTCCGCAGTCCTGGATCAAAGTTGAGGCACCTCACAGAGTCAGGATCCTGGACCGACGTGGCTTTGCCTAACCATTCCTGCAGAGCAGACGATTTTCAGGGTTTAAAGGCTGCTTCAGGGAGTCTCAGTCGTTGGCAGCTAGCCCGAAAAGCTCCAGCAGCTCCTTGTTGTCCTCATCGATGAGATCAGCCGGCTTCTCCCCGCAGTCGTTCTCCAGCTCGGGGTCGGCACCCAGGGAGAGAAGAAAGCTGAAAGAAAGATAAACCGTCGTCAGTGAAAAAGATCACCATGCTTCAGTGTCAGGGAGCGTGACCTTCTACATCTGTGGAGCCACTGTAAACATGATGTCAGCCTCCTCCAGCTGGCTCACTGCGATTCGTGTGGCTTCCTTGGATTTGCATTGCACACAATCTTCCCTTAAGCTAAACTTTTTAACTATAAAGGAGAAAGTCTCGAGGCTCACCGTGCGATGTCTGGGAAGCCATCACTGCAGGCCATGTGCAGAGGGGTCCATCCCTCCTCGTCTCTCTGGTGGATATCTGCTCCATACTGGACCAGGAGCTTCACACACTCCAGGTTCCCAGACAGGACGGCCTCGTGGATTGCAGCCATGCCTGCTCAGAGAGGAAAGCAGGACACAGTTAGCGCACTGAATAAAGTCTGAGAAGAAACATTTCTACTAGTGTAACTGAGCCTTTCATTTGCGTGGCTCTCACCGGAGTGGTAAATGGTGTCGAGCGTCACTCTCTGGGCTCGGATGAAGCGTCCAATCCTTTCTAGCTCGCCCTGTCGCACATAGTCCTGGAAAAGGATGTCATTGGGGAAGTGGACACTTCGGATTGGCTTCAGAGAAGCAGCGCCTCTGCAGGTGATTGGGATGTCCTGGCTGCAAGGTTTGATTCCCAAGGTCTGGGATGCAGGGCAGTGATAGTATTTCATCATGGTCTCTGCAGAAGTTTTCAAATGCAGCAACTAGAAAAAGATCAGTCGGTCTGTTCTCAGTGTGGCTCTCTTGCTTTCTAGTGAAGAGTTCCTCTGAAGGCCCGGCCTCCCCGTGGGTCTTTTTATACTCTGTTGGGCTATTTTAGGATGCAACACCTCACAGATCCAGTGGCGAGATTTGGAAGATGAGTAGTCCCTCTGGCAGGCCGTCCCACTGGCCTGTCACAAGCTTCACGTCTCCAGACATTACAGCCAGTAACCCTTACCGCTGCTGTCACCCCCACATGCCCAGATGCTGTTCACTTAAAGATAGCGGTGACATCTTGCCAGCTGGGAGGGGGTGGGAGAAGATGCTTCTAGTAAACACCAGGCGGTGTTGGTGGGGGGGTCACAGAGGGGTAAGGTTGCTGGCATGTGGAGGCTGTTGACCAGTAACTGCCTGACACAAACAGTCAAGAAAGGACGACTGTCATCATGGTCATCATTATGTGTAACACAGGATGGGTAACTTCCAGATTACTGGGGTTTGCATCATCCTCTTTATCAGTAAGGCAGCACAGTCTTCCTCAGACTCCTTAAATGTGAAGATTTGCTTCATTTCACTTTAAGCTGTTTTTGTCTTTCGAGCTGTGCGATGCTAAAATACAGATGGATGAATTGCCTTGAAGTTTTGTTCAATGATAATCTCCAGATGAAAAATGTAAACACATTTGTGAAGTCCTCTGACTCCGCCTCTTTTAAATTTGTTTTAAAAAAAAATTTTCTCATCAAGTTTGGTATTGAGCCTGTGGTGGCTCCTGGTATCATGTAGAGTGACAGGGAAACACTCGGTGCATTATGGGAAAGCCCCAGCAACCTTTACCTATTGTAGAACAACTAAGGGATGGTCACCTGATACAGCCTTAACTACAAGCTTGGTGAAAAAGGAAAGTTTTAAGCCAAATCTTAAAAGTACAGCCTGAAAACTGAAGGTGATACACTGATTATTTAAGACCTTGCATGCGAAGAGAAAGATTTTAAGTTCTGGTTTTAACAAGAAGCCAATGAAGAGAAGCTAATATGGGCAAAGTAAGTAATAATAAATAAGATGAAGTAAGCATCTCTGCTTAGACAGCCTCCCCTGTGACTTGAATAAATGATGGCGTGGATGAAAAGTGAATGCATGGAGAAATAAAGCAGAATTAAAAAAAAGGCTTTCTGCAATAAAGAAAAGTCTGATGTGAGCCTTTTTTCCTGTCTGGCCCTCGCTCACTGACTGACTCATGGGCGTGTTACAGGATTCAGTGATTCATCATCAGATGGTGAGAATGAGACAGTGACTGCGTGCCTGATCATTTTTAACCACAAAAATTCATCCTGGGGACTTTACATCAGCTAAACATGCACCGTCCTGTGTCCACAGCATAGTTTAATCAGTCATTTAAAAAGTTTAGAAACTGAACATCGACGAACAGGTCTGCGGCTCTCACCGAGGAGGGACAATCACACACTGGGTTTTTTTTTTTATTGACTAGTTATTTGTTTAACCACTTAGTATGGAGCTTTGAGACCTTCACGGTGGAATAAGACAAACCAGGAGACAACCCAGCCTCTGGAGAATAATTAACCGAGCCACATTTTAGGACTGAGAAACTCCTCGCTCCAGTTTCGCAGGCCTCAGTTTGCTGACTGAAAGGCTGCACTGGGAGGGGCAGAGGGCTTGGACTGTTGACCCCACTGCTGACCTCCAGTATGCTGGCTACGTGCCGGAAAGCGGCACAAACACCAGTCAACGGGCACATTAGCAGCCCTGTGAGGCTGTACTGCATGTTCAGCTGATCTGTGAACACAAACAGCTGAAGACATGCACACACGATGCATTTCGACTTTGCTGGGATTTAATTTTAACTTTAAATACCATAAACAATATGTAGGGTAGTTTTGATTTATTACAGCATTTCAATGAACTACACGTCTGTCTGTGCTATTGATGCGATTCCAGCATCCCAGTTTGGTCCAAAGTTACTTCAGTAATACCTGAAACAAAAAAAAAAAAAAAAAAAAAAAAAAATGCTGTTCACTGAAACCAAATCTATATTTTAGAAAAATAGAAACTGAAAAAATATTGTACTAAGAGGTTGAAAAAGTGTTATAGTTTTAGTCTCTGAGGACACTGACATTTGAGTGTTGGCTTTGAGACTGTGGCTTTATCAGGACTCTGCCTCCTTTAATAATTCATGTTTTAAACCTGTGACATAAAAGACTGAAAACACAAATCTGTAAAAGCTAAATCTACAGTTGTAACCTATAGATTCAACAAAAAGGAATTTTTGGTCATTTTCTGCACTTATTAATATAACTACATTTATTATAGATCCTTCTGTCTTCCAGGTCTTTATTTTTGCTTCATTTCATTTTTAATAAATCCCATTTTGATTTTGAATACTCCATATGGGCTTAAATTTATAATCATTTACTTTTGACTACTTTTTTCCAGATTGAACATTATCTACCGTATACAGTTGGGGGAGTAGCTCTCATTTAGATCATGTTTGAAATAAATCGGTAGTGTGTAGTTTCAGTAACAAATAAAATACAAAAAAAAAACAAAAAAAAAAAAAGGAAAAAAAACCAAACATGAGGCATTTCATTTTTACATTTTTTTTTTAAATTTATTGGCCACCATTTCACATTTTCCACATTAATTTGGATATGATGGAATGCTTCGTTAGGAATCCCCCTCCCACACCACCATCGCTGTTCAGCTGACATCACCTTGCTCTACTCAAGCCTCCCCTCCCTGCCACACGCGCGCGCGCACACACACACACACACACACACACACACACACACACACACACGCAAAGTAAGGGTGCTGCGTAGAGCCAAAAGGGATGCAGGAGGTACAGTATGGGTGAGGGGTGGGGCTGTTCCAATTGTTCCCTCCCCGCTTCAGATATCAGACACGTCTCTCAGACCGACCCGACCAGTAAACTTAACCAATCTCTGTTTGCTGTAGTAAACACATGAATCTCTGATTAGGCATGAATGCAGTGCAACCCATCAGAATCCCCCATACTCCCACCCACCAGGTCTGAGAGCGTCCACACAGGCCAACTCTGCCCCAACCGGGCCAAACCGGCAACAGTTGGGCACAATGGTACATTATTTAAAAAAAGAAAAAGATGGCAAGTCCTAAATAATAATAAAAAAAAAAAAAAAACTCAAAGTGAAAGCAATTAAATAAAATACGATTTCCCCAAAAAGTTAACTTTGTTCCTTTCAGAATAGTTAGTAGCCGCGCTGAAACGAGGAGACAGAACCGAAAGATTTGGGAATGAAGAAATGACAGACACCCCCCCCCCCCCGAAAGAAAGAAAATAAATTGGTCTCGGCTACAGATGGGGGGCTCTTTGTGCTACACCATGGGGGTTATTTTAGTGAAAACATCTACAGGATGGCCCCTTTTCCCCTGAGAGATCAGTCCTTACAAAACCGTCACACAAACCTGTGGTCCTATCAGAGGGAGAAGAACACTGGCAGCAGCCCGCCCCCCCCTTACATACAAACATAGGTTACAACGCTCGATTTGCTGATACCCACACTGAACAAATGAACAGCAACGACTCTTTAAAAGGAGGGGGGGGCGTGTGGAAAAACAAACATTTTGAAAACTTGGATCTCAATGCCATTTTTTTTTTTTCTTTCTTACATTTGGTTCAAAATATACAAGGCAGACAGCTGATGTGGAGCTTTGCAGACAAGGCATTGAGGTCTCCCACAGGAAATGGTGCACTGTTCCACAGGGTCCCGCCAGGTGGGACAAGACCAGTCTGAGCCAGAGGTTTGGAGGTTGCAGATGTGACGAGCTGGGGAGGGGGTTAAAAAAAAAAAGAAAGAAAAAAAAAAAAGCCCTGCCATGCCAATGATGGACTGACTAGCTGGCGGGCTGTTATCAGGCCAGCTTACTGACTGACTGAGAGGCAGTTAAAGGGGAATAATGAATGTTCACAGGACAGGGAAGGTCCACAAAGAAGTGAAGGTGGTGATGGTGACTGTTTGGGAGGGTTAGGGCGGGACTCTCCTCTCTCTCCGTTTCTGCCGACGTTTACAACTCATCGTGTCCGTCGTCGTCAGTGCCGTCCTCACTATCGGAGTCGTCCTCCACGTCTTCCAAGTCCTGCAGAGCAGAGAACAAGGGTTAGAGATTCAACAAAGTCCAATTTACTCTGTACCACAGATGGTTTATAGCTTAAATATAAACTGTCAACATAAACCACTCAACGACATTAAAGGAACACTTTAATTGAAAAATGCTGATATCTACTGATACAGTCAGAGTTAAAGTAAAACTTTGCTTATTGAGACAACTCAACAAATCCTGCTGCTGCGGCAAACTACCGAAAATAACCCCCGATGTCACCCTGAATCCCTTCATCACTAAACAAGACCTTGAGTCAACACCATCAGACACACAGCTCGCCATTTTGATGACATCTCTGCTTTACAGGGCATTTCTTCTGTCTAGTCTGAGGACAGGTGTGGTGAGGAGAGGTGTGGGATATGTGAAGATGCTAATGGTGACTGCTACGCTGCACGTGCTGCTTTTTTCCTGGAGGCTCAGCTCTCCAGGCGAAGCCCAGTGAACAGCGACAACAGCTGCAGGAGGCATTAAAGGACTGGGCTGCAATTAGACTTGTGTGAAGGGGGGGCGTGGTGGCAACGGTGGAGTGGGAAGGTGTCAGGAGAAAGTCTCCCATGCTAACGTGCACGCCAGAGTGACACAGGGAAGTACGGTAGAGTATCTCTGCATACATCGAGTTTCAGAAACTTCACCAAAGTCTTTATTTTCTTCAAGTATTTGAATCCATAGATGTCGTAATTCTGGCTTTTATCCAGAAAATTTAAACATACATTTTGATCAGCTGCTTACATCTGGGCAAGAAAACAGCTTTGCCTCAAACCTGCACCCAGACATCAGATTATTTGGACATCTACATCCGTGAAAGCTCAAATGCGATACCGGCGAGCATCTAATCAATGAGGTTCAACGGTGACCGCAAGAGTGCCGTCTGTGCACTTCAGAGCACCTCTGTTCAGAGGACCTCACCTCAGGTTCCAGGTCATCGTCATCATCTCCTGCGGGGGCACCGCCTTCTTTGCCGCCACTCTCCAGGAACTTGGTGAAGCCCTCAAGTGTTCTCTCCCCGTTGTAGTCGATCACCTGCAGATGAGATGTCATTTCAGAAAGAAAACCAAGAAAGGAAGAGTCTCCTCTGACTGATGTGCATACTAATCCTCATCCAAAAGACTTATTTCCTTTTGGAAAACACTACAAATAAAATTGGAAATAAAATCTTGTGCACTGAAAACATAAATTTGATATAAATTTGTTCAAAGTTAAAAACTTTTCCATATTTGTGTCTGAGAAATGCACACAAAGCATTTAATTGCAAACACTGAGTAGATTTGCTTATTTTATAATGTCCAAAGCTGCTCTATATGCAGGACAAAAGTAAAGACAGACGGTCAACTTTTGGAAAACCAGCAAATTTAATTTTAGCATTTTAAATCAGACATAATCATGTCTGTCATTGCAGCCACCTCCAGACTCCTCTGCATGCTTCCACTAATCAGTGTCACAGGCTAATCTGCAGACTTATTATGGGGTGACCCTGGTATATAGCACTCGTTTAAGATTCCTGAGAGAAAGTGGCACGAGCATGCCTGGCCAATAAAGCGCAAGGCATGTGCAGGCCATCTTAAAGTGAGTGAAGCCATCGAGCAGGAATGCTCCAGAACCGCACACCAACAAAATGCTGCAGAAACTTTCAGGAGTGGGCTCATGTTTCTGCACAAGGTTAACGCTGCTAAATCAGGAGGCAGTAATAGCACTGAGGTGACCCCAATAGCAATGATTTCAGATTCCAAGAACTCAGCAAAGACATAAATAAGATTAGTGTGAGGGTGGAAATGGCTTCTCTCCGGCTCAGTGATCAGACAAGGGAGTTTCAGTCGTAACATGCCAACCGTTATTAAAACTGGTGTGGCGTTCGGGCCAGTGGGAATCATTTTCTAATGTTTATTAAAAAGTATCAGTATTAGTAGTCATTTGTTTTTAACTTGGATTCATCAGCTTTTTTTTTTTTAACCCAAATGTGAACAAATCCAAATTCAACATTGTTCTGTACTCTGAAACTATTGACCGACAAATAGTCCAGTAGCTGTCCTGACCACAGTTTTACTGAGGTCACAGATCAAGGAAGGCCAGGTTTCATTTCCTTCTCTAAACTCAGAACGTCCACGTCAGCCATCTCCATCTTTTACATACAGTCTGTTAAAGCAGTCAGCACTCACCTTGCGCTCTTCTCCTGCAGGGAAGAACTTCAAAGTGGGGAAACTGTGGACTTTGACAGCCTCAATCTCATTGGCTGTGGAGTCCATTTTGGCTACAATAGTGTCGGCGCTATCCTTGTACTTCTCTCCCAGCTTCTCCCAGATTGGAGCCAGCTGTTTGCAGTGTCCACACCATGGTGCATCTAAATCACCACAAAGATTATTCAAAGAAAACCAGAATTTTAATGGTGAATATTTTGTGATAAAAACAGCAACAACCATCAGCTCAGGGAAAACAATGTAACTTTTACAAAACTGGTTAAAAATGACACCCCAGGATGGAGTAAACAGCATCAGCACACTGATGCTTACCAGCTACGGTGGATATAAAGTAGCAGCTGATAAAATCCTTTCTGAAGCCACTGCAGGTTGTGTTTGAGTTGGGTTTGCATGTCTGCAGCTATGTGCTGGAAGCCCGTCAATAGTGGATTCAATATCTAAGCTAACTTTAGCTAGTGTTGTTCACTGGGAGCAGAAAAGGCCCCGAGGTTACCTCTACCAGCCTGTGGACTGATTTTAAGGCCTTTCATCAAAGAGAGTCAAAGGAGGTTTAATTTTGTTAAAAGGTGTAAACTGCTCAGACACTAGCAGACATGTTTGCACTTATTTGTTTAGCATTTATTTGAAACCTCAAAATGTAATTCTATACTGCAGAAAGAAACTCTTTACTCAATATGCATGGAATGTTTTTCTTTTTATCTCAGTGAGTAAAATTCAGTTTGAAACGCTTTACAGTATAAAGCTAGAAACAAGTAACCACAGAGTGTGCATGCCATGTGCAGCCTCGGCTTCCTGACCTGGCTCTATCCTTTGGCTGGCTAGAAAACGCATCACCTGTCGGGGAATATGGGGCCTTTCCTGATGTTCATACCTCAACATAAACCAGATATGGAAAAAATGCTCCAAAAATAGTGCAAATCTGGACAAGGATCACTAACAAACAATCCTACAGCTAAATTTAACCAGAGCTTTTCAGCATCAAGTGTCTGGTAGCAAATTAATTTGCAGAGAGCGTGCATGAGTGAGCCTCGAGAATGAGCAGGTATCTGGCTTAGCTTGGGCAAAGCAAGACGATTTGAGTTTCAGACAAGGGGCTTTGCCAAAGCTCGCACCCAAGAGAGTGACTGCAAAAATACGCCATCGCCCCAACAGGTGAACACCCCCCCGACCTGCTTGCCCCACTTCTCATTTAAGGATATGGGAGATAAACACGCTGCACCATAAAATAAAAAAGGTTGAAATGCAGAAAGAAAGGAAAGCTCTTACAGAATTCCACAAAGACGTTCTTCGAGGGATTGAAGGCGACCTCCTCAAAGTTTTTGCCGACCAAAACCTTGACAGGGTTTTTGTCCCAGTCTTTAGGGATGTCCTGGCTCATGAGGTGGGGCTGTGAGAAACAGACAATCACTTCTTTAAAAAGCGAACTGTGGTTTGGAGAGAGTATTTAAAGCACATTCCTACAGGCAAGGATCACACAGATACTTTATGGCATTAAGCGGATTAAGGCTGTAATTGCTTGTAAGATTCCAAAAAGATGTTTGCACTCTGGATGTGGTCATGCAATCGCCTTCACTATGTGATTTATGGAGACTATTAAGTCCAAAATTAACATTTCTTGTGGCCAGAATAAAGTCTATGTATAGCGGTGTCCCTCACCTTGAGTTTGCCCTCAGTGAACAGTTTGCAGAACTGAGTGATGCTTTCTGCAGTGATGGCGTCGCTCTCTGGCTTGTACTTGGTCATCTCGTCCTCCAGAGTGATGAGGCGGATGGCAGGGCACTCCTCTTTCTTCAGGCCGAAGAACTCCAAGATTCGCTGGTTGTCGTCAATGTCACTGTCGATGAAGATGAACAGGATCTGGACAGAAGAGAGGGCTGAGTCAGTGAATGATTTTACTCAAAATAGCCCTCCTGATGCGTGCGTCAGGGTGTATACAGGTACAAAGAGCCAAGTTTAAGAAGTGTGATTAAATGTTTGCCAACTTTGGATGTTTACTGGAGAAAAAACAAAAAACACCTTCAAAAAGAAACGTTTTTCACCATCTTTACCAACAACACATGTGTCTGCTTGGCTGAAAATACATTTTCAATAATGCGTTTTCCTTGAGGTCTCCATATAAAAAACACCCAAATAACACGTTCCTTCATTGCAGGTCACTGATGGCTGGCTCCCTTCTGCTGGACACTGAGTGCTGCACCTTATTTTCTAGCATGATGGAGAATACCCACTCTTCCGATTGAGTGATGTGTACCAACTCTCAAAATTGCTTGTCCACGTGATTAGAGATAACCTCTAACAGTTAGGTTGGCTAATATAGCCAGCCACCTATTGACATTTGTAAACACCTATAATGTCCTTTATGGGCAATAACTGCAGACTTTCTGGAAAACCCCGCATCTCAATCCCAAAAGAAAAACCACACTGCTCTCTTGATGGTACAATTTTGCACTTTACAGTGACAGCTTTGCCGTACCTGACCCTTGAATCCCTCTGCGGCCTTCTTAAACTGGTCCATTTTGTCCTGGAAGTCTGAGGCAGCTTTGGGCAGGAACATGAGGATGTGGGACTTGATTTCTCCGCCGAAGATTTTAGGGGCAGTCTGGAGAAAACAGTTTGACACGTGAGGAAAACATCTGGAGTGCGGACAGCATTATGGTGTGAGAAAAAGGGATCTAAATGCTGTGAGCAGCCCCATCGATTACCTGCTCGGTGAACTCAATGACCAGGGGCAGCTGGTTGGCCTTGACAAAGGACTGAAGCGCTTCTTTGGTCAGCTCACCATCGAAGGTATTGCGTCCCTCATCAAACTGCAAAGGAAACATAGAAACATTATAGTTGCAAATATTACCCACCTGGTGTCACATCTAGTCTGCCTGTGAACACCGGACATAGATTTCCCAGACAGAGCACTTTAAAGTCGCCCGGTAACCCCCAGCAGACCGAAGAGACTTTTATCGGTTGTTAAGAATAGCAGTGGTGCAGCTGTGCCAGGCAGCTCTTACTGGCACAATAGCAGAGAGGAAATTTGGCCTGTGGCGTACTGCCAGCCTGAATGGCACTGAAACTTAAGCTCCAAAATCCTCGGTCAAATAAACAAGTGAAAGACTCCCAGCTGTTTATTAAAACAGAGCCCCTGCTTTGGGAGCGTTTGCTTAAGAGCTGCACACATGTCCGCGATGTTTGTGCCAGTATGAAGTTACCAACAGGTTTCAGAGGCCAGAAAATGGCACGAGGAGGACTAAGCACTTGTACATGTGCCAGATCACCCAACACCCTAAGGGCCGAACACTTATGTTGTGAAGTTGCTTCATGCTGCAGCAACAAGGACTGCATGAAATTGTTTTTTTTTTAATTACAGATCACCTCCCAACTATCAAACACAAGGACAGAGCTGCCTGTTATTAATTTATTAAATACACACCGATGTCAGAAATAGGCCAGTAGCTGTCCTGCAGTGCGTGGACACACACATGCGGTGTCACAGTTTAAGGTTAGGTTTGAAAATACAGTTATTGTGTTTGCAAGATTACTTTCCATCTATCAAGATAGATAATGCCGCTTTCCTGTCTCTGCTGACAGCATAAAGCTATGAAAAACTCAACATGCCATTGGTTTAGAAACCTGAAGCTTCAGATAATGTTTCCAACAACATTAAAACTGAAGCGTTCTAGTCAATTAGTAACACTTTGCTCCGAGTGCTCATATTTTTTTAGAGGTGGCTCTAAATACTGACAAACTGGCAGCACTCGCCGGGCAAAATGTTCGACACCAGCCAAATCCCCCCCCCCCCCTTTATGCCATTAAAAAAAACAAAAAACAAAAAAAAAAAAACAGTGGTACACTTAAAAATAATCACCCTTGATGCGGTTTAAAGTTTTGGGTGCGATCACTACGATTAACCGGTGTGATTAAGCTGCCTGCTCGACCTCAACTCGATTATTCTGTCATCAAACCGGATCTCTGCACCTTGTTTGTGTTAACATTGTTTGCTGTGCTGCAGCAGTTTAAGTTTATGCTTTACTTCTTCTCTGTTACATTTGGCACTTGTTAGCATGCATCTGTGCACGTGTGTTGTACCATCACAATTTACAGATGCAGCCATCTAACCGAGCTTCCTAGTGTCAGCTGTTTGTCATTTCAGCCGCCTTTGGCTCCAAAAAACGAACATGGCAGCAACCACTGCACCAAGGGTTAGTCCAGAAACCAACGCAAGGCATCACAGCAGCTTTTAAATTTGAGTCGAGCTTCCAGGATTTGCTCATAGTTCAGATTTTGCTGTGTGAAAATGTTTCGGTTTCTTGAGTTTCACTGTTGATCATTGCTCAGGGGAAAAACTCATGTAGACACCAAACATCTGAATAAACACGTTCAACAAAGTGACCAGGCAGGAGGTGCTGGCACATTTTACCAAACTGACAACCACTAAAACGATATGAACTACAGTATTTTAGCTTTAGGTACACATTACTGTTTCAGTCTTTTCTAAACTCTAGTTTGTTTTTATTTTAGGGAAAATGTTTTCAAACCCATTTTTTTAAATCAAGTAATCTGCCATTGTTTTTACATGTTCTTTAAATTTGAGCTCTTTTGAATTTATGTAACTGACATGATTTTGAGGTTAACATTGACATCATGTGAACACGCTTGGCCAATAAAACATCCACAGACTTTCCGTAACTGATATTTGCATTGTAATTGATATTGTAAATTTTCAGCGGTTTTCATTTCCATAGGTTCCTCGTGTTACATGGTTGCCAACGCACCACTTCTGAAAGATCCTCTGGACTTTGACTCAATCTGATGAATCAACAGGCTGAAGATAACAAACTGATCTCTGACCAACTGCACATGAGATGGCTGTAGTTAATGACCTCTTGTGTAAATTATAGTGAGTTTTATTACCTATACAGGCTTATAGGAAGGCATTCAAATTACATGCATTCATCCTCTGCCTTTAGCCAACGGGAGCTGCTTGGAGGACAGACAGTAACCTAACAACATGCACGGCAGTGAGGGCGAGCAAAGTGCACGTCTTAAACGTTCAAGTAGCTCAAACGAGCCAAGTTTAGCACCGGAGAGCGGATACTGTGGGTTCAACAGCATCAAATTACAGAGGTGTGGATCAGAGACACAGCTGTGGCGTCTTCTGCAGCTCCACTGTAAATACTCACACATGGAAGTGCGTTTCACAGGCACAAACAACATATTTACAATGTATTCCGATTACACCTCAGACTGAGTAACAGCTTTAGATGAAATCAGTAAGAGAACTATGTCTTCCTGATGTCCTGTGAACACAGTTTGTCCACATGTTTGTGTACAAACAGACGCAAGAGAATATTTGAGAGTCACCTTCTTGAAGAGGACAACGCTGTCCTTGGACACTTCAAACTTGGAGTAAATGGCATCGCTGGAGGTCTTGGCGAAGGGAATGTCATCTATGGCCTGAGCTGCTTTTTCATAGGCCTGGGCACCAGCAGACTCTGCATCCTAAAAGACAAACAGCAATCCTCTGATTGAAACTTGCAGTAGCTTCAACCTCTGCTTTGATTGCAACACGACAATATATGTATATTTTTAAAGGAAAGGCAGGAATTAGGACTAATCTTCTGCTTTTAGAGATGATACCGTAAACACATTTCAGTTATAGAGATCCGAATCGCACCTTGAAGAATCCGATGACTGCCACCTCATTATCAGCGATCAGAGACTCTGCGTCGGTGACCTCATTCAGGGTGGCGACGGCGGGCCCTGTGCGCTTCTTCAGCCAGTTGACGATGTCATCCGCCTGCCTGCCAGCTGAAACAAAACAGTAATTCAGGCTTTTTAGTTTGGATTTCAATAGAAATAGCTGATCTTGAGTGGGGGGGAAAATGGGTACATGAATATTAATTTGAAAAACATCTATGTGCCTGCCTCTTCTTTGCCCACCTAGTTGAACCCGAGCTACGAGTCAGAGCAGTGCTAAATTTCATTACATTTAGATGAGCTGTTAGAATATTGTTGAAAGCAGTTTTGTAAGAGCCAAACCGTTACCCAAACACAGTCTAACTTTAACCAGCAACAGTCTTAAACAAAATGAAGCCAACACCAGTGCTAAATACCATCAGTTCCTCGACTGGCCATTAAAGGCTCCATTAATTCCCATAAACGTCCAACTTCACAATACACAAAAAAGGCCCGTCAGTAAAGTTTCAGAAATTTACATTTTCATAAATCTTACATGACACAAATTACCTGGGATCTGTGTCTGTGCAGCGCACCTGTACGTTTTTATGAAGGCAGCTTGTCAACAATGAACACTAGCATCAGCTGATTACGTGGCACTCTACCATCTCAACCAAGCATGATTATAAATAAAAATAATATACCAGCAAACAAAATACCAACTTTACATTGCATGCATGTTTTTGTATTGGGGACATAACCTACAGTCTGTGTATAAAAACACGTGCATATTTTATTTAATTTGTCCTTTTTGGCCTGAATTTGTTTTCGTTACAGCAAACCACTCACGTCATCAAGAGTTTTAAGAAAGGTGCAATTGCATGCTGAACAGGGACAATCACATTTTTAAAGAGTTTATTCTCACAATCACCTCTGTATCCCCAAAAACATTAGTAACACTATGCCTAAAAATTCAGTGCACCAATTAGTTTTAAGTACAAAACTATTTAAAAAGCACCAATGGATCAGGCAGACCTTGAAATTTTTGGGGGGCGTGAGATTGAAGTGAATTTGCACAGCACTTCCTGTGGTCACACGTAACACACGGAGGCAACCGACTCACTTTATGGGTGTGAACATTTAAGCGCCTTTGCCAGTTAAAATTTTTGCACTTCTGCAATTTCTGAAACCTAACTGCTCTTTACAACTTCAACTCAGGCTCAGTCGTTTCCCCTTTCATATTCAAGTACCTCAGCAGTTTAATCACCACACAATGATTGAAAAATATAAAACTGTACGCCACATTTGTGAGGCCGTTAAAACATGTTTACTTTCTGTGGGTTTTACTTAAACTGGACTTAAAAGAGGCTGGACCTGTGATGCAACAGCAGTTTCACTATGAAAACGATGAGGCGATTCAGCACGTAGTCTTTATGCAGCACTTTGAGGTTTCAGGCAGTGCGTGGGAGGCGGCTTTTTTTTTTTAAAGTCAGAGTAGTCGTTTCCACAAAAGCACTTCCCAACCTGCTCTCTTCTCCTCCAGCTGAAAACTGAGTCAGGCCAGCAGAGGAGACGTGAAGAAATGCACATACCTCGACCACGTCCCAGAGGCAGCGTGAGGGGAACGTGCGGAGCAAGGCCCGCCCACTGCCCGTCTAATGCAGCCGATTGGCTGGCTCATGTTTAGGCTGCTGTGCAGATCATATTACTTAGGAGTCACTCGGGCCCGGCTTCAGCAATTTAATCTAAACCCCTAACCCTGTAATAACATCATTTTTATGACATAATAGTCAGTCACTATGCTCAGACAGAACTTAAGATTGCATCATTTCAGAGGCAAGACCAATTCATCAAAGAGCATTGAAGGAGAAAAGTCACAAAGCAGCAATGCACCATCAGCTCAGTATTTTAGCACCAGCTGAGAAACATGATGAATGATGCTAAAATAAATACTATAAAAGTAGATGTGTAGATGTGATTCTTGCTAAAGCTAAAAAATAAATAAATAAAGTGAAAGTCAACAGTTTCTAAAACTACTACAAGCTACTTTCAGGTGCTCCCTTATTCACAGGAGATCGTCACAGCGGGTAACTCTGCACGTTTGACAGATTTTTACACCGGTGCCCTTCCTGAAGCAACCCCCAGGGGATTGGTGTCTCCTCCCAATACTACAAAGACAAGTATTGTAGATGTGTAACAAAGGATAAACTTCAGATTTCTCATCAGTTATTCCCAAAGTGTGTAGTTCATATAAATTTCATCATGAGGCAGAAATTAAACTAAAGGATGAACGTTTAGGATATCAGTTTGTGTTGTGCTGTTTCTATTATACTGCATGTAAAACAGGTCGGTGGAATGAACCAAATATTCATACCAATTTATCTTCTTCACATTTAATTAAAGTATTCAATTATATATTTATGTTTTTTCTGGTTGTTGACACTTCAGAAAAACTAAAAACAATTGAAATAATAAATCTCTCCACATGAAACTATGATACGACCATCTGGTTTAACCACAGGATGATTAAAATTTACTTTAAGAGTCCTGCAGCTTGCCATCCTTTATGAGTCAGCTACTGTTAATTAAAGCTGATGTTTCTGCTTAAATATGAAAAATGATCATGTGATGGATGAATCAGGAAGGACATTGTGTAACTGATAAGACTCGATCAGGAAGCTGACGTGGAAGTTTGTCATCTTTCCATAAGTCCATCCTTCCCCGAGCTGACGGGGACCTATGCAAGTAGTTGACTAGATGACTAAACGTTACTGCACTCACTACACTTAAATTATTCTTGTTTTATAAACAGCATGGATGTAGACTTCTTTCTACGAGGGCTCTGGTGATCCTACTCCAGAAATGTTTTAATCCACCGTTCTGTTTTATATTAGGCCGTTTGCGTATTTTGATTTGGCAGGAATCCTGCTCGTGTGTGTATACGACACCTGTTCACAGCAATGAAACTTCCTAATTATTTAACAAATTTTGGCTTTTATTAGCTTGTTTATGCAACATTTCTACTCTTGTACAAAAGATCTGAGCCTTCCTTGTGTCTGTGTTTTGGTTTAACTTTTAGAAATAATGTTCTTCTGATGTTATCAAGTCTGAAAACAAGGATAGGCTACATTTAGCATGGGGGCCACAAACAAGAATACCTGTAAACCCCCAGAAACAGTCACTTATAACTTAATTGGCTTTGACCTCTGAAAAAGTCCCAATGCTGGAGCTTCTGTTCCTTTATGTTTGTCATCCTGCTAGAACAGAGGCAGTACAGACACTGATAACCAAAGCAGATTCATGACGGTCATCGAGTACAGACTCACTGCTGAAGGAAACGAGATGCTTTCTCGTTTTAATAATCATTTATGCTCGCTGTTATAGTGCGAGTAGCCGCTGCAGTATGCTCCTTAATGACACGTGTCACCCCCAAGGTAATATGTCCCTTGGTATAGTCTGAATCTCTGAACTTTAGTACAGATATAATTTAGAAATGGACACAATCACCTCTGTCTTTAATCCAGCTGCAGTGGCACAAAATGCCAAGTTACAAAGGTCGAGAGGGCCACGACCAGCTGAAACGGCAGCTTGACAGCGTGTGTATGTGAATAACTCAGTGTTAACCGTTTAAATGCTTCCACCCCCTCCCCTCACTCCTATTTTAATTACTTGGAAATCAGCAGCCAGAAACAACTATGGTCCACCCCAATTTTTAAACTAAAACTTATGAATGAAACGCATCCATCCCCACTCACCTGAGTACTCTTTGGGAGATTCCTTGTCTCCACCCTTGAAGAACTTTATGGTGGGGTATCCCCGGACGCCGTACTCTTGGGCGAGTTCTGTTTCCTCTGTGGCGTCCACTTTAGCCAGGCGGATGTCTGAACTCTCTGCCTTCAGCATGCCAGCAGCCTTGGCATACTCTGGAGCCAGGGCCTTGCAGTGACCGCACCATGGGGCATCTGAGGAAACCACACAGAGAAAGGTTTGTATTGCTACCGAGAATGATATCAGATCATAATGGTGGAAAACAAAAATGTGACAAAGAACAAAAGACCACATGAGAATTTGTATTAATCAGCAAATTAAAAAGCTACATTCATCCAAACTATCCATCGGCCATTTCCGCATCACCTTCTGTCCTTGGGGATGATTGATAAGATTTAATTTGTAGTCAGTTCTGATTATAGGTTCAGTTCTTTAGAGAATATTTTACTGACGCCTCAGTGCTTCTGTGATGAAAACTATGTAGAGACTGTAGAAAGTCTATTGAAATAGGACTTGGATGTTCAAAAGCTCAACTGCAATGAGCCTGATGTCTTTTTGCAAAATTGTTGCTGTCAGAAAACGACAGCAGCACTGATGAAAGTGCTCGAGTGCCTGGAGGCATTCGATCCTGATTGATAGGACACTCCAAAGTGGTTCTGAATTTCCATCCCCATTTCATCTCTTGGATCCAGCTTCACAAATTTGTACAATTTGATTTTTGCTCAAGGATGGTGTGTGAGTGGGATTAAAGTATTTGAGTCTCCCTTTGCTTGGCACAATGGGATAATAAAGAGGTTTTCCTAAACAATCAATTCTGTTTATCATCATTTAAACAAAAAAACAAACATGGCCAATATAGTGTCCTGTTATTCTATAGTGAAAATATCTGAATGTTTTAGAGCAACTTAAAGTGAAATTAGCAGCTTTCTTAAAGGATGCTTGTACTTTTGATGATTCCCTTAAGGATCCATAATATATCTGTATGTGGATAAGGAGGGTAGGTTGGTGGTTCAATCCCTGACTCCTTCAGTCTGTATATTAAACATCCTTAGACAAGATACAGAAATCAGAGTTAAGACTGTGTGAGAGTGCCTGACTTAGTGTGGCTCATAGTAAAAAATACTTTGAATGCCCAATTAGAAGGCACCATTGAAATATCACTAATTTACCAAAATAAAAAATAATGAAACGGAGGTGTGTGTGTGTGTGTGTGTGTGGGGGGGGGGGGGGGGGGGGGGGGGGGTTATTGCAAGAGAAAAACCTTTTCCAATATTAAAGTTGCACATTTTAATGTTTCCAGGATTAAAATAATAATAATAACAACTTGAAGACTAAGATCAGATAATCTTAGATTATAAAGACAATTTTGCTGAAGAACAAAACCTTGTGTGTGCCTCTCTCCTCTTGTTTCACGTTCAGTCGCGAAGTGTACTTATACACTTGGAACCGATAAACCTGCTTATCAGAAAGGCCACGTCAACTAATGACCTCATTTTTTAAAACGTATTGACAAAGAACTAAACTTCCTTGTACCACTCGGGTCATTACAAACACACACAGTTGAACTTTTGTGAAGTACACGTCAACCTAGCTCCATGCACGCAGAGATCCCGCCCAGCTGAGGAGGACGTGGGCAAACAAAGCCCTTCATCCCTCCCATCCCGAGAGCCGACTAGTCCAATCAGCTGTCACACACTTTGTGAAAGAGGTCAACAATCAGACAAAAGTGAAGCGGGACGGGCCTGCAAAGCCCAAACTAACCAGTTTAATAAGCCAATTCAATCGGGAAATGAATTATCAGGAGGTGCAAGAAAAGCGAAAGCTACCGCATGAAACCGATCGAAACCTATCTTGACCCATTTATCTGCTCTCCACCATCCCAGCTTTCCTGCATTTTACAATTTGGCGACTCAAATTAGGGGGAAATTTTGTATTAATAAAAAAAACCCACCTTATTAAAAAAAACTCGCTATATTTCCCCGATTATAAGATACGCTAAATACTCAGAACTAACACAGACTTCTCTAACTTCAGAGAAGACTCACTGCCTTTTGCTATGTGCACAGCAACTTCCTCAGACACCCCCAAAGGCCCAATTTGAGGCGTGCAAAAAACCCCTTTGTGGCCTTAATAATGCTCTTAAAGCAACAGATGTATCTTAAGTACGGCACTGCACAATTTCTATACAATTCACCAGAGATAAAGCTAATTTAAGGAAATACTATATTCGCACAGATGTTACAAACTGGTTGAGGTTTGCAGAAAATAAATCTGAGGGTCACAGCCAAGTTTTGCCTCCGCGGCAGAGTCCCGTTACACTTCGGTGTTAGCTTGACTACTTTTACCATCACAGCGAGAAAACAGCCCGATGATCAAGGCTCTCTGTTTCATTAAAGGAATAACTACAGCAGCTCTGTAGCTCGGTGAATTACAGTCACGCATGAACGAAAAACCAAACCCAACGTCGGTGAGTTAGCTAACCAGCAGCAACTTATCTCAAGTGTCAAAGTTTAATGCTAACATTATGTCAGGCTTAACTCGGCTAGCTTAGCTCTGCACGAGCTGAGACCGCAGCGGGAGGCTTAGCTTGAGCTGGAGACCTTTTAAAAGCAGTCAGAATCACTTACAGAACTCAACCAGGATGTTGGGGTGAGCCTGGAGAGCCTCGTCGAAGTTACTCTTCTTCAGCACCAGGACATCTTCTTCCTCGGCTATCTCAGCGTTGATGGCCACAGCCAGTGTGCAGAAAATCAGAAACTTCAACATCGTCGCCGTCGAGTTTTCTTCCCTAAAATAGACGAAAGGTTCAGACGAGCTCGGCTACGGCTGTGGTGGAGGAACGGGTGTTAGTTTCAGGTCCGTTTCCCCTCGTTTAAGGTTGGGAGAGTAGCTGGTATTTTGTGTCTACCGCTACTAACGTGGCAGTGCACGCAGAAACCGGAGGGTCAGGCGTAGTGCGCATGCGCCTTTATGAGGCAGAAAGCAGTTCGTGTTGAATTGTGACTGGATCGCAGCGGGCTGCACCTGGAAGTGAAAGAGAGGCGCTCCCTGCACACATCAGTCCGCCGAGAGCAGGAAAACTGGATGGGAAGCTTT
The DNA here is from genome assembly GCF_057381845.1 of Rhamphochromis longiceps. Classification (NCBI taxonomy): domain Eukaryota; kingdom Metazoa; phylum Chordata; class Actinopteri; order Cichliformes; family Cichlidae; genus Rhamphochromis; species Rhamphochromis longiceps. The sequence goes on along the minus strand of NC_140562.1, from coordinate 42,783,699 downwards.
TAACTGCCCACACTTTTTAAACAGGGAAACAAACTCAACTATGTAATCATATTTTATAGATTTACTTTATTAGAGCACATTACAGCGCACGAACCACGAGTGCAATATGTGAAATACAGTATAGTGAAACATCGGAATTCACTGAATGCCTTTTCTTTTTTTCGGCTCTTGGCTGTGGGGTGAATATGAGTGTAAACTGATGCAACCAGCTGGGGGTTGGAAACTGGGTATTTGCAAAGAGGACAGAGCAAAGTCTGAATGACTAACGCTTATCTGCCACACTGATTTTTACATTAACACCTCCATTGCAGCCTGGTTTGACAACAAAACTGAACAAATAAACGGAACTTTCTGTACTCACTCTGGATAATCCCCAGAACGCTGTGTCAATAGTTGGTGAAAGGGAAATCTGGTGGGATGGTGCTACAGAAATCTTTGCAATACACATATTTTAAACCAAATAAAACCAAAACTGCTGCGATGGTGAGATACAGGCATACATGAGAACATTACTTGTGAAAATCAGTCATTTGAGAAAATTTTAGTGTATGTTTTACAACCTTCTTTACTAAGAAGTCAGGACACACTGTAAAATGTCAAGAAAAGTGCAATGTGATTATCTGTAAATTATCAAAAGCCCTTTAGTTGATTCAAACCAGATGAAAGACAATGTTTAAAGTGAGAAGTGTTCTTTTTTTCAAAAATCATGCTATTAAAAAAAAAATCCAACAAAACATTTTAAATATGTTATGAGGCATGTTTACCACTGTGTTGCATCACTGCGTTCAGGAACGGATGGACATCAGTTCCTGGAGATTCGAAGCCAAATGTTTTCACATTTTTCAGGGCATCTTAATTCATATTTATTGCTCTATAGTTGCAAGCATGCAGTTTAAAACCCAGACACTCTCTTTTATTGAATATGTGCAGAATGAAGTTTTGCATTGTCTTCCTGAAAAGGTGTCATCTAGATGAATGCCATTATATGTGGTTGCAAAACCTGTATGTATTGTTCAGCAGATTTAGTGCCACGTGTACTAATGCATCCGCAGTCACAGATACTGGTTGTTGAACTGTGTGCTAGTAACAAGCTGGATAGTTTATCCAGCTTGTTACTATATATATATATATGTCAGCTCATCTATATATATACTATATATAGATGAGCTGACATGAGCATTAAAAACAACCTACTGTAGAATAAAATATTAATATAATTATTGTGACAAAACAAAACTGGCTCAGAGGGTAAAGCATGCACCATTGAAAAGGGGAAGTAGGTAAAAAATAGAAGAAAAAAAAAGAAAATGACATAAAAATAACAGCCTAAAGATTGTAGAAATTTGTGTTCACTTTTTTTAAGTATTCATTTTGTAGTTTTAAATGAGTATTCCTGAAACACTGCTACGATTTCCACCGCAGAATAAAGTGTGTTTTCAGTGCAGTTCTGGCTGAGGGCCTGAACATCATGGCCAGTTAGAAAAGTTAACAGGGAATCTATACGAAATTGCCACAATAAACTGGTGAAATTGACATTACAAACCTTTTCCTGAAGTTTTTGTAAGTGCTCCCTGTTGGTAGTCAACATTGGAGTTACATGATTTTTGTCTTAGCAGCACAGATGAGTTCACTAGGAGGAAACATCTGCTTCAGACATTCATCTTTATGAGCTCCAAGCAGACATTTTGGGGATTCTTAAAAGAATATAATGGCCAGACTCCTTCAAGCTGACGGTTACTGCAACAGTTAAAACCAATAACCGCTGGTTACAACCAAGATTGCACATCGTGTCAAACCTTGATGGGCTACAGCAGCAGTAGACCACACCAGCTGCCACACATGTCAGCTAGGAACAAGAAACTGAGGCTAAAATTCACATGGGCTCAACAAAATTGCCAGACTGAAAAGACTTTGCTTGATCTGCTGACTTGCGATTTGGATGGTAGGGCCACATTTTTCATGTAAACAACATGAACGGAGGGATCCATTCTGCCTTGTATCAATAGTTAGGGCTGAGTATTATTTAAACTCAACAGCGTCCCTGAGTATTGTTGCTCACCATGTCCATCGCTGCATCACCACAGTGTATTCATCTTCTGATGACTGCTTCCAGCACGATAACACACCATGTCACAAAGCTTAAACTTAAAGTGTCCCAACTTTTTTGGAAACAGTGTTGAATTTGCTAGTATCAGTAATTAATAACCATATTTTAAATATTGGCATTAACAGGATTATTTTTAAACTATCATTTCAACTTGGTGCTTTTTTAAACAAAGAGACAATGCTTGGTTAACTGGCAGAATTTAGACCTTTACTTGAGAAAGCCACTGAAAAACTGTGTTACTGCAGCTTGAGGCACAAACAACAAATGCTGCTGAGGACAAAGAGAAAGTTAAAAAGTTCAAGAATATACGCAGGACACTGTGGCATGTTTTTATCACAGAGAGCGAACTTCATCTGCAGGTCACTTCGAATATTTTACATAAACAGATATGTTCATGGCACCACAGGGTTTTTTGGATATACTATATGTTGCAGGTGTCTGTGCAGTATAATATATGAATGATTCAGTGAGGAACGAGAAAAGCAGTTCAGCAGGTATAGTCGGTGCTTATGTTTGGAAACACAGCGGGGCAGGTTCGACTGGTGGAGGTTAAGAAAACATTTTAAAAAGAGGGTGCAGCCAATTCTGCTGAAACCATAACGCAAACAGTTAAAGATTAGGAAAAATAAATATGTGCACACAATCAAACAGGCAGCACGTGTAGTTTTCTTATTATAGGTCACCACTCGCTTGGTTAGACTCCCAGATTGCTAAAGCAATGACATAACTGTCACATCTTCTATCACAGTAGCTACAGGCACACGTTTATTTTATACAAAGCTGGTACTTATTTGAGGCCAAACTGAAATACATAACCCATTCAAATGCAGAATAAATGAACATCTGGTGGTGAGTAAGCACATAAAATGTAACAATGTGGAACATTATATCTAAATTATAGGGTCTTTCATAGCTCAGACTGTCTCTGATAGAGAAGAGTAAATTGGTAAACCACTCACAACTTCACAACTTCCACCAGTAAAGGATTTCATTAGGAAGTATCAGTGTTGTCGAAAAAAGACGTGATCCAGAAGTATTTAATGTCTGGGGACTCAAAAACACAAAGAGACTGGTGTTTAACCCCATAAACACCCTGAATTTTTCAAATGTTCACATTAAGAACACTCCCACATTTGTTCTGTAACAGGGCCTCAGCAGTAAGTCCCTAATAATCAACTTTGGCAGAAGTTTGAGATTAAAATAAGTAATCTTGTCCCCATCGCTGCGTTCGAGTGAGAGTTTTAAAACTGCTGCAAAAATAAATTTCATTCTAATTAAACAGAAGTGTATGTTTGACAGTAGATGTAATGGTTCTAACGGTGATTCAGTGATACTGACACATGCCACTGGTCCTAAACCGTTTCTAAAAAAAGAAGGAGAAGCAGCACAACAATTCTGCACTCATTTAGTCACAGTAATACAAGCAGGAGCAATAATCATGCCACACTCTGGAACCTTCGAAACAGGGTGGCAGGTTGACTTTTGATAACAGATATGACCTGATACTGCACCTCCAGTGTGGAAACAGTCAAAACAACACAAGCTGATATAAGCTGACAGACTATAGTCTATATATGGACCTAGATCCAAAAATATTAGATTCTAAAAGACTTATAATAAACCTTGATAGCTTAATTTTTTACTGTTAAAGAGTCATGTCAAATAAAAATTGCATTAGAAACAACTTACAGGACTACACATAATAAGATGACTCATGATGACCAAGGCAAAAGTCAGAACATTATCCAGACTGGCTGATGTGAGGAGCCTCTTTATGCCGTAATATTCAGCTCTATCAGAGCTTTCAGAAAAGTCACTTTCGCAGTTTTATTTTCTGACATGCTTACGTAATCGCTGTTAACGCCTCTAAGTTTCCTCAGAGCTCTCTATCTGATAACCGATGAACGTGGGATTAGTTCCCTTCTGTCAGTGACCGCTCATGTTTTTCTAGTTTCTAAAAGTAGAATGGGAGGCAGAGCCTTCAGGGATCAGACCCCTCTACTCGGAAACCAGCTCCCAGTCAGGATTCAGGAAACAGATGCACTCTTTACTTTTAGGATCAGGCTTTAAACTTTTCTTATATTCTATTTTGACGCTGTCACCATTCATATATTTACAATGTTATTATTTACTAAGCCAGCATTTTAATTGCAGACATTTATCCACATTTGCAAACAAAAGAAAGAGTTAGATGAAGTACAGGCGCAGCTGCTTAGGCTGCAGCTGGGTGAGGCTCGCGAAAAATATAATGCGAAGAAAAAAGAACCGAAAGAACTAAATAAGACTATAATGGTGGCAAGGCCTCAGCCCGATCCTGTGCCTGACTGGCCAAATCAGGATCCAGGTCTCTACCCTGACGATCGTTGGCCCGCCAATGCACCAAGGCAGCGTCAACCAGTGGGGAATTGGGGGACCGGTGGACCGCAGAGAGGGCGTGGTGGATCCGTGAGGGGAGGACAAAGGGCTCGGAATCCGGGGAATCCTGGCAGTGTGTCTTAGACTGCGTGTCTGAGATGTGGAGCAGAAGGACACTGGGCCCGGTCTCCCACTGCACGAGTCACTCAGAGACATTTTCTCTTTCACATACAGAGGCCGGAAATTTAGGTACACACGCCTACCACAAGGCTTTGCACTCTCACCAGGAATTTTCAATCAGGTGTTGAAAGAGGCATTGTCCCCATGTCAACTGCCAGAGGGCTGTACATTAATACAGTATGTTGATGATCTTCTTATTGCAGCCCCGTCAGCAGCGGCCTGTACGGCAGCATCGCTCGTGGTGTTGAACAGATTGGCGGAGTGTGGCTTCAAAGTGAGCAAAGAAAAACTGCAGTTGGTCCGGCCAGAGGTAACATTCCTGGGCCGGGTGATCGCACACAGATCAGTGGGGTTAATGAACACACACAGAGACCAAATTCTGACACATCCAAAACCAAGAACTGTGAAGGAGTTGCTTTCCTTTCTTGGCTTGACAGGTTACAGCAGGCAGTTCATTCCGAACTATGCGGGTAAAACTGCCCCTTTAAGGGACCTGATCAAGAAAGTTGGTGTCCGAAATCTGAAGGCTGAGTTGCCTTGGACGCCGGACACAGAGACAGCGTTCATTTCGCTAAAACAGGATTTGTCAAGAGCCACAGATCTGGCCACACCTAACTATGATGAGGCATTTTATCTTGATGTTTCAGAAACAAAGGGAGTTGTGAATGGTGTGTTGTTTCAGAAAAAAGGGGGAGGTAGGGATGTACTTATGTATGTCAGCATAAGACTTTCCTTTTTATTAAAGCTGATGTTAGTGTTGAATCAGGTGACCCTGAACTGTCTCTTAGTTTCTGCAGAACTTCCCATGATGCACTGAGCACTTCTTCACTCACCTCTTTCGATTCCTCAGATGTTGATACATTTCTCTACACCTTACTGGTCACTGCAGATGGCTGTCCCTCGCTGAGCCTGGCTCTGCTGGAAGTTTCTTCCTATTAAAAGTGAATTTTTCATTCCCTCTGTCGCAAAATGGTTACTCATAGGGGTTCATTTGATACCTGAGGTTTTCTCCAGAATCCTGTACAGTATAAAGCACTTTGAGGTTACTGTTGTTGTGATTTGGTGCTATATAAATAAACTCGATTCAGTTTCCTGGCAGCAAGCCTTTCTGACTAGAGCAGTAATGTTTGAGCATATTAGTATTCATCCATAACCCTCTTCATTCATCCATGCATCTCAATTATCACGCAATTATGAAGTGACACCCACAATTTATGGATTATGTTAACCCACAGTATTTGTATACGAGGAAGTGACTGCAGGAAACAGTGGACTGTCCGGTCAATATTTCAGGAGGATAAAAGATTCAGTGTGTGCTAAAGCAGTGATACTGGTTAAACAAATACTGAATACACAAAGCTTTTCAGTGTCTAACCTCTCACCTTTAAATTTTGTTTCCTATAAGGAAAAAGAGGCTTTCCTGTTCATTCTAAATACAATCACTGAACAGCTGAACAGCTTTTTTGCCCGCTTTGAGTCTCAAACACAGCAGTCAGCCACACCACGCCAGTGACCACCACAACCCACACCAGCCTCTAATAACTCCCCACTTATTCTTGAGACACAGGATGTGATGTCACACCTCTGTGCAGTGAACCCCAGGAAGGCTGCAGGTGGAGTACCTGGGAAGGTGCTCAAGGAATGTGCCTCGCAGCCAGCACAGGTCTTCACTGACATCTTCAACCTGTCTCTGGAACAAGCCGTTATCCCATCGTGCTTGAAATCTGCCATAATCATCCCCATCCCCCAAAAAGTCACCCATAACCAGTCTCAATGACTTCCACTCAATTGCACTAACCCCTGTCATCAGTAAGTGTTTTGAGGAACTGGTTCTGTGGCACACTGTAGCCTACTACTACCCCTACTGCTCATTACGCTGCTCCTTGGACTTTAGCATGAACTCATGTCCGTGTTTAAATTGTCGGTGCTCAAACTGTCTGTCTGTGTCACTCCGGTATTGTGTATTTTTTTTATTTGTATGATTATTTTATTGTATAGCTTATTAAAATGTGCTGAGTATATGTGCACTTTTACAGAGCTGCTTTTAATCTTGCTATACTGTGTATAATGACGATAACGGCTTTCAACTTCAACTTCAGTCCACACGTGTCCTGAGCTCGAGCTGGCGGGCTGAAGCAGCGTGACAGTTTGTCACGTTCACACTTGGTTTGGCCACATCCTGAAATCTGTCACATCAGAAACACCAAAACATCTTTATGCCAAGTTAGGATGAACTTCCTCACAGCTTTACTACACGATGTAATGAAACCATACAGAGGTTCTGTTAATAAAAATATCAGTTGACAAATAAAGGTTACATTCCAAATCTGGAGAGTTAGTGTTTGTTGATATTTCTGTTACTCTTACATCTACAGTCATGTGGAAAAAAACCCACCCCATCAGTTCCTAAGTTTCACATATAAGTACAATACTTTAGCTTGTAACACCATTTGAAATAATCAGCGTGGAGGAATTTGGTCCCACTCTTGTTTCAGTTCATTGAAGTTTGTGGGTATTCATTCACGCACAGCATTTCAGTCAGTGTGATGTCTGCACTTTAACCGGGTCACTGCAGCACCTTGATTCTGGTGATTCCTGGTATTCCTCTTTGGCAGAAAGGTCCAGACGCCAATCTACCAAGAACGTCTGCTTTGATAACTTAATCAAGTGTATTTGATTATCAGCTGCTGCTTTCCCTCTTGATTCCTATGGAAGCAGTAAGGACATAAATGTTCACACACCGCTTCTATTTTTTGGCTCAGCTTTTGCTAAATAAATGATGACGTGGTGTAAAATGCTATGTTTCCTGACTTTTAGGACCTGCTCAGGTGTACATGATTTCTTTATCATGTCTCTCACATGACTATAACTGTTAGTTTCCACCTCGTGTGCAGCTAGCTTTCATGGAGGGGCAATCAGTTTATTTTATCAAGGTCAGTTTTTTAAAGGCAAATACTGCCCTCACTGACTGTTAGCGCTCTAAACTTAATTTACTTTTTTTTATCATATGTTTAACTTTTATGTGATCAGGCCAGACGGCCCTGAATTGTCTGCTTTATATGATAATCACAGCAATTCATGGAAGATTCAAATAAAATCGCATGTCTGCATGCATATTTATAAATAGTGTGGGTTTCATGTAACTATAAGGTTGGCAAAGAAAAGATAGAAGTCTTTGAAGGTTAAAACATTCAACGGTCACTTCAACATTAGATACAAGCACACAGTGGAGCAAATATTCATGTAATAAGATGAAGGTTATGGGGTACTGTCTGGCAGAGCAAATATGTGTGTGTTTGAGTGTGTGTATGTTTACTTGGCTATTAAAAAAAGGTATGAAAGACACCCCAGAATGTGCTGAAGTACTCCAGCGTTAGAGCAGATGGTTAAACAAACTCAAGTCATATGAGAGTCAGTTGGTTTTAAACACAACTAACTGCCTGGACCCACAGATCCAAAAACATGTGAACCATTACTGGGCCAGAGCACAGCAGAGGATGCCAACACTCAGCTGCAGTTGGTCTGATTCAGATGGCTGATTCGGGGGAGTTTGATTTGTTTGGTATATCACTGATATTACTAATGTCACTAGCCTGGCTGTAGCTCAGCAGGTAGGTAGAGCAACCTTCTACTAATAGGGAGCTCTGTGATTTGCTCGTCGGCTCCAATCTCAATGCCAAAGTGTCCTTGGGCAAGATGAACCTTAATTTGATGATGCATTCATTAAGGTAGGAAGGTTAGAGAGAAAACACTTTGGCATAGAAAAAAGTGCCTCTAGGAATGAGTGAGTGAATGAAACAAGTTGTGGGAAGCACTTTGACAGCTTAAGTAGAGTAGGACAGTGCAATATAAGAACCAGTCCATTACTTTCTGGTATTGTGGCAATACTGCTAACAACAGGTGAGTACTGACATGTCTAGAATCATATTAGCAGTCATTTAGTGTGGCTTTATACTTATAAGTTGAATATTTACTCTATTTTTAGTTTGATCTAGATTCAAGAAAATCTTGGCTTTATAGCTGCTAAGTCCTGAAACAGGGTCACCAAAACATAACACACACATAAGCTCCAGAAGTGCTTCTGCCTTCTCTGGGACTGAGGTCATTTAAGATGGTCTGAGATGAAGTGAAAAATTATCATATAGTCAGATTAATTAAAATTAGAAATTTTGAAAATCAAGTCCTGTTTGTAAGGTTTATTGTTCCCATTTTAAACAGCATTCCTGCATTTTCAGGAAGTGGCGTGTAAGATCATTCCTTGAGTAAATGCTCTTAGTTCCAATAGTTTATACTGTACACTCAGCATATACTGCAGCTGATAACATAACAGTGTTGAACTGGATGAGCAGTTGTGGATAAGCTTAAATCACAGAACTGGAAAGATGTGAAGAGGCAAAGTGAAAATGTGATTGTTCGTATGGTTGACTGCAGCTGGAAGTTCAGTAATAATCATGACAAACAAAGCAGGAGGACACGATGAAAGATGAGGAGACTCTGATGGAGGTTAACCACGCTCACGCTCACGGTTCGGCCATTTAGCTGAAGCCGTGTCATTAAAACTTAATGGTATTTTAATAAGGAGGTTTGCAGAGGCAGAGAGAGATGACAGTTCATCTTTAAATATATTCATTTAAAAAAAGAAAGGAAAGTCCAATGGCAGTTACCATGACAACAGCACCTGTGAAGGCCCTTTGAGCCGCTGAGGTTACTGGAAGAGGACATTTGATTAAAGGGACCTCTGACTCTGACGTGGGTTTATAATCAAAAAAGCGGATGATGATGTCATGGCAAAATTACTGATATGTTCCGTTTCTAATGGATACGATGTGAGAGGATGTTTAAATGTAACTTTAAGTGAGATGGTAAACAACAATGTGTCATTTCCTCCACAGTAGAGGTGTCAAACATGAGGCCTAGATGCCAGAATCGGCTGGAAAAGACTCCAATCCGGCCCGCTGAAACCAGTAATCACTTATTTATTTCTATATAATAAGATGCAAGGCTTTGGGGTGCTGTGCGTTTGTGGCGGATAGCTTAAATTTTGTATTTTAATCAATTTTACAGCTTGTCCTATTGATAAGGAGCTCCCCCACACCAAAGTAAAGTCCCTGTTTTCACCATCTACAACTGAAATTTCAGATTATTTTAATGAGCTACCAGAATGTTTTCTGTAATTTTACACATTTATTTCTTACAATTTAAACCCAAAGAGTCACCCTGACAGAATGACCTGACCACCAAACATCCCAGCTCCCAGTCTGATAATGCATAAATAGGAAATATCTCGATGCGCTGAAGCTCCATAAAGAATCTGCTGGCAGTGCATAACCACCAGAAACATCAGATCCACAGTTTTCCTGGAAAACAATGTTAAGTCTGTAGTTTTAATGTGGAAGCTGATTGGTTTAAGATTATTTTCCCACAAATATGGAAAGAATCAGTTCTGTGTTATTAATGAGAAACAGATAATAGCATATTTTTGGTTGAAGTCCTCAGTGGAACAGTTGAAGTGTATAAAGATGTCAGCGTTTTTTGTTTTTCCCAGATTCATTTCAAATGATGTTTTTCAATTTAAATTAAATGTATGCCTCAGTACTTTAAACTATTATAAGGTTTGGCTGGTACAGATCTTAAATCTTTTTATTATCTTTTTATTAAATTATTTATATTGAGAGAATGTGTTTTCTAATTTAATCCAAAAGATAAAAACACCCTGGGCAATGTTGTCACAGGTCTCATAAAAACCAGTCACAAAATAATTATCCAGCCATCATAACACTTGGGCAAGCAACATACCCTATGTATGTAAAATGAGGCTATCCAGAAAGCCAGCAACGTGCGTCACAAGCCTGAATATCAGTGCTACCAGTAACATAACAAAATGCATCCTGGTGTAAAATCAAAACTAGATGATTTAAAACATTCTTAGAGTCTAAACTACTGCCTGCGTTTCCGGATTCAAATGTGCAAAGCGCCAGATTTGATACAATTGTTCTGAACTTCACATGAAGTTTTTCATTTTCTACAACAAAGATTAAAACAAACAAACAAACTGTATTATACATATGCAGAGTCATGCAAGCTACAAAGTGATGCTTGCGATATACACACAGGCCCTTTATCTGCAGAGCACTTCTACTTTTGCTTGGTGACCTTGCATAAAAAAGATCACACGGACTTTCTTTTTTAGTGCCACATCATCCTTATGCTGATTTACCAATACACTCGTTTTTCACTTTTTCAATAATTACATCCTGGTATAAAAGTGCATATTTTTATAAATGCATCTGAGAGAGAATCTGGAACATCATAATATTTTTCATAATTTGATATCTTAGATTCAAACTATTGCAACTGCTCTTTGCGTTAAACTGCATTACACCGGTACACGAGATTGAGCTGAAAAACATAAACTATAATATTATATGAAACCATGAACTATACTATTTTACATGTAACGCAGAGGGAGGAGAGGGGAGGGGCTGGAGCTGCATCTAATAACCAGCTTGCAAAATAAAACAAAATTAAAAAAAAAAAAAAACAACAAACACAAAAAAACGAGACATCATGATATAGACGAATTATTTGCACCGATGTGTTTTCTAAATTCTATCACACACATATACATGAAAAGTGAGCGTGAGGGCCCTCGGGGTGCCTGCTTGCTGCTGCTGCTGCGCTGAAGTCTCACACACAACCTGTCGAAAGGGAAGGGGAGCGGGCAACTTCCAAATAGTGCACATTTCATTCATAATGTTGTCAATCCAAGCCCATTATGTTAATTATTTTTTCTTGGGTTGTGTGAAATACCAGGAAAAAAACCCTATACAAACCGAATCTGTGCACTAAGGTTAGGTCTGTTAGGTTATGTCGTGGTAATTCTCGAGTTAGCGGATGGGTGTTGATACTGGAGTGCAAAATTAACACTGATGGACAAGAAAATGTCAAAGTCATCAGTTTAGAAGAAAAAAGAGAAGAGGAGGAGAAACGACCAAAAGATAGAGGTAAGCAGATGTGTCGTTGGATAATGGCAGGTATTATGTATAACATGTATCCTGAAACAAGATAACATTAATTATTAGTAGGGATAGTGAGAACCTCTGTTTATGTTTGATAGGCATTTGGCTATGATAGCAAACAGACGGCAGACATTGATGTGGCTTATTGAATCTTTTGGACTGTGTTCAGAACAATATTAATTAGCCATTAATTTGAAGAGATGTATTGTTGATTAGTCTCCTCTTCTCAATGTACGAAGAATGACCAGAGGGAGCGTTTGCCCAGGGCACCAAATGGGCTAGACCGCCTCTGCAGCCCACCAGAAATGGACAACAGAAGACTGAAAAATTGTTGCAGTTTTCCCACAATCTTCAGATACAATGCAGGTTTAAAGCACCTCGGCACTGTTTACATTGGTTCTCATGGAAGATAAGTGTCTCAAAAGGTGAACTTGGCTTTCAAAACAGATTACATACTAGCAGAAGGCAAAAAAATTAAAACACAGGGAGCTTAAGCTGGCCTGGTTACCACACTGACCACAACAACAATCTGGTGGGGACTTGTGACTTCAGATGGTGTTTAAAAAAGATTACCAGATGGAAAGCAGGTGACAGGTGACAAATGGGAACTAAGGAGACACCACTAGTGGGTGGGGCTTGCACAAGACCCACCTTTAGCCACCTTCAGTGGGAAAAGAAGAAGAAGAACAAGAAGAAAAAAACTACAACTAAAAATACATATACAGCAGCCCCAAACCGTGACAAAGTCACGTTTCTGTTTTGTTTACTAATCCCTGTCCATGAACTACCCCGGCCTTAAAGCTCTCCAACCACTTGGTGCGGGACAGTATTTAAAGTCACTTACTGTAAGTGTGCAAAGTTTACACCTCGTGAGTCACTTGCAAAGGCCCTGGTTTGAAATTGCCCTGGGCCATTTGTTGGGTGTCTTCTCACAGTTGGCTTGTAGTAATAAAGGCCAAAAAGGCCCAAAAATTAATTGATGAACTAATTTTTCACCCTCAGTCTGAGACAGCATGTTTCTAATTTTAGTGATACGAGCAAACCCCTTACACTTTATTAATAAATAAAACTTGGTATCATATGCACTGCAATGAAAATGTATGCAGTGTTTTCAAATAATATTGCCCCACACAAGCATGAAGATAGCTCTGGTCTCAACATGGAACCCTGTGAAATTAATTCTATCAATGATTTAAACTAGCAGAGCACATTTCTTTGATTTTATTAAATAATATTGGTTAGACTATAAAACAATTATGCATAACCTTCAGTGGGGTTTCAGTGTCATGATGAATTCTAAACCCTGACTAAAACTCTTCAAATAAACCTTTCCTCTGCAATTATCATGTCAAGTGAGGCTGTGTGGCAGGCAGGATGAGGACCCGAACATCGGACTCAAACAAAAGGTGGAACTCAAAAGGGCAACTTTATTTGCTGGAGAAAACTCAGACATCAAATACAAAAACTAAGCAGGAACTAGAAACAAGAAACTAAAATCTTGAAAGCTAGGAAACTAACCAGGACCACAGGACTAGGAATTGTCATGAGCACGGAGGAGACACACAGCAATGAAGGTATACAAAGCAACAAAGGGCGGAGGAAAACACAGGACTTAAATACACAAGGGATTAACGAGGGAATCATTAAAGAAAACCAGAACCTGAATATTAAGAATAAAAAACACAAACACAATAATTTGGTCTGCAGTTAGCTGAAACAACTAACTGACCTTCAAAGTAAGAGAAAGGTAGTGGTGTGTAGCCTGTAACAGAGATCAACTGATCAAATTCACCATTGTTGTAGGAACTTGGCCATGCTGATGATTTAGAGGAAGACACTACTTAATTTAGTTTGGAAAGCTTGACAGAAGAGAAAATAAATATAAATAAATATCAACAGTTATTAAAGTTGCTGTATTTAATGAAAGGCCCGCTGGAATCCTGTGAATATTTTTTCTCTAATAATTATACATTTTTATTTATTCAGTAATAATTAAAATTTTCACCTGAACATACTATATTGTCAATAAAAACTTAAATGATTGGTAAAAAAAAAAATGGCACCACATCCCTACAGTAGATGTGGACTAAATGGTAAAAGTGTGTTTTTGGCTCGAAGTTGAGGAAACCGCTGCTTCTCATATCAAATGACTGAATGAAGCAAACTCTGTATTGTCTTAATATCCCTCCGCCAACGTAACAGAAAACTGAACCTGCCCCACAGGTTCGATGAGTGTGCGCAGCACGTGCACGTTTGCGCGCACTCATCGAACGTCAGCTTTGTGACCTATGAAGAACCCGAGAATTCAAACTGTAGACAGACTTTTGGCGTGAAGAAGCTTCAGCGGACAATCAAATACTTGGAAATGATTAGAAAAACGTGCAGTTTGCAATTGTGCTAAACGGTAAAGACATGACAGAATTTAGTGAAGTGAACAGAAGGAAATCTGTGGAAATCGTTTCGTTGCTTCAACCGGATAAGGTAAAAAATAAATGAATAAATAAAAAAAACATTTCTGGATAAATTACTTTTATTCCTGATAAAATAACCTTCAGTACATTGCTCTATCAAATAATATGTGAAGTCAAATTGTTAATATACTGTATATTGTTAGTGTGACATATCACACATATATTTTTGTCTTATCAGTTGTTGGATTTCATTAGTGAACTGCAGTGCAAAGCATTTAACAGTGACGATTTTAAAATCCCATTGCAGAACATTTTGTTATTGTGTCAAAGATTCCAAAAAACCTGACTGCCTTTTCTTTCTAGATGTTGGAATTGGATTGCAGGCATTTGAAATTGCCTCTTCTGACGCTGGAAAATCTTGGAAAAATCATCACCCCCTATGTGAAAGATGTTTCAGAGGAGTAAGCAGTGCCGTAGCTCCGCAAACGCACATAACGCACACTGCGTAGGGCACCAAATGGCCGGTAGGGCACCAAAAAAATCAGGGTCGTAAAAAAAAAAAGTAAACCATATTAATACTATAAATATCATATGCATTAATATGGTTAAACAATACAAAAGCAACATAAAACAATTTTCCCGAGAAAAGGGGTGAATCTGCTTTGTGCCCTGTCTCCAGTCTCCTCCTGGTGCCCCCCCACTCCCAGTGGTCTGTTCTATAATTGGTAAACACCTGTTTGAACATGGCCTCGAAACGGCAACAGGAGTCGGGAGCGGAGAAAAGAAAGAAGAAGAGGAAGCGTGATGAAACTCAGGCGTCGCTTGCCGGTAAGGCAATGTTTAAATAATAATAATAAAAAAAGTTCATTATTGTAGCCCTTGCTTGCACGCTCATGTCCGTCAACTCTGTGATAGCTCCTGTTAGCAGTGTTCATACTGTGTTAACAAATGTTGCAAATGATTGATGTTGGGTAGTTTGTTTACGTTGTGGATATGAATATAGAATGGACTACTAAAAGCAACTCATCATGGTCACTCAATTGACGGTTTTCAGATAACGTTAGCAATCGTGAGTCACGATTGCTAACGTTATCGTGATTCGTGAGACTAGCATTTCCCTCCTCAGGTTGCTAGCTGGCTAACGTCATGCATGCTACTGATTAACCTTAACTTTGGGATAGGTCAGTGATGCAGTCAAGTATTATTATCAGATTAGACAAGATTACTTTGTATGTTGCTGCATTTCAGGATATCTATAAAGACGCATATCTTATTTATGCCATTGACGTCTGAACACATAAATAGTTCTCGTCTTTCTTTAGGTTCATAGATCAAGGGCGACATCTGTTGGTGAAACTGTAATATGAAACCTATATCTTCCAGTAATATAGATTTCCTACTTGCGCATTTATATCAAATTATGTACAGCATGTTTATATTGCCATTTGCCATTATGAAAATCTATACATGTAAAATATAGTTAGTAATTTTTAAATGTACCAGTGACTTACTTAATTTATTAGTCTTATAATGCAATCTTTCGTAGGCCTACTGTAGATTCAAAATTGTATTTCTGTAAAATCCCTGAATATTTTCTCTTGTATGCAGGGTCAATGCTTAAATATGTTCAAGGAGGATCTCAAGGACAGGATGAACCATCCAGTAGTAGTGCCATCCCTGGACATCAACCACCAGCCATTGTAGACCCTGCAACAATCCCTAGCCAAGAAGAACAAGAACCATCAACCACCAGTTCAGGTACAGTTCCATACACAAGTACCACTGAGAGTCCTGTCACTGAGAGACTATCAGAAAGTGACACTGTGGAGACATGTGTGCCCCCTTCAACCGATCCTGCTCTTTGGCCAGCTCACATTGTAGATGCTGATCGTGTTGAAATTGTGCGGAGAGGTCCTTTTAATGTCAGCTCTGATTTTAATTTTCCAAAGGGGCCTGATGGAAGAGCATTTCACACTAGCCTTAAGTTCAAAATTCTTCCCAATGGAGAAAAGGTTCACCGGAGCTGGTTAGTGTACTCACCGCAGAACAATGCTGTGTTCTGCTTTGCATGTAAGCTTTTCAGTGTGAAGGATATAAAGCTGAGTACAGAGGGCTTCAGTGACTGGTCGAACATCAACATCCGTTTGAGGGGTCATGAGTGTAGCCAAGACCACATACAGTGCATGCTTAAGTGGAGAGAACTGGACACACGGCTAAAGAAAAGCATGGCAATAGATCAACAGGAGTTGACCTTACTAGAGGCAGAAAGGAAAAAGTGGCGAGAGATTCTCAAACGATTACTCTCAATAACTCTCTCACTGGCTTCCAGAAATTTGTCTTTTAGGGGCTCTTCTGACTGTCTTTATGAGCCGGACAATGGCAACTTCTTGAAGGAAGTAGAGCTTATGGCAACATATGACCTTGTAATGGCAAATCACTTGGCCAACATAAAAGATGAAGGTTCCCACACACATTACCTCAGCCCTGAGACACAGAACGAACTAATTCAGATTATCTCTTCAGAAACATTCCGCGCCATTGTGAAGCAAATCCAGTTGGCAAAATACTTCTCCATCATTCTTGACTGTACTCCAGATGTGAGTCACACTGAACAAATGTCAGTCATAGTACGCATTGTTTGTTTCCAAGCACAACCAGATATTAAAGAATACTTTCTTGGCTATATAAATGTGGAGCAAACAACTGGCCTTAACCTGTCCAATGTTGTCCTTGACAAGTTGAAGGAGCTTGGCATTCCATTTGAAAACTGTCGAGGACAGGCCTATGACAATGGGGCCAACATGAAGGGGAAGAAGCAAGGTGTTCAGGCCAGACTGCTACAATTAAACCCGAGAGCATTGTTTGTGCCTTGTGGAGCTCACACGATGAATCTGGTCATAGCTGATGCTGCCAAGTCCTCTCCAGATGCAACTGGCTACTTTGGGTATTTGCAGAAGTTGTTCAATTTCTTTTCCAGTGCCACCCAGCGATGGGCCATTTTAACAAAACATGTGAAATTGACACTTAAATCTTGGAGTGACGTTAGATGGGAAAGCAGGCTTCAAAGTGTAACTGCTGTCCGGAGTCAGACAAAAGAAGTGAGGGATGCTCTCCTGGAGGCCAGAGAAGCTGTAAGTGATGCAGTCGCAAAGGTGGAGGCTCAAGTGCTTGCTGAGGAAGTAGCCTCATTTCGATTTTTGATTTGCTCCATCGTGTGGTGTGAACTTCTTACAATCACAAACCAGGTGAACAAGTTACTACAGTCCAGCTCCATGCAGCTCGATGTTGCTGTCAGGCTCATTGACACTGCCAAAAGTAACCTCTCTAAATACAGACAGTCTGGGTTTGATGAGGCTGTGTCAGCTGCCAAAGAACTCTGTGAGGCCCTGAACATAGAACCACAGTTGAAGGAGAAA
This sequence comes from Rhamphochromis longiceps, assembly GCF_057381845.1. NCBI lineage: Eukaryota > Metazoa > Chordata > Actinopteri > Cichliformes > Cichlidae > Rhamphochromis > Rhamphochromis longiceps. Next base: position 42,766,211 of record NC_140562.1, on the reverse strand, counting down.
AGGCTCAGGAGCACAAAAAGGCAGTTTGCATATGAAGCTGTTGATGAGCCCCTCCATGATGCCCTTAAAAAGCTTGAGGTCACATTTTTCAATTGTGTTGTGGACTCTGCTTTAATCTCCCTACAGGAGAGGTTTGAGACCATGAATCAAGTGAAGGAGAAATATGGAGTGCTGCTTGATTTCAGCAAAGTGAATGGGATGTCCAAGGAGGATTTAAAAAAACACTGCACTGAAGTACAGAAGACACTGACAGATAAGGGAGTAGCTGACATTGATGGACCTGAGATGATGCAGGAAATCATCAACCTTCCTCAGCTGCCACCACAGACGTCTGCTTTGGAAATGCTGTCATTTTTACATGACAATCAGCTTCAAGAGGTATATCCCAATCTGTGGATTGCTCTGCGTATTGCACTGACCCTGCCTGTCACAGTTGCCTCTGCTGAGCGAAGCTTTTCAAAGCTCAAACTCATTAAAACGTACCTGCGTTCATCAATGGGGCAGGAACGTTTAAGTGGTCTGGCTGTTATCAGCATCAATGGTGACGTGGCTCAGAAGCTATCATATGATGACCTTATAGCTGATTTTGCAACCAGAAAATGCAGGCGTGTGCCTCTCTAGGCCCTAGAGAGGCACACCACGCCTGCATTTTCTGGTTGTCAGAGTATGCCCTAGAGTCTAGGGCATACTCTGACAACGAATTGTAAAAATGTTTAACATAATTACTTAAGGAATGTGGCTTTTGTGTTCAAATTCTTATTTTTCTTATTTAAGTTTCTTATTTAAATTCTATTGTGAAACTATTTGTAAATATATTAATAATAATACTATTATATTATATATATTATTTTTTTATAAAAAAAATTACACATTATTGCCAGGCTCTTTGTTCTTGTTCCAATGTTCAATTTTTGTTTCAGTATTTATTTGTAACAGTATTTTTAACCTCCTTTAACCTTATTTATTTGTTTAACTGTCATGTTTGTTGTTATTTAATTAAACAAATTCCACTGAGAAATTCAAAAGTATTAATGTTTTTTGTTTTTTTTTTCAGTGGCCGGGGGGGGGGCACCATAAAGCATTTGTGCTTAGGGCACCCAAATGGCTAGCAACGGCCCTGGGAGTAAGTCACACATTTAAAGCCATCAAGCTTACAAGCAGCAAAAATGATCACTAATACACACATATACTCTGGTTAAATGTTTGTTTTCTCAACTATTTATCTTTTTTTCATCTTTTAGTCAGTGGGCGTCTTTAGCCGATGGTGACCCTGGATCAAAAGCTGTCATTCTGTTGTCCAACATGTGCCATGCGATTATAGAAGAAATTAGCGCCTTGGTCCTGGAGGTTGTAGAACCTCAGGTTCTTGCCAAGGGGCACAATCATGCATGTGGAGATAAGGTAAGTTTGCAGGATGGCTGCAGCTGCTGCAGAGTAACAGAAAATAATATTCAAGCCAGCTTCAGAAACACCCTTCATCACTGTTTTGGTGAAGCCCTGTCCACGGCACAAGGTAAGTCCCACAACTTGGATATATTAGTAAAGCTGTTTCAGCAGAAATTACTAAAAGAGTCAACACGTCGCTGGCTCGTATCACAGGGCCAGCTCCTACCCCACAAACCCATGACTCAGTGACAGGTATGAGCATTATACAAATGGTGTATAATGTGACTGAGAGTTTTAAATGCATCTTGAATGTCAGCAGAAAAATCACAGACAAGGCATCTGACAGCATGACATGCTCAGACTCTAACTGTAAGCAGACCTGCTGTCTAGATGTGGAGGAGGAGGAAGATGCAGAAATCCCACAAATAAGTGACTGTTCCTTAGAGAATTCATTGTGCACGGATAATCTGAGTCCTCCTCCAACTCCAGAGCTCCCTAAGTATTCAGAAACATTTGTCCCTTCAGCATTGATTTTAGCCTACCAGGAGAATTCTTCACCAAGTCTGGAGTCTCCTGACTGTCCAGTCAACATGACCTTTCTTACTGTGCTTCTTGCTAAGTTAGTCGACCATATTGCATCAAAAACCAGAACATCCATACTAAACGTGGACCTGATTCAATTAATGGGTGGTGTAACAATGAGGGCTGAAAAAGAACTGGATTCCATTCCCCCACCAAGTGTTGAAAACCTGCACATCCCCATCTATAAAAAGCTGTGCAAGGAGTTTGGATCCAAATACTTGTTGCAGGCTGCCATGGAATCTGGTGACGAAGCATTTGAGATTGCTGTTTCAGAGGTTTTAGTGTCACAGCTCCAGAAATCTTTAGTAAGGTCAAAGAATTCTGGGATGATATGGAGAGTTGTCAAGGATGGTAAACTTTCTCCAGTGCGTGAGATTCCAACACCAGAGTCCCCCAGTGAAGAAAGTAATGAACAAAAAATACCCCTGCCTTCAAGCACATCACCAGCCAGTACTCTCAAGAAGAGTACTGGCTGGTTTTCTCGTCTTTTCAACACGCTCAATAGAGCCCTGGACAGTGACATTCACAGACTTGACTATACAGTGACAAACCCACCCGTCTGGACAAACCCTGTTCTGTAATTTCTATCTTGAAAACTGATCTGAGGCTCATTTCTCAAGATAAGAAAAAATGCAATGTAGGGCTTGTTAACTCATTCACTGCCAGCCATTGGCAGTGAATGAGTTAAACCCATTGACTCATTCACTGCAATTGACGGCTATAGACGTCAATGGCAGTGAATGAGTTAAAATACCTCTTAGAAAGTTAAGTTAACAAAGGAGATCTGGAATTTTAAAAAGACCTACAAACAATCATCTTTTCAAAAGTTGGGACATGTGCAACTATTTAAAAATAGTGCACAGATAATGATTTTTGGACACATAAGCTGTAATCTTAAATGTAATACATTGGATAATTGAAAAAAATGCTAATTTGCTTTCCTCAAAACACAAGGTAAGACAAGAGTACACTCACCATGTGTCTGTCACTGGCCAGTTGTTAATGTCTGACTGTGTCCATCCTAAATTAGCTCAGCTTGTTTAAACTAGTGTCCAGAATACTTTTGTGATCTGAATGAATGTACCAACTTTTTGGAAAGATGGTTCTCTTTTCCATCACCCCCAACCGGTCGCGGCAGATGGCCCCGCCCCTTCCTGAACCTGGTTCTGCCGGTTTCTTCCTGTTAAAAGGGAGTTTTTCCTTCCCGCTGTCGCCACGTGCTTGTTCATAGGGGATCATCTGATTGTTGGAGGGCTTTTTTGTAGGGTCTTTGCCTATGGTGCTATATCTCTATAACATCGTACTGAATTCTAAGCACCATAGTGGTTCTGTGGGTGATCATCAGAGGAAGGTTTAGGAGTATTTTGCTCCCTCAGCCGCTCTCTGGGGTTCATCCTGTGTTCTTGGCTTTCCTCCAGATTCTCCTATTGGAAATTCCAAATTTATTACAAAAAACAATTGGAAAATAAAAGACAACAACAACTGAAAAATAACTTGGATCTGTTTTTTTCTTTCTGACTATTTTTAAAGCTTTTAGGCTGCATGTTTTAATTACTGTGAGGATAGGCTCTGATTTCAGTGGAGATTCAGTTTGCTCAGCATCACAAACATGCTTGTAGACGTTTTTTTCACCATTTCACAATTATTCTGTTTGTTGTTAATTAAAAAAGTAAATAATAATCTAACAGTTATAGCAGTATTGTGCAAAAGTCTTGAACTACCCCATTTTTTAATAGCAACATAAACACACATACATAGTTACAATGCTATTATGATACATTGTGAGACACCATTGTGATCTGACATTCCATCCTATACTATGACATTGTCTTTGGTGCTCAGCTGAACTGTCAATAGTACACGATTGAGGAATTTATATAAAAATATTTGCATATAACTCATAAATGTTGGCACTCACAGTGGCCTAGGCATTGTTTAGTTAAAGTTTCATCTAGATTGGGTCACTTGTCTTGGAGGAAATAGGGAACATACAAACATATAAGGCTAAAATATGTTTTGAGACTACAGACAGAATTTTTGGGTTGAGAATTGCTTTAAAAGCTTTTTTTAATAGTAAAAGACGACATGGTTTAGTCAAACAGTTTTGTAAGGATTATAACTAAACACTAGATGGAGACAAACACAAACTGAACTTCATGCCAGACACTGGTTTTATTAAAGTAAATGAAATTTAATACCGCGAAACTTCACATTTATTTGTTAACTAAAACACGGTTTAATTAGTGTCTAAACAACCTTAAAGTTTTGCAATGAGTTTTGGAAAAGAAGACAGCAAGATGAACATTATGAACAATATTTATGCTAATAAGATATAATGTACTTTATGTAACTGCCACTGAAGGATGTCAGAGAGGAATACCTCAGGATCTTCCAAACTCCAGGGATGCGTGCCAAAGCTCTGATGAAGATGATGGTATGACAGAGTTCAGACAGCAGTTCTGATAATAAGAATGTCTAATACACGTCTTCCTGCAGACAATGTTCCCTCTCACTTTTCATATGTCTGAGCAAACACACAAACTCCCTGAGCGGTTGATGGACCTGATGGGCCTGGGTCAGGGCTCATGCATTGTTCTTGGGTTTAATGAATATTATAATTTCTATCTGACTATGTGGATTGTTTATTGTTGTTGTTGGTGTGATCTGCTCCTGGTCCCTTGTTTCCCTGTCTCTGTGTTTGGGTGTGTGTGTTGCGGTGTGTGAGTTTTGCTGCCATACCAGGCCTGGAGAGTCTTCAGCCTTTGAGCCAGACACACCTGGTGCAATCAGCCACCTGTTGCCGATCGTCAAGGAAACACTACTCAAGAGAGGATCGGAGAGGCAGCCAGCGCGGGATTGTTAAACTAGGAACATAGTCAGTGCTCCTGCTCACAGTTACTGTGGTCGCTGAACTTCTCCTGTTGGAATGGTTAAAGTGTATTTGTCGGCCGGTGGATGGGACGGTACTCACTGTGGACTCTCTCGTTTCCAGGTGGATTGTGGAAACGTGTGGCGGGAGCAGCACACTGTTGTACAAAGGCACCGAGGAGGACTAAACACTTACCACAGATCACGGCACGGGGATTAGGAACGAGCGCTCAGAGAACACAGACGCTGTGGATTGTTGGCACTGTTTTATAGTTTCTTTTCATTGTAAATAAACGCACCATCTCCATTCAGAAAGTCCTGCATTTGGGTCCTACTTTCCCCGCACTGTGACAGGACCACTGTGAGCAACATCACACGTGTGCACTGTGGTCTCGCCAGCATCGCATCCATGCAAGTTACATAGTTTATCAAAATAATCAAATTACAGCATTTACATTTCTGTTAGAATGTTTTAATTAAGTTCTTTAGCCCACTGACAGTGAAAATGACAAAGGTCTTCTTCATGACCTGTAGTATGTTAATGCTATTGGAAGTATAAATATTTAATTTTAGCTAAGGCAAAACATGAACTGCCAACCAAACCAACTATAAACTCCAATTTTGAAAACACAATTAACATTTTTAATGTAAAGCTCTGACTTGTATTATGAGTATGAGCCAGTGTGTGAAGCTCCTGCTGTGGTCTGTGGGAGAGTCCTGTAACTCTTTGTCTGCAAAATACAGTAAGTAATGACATGATTATTTGCATTTCTACTACTCATAAAGTAGCGACAGTATTTAATGATCAATATCCATAAATGAAATTTATAAATAAATGACACTAGATGAGCACAAATCCAACTGAGAACTTAAATTTCACCTTATTTTTCCTGTGTGTCCTTTGTTGTTCCTGTTCTGGAGGAATTGAGACATGTGCACCTTTTAGAGATAAAATTTTGTTCACATTAAAACTTTCACATTTACATAGTGACATGTGTACTGTTGCACAAGCATGTGATACTGTGAAAATTCAATTAACTCTACAGAATATATAATTACACAGTTTTTTCACCTTAATTTTCCCGTCTGCCCTTCTCACGTGGTTGTATGCATCGTCCAAGTTGATGGCCTCATCTGCTTGCAGGTTTGACTTTATGCGCATCAGCAGGTCCAAATGGTCCACTTCAAGACGATTCCTGGAATCTGTTTTCATACGATTCATTAAACCAGGGGTGTCAAACTCAAATACACAGTGGGCCAAAATTCAAAACTGGAACAAAGTCGCGGGCTAACGTTAATATTTATTGAAATATATTTATTCCTCCAGATATAAGCATGAATCTTTTCTTATGGACTCAAACACGTTTTGCTGAAAAACTGAATATGGAACAAGCAAAGCTTAATACTAAACAATATATATATTAGCTGTATAATACCAGTAGGCCAGCTCTGATAGTAATTTGGTATGGCTTCGCGGGCCAAATGTAAGTAGGCTGTGGGCCAAATTTGGCCCGCGGGCCAGAGTTTGACACCTATGCATTAAACTAAAGCCTCTTTCCGAAGGGCCAGCTCTGTTCTAGGATGCCCTCTGGACCCAGTGGAGGTGGTGAGTGACAGGAGAACGGCGGCTAAGCTGTCATCCCTGATGGACAACATCTCCCACCCCATGCAGCAGACTGTGACAGCACTGAGCAGCTCCTTCAGTGGGAGACTGCGGCACCCACGGTGTGGGACGGAGAGATTTCGCAGGTCTTTCCTCCCCACTGCTGTCAGACTCCATAATAAAGACTTTAACTGATCAAGCACACACATCCATACATATGCAATAATAGTAAGTGCAATAATCCTTTCTGTCATCGTTGTATTTTTACTCAGTTGTATATAGTATTTGTATTCTATTTTTATCTTATTGTATATTTATTTTATTTTATTCTACTGTATATAGTATTTTATTTTATTCTATTCTGTACAGTTGTGTACTGTATTTATTCTTATTGTATTCTAATTTTTGCCTCATAACTTTTGCACTGTCCACTCCTGCTGTGACAAAACAAATTTCCCACGTGTGGGACTAATAAAGGTTATCTTATCTTATCTTATCTTTCGCAATCTGCACTGGATGCTTGAAATGTAGCACAAATCTACAAGCTGTGAGATGTGTTTTAGCTCTTTACATTTTAGTGTTGCAGCCACCATATCTGAGAATGTGCTGATTGACCTGAGTTTAAGTTTTTGCCTCATTATGTACTTGAATTCAGCATATTCACTGTCACTGACCTCCACAAAATGTGGGTGGTGGAGAATTGCCTCATACTTCTTTGCCAGTGTGGCAATGTCTGCTGCTCCATACTCAGAGCTGATGTCTGAGCTCAATGCCTCAATGTCAAATGCAAACCCCTCCATTAATTTATCCTCTGAAAAACGAGCACCCAAGTGATCGTAGAGGTTACGAATCAAACGAGTAATCTCACCGGTATTTCTGCCATCAGCTGATGAGGCCCTCATTGCCTCTCTGACACGGTCACTCCACTTAACATCCTTTACCTCTGTTGAGTATTGGGAACGCAACTTCACAATCTTTGCTCTTGCAAAGCAGAGCTCTTCCATCACAGTCAGGTTGCATTTTTGAAAAGAAAGACAGGTCTGCCAGCTCACGCAAAACATCTCAGAGAGCGGTAAGAGTAACCTTGACGTTTGAATTGGTTACCTTTTTGTAACAGTAACTTGCCACTGGATCTCTTTTATCACTGGATTCTGTCTTGCAGTAGACAGCCATCGCACTTTGTACAGAGGCCTGAATGACTTTGACAGTGTATCCTCATCAAGAATCTTTGCTAGGTCTTCTGATTTTCTCCTGTTTACTGTGGATCTAGAGAAAGTGAAATGAACTGTTCCACATCACGCATCAAAGGTACATCTTTCGACGCATCATCAAAGTCCTCTCTATGGACCACACAGTGTTGTTCAGTGAGTTGTGGTATTTGCCGATTTAATAAAGCTGCAAATCCGTTGTGCTTTCCTCGCATTACTGAGGCACCATCAGAGGTCAGCATCACCATTCTCTGCATGTCTAGTTCATGCTTGGTGTAAAACTGAGTTATTGCCTGCACATTATCCTGAAAGGTGCATGTTGTCAGCTGGATGATGCCACCAAACAGTTTTATAGTTGACGTTATTTTCCTCCCTGTATTTAATATACAGGACTAGTATTCTGTGCACTGTTATGTCTGTGCTCTCATCTATGATCAGGGTGTGCCAAGGTGCATTTTTAACTTTACACATCATCTCATTCTGCACTGTTTGATTCATTGAATTCACAAACTCAAAGGCATCATTTTTGCTTCGCCAGCTTTCTGGTATACTCATATACTTTGCCATGTGATTGTGAATTTGTTGAACCGATAGCATAGAATAATTCATGTTGATGGCATGTAGTAGAATATTGTTGATGAGAACTTTAACTTGCTCGGGGTTGGATTTCTTTACAGCTTGTTCCTGTTCTCTCGGTCTTTGGCGCTCTCCTCCAACAATGTACCCCATCCCCATCTTACACTTCTAACTGCTTTCTAATGACTTTTGTGCTGTCCACACTTTCCCCCCGAAAACTCGCTTGCTATTTTGGCCTCGCAACATGTTTTGCAGAGCGGGCCTTTCTCGCTCGAAAAAGAAAAAAATCTCACCCAGTTTTTTCTTCTGTTTGCAAAACCATCTTAAAAGAATTGCATTGCTTTTTTACTTTGGCTTGGTGAGGGCATGTGCCACTGCCTCTTCGTTTTGCCATTATTATAAAAGGTCAACATAAGCACCACATCGGCCACACCACTTACCTAGCTAAAACACCGGTGGCGGCACATAAAGATGCTACCGCGGTAAAGTGAGCCGTCATTTGTGAGCCGCGGTCAAGCCAGCCGCCTCTTATCCGCCGCATAAATTTCCTTGCGCTTTTACACCAGTCTTTACGGTAGCGCCTTTTCGCTTTATGTGCCGATTGAAAGCCTATACCCGCGCGCACGTGCACGCGCGCGAACAGTCGCACGCGCATGCGCGCACACAAATTACAATGAAACAGCCCGATACAGTCAATACAATTATGGAAATGTCAGAAATTCATTAAAAATCATCCTGAGTAGTTGAGGTCCAACTTTCAACACATCCCTCCTCTGGGACACCTACTGTACCTGTGTGCCAAGTTTCAGCCAGATTTACTGTAGAATTCCTCAGAAATTAAAGGGTACTTATATCCAATGCAATATAGCCAATACAATAGAATTATGTCAATTTTCAAAAATTCATTAAAAATCATCCTTAGTAGTTGAGGTTTCAACCCTTTTTCTAGTCAGTGGGTGTGTGGGCAGACAACTCTGGCTTGTCACCCAGTTGGATTTCCTGGTATTTGTATGATGGCACTATCTACAAATCAGGACACATTAACTATGATATTTAAAAAATGATATGATGACATAGTCCTTGGTCAGTTTACCAAGCATTTCTCAGTTTTGTTCTTTATAGTTCTGTTCATCATATCATTGTTTGTGAGTCCTGGATTATTTGATGATATGTTTACATTATGTATTCTTTTGTTTTCAGTTCCATATTGCTTTTAAGTGTAGTTCTTTTTCAGCATTCCACAAGTGGATGGAAGACTTGTGAAAACACTCTAGTGTTAAAGCCAGTCTTGTCTTCATGTCTGTTTATGGTTTTGTCTGTGTCAAGCTCGTGTATCTTAGGTCTGTGTTTTAGTTTGGTGGCCTCTTGTCTCTTTCTTGTGTTGAGTCTTACGTCCACTGTCTTCTTATTCCCAATGTATCCCTGCTGTGTTACACAGCTGTCTCCAATTCCCCTAATCGCCATCCTATTTATACATTTTGCCAATCTCCCGGTCTGAAGTACTCGATTCTATTCTATTCTATTTATACAGGGAGTGCAGAATTATTAGGCAAGTTGAATTTTTGAGGAATAATTTTATTATTGAACAACAACCATGTTCTCAATGAACCCAAAAAACTCATTAATATCAAAGCTGAATGTTTTTGGAAGTAGTTTTTAGTTTGTTTTTAGTTTTAGCTATTTTAGGGGGATATCTGTGTGTGCAGGTGACTATTACTGTGCATAATTATTAGGCAACTTAACAAAAAACAAATATATACCCATTTCAATGATTTATTTTTACCAGTGAAACCAATATAACATCTCCACATTCACAAATATACATTTCTGACATTCAAAAACAAAACAAAAACAAATCAGCGACCAATATAGCCACCTTTCTTTGCAAGGACACTCAAAAGCCTGCCATCCATGGATTCTGTCAGTGTTTTGATCTGTTCACCATCAACATTGCGTGCAGCAGCAACCACAGCCTCCCAGACACTGTTCAGAGAGGTGTACTGTTTTCCCTCCTTGTAAATCTAACATTTGATGATGGACCACAGGTTCTCAATGGGGTTCAGATCAGGTGAACAAGGAGGCCATGTCATTAGTTTTTCTTCTTTTATACCCTTTCTTGCCAGCCACGCTGTGGAGTACTTGGACGCGTGTGATGGAGCATTGTCCTGCATGATAATCATGTTTTTCTTGAAGGATGCAGACTTCTTCCTGTACCACTGCTTGAAGAAGGTGTCTTCCAGAAACTGGCAGTAGGACTGGGAGTTGAGCTTGACTCCATCCTCAACCCGAAAAGGCCCCACAAGCTCATCTTTGATGATACCAGCCCAAACCAGTACTCCACCTCCACCTTGCTGGCGTCTGAGTCGGACTGGAGCTCTCTGCCCTTTACCAATCCAGCCACGGGCCCATCCATCTGGCCCATCAAGACTCACTCTCATTTCATCAGTCCATAAAACCTTAGAAAAACCAGTCTTGAGATATTTCTTGGCCCAGTCTTGACGTTTCAGCTTGTGTGTCTTGTTCAGTGGTGGTCGTCTTTCAGCCTTTCTTACCTTGGCCATGTCTCTGAGTATTGCACACCTTGTGCTTTTGGGCACTCCAGTGATGTTGCAGCTCTGAAATATGGCCAAACTGGTGGCAAGTGGCATCTTGGCAGCTGCACGCTTGACTTTTCTCTGTTCATGGGCAGTTATTTTGCGCCTTGGTTTTTCCACACGCTTCTTGCGACCCTGTTTACTATTTTGAATGAAACGCTTGATTGTTCAATGATCACGCTTCAGAAGCTTTGCAATTTTGAGACTGCTGCATCCCTCTGCAAGATATCTCACTATTTTTGACTTTTCTAAGCCTGTCAAGTCCTTCTTTTGACCCGTTTTGCCAGCCTAGGCTTATTGCAGCACAAATAAGGGAAGATTCAGGGGCACCTGATCCACTATAACTGTATTATTTGTCAAAACTGAGGGTGTTAATGCTAATCTCAAAAGCAGAGATGGGTGTTTGTCTTCTGAATTAATTTAGAATAGAATAGAATTCAACTTTATTGTCATTGCACATGTCACAGGTACAAGGCAAGAAAATGCAGTTTGCATCCATCCAGAAGTGCTTTAGCCATGATATAGATATATTAGAATATATATTAGCAATAATATAGGTATGTAAGTATATTACAGAAATGGGTCTATTATGGTATGTTACAATGTACACGGTATGAAGGTATGTTATGAATATGCTATAACTATAAGTATAGTTACAGGCTGTAGTGAGTACAAACTATGTACAGGCTATGAACAGGATATAAATATAAAAAACTATACAGAATATGAAATAAAAAAAACTATACAGAATATGAGATATACAGCTATACAGAAATGTGAACTATGCAGATTATAAACAGTTGTAGAATTAAAAATGATCGTATTGTACAGAATGATGTGAGCTGCATCCACAGAAGAGAGGTCTAAGAGATGAAGACTCTGATTACCGTTCAACCTTAAAATTCTATAGGAACCACAAGTACACCTAATATTCCAAAATTAAAATCTGGATTTCAGAGCGAGTCAGTGAAGAAAAGCAAATATGCTGTCTCTTTATAGTCCCTGTCATGACTCTCTCAGCAGCACTTTTGATCCATCAATATTAAACAATTATTGATGCAGCAGATTGAGATGAAACCTGGCCCAGAGGTACAGTAGGTGTCCCAGAGAAGGAATCTGTTGAAAGTTGGACCTCAACTACTCAGGATGATTTTTAATGAATTTTTGAAAATTGACATAATTATATTGTATTGACTGTATTGAATTGAATATAAGTTTCCTTTAATTTCTGACAAATTCTACAGTAAATCTGGATGAAACTTGGCACACAGGTACAGTAGGTGTCCCAGAGAAGGGATGTGTTGAAAGTTGGACATCAACTACTCAGGATGATTTTTAATGAATTTTTATACAAAGCGAAAAGGCGCTACCGTAAAGACTGGTGTAAAAGCGCAAGGAAATTTATGCTGCGGATAGGAGGCGGCTGGCTTGACCGCGGCTCACAAATGACGGCTCACTTTACCGCGGTAAGATGCTGTCATAGCCCGTCAATGACTTTGATTAGCTGCGTACATACGTATGCGAATCGCATCCTTGGCTGGAGCAGCCAGTCACCCGTCACTCACTGACTCGCACTGCAAAATAGTACAGAATGAATTGTTATGTGTTCATTTTATTGTCGATTCAGTGCAGATTTTCTGTGCGTGGAGACTGTGTCAGCCGTGCGCAACTGAGCGCGTGGGCAACGTAAAGGGAGCAGTGCCTGGAGACATCTTTTGTGGCATCTAGATGATATCAGAAGTGGTGTGGATTTTATTCTTTTAACAGTTGCTAACTTGGCCCATGTTTATTCTGATATTAGCTTTGATTAGCATTTTCTGTTAACCTAGAAGTCATTTGGATGATGTCCATCAGCATGAATGTTCTCATCTGCCAAGAAATCTGCTCCAAACGCAAGTGCTGCCTTCCTCTACCCGTACCTGAGTTGTTTGTTGACCTTCTTTGTTAAATCTGTGAAATGCTGAAACTACAAATAAACTAGTGCACTTTTTTGTTCCTCGCATTCCTCTATCTTTGAGTCAAATGTTTAGTGCTGTTTGTACTTAGTTCTGGAGCTGTCAGTAAGAAACTAACATGGTGACTCATTACGGGTCAGCGAACTTTATAGACATTTACACTTAGGAGTGTACTCACTTTTGTTGCCAGCGATTTAGGCAATAATGGCTGCGTGTTGAGTTATTTAGAGGGGACAGCAAATTTACAATGTTGTACAAGCTGTACACTGACTACTTTACATTGTATCAAAGTGTCATATCTTCAATTGTCCCATGAAAAGATATAACAAAATATTTTAAAAAATGTGAGGGGTGTTCTCACTTTTGTGAGATACTGTATATATAATGTTTATCTGGTTAAATTCAGTATAGTTCCTACAACAGTTTTCATTATAAAATATGTTCATCTACAACCCTTAATATGTGTGTGTGTGTGTGTGTGTGTGTGTGTGTGTGTGTGTGTGTGTGTGTGTGTGTGTGTGTGTGTGTGTGTGTGTGTGTGTGTGTGTGTGTGTGTGTGTGTGTGTGTGTGTGTGTGTGTGGCACCAGAGGGAGTGTTCGCCCAGGGCACCAAAGGGGCTAGGACCATCTCTGCCCCCACAGATCGAACTACAGTCATGCTTCTGGTTTTCACTGTAACTCACTGCCACAAGGTGGAACCAAGTACCAACAAACTGTAAAGAAAAGAAAGACTCACCCCACTGGTGCAATGACGAACTCTAGTGGAAATTACTTATTTGAGAAAACAATGATTAGAGCTGTTAGGCTTGATTTCATACAACACACTCAAACTGAGGCGATTGCACCACTTTGTGAATATTTTATTTGAATCATAATAAAAATGGGTATTTTTTTTACTCTAGTAGAGCTTCAGAGAATAAATGCCAAACACACTGAAGCTAAACATGTTGGACCAGAACCCTTTAACTGGGCTTTTTCACATATTTGACACCCATTTGTTTGTATCATAATGTAAAGTCACAACTGTAGTAGCTGGCAGCAGGGGCTTTACTCATTTTGGCAAATGAGATAAACAATAAAAATACTGTACAGGAAGGTGGAGTCTGAATCCACAAGTGTACAAAGCTGTATAAAAGATCAATTAAACTTTTATTTAACACATGTTATTATTAATATTATATTAATATCATTCTTAAACATCATCGTTACATTCGGCGCCAGTGAAATGTTGATGCCCCTGAAGGTGACATTTATCCACCGTGTTCATACAACCATTTCCTCCCCTAACCTAACATTCACACACACTTCAGTCGATGTATCAGGGCAAACTAGGGGTCATGCCCGAGGATGCTCTGACATGCAAAAGAAACCAGAGATCAAACCACAGACAAGTTCATTAGCAGGCGACCCGCTCTACCTCCTGAACCACGGCTAAATGCCGAGATTTCAAGATAGGTAAGAAGGTCGGGATATTTATATAAAACATACCTTTAAAATAAAGAATATGGAGGATGCTGTTTTGAAAATCTATATTTTTTTGATGGTGGGAAATTACAAATCAACATGAAATTAAAAATGATTAAGTCAAAAAACAGGAAAAATTTAAAAGGATATATACATTGCTTTTAATGATTATGCATGCATGAATTTTTAAGAACTGAAACTGTACATGTAAGAGTAACATGTGTGGTGAGGGAGGAGCAGCTAGCAGGCCCAGTGGGAGTGTAGCATGGAAGTCCAGTCAGGCAGGTAGGACACCGGGCTTTTATTTGGCATTAACAGTAAGAAGTCGATAGTGGAAAGTTCTCCACGGCTCTAGACAATCCGGCCATACATGTCCCGGGGTCAGGTAGATGTCTGCACCCGCCCGTTACAAGGTCTTTCTGATATCAGGTAAGAAGAGAGCAGCATGCTCTTCTGCACTGGCTGCAGACAGTCCAGTGTAAGGGTCTCCCCTGCTACCACAATAGTGTAAAGACACCCCCTAGCGGTGCAGTGCCATAATGACAGTTGTTACACAGTGCCAAAACTGTAATGTGGGTTTGTTTGTTTTTTAATATGAACAACTTAAATCTTTGGTTTTAAATTCCACTTTCTCATTTTTGAAAATGAAAAAGTAAAATAAGAAAAAGGAGGGAACAACAAAAAAAGTAGCATCTGTACACATAACTGCGATGCATTTTTTTGAACATTTGTGTGTTTCTTTTTCGTTTAGAGTTAACCTCATTTTACCTGAACTCCTTTTACATCGCATTGGTATCTTTGTATGTGACAGAGAGACATATTTCTGATAACAAATGTCATACTCATGCATGCTCATTAAAAAACAAAAAAAAAAGCTCAACAAAAACAGCACAGCAGTACGAGAAGACTGGAGAGACAGCTGTGATCTTATTAGTCCACCGGCTCAGGGAGGTCCTGGTAGCTGTGGACCTGTGGATCGTACTGACTAATCTCAAATTGTTCACGGTTGAGCTCAGCGTATTCTACCGAACCCTGCAGACACACAAGCAAAGACAATAAAGATTCTGATTATTAAATACACAACACAAAGCAGTATTTGATCGTGGCTGCAAATAAGATATGATACTTTCAAATCTGATTTTATGTTTTATGCTTATGTGGATTTTATGCATCATAACAGATACCAAAAGCAAAAACTGCAAATTGTCTACCAAATATTCTGACCTGAGCAAACCAAATCTGCTATCCAGAACACACAACAATGAGAAATTAGCCACTTTTAGACAGTGATGTCACATCCTCAGTTTATTCTTCAAATTCCCCAGTTTAACCGCCTTGAGCACCATTTAAGGACAAATAGCGCGGCCATCAGTGGTATGTTTAGAGCTCAGTGGGAGACAGTATGTTGGCTGAGATGGGATTGAAGGTAATTTGACTGGACCGCAGCGCCTGATCTGACTGCCTGATAGGGAAGGAAGCCCCGGCCCAAATGCTTTTGTTCTCGTCTGGAAACTTTGACAGCCGTTTCCCTCTCTCTGGATTATCGGCCTGCAGAGGGTCACCGAGAGCAGAAGGATACATTACATGAGTTACTATATAAAACTGTGGTGACTATTTTACCCACTGGCAGAAAAATACAAGTGTGCAATAAAATGAAGATAAACTTATACTGCTTCTCATCTTGTGTCACTTCCAGAAGAAGATAAAAGCATGAATCATTCATTAATGCATAAAAATATACAGCACCAGTACTAATCATCACTCCACAGGTGCTTATGCATGATTCAACTGACGAGCTGTACCCGCCATTATCATGAACTCATACACTCAGTGTGCAATACTGAGGCTTTTAACACTTGAATGTAACAAGTGAAGTGAATACATTCAATGCATTTATAACTCATAATACCTCATCAAATTTAGATGCAATCTTAAGAAGATTACGGATGCATTAATCCGTGTGTGATACTGAGGAAGTGAAGAGGTTAAAACTCCAGCAGCACTTTTATAGAAGTATTTAATTGTTTGACTGAAGTGCTTCAGGGCCGTCATAAAAATAGAAAAGAACAAGTCATATACGTCCTCTGCCATATCTAAGGATGGGCTGGGCATCTACAGCAGTCATGTGGCTTCAGGCCATGGAAAGGGGTCCAATAGAAAACCTGGGTGGCACCATTTTGTTCCGTAAATCGTTGAAGTGCAACTGAAGCATGCTGTTGAAGTTTTGCACCACTTGAAGTTGATAGGTCTGCTTCCAAAGGCTCCCAAAGGCCACCCAGACTCAGTGGCAGATCCATGTATGACATAGCAAATCTATTTAAAATGATTTTGCCTCGTGATGATTCTGGTGAAGGCGACAAGCTAAAACACCTCAGCTCATACACATGACAAGTCTCCAGACTTCATCATCTCATCT
This sequence comes from Rhamphochromis longiceps, assembly GCF_057381845.1. NCBI lineage: Eukaryota > Metazoa > Chordata > Actinopteri > Cichliformes > Cichlidae > Rhamphochromis > Rhamphochromis longiceps. Next base: position 42,749,559 of record NC_140562.1, on the reverse strand, counting down.
GTGCACCTTGGAAGCAGGTGCCAGAAACTTCTATGTTTTTATATTCCTGAGCGTATAAAGTACAGTAAACACAATGGATGTTTCTGGAAATGACATGATGTACAAGACTGAAGGAACTCCTGTTATCAAATTAAACATGGACTCTGCTTTTGAAAACACTAAAAAAAACACGAGATTACTGTTACATGTCTTGTATTTGTCTTGCTATGATAACTGGGACATGCTCCAGCCTATCACAACCTTGATAAGGATAAGAGGAAGAGAATCAATGGATGGGTGGATGTCATGTATTTGTATACTTAATATAAGGGCGTATAAACAGGTCACAGGCAGTAATAAAAAGTGAAACATGTGCTCTCTTGCCAACAATCCCACCAAAGACGTCTGAAGACGAGTGTGACTGTGCAGATAATTACTCACATAGTCGGGGGGATCAGCAGCACCTGCAGGAAATAGTATCAGTGGTTAAATGTGCATTGGTTGGGTGTGTACACTGCTCAGTCACTGGCTGACCTCAGCGTCATTCATTAGTCATTTGGCAGTTATGTTGACCTGGGTGACCTTGCTGACTCATTCGTTCTTCCTCTGCAAAAGCCTTTGTTTCAGCCTATAAGTTCAGTCTCAGTCATCCAAATCGATATCTACCACATTCTCTCTTTTAAAGATTCTTCTCTCATCGTCTTTTATCAGTGCTGGACAGGAAACATTAGGACTCCGATGGACTTCTTGATAGAGACATGCAGCGTCTGGCTGCTGTTCTAATAACAGGAAGTCCCTGCCAGTAGTAACAGGATATGGTCATGGTTGTGTAGCTGGAAGGGGTAAGTTGTCTTTCTATGAGTAATGGAAGTTTTTAATCTTCAAATGATATTTGGTTAGATCTGAAGTGTCTCTGATAAAATCAGACTGCAGGTTTTAAAGCTGCATTATCTCATTATTTGTCACTCAGAAGCAGCACAACCAGATAATAAGCTTATATGATTAAACAATCAATAGGCTGATAACCAAAGCCTAATTATATAGACTCAGAACAGCACTGGCTTTCATTGGGAGGTTTCCATACTACAGAGGACCAGAACTGCAGGTCTTTACAATACTGATATTTTTCGTTTTTAATTTGTATGTATGTTTAATGAATGTCTGGATTTATTTATCCCACAATTTCCACATGTATTTATTCACATTTTTGTGTTTTTGTAACAATTTTTTGTATTTTCCCCAAATTTTGTGGAAAACCCTAACAACAAAAGCAAGCAGAACAAAGAAAGAGCAGACTGTCAACTGATATCAGCTGAAGAGTAAAATTATTGTTTGTGTCAGTAGAGTCTGAGAGCAACAATAAAACAGTGAACATATTATTCATAATACAGCACAGGCCTAATTTAAATGTTTAAAATTTTTTGATGGCTCCATTTTTTAAAGGCAACTAAAATATTGTAAATATCTCAAATTAATTAACTCTTACATTAATTATTATTTACGGTGGATATTCTGGCATATCATTCTTTAGTATGTGCTTATTATTCTTTATGTACCTATTATTTATTTGATGTTGGCAGTTTTAGCCCTCCATATCACAAACTCTTAAGGAAGACATCAGACTGCTGAGCAGCACCATTGTGAAACTAACTTTCTGAATAGTTTCTCACAGATTAAGTTAAGCAGTGTGAGAGAGGTTCATCTGTGGATGGTGAGATGGTGAAAATAAAAAATAAATAAATTGCTGTTCAAATTTTAGCCTACTGCCTGATAACATTTAGAGAAAAACACATATTAGTGGGATAAAATGCCTTTTCATTTTATTAAGAATACATCGACTGTCTCACAGCAAGAGTCCTTTCTAACAAAAAACTGAAGTGACAAAAACTCATTTTCCATGACAGATGGTTCTGCTGTTTTTCATCTGAGAATGAACAAATCCATCAAATTTGAATAAACATCTACTTAATTATAAATAATTATAGGGGCAAATTAAACATAATTTTTTTTTAATGAAATAGGTTTTTCCAGTTTTCCATATTCACTTTCAAAAGCAGCTTATCTGAGCTGGTTAGGAAACCAAAACAATGAGCTGAAAGATGCTAAAACAGTTTCAAAAGCTGAAGCAAATTGAAAAGTTTGGTAAAAAAATAAAAATAAATCCCTTTGTAGTTATATAAACAAATCTAAAGTTAAAATGTAAAATCATAATTACAAAAATAAATAACGAGAGCTGCTTCAAAGATCAAACTCACCATTTGGAGAGTTTTGGAGCTCACTGTAAACTGTGTCTGTGCCTTTTCTCAGTGGAACTGTTAAAGTCAAAAGAAACACATTAGTCTGCCTGAGCATCAAAAGACAAACTTTAGCAGATACTGTCTCTGTGATCTATAAATAGGCAGGTTATGTCACACTCCAACTGCCATCTCAGGTCCGATGGGACCTTGAGCACAAGACCACGAGGAAGAAGAAGAAGCAGAAATCACTCTGGCGTTTAGTTAAACCCTTCCTGTTTATAAGGTCTGCAATGATTGTGGAAATCCCAGCAGTTATCTCTGCATTTACAGCAACCTGGAGATGTATTAATTATGGGTAATTAGACCCCTCCTAGTACGCGTTGGTTGCTCTTATCAACTATAAAGGAAGTGCATAAAGCGGTGAAAATGACTTTTTTCAGGAGGTTTGGGGAAACTGCGAAGAAAGGAACAAGGACAGACCAACAAAAGGTTTAAAAAAACATTTTGTGTAACGCTGCATATTATTATATATTAAGCCATTTATTTATTATTTACTTATTTTCTCTATTTGTTATTGTATTTATTTCACCCCTCTTTTCCCTCTTCATTCACATCGCACACAATAGCTTCCTAATATTCCTGACGACCGGCCTTGTTTCTATAAGTATTGTATGCCTAAGTCTGTGTCCTAATGTGTCTTCTCGCACAGTTGTTTCATTTTTTAAAATAAATACTGGATTATTTCCCTTCTGTGTTCGTGCACTGCTGACCTCTGGCAGGATCTGTTGACCGGGTGTGCACCACCTCCGTGTACTCCACGTTAGGCTCGTTGGACACCTCGCTGATCTCATCATCGCTTTCTGCACCAATAAAAAAATCTTTAACACACTGAACTCATATGATTGTTGGGTTTTTCTCTGTATCTATGAAGCGCCTTGAGGCGACTTTTGTTGTGATTTGGTGCTATATAAATAAAATTGAATTGAATTGAATTGAACTATTTCACTTTCATCTTGCAATGCTATAGCTATGAAGCCAGGCTGGAAAAAAAGCTGTGGTATAAATCTGGAGGATGGCTACACAATTCCAGCTACTCCCAACTACACCAGGAAAACCTACTTTGTAAGGCTTAAATTCCTTTGAGAGGTACATTTTTAGTAGAAGGATCATCTGACCACGTGACCTTCTTCTTCTTTTTTTTCTAGAATAAATTCTGCACTTTAGAGCAGGGGTCTCGAACTCCAGGCCTCGAGGGCCGGTGTCCTGTAGGGTTTACATGTGTCCTTGATCCAAAACAGCTGATTCAAATGGCTAAATTACCTCCTCAACATGTCTCGAAGTTCTCCAGAGGCCTGGTAATGAACTAATTATTTGATCCAGGTGTGTTGACCCAGGGCACGATCTAAAACCTGCAGGACAGGGCTGGAGTTCGAGACCCCTGCTTTGGAGAAACCATGCAAAGTATAATGGTGTGGGTTTAAATTTGGATTTTTATTTTTTTAATTCGTGTTATTGTTTCAGGCCTCATAGCTTCAGAAGAATGTGGGATATCCACATAAAATGTTCAGGGCTGAAAAACAGATGTAAGCTCTGTTCAGAGCTGCAACCAAATCATTTTCACACCATGTGTCACAATCCGTCTTTTTTATAAACTTCATAATGGACAGCTGTCATAAAGTGAGACAAAAAGGGTAAATCCAGGACAGCTCATTAAATTTGCTGAAGTTATTTTAAAAAAAGAATAAGCTGTTTCTGAGGGGGTCAGGTGGGAACTTTCTCTCTAAATTTAACTCATTTTAAATGAAATCATGTCAGAGCATTAAACAGTGATGATGTTCGTATCTCATCTCACCTGTTTCAGGTTTCCGTTTACTCCACACGCTGACTTCAGCTCTGTCCACCTTCACTGTAAAGCAGACAGGCAGATTGATTGACTGCTTAATTGATTACAGGTTATTAGTCATCCGCCAAAATTAAAGTAACAAAAAATGTGCACCAGTAAGAATAAAAAAACATACCTTAATAGGTAACTAGTAGTAAACGCTTACATTACATAACCACAGGTGTGGTTCATTACTTTTTGATCTCCTTGTTGCTGTTGGGTGTGCGGCTGGTAGCCTCACACACAGAGTTACCAGCCTCCCCATCTAAGTCTTGTCAAGAATGAGAATAAATGCATTTCCCCAAATCTCCCTTCATGTTTTCACATGGTCAGAAGAGACAATGAGATAAACTTTTGGCGGCACACTCCCTCAGCTCGGCCCACTGGGGAGATTGAAACCGTAACAAAAGCAGCAGATTTTAGATTCTCATCTGGAGCACACAGAAATCTTTTACTGCTTCGTAAACAATAGGTTGTTAATTCAGCAGCGGCTGAAAAGCAAAAACAACTTCCCAGTTGGTAAACCAAAGCTTGTGTGATTAATTTCCTCCACCTACTGCACTCATTCAAACTTGCCTGGGCTGAAACAAAATAAGCTCCAACCCTCCTCACCAACACTGGTTTTTATCAGCAACGATCCCCGTGAGCGTGCTCTGCTCCAACATAGGAAGTCTCTTGCAGACTCCATTGTTTCAGTTTTTCAAGGAAGTCTCTGTTGCACACATTCTTTCTCAGATATTAATGTTGATTTTTTTTTTTTTGCCTTGGGTATAGGATAACCAAACACTATGCATGTATGATAATAATAAATATTATTCTTGGACATTTTTACACAAATGTATCCTCAGATGAGCAGGAAAAAAGAAGTATAACGAATAAAGGGCACCAACACACCTCTAAATTAAACCATTATATTTATTCTACAAGTCTCTCTTCCAGTCAGAAAAGGGATCAACCAAAAGTATATACACACGTTTCCTGTGAGTATAATAAAGCGTATTTACAAATCAGCCCGATTTTAAAAATGCATTTGAGACAAGTAGAGCAAAGTAGAGTTGTAGTCGTGCAACTGCAGACAGACACAGTGAGCAAAGAAACAAACAGCCAGACACGATAATGTTTGGTATAAATTCAGAGGCCATTTAGGTGGCAGGAGGAGGGGAGAGGGAGCAGTGAGTGTAGTTTTTTAGCCTCCTTTGTAGTGAGAAAATATCTGTCTATAATGTCCTAAAAAATTAGCATTATTAACAGGATTACTTTTGCTCGTATTCATCCTGAAATGTCTTTCTGTGAACTTCCTTTTCCTTCAGAGTAAGTAAACATTGCATCAATGTCCCTCCGCCCACTGCTGGGGCATCTCTACACTGTGGCTGGGATACTGTAGCTGCTCCTGTTGCTGATGTCAGCAGGTACCGACGCCACGCTATGTCGCGTCCCATTGGTCACTCTCCCCTCCTTGCCATCAAAGAAAGACACTGCGTCTGGAAGAAGATGATAACGGGCGCGCTGAGCAGTTTGCAACAAGTGTGACAATCAGTGCCCTGCCATGTGACTTCACTATCACCCAGCATGCACCTAAGGCTGTTTACTTCCTGCAGCAAAATCCTACATTTCCTGCCTCTGCTTAGACACAAACATTTCCAACTAAAATACTAAAAACAGTGACAGCAAAGACAGACAACACACTCAAACATGTGAACATGAACAGAAGGGCAACACAGACTGTACCACAAACAAAAGGTAACCAGGTCTCCTTTGCAGGAGCCATGCATGCATAGTAGAACATGGATCATTGGGGGGTGTGGGTTACATGCTGCAGGCTACGATTGTGCGAGTGAGGGGAAGGATTATTGGATGGTAGCATAATGACTAATGAGGCCAGTTAGTGACACACAGGAGAAAAGTAAAACCAATCTACCTGTGGCTGCATTATAAACGTCTGTGTCGTGGGTTAGATTCACTGTTAAAGGGTCATCTGATTTAGGGCTCGAAGGCTTTCTGAGAAATGGTGAAAATAAAGTTAGCTCAGGCAGCAGTGAATTCAAAAAGAAATCAAACAAATTCCACTAATCACCATAGCAACATACATAAAAACAAAACTATAGAGGTGGTTCTGCATGTTGTGGTCATTTGTTCTCTAGCTTACAGCCTGCTTCTTGCCTGCACACGTTTTCTTTATAAAAATCAACCATGCCTGAATAAGCAGATTTAATAAGAGTAATTGAAAAAAATTGACTTTTTGGAAAACTGGCTAAAACAAAAACCCAAAACAAAGCGCAGGATATGTGCTGTGATTGTTTAAGCTCGTAGTTTCATTCATTTTCTACCAGGGTTTATAGTATTGGTGTTTTTTAATTAACAGTTAGTGTATTTGTGATTTCTTTTAAACATAGACCAGAATAATAAAGCACGTGCTGTATTAGATGTTTGTATGATGGCTTATTACACCCGATGTAGGTAGGGTACTATTCAGAGATAAGGATATTCTTGGACATTAAAGGCGATCTATTACACTCTTCCTCATTATCCTCATCAATATCATTATTGATGTTCATGTGAAACATAGCCAGATTTTCAAATAGTAAGGTCAGTCTCTGTCCAGGTAATTTTCAGATTCAATGCTGTGGGTGTGAGCACAGAAGCCACACCCACCTGCTGTTTAAATCTTCTATTTTCGAGGAGCAGCCAATCAGAAGACGGTTGAATTTAAGAAGGAGGAGTTGAAGAAGCTTGCTTCAGACAAACAAAAGATCTCCTTTAAACTTTGTAACACATGATCTTTTTGTTATTTTAACCACACTAATATGCACAACAACCAGTATAGTTCTTTAGAGACACCAAACACTACTACAGGACCCGAGCCATGAGCGAATAAAACTAACATCTGCAATATCTGTGACATTCAGAGGAAGCAAGTATTCATGATAACTCACACCGACAGTTCAGCAGCTGCTTCTCTTCTATCTACAATAAGAGAGGACAAGTGAGGGGAGCAGAGGGAAAAAGGCGAAGGACGGTTGGTTGTCATACATAGACAACAGAGGCCTGAGTTGCTGGAGGATTGTAAGTCTCTCTACCTCTCTTAGATTTGATGTTCAGCATGCTCGCCACCAAGAGCAGAACTAACAGCAGCAGCAGCAGCAGACAGGCCACGACAATCAACCCTTTTTTCCACGGTGCCATGAATACTGTAGAGAGACACAGATGGGAGGTGAAGTCAGTAACACAAAAGAACATAAAAGGGAAAAAACAGCAGCTTATGAAGGAGAAGAAGGTGCTAAGATGGGGTTAAAGGTAGATGAATACAATGATCATTGTTTTTGTTTGTTTGTTTGGAAACCTTCCACGTTTAAACCGTTCCTCTTTCTAAGCATTACAGGAGATGGAAATGTGCGTTTGCAGGACAGTCAGTGTGTGCAGTCTGAAATATCCATCTGCAGATCTGGAGACATCTTTGTCAGCTTTTACTATCATCAAGTCAAAATTCAGAATACATGCCCCAAAATGTTTTTTATAATGTATTCAGTTACATTACTCAATGAGAGTAGCGTATTCTGAATACTTTGGATTACTTAATATATTATCAAGCTTTTTACATCTACATTAATGTACTATTGCTGTGTGATTTATTACTTTTACCAATACCAACTAGATCTTGAAATCTTAATATAGATGTGTAACAGTAGGTGGACATTAGGTAAGGCTGCACTTTTTGCAGCGATCCCGTGTAGAAAACTATTCCGCGCATATATAAATCAGGTCCGCGGCTCCGAACCACAGTAAAGGGACCTCTGGCTAATGCTTCATGTTCCATGTCGGGCTCGTAACCAAAAACTAGCTTTACTTTGTTGTCTGGGTCAACTTTGCTAGCGAGAGACAGAGAGAGGCGAAGAAAAGCTGCTCCAACAGAACTTATTGTTTCGGAGGAAAACACGAACACAGTGTACAGTTAAGTCTTGATAACTCACTTACAACTGGGCTGCACTGCCCATGAGACTACATTCTTTAGGGCTATGCCTGTAACACTCTGCCTATTGCCTTCATATTAAATAATTGTTTGAGCAATAATTTAAAAAAATATTTCATTACATCATTATACGGGCCGCAAGTAGAGGTGACATGGGCCCCGAGATTGGACTCAGGCACTCTGTTATTGCGTGTTTTGTTTCCACCGGCGTGGAATTACCAAAAATAGAGAGGAGACAGCCTAACATATGAAACAGGAAAAGACCGCCGTGTAATCCCTTTATTTCAACAAAGTAACTGTATTCTGAATACCACCTTTTAAATGGTAAATAAAGTTACTCATATTTTGTATTTTAAATATGTAACGCCGGTACATGTATTCCGTTACTCCCCAACACTGTCTGGGACAGAACATGTGCTAAACTAACTGGCTAAAGTCATAGTGAATCCATCCACCTTAGCTGCCTTTCTGTCCTACTGGCTACTTGTGGTATTGCAATGCAAAATAAATTTCCTGCAGGACTGAAGACTTGGTTAGACTGAAGAAAAGGTCGTGGTTTGGGGCTGTTTCTGACATTGAAATAAAATACTGTACGACCAATAAGAGCAGGGTGATGCCTGCTGAGCTCAGTCTCACCTTGTACATTTACGTTCTCACTTCTGACCTTGTTGGCGCCGTTGGAAGCCTCACAGTAGTACTCGTCACTGTCATTTTTGGAGACTGGTTTTATCTCCAAGTTTGAGTAGGTCTCTGTGGTGGTGTTGGTTTGCAACGGTACTACACTGCCGGTTCGGTACCACTTAAAGGTGACTGGCCCTGTGCCATTAACACTACATATGAAATTGAGTTCTTCTCCCTCTGAGATTTCTAGTGAAGAAGGGATGACGGCCAGAGTCATTTGGCTCAAAGGCACTGGGAGAACAAAACATGGAAGCAAAGAGGTGAGATTAGGCAGCATTGTAAAGTTTTACTTTGGCTTTAAAACAAGAACTTAAGCTTACAGTGTTTACAGTGGTTTTTGTGCAGATTAAACAGGAAGGACACCGTTTCTTGTTGTAAATGTAACTAAAAGTTTGAACAGGATGCAAGTTCAAACTGTGTGTGTACTGATTTGAAGAGATACACACTATCTCTTCAAATACACACACAATAGAGTTAGGGTTGGGTGGTCCTTTCATGTTATACCGCTTAATGCCAAAAGGTGTTGCAGTGAGTAAATGCGAGCTTCAATTAACCAGACAAATCATTAACAATAAGTTCTTATTTACAATGTCACCCCGAGCAAAGCTTCTCGAGAAAATAGAGGTGGAATTAACGATAAACGTTCAAAGTTAAAAATCGAATGAATCCAAAAACATCTTAATGTGCCCACTTTTAAAACACTGCCACCTGGTGGTCAAAGTGATATTTCACAGAGGACAAAATTCCCTTTAAAGACAGAGCCAGGCTAGCTCTTTCTGTTGGTTTCCACCCTTTATCCCAAATGTTCTACATATATTCTCATCTCTCATCTTTTATTTTAAAAAAAATGTAAAGAAACGAACAAAAAAAATCAGTTAGGCTTAAATATTTACCGATGACATTCACGCTGAGGTGTTGACTGGAGCCAGTTTTGTTGGAATGGAGACTATTCTTCGCCTCACACCTGTACTGTCTTTCACCAGGCTCATTGATGACATCCATAAAGACAGCTTGTCGATTTTGCTCTCGGATGACTTTTGTGCCCACTTGGACGTTATCCTTAAACAGGGTGTAGTTTATCGGCAGGCTGCCATTCGACTGACACAAGATGGTGAAGCTCTTTTTCAGGATCACCTTGTCCTCAATTGAAATCTTTAGAGCAGAGACATGAACTACAGAGGAGAAACAGAGCACAGACTTTATGAACTGAAAAAGTAAAACAAAAGTTGCTGCTGAAGGCTTAAATAGTGGCTATTTGTGTCATAGTGTAGAAACATAAATTATTCACAATTTAATGAAAGTCTCCTTGCTGATTAAAAGGTGATTTTTAATTTTGTGAACCTGAATGGTTGTTTGTGTTTTTGTGTTAGCCCTTTGTTGGACTAGCAGCCTGTTTGATAACTGGGCCCAACTCCAGCTATCAAACTGGATACGACGATGTTGTAATAATACTAAGAAAGGAAGAATTTTTTTTATCAGCTTTTATTAAGAGCTATGACTGCAATAAAACAATATTTTTAAATGACTGTTTTCGGTTCATTTTCATGTCTCAGAATGGGTTTGCCGATTTACACACTGGTAGTTTTTATTGCTTAAAATCTAAATTGAATTTTAGTTACTGTCAGTGTGGTTAAATTTGTAAAAACAGCAAAATAAGGAGATTTTGATGCATCCGGTTATTCACAGTGAAATAAATACAAAATCGTGAGCCAGCCGCCTCCACTAACTGCCATGGTTAGCTGAAGACAAACAGCTGGATTACAATCAATCACAGTAAACTCTGATTCATTTTTGATTTTTTTTTTTTTAAATGATACACAGCAAACGTTTCCTGACAATTTCTACATTTCAGATTTCTCAGATTTTTTTCCCCCTGAAGTATATTTTATATTTTATTTTCAAGTCAGGTTTCATAGCCAAGATTCTTGGTTCTAGTTTCCAGTGTTACCATTATTATTATTCCATTATTATCCTTTGGCATTATTGCCTTGATGGAGTAATGTGAAAACAGAGAAAACAGTTCTCCTGGGTGATGGTGGCGAGTCACAGGTTTGCCAGCTTGGAGAACGCAGCTCATGTCCTGTTCGGGAGTTTTATGTTGAGAACTTACTTAGGTTCAGGCATTAGGTTTAACAAAAGGCTTGGTTTAGTACCTCACACATTGAAAAACAAGGCTTTCTCTGTGCATTTAAATGGTCCTTAACATTGTCCTTAAGTGATGATTTAGGAGTAACTGATCTGTCTAAACTACGAGTGTCAGGCAGCGATTTGACAAAAGTATCTGATGCCATGGGAATAAGCGTAGTCTATTAAATTGGCGATGCACTTTATTATTTTTATTTGTTCATTTATTTAAGCAGCTAGTAGCTTTTGTTTTGTTTTTTTACTGAAATTTGATTTCTCTTAATTCAGGTGATAACTGATAACTGTAATACAAGAGCTGGGCCAGCACCAATGTAGAAGGAGTCCTATCATGACTTGTATGTAAAATGGACTTGACTGCACTGACATAACAATTTAGTCTGATGAACCATTAGACCACATTTACCAGGACTCACACATTGTCTCTGCACACATCACGCAAAGCTACTTGAAGACGAGGGACAACCTGCTATACTGCCTGTGCCACATGGACACATCAGTGCATTTAGAGATGAAGCTATTTATTGACACATTTATGCACTGAAGGACCAGAAGGGCATCAGTGTGCACTATACCCTGGACCCAAACAGAGATAAAGAAAACTCACCTTTAGGACGAATCATCAGGGTTTTGCTATCTTTCTTGATGCCTTTGGCTTCAGCTGAGCAGGTGTAGTTGAAATCATTCTGCAGGGCCTTCACATTAAATACTCCAGGTTTACCAGAGCTTGGTAAGTTTTTAGATGGATAAAGAGTGTACTCCAAATCCTCCCTGTTGATTCTTTGAGAGGCAAAACGATCACTGTTGCAGGTCAATGTCATAATTTGCCCTTGAAAGACTTCAGTGGGAGACATGGTGAGACTGGGCACTGAGAAGAGCTCTGTGGATAGGTTTACAAAACACACCAAGTCAGCGTCTAGATGGATACATTTTTGCAAACATTAATGCAGTAACACAAAAAATGCTTAAACTATTTTAAAAGACCATTAGTGTGCTAAAGTGCATATTATTATTACTGAAATAGCAAATGGCTACAAAGTTGCATTAATTGCACAGCCAAAGCACTAACATTAGGGCTTCATTAGGGGGTGGGGATAGCTCAGTAGGTAAGGTGGTGGCCCCATGATCGGATGGTGGGGGGTTTGAAACTCTACCCTGAGGTACCCCTGAGTAAGGTACTGCAGGGAGCAGTGTGTAGGGACGGTAATACAAGCACACTCAGTGAATGAATGAATTACTCATTCACTGAGTGAATGGGTTAAATGCAGATCAATAAAGTATACTTTATTATTCAAAATATTGAGTCCATGAACCAGTGGTCCTACAGCCATCCAAAAAATAAGCTTCAGATAACTGTTTACAGAGGTCATCTTTCCTGTGTCCACTTACCAACCACTGAAATCTTCTTCTCAGAGTATTTCTCCACATTTCTCACTACCACTCTGCAGTCAAATGTAAGCGCTTCAGAGGCCTTTGGTACTGCAACCATGTTGTGGTTTATTGTAGAGTTGCCAGTCCTGAGAAGCTTGGTGCCCTGGCTCAGGAATAGCTTGTAACCTTCAGAGCTGGAGTGAACATTTTTTGCACTACACGAGATGTTGAGGTGGTCTCCTTCATAGATTGTGGAGTCAGGGAAAATCTTCAGTTCTGGTGTAATAGAAAGCTCTGTGGAGACAAAATAAATGAAGCACTGAGGTGAGACCAGTGCTTTCAAAAAGCAGCACAGTTTCAAAATGCTACTGACCTTTGACTGAAACAGTGATGTTGTTGCTTTTTGTTGAAGGGAAGGTGTCCTCTGCTGTGCGGATCTTGTAGGAGCAGTGAATTTTGTGGATGTCAGCACCGCTTAACCTGAAAGTGGTCTTTGCTTGGTTGGAGAGTCCTTCCACCCTGCTTATCTGTTCATCATTATCGAAGAAGAAGAAGATGAAGGACCCTATTTCACCCGGAGCTATACAGGTGGCTTGTACCTCCTCCCCTTCATTAACAACGTTCGTATTAAGATGGAGAACTGGCTGCGAGAGTCCTGGAAACATAAACAGACAGATCTCCCACATGTACTTGGTATTGCATTCAAACACATCCACAGTGTCACACGAAGGTTAAAAAGATTTTTGATCATAATCTGATCTTGTTTTGTGCTTTTCTCTCTCTGCTCTCCTTTCTTCTCTTTTCCAGCCAATCGCAGCAGATGGCTGCCCGTCCCTGGCTGCGATTCTGCTGGAGATCTCTACCTGTTAAGAGAATTCTTCCACCTCAGTCTGGCCAATTTTGAGGATTTCTTCTCCAAGATTTTGGGTGCTTTCCCTTGGTGGGTGTACTGATTAGGTAACTTCTCCGGTGTCAAATTTGAGGTTAGTCTCTTTATGGAGATAGTTTTGCTGTATTGTGACCAATAATATAACAGAGATGTCAGAACTGGACAGAATTACCCCAGCAGTGATGTCACTAACAATGTCATAACTTGTGCTTTTGGACTGTTCTGCACCTGACAATTATTGTAAGCTGTTGTGCAGGACTGCTGGTACGGTCCACCAGATGGAAAGGCACGAGTGGGTCAGTTTTTAAAGCTTTAAGTACCAGCATAAATGGACATCACATTTCTTGTAAACAATGACCAATAGGTCCCCAATAACTGCGGCTTCAGGCTTCTGCTCTCCACACTAAAAGCGCATATATATAATTTAAGATGATGTCAGGGCTGTTGGCGCATAGTTCTGAGCTTGATGTGAACTTCCCACAGCTGACCAGTGTGTAGGGAGAATATTGCAAGCATGTCAGTCATGTGTCATAAAACAGAAAGAAAATGCAAAATGTGTAAAAACTAATTTTTCTTTCATAAATTCATAAGTACATCCTCATGAATTCAAAAACTCTATCATAATCTGATAATACTGCAGCTTTGCATGAAAACAAACCCACCTTGTACGTTGAGTCTTTGCGCTTTGCTCAACTTGGTGTCGCCTTGGATGTCTAGCTTGCACTGATACAAGCCTGTGCTGAAGACTCTGGCATTGTGCAGCTGGTACACGAAGTCCTCAGAGGAGCCAATGGTCTTGGTGTACACTATCTTGTCATTCTTCAATATGGTGTACTCACGAATCAGCCCCTTGCCAGTACTCGTGCTCACTGTGGCATGGCATCTCAGAGTCACATTGGTCCCCGCAGTCACATCGTTCCTGGGCTCAATGATTAGCTCGACACTTTGAATTTTGAATTCTATGAAATGAGATTTAACAAAATCAGTTAGAACTCATTTATCCAACCATATATCCTCAGCCTTAAACTTTTAACCTCAAACCATTTTTATATTAATTTTACTCCTTTGAGAGTTCAGCCATGTTGAAGTGTACAGTGCAGTCCACTCTTCTTATTTTCTGTCACATATATATTGTGATGTAAGTTCATATTAAACACCAGAGTTCCAGATAATGAGCTTAGAGTATGAGCCAAAACTCAGGCTTCAGACAGTTTGTTCTACTATAAATAACTCTGAATTGAATTGACTTTAATTTAATTTGAAAGTAAATTCTACATATTACTTTATGAAGAACCTTATGTTACAGTTCACTACTATTTAGTTTTACAATATTTATGTTTTTCCTCAATGTATCTATCCCGAGCACATCATAGTATAGATATGCTTGGTGGATTTCTTGCTTTGCGTTACACAGTTATATGCTGTTATGTTTGTTTTGACTCAGGAGTGAGAGATTGTTAGTGTTTAGAACTCCCCGTGAAAACAAAACGTTTGATTATGTATTTGTTTTTTAGAAAAGGAGCAATTTTTTCTAAAAGGAGCTGAAATTTACAGGAGCTGTTAAGGAGAAATATTAAGCTTTAACCAAAGATACTCAGCTTGCTTTGCCATTTTTGCAAAAATGAGAGAAGTACAGCTAATAAACAGCAATTATGATCATATAGAAGAAACAGTAAAAGGTCCAGAATTTATCGTTCTTTGAAAATATTTTGAAAATCCTGAATTAGCATTGATATGAACAATATCAACTCAGGATTCCTCCTTATATAACAGATAAATTAACATTGACTTTGGGGGAATAATGACAGGTCTGTGTTAGTAACATGTCACATTTTAATCACAACACAACTGACTAATGATGAAGAAAATGGTTGGCTGTCTCTTATGAGGAAAAACAATCCTCTCCCCAGGGCTTCTGTGCAGTAGGTGCTTGATTTCTCACAAATGGGTTCATATTAAACTGAAACAATTCAGGTGGAGGGTGAAGCTCCAGAAACATTTGTAGCACATGTATTTCAGCTAATGGCCTTCATCAGGGTTACGATTATACTTAGGTGTCCCTGAAGGCACCATGGCAACACTTGGCTGAGGTAGCCAGAACATTTAGTCCACTTGTTCCAGGGAAGAAAAAGGAAATGAGTCTATTTGTCTTCTTGGTTGATTTAATCTATCATGATTCACAAGTTCACCGTTCATCACTGCGTCCTTTACTTTCATGCCACAGCCTAAGAACCGAGCAGTGACAGGTTGGGGGCTCGTCCGGGATGAGCTGCAAAAAAATCAAACTCTGCTTCTGGTTTCATTTGCTTTAAATTTTACAAACAAGAATGACAAACCTTTAAGCCTCTTTGTCCAGCTTCTGAGTCACAGTTCAATCACTTCCTATTTAAAATGGCACTCCCTGGAGGTCATTTTGCTGATATATTTTCAACAACTACAACAAAAACATCTTTAACAGCTGTCACAGTATCGAGTTTCGTGCTCAGGAAGCTGATGTTTTTCTGTGGAATGCCATCATACTGGTAGCTATGTCCTGGCTGGATGTGAGACTCATACAAGAGACAATGCAAAATACAAACAATTCATATTGTATGAGTGTAAAATTCTTGGGTGAAAAAACAAAGGTAGGTGACTCCTCCTCCCCCATTTTTTACTCACAAAACTGATAAGAATCACTTTGTAAACACTAGAGGATCATACGTGTGCATTTTTGTATTTGCTCCTTTATTTCTGTCCTTGTGAAACACTCATTTTCTTTGTTTTGTTTAGTTTTGTGTGTGTAATCAGTTTTCTTTTAGTGATGCTTTTTAATTCTCAGCCCCTTTTTTCTGGTTTAATTACATCTGCCATCGTTTACACAGCAGCATGGGAAAGCTTTGATAATCACCGGAGTTAGTCCCAAAGCCATGACTCAGTTATGTTTCACAGGTAAAAACTAATGAGTCATTCTCAGGACACAGGTGTTCATGTTCGCAAATCTTTAGGGACAACACTTTGCATCCTAGTCTCATCTGCAACCAGAGAGGAAAAGACTTTTAAATTAACAACTGTGGTTTTTTTCTGCAGGTAATGAGAAACAAAAAGCATCTGCACAGGTATGTTGAAGTCTCCCCACTAGATCACCATATGGTCAAGTATTAGAGACAACAGGCTGCTGCTGTGACTCAGAGTGTGTAGTTTAGAGGAAGTAAACAAACCCTGAGAAGGCAGGAAAAGCACTTTGTTAGACAAACAGCTACTCGGGGGACCTTTCACCATTTCAGGGTGTGATGAATCTGGAGCATGCCCAGCATCATTCAACAGGACTGGCAGAGCTGGTGATGAGAAAAAAGCATGCATGCAGGGCAGAGATCTGCTGCTGGTGCTCCATACAGATAGTGAGTCACAATACTGACATGTTGAGTTGGATATAACATCCTGCAGTACTAATTTTTCTTATATTTTACTACATAGAAAATAAAGAAATACTGTATGTTTTAATCCACAAAATATCTAAAAATTTTAATTCAGTTTTTATTTAAATAGTCTGGTTTAAAACAACAGTTTTCGCTTCTATGATGTCGTACCTGTTCAAACAGTGGGAAGGAAGAACCTAAAATGAAGATATAACACATTTTGGGGTCAGCTTCAAAGAAAGGCAGGTGGGAGATCTGAGATCAAATGTGACATAATTGGATCCAAACTATAATGTGATATTTAAAACACCGGTATCATTTCCTAAATGTTGCCAATGGAAACAAAGGCAACAACATTTTAAGCAAAGTTTTAAAGATAAAGGACTTTTAATGAAAGGTTATTTGACCTTAAAGAGGAGGAATCAGGT
The DNA here is from genome assembly GCF_057381845.1 of Rhamphochromis longiceps. Taxonomy (NCBI): domain Eukaryota; kingdom Metazoa; phylum Chordata; class Actinopteri; order Cichliformes; family Cichlidae; genus Rhamphochromis; species Rhamphochromis longiceps. The sequence goes on along the minus strand of NC_140562.1, from coordinate 42,732,588 downwards.
CCAGCTGAGGATAAGAGGCGATATTTAGAATATAAATATAATTTAAATATAATATTATATTTAGAATCCCCATATATCGTATATGTTGTCAATACAAATAATCTCTCTGTATAGCATTATTATCACTTTGACCTAAAGATCAGTCTATTGCCTTTAAAAGAGAGGTCAGAGGTCAAATGTGACATGATATTTTAAATCTGTATATGGTACTTTCTACATGTTGACAATACATACCACACTTTTAAGAATCACAGTTTCTAAGTTATATGGCTTTTGGGCGCAGGACAACATGAGTAAAAGGATAAAAGAATAATTGAGTAATCAAAGTATTTAAATATGAGTACTGAAAAATATTAGAAGAGGAGAGCAAAAAAAATGAACCCTTTAGCTGATTTATTTTGTATAAAACATAAAAACATAATGTGCCGTATGGCAAGCAGTACATTTGAAAATGGACTGAATGGCTTTGTGAATATTGAGGCGAAATTATCATTGCAGAAACAATAAAAGACATAAAATCCAAAATGATGTAAAAACAGTTTTTCTCCCTTTGTGTGTAGGAAAACAGATACACACAGCCAGAAGCTCCTAAATGAGCTTTTTTCACTGGAAAGTGCAAAATACTATGTACATGTAAATCTGGAGATGAAAAGACTGAGATGTATTTAAAAAAACTGCACATTATAAGATGTATTTATTATTGTGTTTATTGTGTATTATGTATTTATTAGTACTGTATGTATTTATTTCCTACAATGTGTCTCGCCTGTACACCCAGCTGTGTGTGAAATTTGCTAAAAATGTACTTTAAATAAAAAAAAAACCCTTTTATGTCTTTATCTATCTATTCATTTAAGAGTGTAGTGTGTCTTGGCTATTGTCTTGTTAAATTATTTACCTCTCCTGATCTTTAACCTCCTAGGACCTGGCGTCCACATATGTGGACATCACATTTTGGGTTCTCCAGACCAAATTACTAAATTTTGCTCTACGCGGGCCTGATATCCACTCACGAGGACATTATGCTGCCTCTGTTTCATCAAAATTTAAAACGAATATCCTCATACGTGACTCTCATTTTTCTTAGGAACAAAAATCGGGTAAAAAAAAAAAAAAAAAAAAATCAGGTGATTCTTTGTTTTTACATTCATTGGGTCCCAATGTGACCAAATATCAAAGAGAAATTAAAAATGCATGTGGTGGAAGAGTTCGGGTCTTAGGAGGTTAAAACACTTTCATCAGACACAATCTGGAAAGAAGCGAATAAAACTGGTTATTTGTGTGTTTCTACTCGTACTGAGGACTTTAACACTATAAGACACTTGAATCTACACACTCTAGGTGGTTCTTATCGACCACACGAACACTCACATCAATGGATTCATCAGGCGCGATTTGAGGTTCAGAACATTTCCACAAACACACCTAAGAAATGACCCAAAATGCCCAACAACTGCAAAAGCTACACCTGATTCAGAAAAATACATCAAACACATCCACAAAGCCACTTAAACCTGGGTTTTACTTCCAGTTTGGACCTGCTGATAACACACGCCTTGTGTCAGACGTGAATCTGCACAGCTGCACAGCTGATCCAAAGTGACTCATGCCTTCCATCACAAACCAACTTCAGAGTACAGGGAGGTGTGTGACAACGCTCGCCAACATGTTCCCAACGCTTTGTGTCGCAACTTTTCCACCATGGCAGAGACCAGAAATCTCTGATAACAACTCAGACTGTTTCCACAGTCTTAGTGGAAGATAGATGATTGACGCCAACCCAGTAAATGGAAAGTCAACAATAAGCTCAATGAAAACAGGTTCTTTCTGAGAGCAAGTTCAGCTCTTGTGTTTCCTGCAGATCAAGTCTAAGCATGGATTTACATCTCTCATTTAGCTTAAATGGTACTCACCTTGCTGTGTGTTCACCACGGTTGCTGAGTATAGGTCTTGGAAGAAATAAAGAATTTAAACCACAAAGTTAGAGACAATCATCAACTGTATCCTCAAATAAAAAAGTTTCTATATAAAATTAAAAGTGAGTATTCTCACAGATGGACAGGAGGGTGAGGATGAGCCGTTGTGGGAGGCCCATGCTGTCTTAGGAACGCTGCTGGCTGTCCTGGAGGTTAACAAGCTTGTGGCAAAGCTGGCTGCTGGTGTGGTCGTGTGGCTGGTCAGGATCTGGGAGGCGGGAGCAGGACATTAACGTGGTGCTTTAGCTCAGCCGCTCATTGGTAAGGCAGTGACGACGGTTATCACACCAAGCAGTCATCGGCTTGGCTTAATTTGACAGGAAGTGAGTGTTGTTTCCTCAGGATGTTCAAACCGCCCCGGCCTTTGCTGTTGTGGAATGTTCTCCTCTGGCCTCCTCTGTGTCTCTGTGTGTGAAATAGTAGCCACAATAATGCTGAATAGCATGGGGTGCAGAAGTGAGGCCTTTGACCTCTGACCTGGCCATGCAGGTAGGGAGAAGAAGACGAGTACAACATTCTTTGCATAGAGAAGCCGTTTCCTGATGGGAAGATGCTTGGCTCAGCTGCTGAAAACAGTTTTCCCTGACATAAATCTGAGCACAGCTCTTACAGGACACATGGAGATGGAAATATTCCCACTACTTTGTTTGGTCTGTGATGTGGTAAAATAATTCCAGAGCAAAATCAACCACAAAGTATTCAATTCTAAATGAACAGATTATAATTGAAGTAAAAGACCTAAAAATATACCTGTGTTTAATTTTAGTTTACTATTAGCTTATTTAAAATTACATAAAACTGTAAAGTGCTTTCCAAAGTTGGAAATCATATGGACAATTAGCTATAAAGGTGAATTAAGTTCTCAGGTAAATAAAACGCTATAAAAACAATAGTAAGGTCAAACTGAACCATGGGAGCGTTTAATATTTAGAGAAAAAAAACTGGCAAATTAATATTGAAGAAATTATCCAAAATTAAAATACGTTTTCAAGAATTAAAAACTTCCGAAAAACATTGTTTCTTCTTCTGTTAAGGAACCACATCAGCCTCGTCCCTGGACAGACCCCACCCGTAAACAAAGACTAAATGATTCCAGAGGCATTCGAGTGACGTCTGGAGGGACTTGACACAAAAACGTCTGAACGGGTCCAGCTCACTCACGTGTCTCTTCTGAGCCAACATCAGGAGGATTTCCTCAGTGAATCTTGATTTGATGAGGTCACCCACTGTAGTGAGGTCGGTCCAGACTTGCAAAGTGAAGGCTTTGTCTTCATTTTCAGGGTTAAAAAATTATTACTATAATGAATTAAAGTTATAGACAACACAGTGATGATAAAACATACTATAAAGAACAAAAAGAAAATGCAGCTGTGAAATAACCACAGGCCTCAAACCTACTTATCTGCAGTAACCTACCACATGCTTTTACTGCAGCAGTTCTCTGGTTAGTTGAAATGGGAACGGTCAGATTTCATGGTGCTTTTCTATCATCTAACTAAAGAAATGCCAACTTCTATGAGTATGTGCCTTTAAGAAAACCTGTTTTATATTGTTGGAACATTTTTCAGTTTGGAGCTGAACCTGCAGCTGGAAATATTCAGTCTTTTTAAACTATAAACAAGCACGTCACTAGAAATGACATTAAAACAGAATGAAACTTTACAGGCACGCTTTAATCATTTTATTAAAGACACAGCTGTTATTGTTACCATCACCACAAAACATGGTATTTTTAGACTTATATCTATCTGCACAATTAAATTATGCAGTAATGGGTCTAAATTCATTTACAAATAATTAATGAAACTTTGAATAAACAGACTACGAAACAAGAGAAAGAAGGGCGGGGTGTAAATGATTATTAAAAATTCATCCTTATTTAATGTTATCCTGAATTATTTATTTGAAAATTCATTTTTTCTAAATAGAGTATGAAATTGGATTTTTATTAATTAAAACATTATGTAATTTATGCCCAAGTTGACTGATCTTTTCATAGTTCCCTTTTTAATTTGAAAGTTTTATTCATGGGCTTATAATGCTCTTAACTGCTCTGTATAATAAAATTATTTGGGATTTACTGCATTTATTTTTAAATACATCAAATTAATTAATTTTTGCTTTAATTGTAGAATTCATCTTTATAAAAACGTACACTTTGTGGTCCTAACAGATCATGCCATCACACTCAATCACACACGAACGACCAAACCCAGTAAAGTAGGACAGGACGATTAATTCCATCCAGTGTTTTTCCAGCAGCTGTAGCATTTGGGTGATTTTGAACTCTCTGATTCAGCTGCTGAATTTGCTAAAAGCAGCTAACAGGATGTTGTGGGTAACGAGAGGTTAGCTGGGAGCCAAAAGTCCATCAGGGACTTTTCTTAAAGGATCTTGAGTGCCCATGGAGCTTTTTGAAATTTCAAAGGTTCCTCCCATCACCCCCAACCAGTCACAGCAGATGGCTCCTCCCTGATCCAGAGGTTTCTTCCTGTTAAAAGGGAGTTTTTCGTTGCCACTGTCGCCACAGGTCTTGCTCATAGGGGGGGTCACCTGATTGTTGGTGTTTTCTCTGCATTTTTGTTACAATTTTTCTTAACAATAAAAAGCATATTGAGCCAACTGTTGTTGTGATTTGGCGCTATTTAAATACAATTGTATAGAAAAGAGACTAAACATCCATCTCGGTGTGACGGATGTGATGAGCAAGACGTTTGGCCCATAGCAACAAAATAAAATGAACACCATGTTGTGCTCAATAAGACTTAAAATGAGACTGAACTTCAGTTAAATGTTTAATGAGGTCAAAAATAACACGTGCCAAATGTCCCATTTTCTCACTTATATAATTATATAGAATTTGTATATATTATATAGGTCTATACAATTTACTATATAATTAGTCCTCTTTTTGAAACCAGAGGTGTCGCCTCCTGCTGGCCAGTAGAATGTATGCAAGCTGTTAGTTTTTGGTGCAACTTTATAGAAATGCAATTCAACCTGTTTATGGTTTTTTTAGAAGTCAAATTTACACAAACTTTGAAACAAGCTCAGGTGTTAAACATATGGTGATGCACTAAGTTGAGACAAAAGTTGTTTAAATTAATGAAATCTCAGAAACTCCAAGAAAACTAACAAAGCCCACATTAACATGAAACCTTGCCCTCCCCTAATCCGGTTTTATTTTGGTTTCAGTTTGAACCACTAGGAGATCTCGTCAGCTTTGAGTAGTACATATATCGTTTTCTTACATATTTGTTTGAAACAGCTGAACCGATGCAGCTTCAGGATATGAGACAATGCGTGTGTGGTGCATTGAGACTTCCACGTGGTGCCGGGACTTCCCAACAAACCTAAAACAAAATATAACTCTAATAAACTAAGCAGTGGAGTTTTAAGATCTCTCTTTAATTTAGAAAAGCAAAGCAGATGTTCTTTTTTTTCATAAAGTTTTCTTTGACTTTACAAAATTAATATAAATTCACACGAAACTAGAAATTAAAATAAGACAACAGACGCTTGTTTGTGAACAATTATTTATAATTTAGAAATTCATCCATAAAGGATATTCTCCTGTTTGTAGTGTGTTTCAGTAGAAACAGCTCAGCAACATCTGGAGGCTTCTTTGAATACACATTGAAGAAACAGACAAAACCCGGTGTTGTATTTGGTTTATTTCACTGATTTCATCTCCTGCTTTATGAACCACAGTCAGCAAAGCAGTCTGAAGTCACAGACACAAACCTGATTGTTTCACTTTTCCTTTCCTACTAAAGACTTTTTGTCCAGCTCTAAAATCTTAAAACTCAAAGCAGGATACTCAGAGATGAATGTGAGTGTGAGCTGAGGGCTTGGACCAGCTCAGTGAGCGTGTGAGGGTGGAGACTGACGTGGTGACCGGACTGCATGTTGTGTGGTATGTTTGGTGTTTCCAGTTCACTTTCAGTCTACAAATCCACTCCGTCTGTGGGGGAAAAGTAGAGCTCGGGAGGCGCGATGCAGATGGGAGGTGTGGCAGGAAAAGAGAGGGGGGAGCAGCCTTTGAATGCTAAAGCTCCCCCACCCACCCCCCAAGGCCAAGGCGAACAAAGAAGAATTAAAAACATAGAAAAATACAAGAAAAGAACGAAAAAAAAAAGATTAAAAAGGCAAAGCTGCCTCAGAGGAGAGGCACGACGATGGTGATAATGCACAAAAAAAAAAAAAAAAAAAAAGCTTTAGGAAAGAGCACCACATTGACGTCAGTTTTCATGATCTCTTGCTTGTGACTGACCTCACCTGCCTATCATGCTGCAGGGGGAGGAGGGGGCTAACGGGGGCTCGTGAAATACCTGAGCGAAATCTAGGGGGCTGACTAAAACCTGATGCAGCGAGCAACAACAGGTGAGTCGGCGCTCTCTAAGCATGCGGCGCACTTTCGCTCCGTTACACATAATCAATCCAAAGAAGTCTGCAATAAAAGCAAAATAAGAGCTGAAATGAAACCCTGCAGCGGGGGTTCATCAAAAAAAAAAAAAAAAAAGGATCTGAATGAAGACAAAGCTGCGCCTGATTGGTTTAAATTAACAAGAAGCTTTACTTCTATTTGTATTTTCCAGAAGCCATAAAAATGAAAGCAGCTTTTTGAGGGCTTGTTTGACCCTCAGGTAAATCATAAAAACCGCCATCTTTACTGTGACAGCAGGTAAAGATGGCACAGCCATACGATGAAGTCTAAAGGAAACTCGCTGTCGTGAATGGAAATGTGTGCGTTTGTATTGCTGTACTGTGGCAGCCGAACACCCCCTCCAAATGGAAGTGTGTTTTTCTGTGGGAAACAGGAAGAGCTTGAGGCTGGATCGATCACGAGCAGTCTTATTGCTTTGCAGAGGCAGGTAGGTAGCTGCCGCGGTCTCCAGGTAGGACCAGGTACTTGGCTAGCTCTCCTCTCACTGTGCTAGATACAAGGGCATGCGTCATCCTAGTAACAAAGCAGGTTTAGCTAAAACAAACAAAACAAAAAGCACACCCCTCCGAGCCACAGCGAAGGGGACTGCATGGAAATGATGATTTTGTTTGGCACGCTGGGGCGAAGGAAGCGAGGAGGAGAACTGCAGAATGGGAGCAGGTGTCTTTTTGGGCAAGTCCAAGGCTATGAGAGCCCGCTGTGGGCAGGGCACATCTGTGCTATAATTCCTTCTAACACTCACAAAAACAAACTCGTCACGTCTGCCGGCTTGACGTTTTCAGGGAACAGTAATCACAATCCACCTTTCCGGGGTCCGTCCTTCCAAGCGTCTTGGCGGCAGGTACTGCGAAGTCACGAAACTCCGCATCCTCGGCCAGTTTACGCACACGCACCGGGGTTCGGTGGCGTGGCGAGTTCATGTTTCCTGCACCGGTTAATGTGTTTGAACAGTGTGTGCGTGCTGTCCTCTCTCGCCACATCTGGATTGGGTCAGAGTTTGTTCAGGTAGTGATGCTCACTGTGTGGCGAGGAGAGGCCCCCGGTGATCGACAGGTACCATTTTCTTTTCTTTTTTAAAATAGAACCTCTCTTCTTCTGTAGATGCTATTTAAATATACACACTCAGCACAGCCAAGTCTACAATCATTAGCTTCATAATAAGAATATGAATAAACAATGATAATATAATATATATAGAGAGTCGTCTGTAGCATGAGTTTTCGTCAGCAGCCATCACTAGAACATTCAGGGTGGTAATTGCATATGTACACGAAAAACAAAAAAGAACGTCATTTACATCCCGGTGCTTGAGGCTCAGGGTCACAATTCATGTGTGATGATGGGGAGGAGAGGTGATGGATGCTGGTGTGTTATCTGAGCCTCTTCTCTGCCGAGTAGATGGACATGTAGTAGTCGTTGCTGCCTACCGCCAAGTGAGGCTGCAGGGAGACGGAGAGAAAAGACAGGGGAGGTTACTTGGTAACTTCTTTTAACCAGAAGTTGGTAACCAACCTAGAGAGTCAGTGTTGTCCAGTTTCGGACATTAGCATTCATTCGCCGTCATGTTTCTGACTAACTGCGAGCCCAATATTCACCTCCCACCGCTCCAGAGAAGAATACCTGACTCTGTGTACACCAGCTAACTTTGCCCGAGTGCTCTTTGATGTGGAGGTTTGTCACTAAAGGAGGTAACAACTGTGACTGGAGGCAAATTTAATGAGCTCCGAGTAAGAAAACCAAAGAAATGAGCTAAACAAATGAAATTTCTCTTTGGGTTCAATGTGACAAGGAACATCTTTCACAATTTGCATAATTGTTTGATATAAAATTGATGAGTGCAGTTTTAAAGTGAAGACTGAATTGCAGATTAAATGCTGTGGCTAAGTACCTCTAAAGGAAAGCTCACTCGAACATTTCCACTTTGGGATGCATTGTTTTTTAAATTTCACTAAATTAGAGATATTCAGTTTTTTAATAACATTTATGTGTCAGGTATAGGTGTTAGCTTAACACAACAACAAAGACGATACAGATACACAGTTGAGCTCTAGTTTTACCCAGTGAGGATGGAAGGCTAAACAGCTGATGGCACCAATCCTTTGTCCCATGAAACCGTCATAGTACTTAATGTTGCTGATCACGTCGCCGTTTGCATTGTAGACCGCTATGAACTGGTTCATCGATCCACTGGAAGGTCGACAGTGAAACACAGAAGAGTCACACACGTGCATTTAGGTATTTACTTGAGGAAAAAGCATCTGATTCTCTGGGTTTGACCCAACGTCAAGCAAACCAACTCACCAGGCGAACAGGTTGGCCTGTGGGTGGATGTCTAGAGCCGTTAAGCCTTTCACCGTCTGTAGCACATTGATGGACTCCGGCATCCGTGGCTCAAAGAACCGCACATCTCCGTTAACACTGACGGGATAACCAGAGTCAGCACAGGCAAGAAAACATTCAAGTTAGTGTCTGTGAGTCTGAGCAGGTGAAAGAGGATACCTGACGCTGATGATGTGCCCGTCTGTCTCCTTCTGTAGATGAGCTTTTACCACCCAGGCTCCGTGCTCCCTGTAGGTCATCACACGACTGCGGAGACACAACAAGCGTCAGTTAACTACGCTACAAGTGACATCAAGTCAAAACAAACCATTTAAAAAATATGTCTTTTGGTACATTAAGTGGTATTTTCACCACCAACAGGAGAGCCTCTAGTGTCTGATCATCCATGGGTGCAGTGAGGCCGAAAATATCTGCTACTCACTGTGTTTTGATTGACTGACTCACTGCTTTGGGCTAACTGGGTGTGAAAAAGCCCTGAAGAATTAAATGATTGCAGCAGAAGCGAGAATAAAAACACGTGTCTATCACACGAAGGAGCTTTTCTTGAAGCCTCATCCAGCAACACTTTAAAACGCCGTTACAGTCGTTAAATTTCTTTCTTTCCTTAATTAAAAGCAAATCAAGTAATGTGACTAAACGATCTGGCTGTACAGTAAAGCTGGGTGCACATTCAGTAGAAAGGCTCTGATCTGACCGCTGATTTAACTGGGTGGTGACTTTCTTCTTGGGTAACCAGTGTGGTATTAAAAAAAACAAAACAAAACTGAAGATAAATCCTGCTGCTCTACATGTAACGAGGATGACACACCATTGGGTGGCAGAGTGGCATCAAGGTGGGGAGAAAAAACAGTCTTTCTGATTTTATTTTGTATGACCATCTTCTTGGGGCTGAGCGGCGCTCGAATTACCGGATAAGTAAAGAAACACTTTACAGTCGGAGCACAGATGTGCCAGAACGAGCGCCTGATCTGTCTAAGGCCGAATTTTAAGGACTCTTTTCTCCAAGCACTGAAAAAAGAAGCTTCTCTATACAAAATTTTCCTAAGACCGAGTCCAACCATCAGCTCTGGGCTGATCAACATGGGGAGGCAACAGTTGCTGAAAGATGTAACTCCCAGCCTGAAGGGGAACTATTAAATTAGCTTCATTTAAAGATTTATGGGCCACTTCATGTTTTAACTGCCTTGTTTTCCCCCTCAGGGGCTGAAATTAAAATAATGTTTAACCAAGCTGGGGGCACGGGGTCCATTAAAGGATGAGGCAACCCAAAAGGGAGATTTATGGCACACTACATACAATAAATATAGATTAGAGAAGTGAATAATGCACGAGTCTGGAGTAGGAGAAACTGCCATGTATGTTCTTCAGTGAAATTAAATAACGTTGAGACAGTAAAATAAAACCGTACTGAGAAATCATAAATTTGAAAGTGATTTAATGGGATTAGAAAGTGATGATGGGAGGCTACCATTCATTGGGGCCCATCCTCCGATCGAAGACCCGCACAGACCCGTCACCCAGACCGGCAACGATCAGCGAACGCTGGGAGTCGCAGGAGAGGCTGGTCACACAGCTGTCCGCTCCTGTTGGGATGTCCTGGCGCACAAACACACGCACACACACAAATCCTCTTGTTAAGGTCTGTAAAGGTAACGCTCATTTCACATTAAACCTCCTTTAAAATCATCAATCATGTGCTCTGTTGGCTCATTTGAAGCTGGGCGCAGCATCAATATGCAGCCATAGGCGAGACTGGGGCCATTTGTACTTGTATTAAGTCCATCCATCATGACAATGATTAGCACACCGAGGTCCATTAGATGTGTAAAAACAAGGAGAAAAGAAAGAAACCACACTAATGGTACCGGCTCTGCCTCACACTTCCATTACTTTGCCCAAACAAACAGCAGCAGCAGCAGCAGAGAGCTCCGTGAACACATTAAGTTTTAATGTGAAACGCCTCAAAAACAGGGTTGTTTTCATGTTTTAGCACCAAGAAAGTAATCCGAGTTGTTCCTGATGAATATTACAGCTTAAATCTAAAATTCCTCAAAATGCTTCCACACAGCGGCCTCGTTTGGGAAAAGTTGAAAGCTAGACTCAAAATCCTGCTAAAGGATCATTTTGTATTGTCAACGAATCGTGAAAGGACCAAAGTGTGATTTTTGGATACACAGAAGATCTGATGTAAAGTGTTGACGTTTAGATCACAACAACTGCGCTCTGTAGAGGTCGCCACAGCGAATCATCTGCTTCCATCTCACCCTGTCCCTCTGCATGTCCTCCTTCACTACATCCCTGAACCTCCTCTGCTGTCTCCCTCTTTTCCTTTGATGTTTAGATTTATGACAAATGGCAATAAAAGTCTCGTTAAGATTGAAATTCTACTTAGAAACATGAAACCTGCAAGTCTCATATTTTCTGAAACTACTTTCCAGAGACATGAAGGAATAAACTAAATCAGATGAAGGTCACGACAATGATTTAGGAACTAGAAGGAGGGCAGAGAGTCACACTTGACTGACACAGACCAACAGATGCTCCATTTGCCCTCAGCTCTTTTACCCGATTTTATAAAACTAATGAAGAGAAACACAAAGCAGTGAGGTGTGCCGAGTACCTGGACCTTCATTTCTCTGTCAGTGTCCCAGATCCTGACGACTCGGACGTCTCCAGACGTCATGAGGAACCCCGTCTCCTGCTCCCAGTCCACGACCATACCTGCTCCTACAAACACAGGACGACACAGCGACACTTACAACAAGCACAAATGGGACTGTGCGCTCGATACGAAGCACACACCAGGATTATTTATTGTTTTCAAAACAACAGAAGGTGGCTTTTAATCACAATTACACGAACAGCATAAGAATAATTTGCACACAATCTGCGAGCTGCAGTTTGAATTTGATGTTTTTTTTAAATTTCATTTAAAAAGGGACCTTTACAAACACCTATAAACACAGCTGCTAAACACACAGAACATGTGCTGATCCCAGTAATACACAGCCCACGCAATCTGTCGGAGGTTTCAGGAGTCTCACGCTGACACATGTACCAAGTCAAATGAAAGATTAGTGCGGCAGGCTCCTGCACCAGTGCGTCACTAATAAATACAACAGAAAGGAACAATCAAAGAATGAGCAAAAACCCTGCTGTCTGCAGAGTGTAAAGGTGCAGAAGAAATGTTTTTGCAGTAAAACTCGGACCATTAAAACCAAGTCATTCCCGAGTGTACAAAGGCGCACTTCATGCAGACTGAAGCATTGTTTAGCATTTTGCATCCTCCCTGTCAGGACGACCACTGGGAGACGCAAACACTGACCCTGGAACTGCGCCTGTCAGCAGATTCCGGCTTTGATGAGTCAAATGGCACTCGAGCGAAAAAGTGAGGAAGGAAGAAGCTGAAGACAGCAGGACTCTTCATGTGCTGGCAGTCACAGCAGGAATCAAGTGAACAGTGCAGCACAAGCTGTGCTGGCTCAGGAACGTCTGCGGAGGGAAGCTAACTGCAGCCGACAGCACGCTCCACGATGAGCGGCTAGGGTGTGACCGTTTCAGCGAGCTTCCTCCACACGGCCACGGGTCAACTGGTCAATTATGGTCTCTAGTTTTGACACTATTAATTTGAACAGTTCAACAAGCTGAACAGCAAATAAATGCCTCCTCCTTTTCTTTACTGCTGTTAGTCAGTTTAAATCCTTTAACCCAAGTTTGAATGGGAGTGTGAGGATGAATGGGGCGACGGACTGGTGACATGACCAGAGTGTACCCACTGTTTTGCTCTATGACAGCTGGGATAAGCTCCAGCGACTGAACTGAATCAGCGATTAAGAAAACAGATGTACGGGACTTAACGCGAATTTGTGCTAACACTCTAAAATTGTTTTTAGGAAAAACAGGAGGGCTCTCATGGAGGAAAATGTTTTTCTGAAACTTTCCAGAAGGCTTAGTAAATATGAACCCCCATAAAATACGTTCACCAGCCATTTTACACCAGTTAAACTGCTCATTAACATAAATCTCTAACCAGCCAATCACAAGGTAGCAGCTCAGCGCACTTAGACACGTAGGCATGGTGAAGATTATCTACTAAAATTCAAATGAACCATTAGAGCGGAAAAGAAAGGTGATTTAAATGATTTTGAATGTCATTGAATGGTTGCTGGTGCCAGCTGGGCTGAGTATTTCAGAAACTGCTGATGTGCTGGGATTTTCCATTAAAACCATCTCCAGGGTTCACAGAATGGCCAGAAAGAGGGAAGACACCCAGTGAGTGCTCGTTCTCTAGGTGAAAACACCTTGTTGATTCCAGACAGCTTGAAGCTGACAGGAAGTCTACAGTAACCATGTGCTGACCACGTCCATCGCTTTATGACTGTTAATAGCTTCCACAGTCACCAATAGAGGCAGCATGGTGGCACAGTGGTTAGCACTGTTGCCTCACAGCATTAAGGTCCACCATCAGGGCGGGTTCTTCCTGTGTGGAGTTTGCATGTTCTCCCCATCTTTGCGTGGGTTCTCTCCAGGTACTCAAGCTTCCTCCCACAGTCCAAAGACATGCAGTTAGTGGGGATAGGTTAACTGGAAACTCTAAATTGCCCAGAGGTGTGAATGTGAGAGCAAATGGTCGTCTGCGTCTATGTGTTAGCCCTGCGACAGACTGGCGACCTGTCCAGGGTGGACCCTGCCTCTCGCCCCAAGACAGCTGGGATAGGCTCCAGCCCCCCCGCGACCCTGGAAAGGATTAGCAGCAGAGAGTGGATGGCCTGTATTTATATAGCGCTTTACTAGTCCCTAAGGACCCCAAAGCGCTTTACATATCCAGTCATCCACCCATTCACACACACATTCACACACTGGTGATGGCAGCTACCATTGTAGCCACAGCCACCCTGGGGCGCACTGACAGAGGCGAGGCTGCCGGACACTGGCACCACCGGGCGGATGGATGGAGTCACCAATAGAGCAACTTCATGATGTGATGTAACAGGAGAGCAGGATGTGCGGCTGACGACTCTGGAGCAAGTGCATGATGCTGTCGTGTTAACACGAGCCAAAGTCTCTAAAGAAAAGGCAAAAGAGGGTCCAACGTGGTAGAGTGAGACATACCTAATAAAGTGGCTGATGAGTGTAGTTACAAGCCAACTTTGTGTGTATAGTCAGGGTTCAGCACCCCTCCAGGTCTAAGCTGACCCCCCTGCTGGTCCTATGCACCAGATATCTTTATTTGGCTAACGATCCCTCGGCTGCTCCCATTCGCTGCTCTTCACACTGCAGTCTGGCCTGCCTTTGAGTAAAGCAGCAACACTAATATTTGCCGCTGGCAAGCAAAATGAATCCAGAACAACCACTAAAATATCTGCGTTCATAAAACAACAAACAAACAAAAGCCAATACTTTCAAAGGTGCTCGTTTAGCCATAATTCAAATGTAACAGCAAAGCCACTTAAATGCTACAAACTGTTTACTGTCAAGAATAAAACAGATAAATAATTAAGCAAATGCCTACTGAGACAAGTGCAGAATATTCATAATTTACTGAAATGATCCACTGAAGGCAGGAGTGTAATTTCAGCTTTATCGCTGCACACAGTAATTCTGCCTCTCTCTCTTTCTGTCGCAGGAAACCCGGACCAGTAATAACCTTTTTTTTTTGTGTTGGAGAAAATGAGCAGGAGCTCGATCGGCTGACCGTACAGTGAAAACAGAGAAGTTGCAGCTTCTGGCTTTAAACTATGAGTTAACATGCTTGATAGTGGCGGCACAGTTTTAAAGGGCAAAGCTAGCGGCATGCTTTAATAGCAAATGGTAGACAGATGAAAGTCACATGATTCTGAGAGCATTAACCTGAACAGACCTCTGACATCAATCGTCTGGACGACATACTGGAAGCAAATCTTTTCTATCAAGCGGCTCAGGATTAACACACGTAACAGGTTTTATGCATATTACATGTGCAAGACCTTCAAACTCTGTGCGAACTACTAAATTTATGTCTGGTCAGCTAACCTGCAGTGACCAGCATTTTAATGGAGCTTTAACCACACGTGCTGCTCGTCTGCATTTTTCGGAGGCTTTTCTGCCTTCAGTGAAAGCCAAAATGACAGGAAATGATGGGCGAGACAGACCGGAAATGAGGGGTTACAAAGGTCACGGGGCAAATTAAAGCAAGGAAGGTTATTCTATTAAACCACAATGAGGGTGCACACAAACTACTTGATTCTCTGTACATATACAGTACGTGTCACTGCACCTTGTCTGTGTTGTGTTAAAAGCTAAAGCCTGTGTGTTTTCCATTTTAATTGACGTAATTTTCAAAGTACATAATGCATCTTTTTTTCATTTTAGTAAACAGAATAAATCCTCTTAGCTCACTTTGATAACCTTGACGCAGATGGAGAAATGCATTTCCAACAAGCCAGAGTGCAGACGCTCTAACGGAGGGTTGAATGGTGGAGGAGAAGAAATAATGGGGCAGGTAGCAAAACACACATTAAAAACACACTCCATCTCTCCCCCTTTCTTGCAGGAGTGCTTTCACCACAGACGTTACAGAAACAGCCTCCTTTTCTATCCTCTTGAAACTCATCACGCCAAGATTCATTTCCTCCTGTTCCTCCTCCTTTCTCTCTGAGTCACTTCCTCCTCCTGTTTTTACACAATCAATAGCCATCTCCAGCTCACCCACCTGTGTCAGCACCTTGCTTCATACATTCATCTAATTTTTTTTAACACTGCTTATTTTTATTCTCATTTGCTTCCTTTGCAAAACGAAGTGTAGATGAAAAGAGAAGAAGCTATTTTCTTTGCTCTTCCTAAACCTTGTTGAAGAGCGAACACGTTAATTATTAGACATCTCCCCCGGCTGATCTCGAATCATTCATGCGTCTCATTTATCAGTCGTGACTGAGCTTCCGCTGCTGTGTCACAATACCGCTCGGCTTCTCTTACACTGTCAGGAAAACCCAAGCCCCGTGTGGCGGCTTCAAATCAAAGCGTGACGTCACCCGGCCCGCTCGGGCGTCACGCCGCCGGTGTGCCTTGGCACATGTTGGGGAATAGCATGCAGGGGAAACCGCTTCACAAGACTGTGCGGGCTTCTCACGCTGTGAAAAGGAGGAGGCGGCATTCCCTTTGAGGCTGACAGACTGGTAATGAGGAAATCTGGGTTACAATGAGTGGAGGGGAGAAGGGAAGATTCCCCAGTGCACTGAAGTGTGTGCAGGAGGAAACGCACATCAGCAAACTTTCCCAAAGATTTACATACAGCTCATCAACGCCTTTCTCTGTGTGCTCTCACAATAAGAAATTCTTTGGGCCAGTGGTTCTCAAAGTCAGGGGAAAACTGGAGTCAAATAAAATGATGCACAGACCTGCTTTTCCTGCAAAGCATTAAAGGACTGCCGGGCAGAACTAAAGCATATAGTGATTCGAAAACAAACGTCATTACAAATTAAACAGATGACGAGCAAAATATTAGCTGCTTTCACCCTTTATTAGTTTCATCATTTGTTTCGGTAATGACACAAAATGAAGTTGGTAATGTTTGGCAAACGTTGCTTTTGGGAATGTCAAACTCAGGCTGCACTCCTGGCAAGTCAGCTGATTGCAGTGTTTACCACATTACCTCTGGTACTGCTCACAGGGAATAAGCTATTCGACTTCCTTCAGCCTGCCTATAGCTGCTGTGAATGTGCCAGCTGTGTCACAGCACACCTCCACCCCAGTGCCACCTTTTTACACTGCGTCTAACTTGATCAGTGTCCTACCTGTTGGCACCGAAGCCTGTTCTGTTTTGTACAAAGGTCTTGCTCCTGCTCTCCCTGCTTTACGCTTTTAGGTGCATTCACGTGGAAGGCAGAGTCCCTGACCAGAGTCACAGCCCCAAATCAGAAATATTCCATACAGATGCTGACTGAAGTCTGATAATACGGCTGAGTTTGAAATTGTATTTCTTGTCTCAGGGATTTGAAACACGATGCTCCTTGAACACAGCCTTTGTGACTTTCTTCTGAAGATTTCCTTTCTTAACTCTTTCTATGTGAAACAAAAGTCACAATTTCTATGCATCATGCGCTAATGACTTAACTCTTTTTAGTTAACTTCCTGGGCAAAGTGACAAAGCGCAAACTTCCCAGATGTTCCACTGACTTGATGACTAAAAGAAGCCGATTAAAAGAAATATGGCTGACTTGTTGCTTCTGTTACATTCTAGAAAATATTCTAGAAAAGAAAGAGGATCAGAAGAGATAAAGGAACACTTTTTGAATTAAAATCAATGCCCAAAATAGCAGTGAAGCAGTGTGCAGCCCCCATTCACCCCTGCTGGAGCTGATGCTTCAGTCCTAATTAAGATATATTAAGCTTGAGACGCTCGAAGAACATTTAGCTGTACGCCGGCTTGCAGTCTCGTTTGTCTCTCCATCTCTCTGCCTCTCTATCCAGGTGCTCCTCTCGCTAACTTCTCGCTTCCACTATCTTTCCCGCGTTAGCTCTTCCATTCTGTCCCACTTCAAGCGGCTAAATTCTCCCTGACAGCTGTCAAAAAACTTCACTTTGAGTTCAGAGGGTCACAGATCTGAAACCTTAAACCAAACCTTTCAGTTCTGTCTCTTGCAGACAACACTCAGCTGCTCAAAACGGGATATCATCCTGCCTTAGAGGGAACCTTTGTGGGCCTGAGCGGGTCTTAGTTACCCACACAGAAATCAATGTGGACATGCAGAATTGAGTTGTGAGAAGGAAGGAGCTGGCAAAAGGAGTGTGGGCAATGTTTCCTCAGCTGGAAATCTGACCACGTTACAGAGGTGGAGGCATAGATAGCTTCCAGGTACAATCTCTCTTTAAATCTGGTATTTCGCCCTCTCTTCTTGAGTCCTCCCCAGTCAAAAACGGCACTGATATTGTTAGCAGATGGCCTTCCCCTTGCTGAATCATTAACTGGGCAAAAAAAGCTAGTTTAACACCAGTAACAGCCAGCAGGCTTGTGGTGGATCATCACTGCTCCGGCACCAGTTTGCCAAGAAAATCCCCAATTTGTGATATTTATCTATTCCTTTGCATAAATATCTTTGATTCACTCCCATCTTTCCTCTCCGGAGAAGACGCCTTCCTCTGACTTCTTATTCTGCACCATTATCTCCAGTGACGGCCTAACTATCCCACACACTGCAGCTTATTAAAACTGGCGCTGAGGCCTTCCTGCTTCTTCTCTCCCTCAGCGTTTTTCAATCTCCTCACTTTATCCTGTTTGCTTTGAAAAGGTCTTCCAGGATTCTGGTAATAAACCTCCAAGATTACTGGGAACTTACCCAGCACGCGCGTGCCTCTGATAGACAATGATGTCACGATACGGGAGCGTTCTGACGGGCAGGGAGACTTCCCCACTTTGGCATTTGGTTAACCTTTGAAAGAGCTCGGACCTGCTTGGCTGACACAGACCTCCTGAAATGAGCTCTAAGCGGCCGACATTATCACCTGTTGATCTGATTATTGGGGAGAGGAGACTAGCACAAAGTTCTCACGCCATTTTAAATAACTTAAGGAAATGGGTTCTGATCCAGGATTGCTGCTGGAGGTCTCACAGGCAGGAATATCTTCCTGATTCACCTCCCAGTGGCTGCTTTTCTAAACTCCGGCACCCAATCAGCTGTAGAAGATGATCGAGGCGTCAGATCCTGAATATAAACACTGGCTTTACATCTAAAAAATAATAATTTATATATTTTAGGAATTTTATATCAAACGTTATACATTTTTAGAATCCTGTAGTGACAATAATCTCTTTAGCTTTTTATTATGTAGTTTTTAAAAATGTGTTCACCTACAAAACAGTGAAAATCTGTGATGTGCGTTTATGTAAAAGCTGCAGACAAAAACCCTGCAGCCTTTTGTATCACTGCAACTTCACACAAGGTTCTGGAGGCCTGATGTTAACAAGGTCCCAGGCAGCAAGGCTGAATGTAAAGCAGGACACAAAGCGTGTCTCCATTTAACCAAAGAAGCGAAGTCAGCCCTACTTCTGCTCATGCACAAGAAAAGGGACAAAGAGAAAGATGATTAAAGAGGAGAAAAAAAGAAACAAACCTAATGGCATTAAAAGGAATAAAAATAAAACAAAGGACAAAGCTGTGTTGTAACATATTGCAATTATATGTATCAGAACTTAATTAGATCGGCTCTTAGTCTAATCTGCAGAGCTGTGACGTTTGTTCGCTTCAGTCCATCTAACCCCAGAACAAACACTGATTAGAAATTTCTGGTTTGCTCTCTCTGTGCTTCCTTTCAGCCTTAAATAAACACGAGCATGACCTTATTTTCAAGTCATCTCCAACTTTTCTTTCCTTATTTTCTCTCCATCTATCCTGTCTTCCAATCTTCTCCTCTGCCATCCGCCTACTTATCCACCCCTTTTAACCCCTGTCTGACCTTCCCTCTTAAGAATTCTCCCATTTTTACCTAGAAACCTTATCCCTCTTGTTTTCTGCACAAAGCTCTACCTCCAGCGACAGCCTCTGCATACTAATGCAGCTGCAGCAGCTGCAGGAATAACTTCTCAGAGCCAGTTGCCAGCCGCAGTCCTGTAATTCCACTGTTTCCTCTGAAGTTTAACAGGCTGAACCCTCCAGTGAGACAGACATAGTCCCAATTAAACACCGACACCCATGGGACCAGATTCAATTTGTGTGTGTGCACGTTTTTTTTAAATAAATGAAAGAAGCTGTTTGAGGTGACGATGAAGAGTGACTGGAGACTATGCAGCTATGTGAAAGTATTATTTTACATGCCGAGTTAATCAAATACCCATTTGCAAATGTGCCTGCAACTGAGTGTTCGGTACAAGGATCCCATAATTTAAAAGCTGAATAACTAGCCAAGTCAAAGCGGTGTGCGTGTGGGCTGAAGTTATGATGCATGGGTTTAAGGATGATCTTTTTTGCAGTTCCTCACAATCTAAAGAAGCCAAACAATATTTCCACAGAGATTACTTTTTGGGGTTACAGTTTCAATATAATCAGATCACAGCTAATGTGTCTCCTGCAGTGTGTATACACTTTGAGGATGTTTGCATATATCCCAGCAAACCATTCCAGTGTATTTAGAGAGTTATGTTACTAAAAATGAAGCTTACTGCTAACAAAGAACCAACATGTCTAAAGCTAATCAGCCATTTTTCACTGATTTTTGCCTTGGTCATGGAGATTTAGTTCAATTTAGCATAATACCATTTAGACATGAAGTTCATATGGTCACACGCCATTTACATGTCCTGCAGCTTTTTAAACTTTCATGACTGGTTAGTTTTAAAGATTAGGGCGGTTAGTTAGCCAGCTAAATATAGCTGCAAGAATCTCCCAGTGTTTACTTACAAAGTGGGTTCTGATTGTTTGAGCAGTGGCTGATTTTTAACTGCTCATTTAACATCTGCATAATTATCTGTTTAGGTAACACTGGCTTATTTACACTGATATTGCTTGACATGCACTGCCTCTGAAAACCAGAATCTTTTATTGCAAAAGACTCAAGTGCAGACAGCTGCTACAATCTGACATTCATTAAACTGTCGCTGGCTAGAGGAACAGAAATCTGCTTTCTCACTTTTGTCTGAAATTAAGGAAAACTAAGTTTGTAAATAACAACCTGATTAGAGTTAAAGGTTAAAGGAGGTAGGAATTAAGAGCTTTTGATATCAACTTTAAAAAGTTTGTGCTGGCCTTCTGAAGAGGACATGTCTGTGCTAGTGGAAGTTTTTTCTTCATGGAGCGTGCTCTGAACTTGGGTTGACTGTCAGGGATGGAGTAATGAAACATCACCAGACAGGTGAATGAATGAAGCGTGCTGGTAGTGGTCAGGGGAATAAAGGAAATTTCTAAATGAAAGACACACCCTTGGCTGTTTAGTGCAGCATGTGCTTTAGTAGTGAGGGAGAATAGAAGGGAAATGCAACACTCACCTCCTTGCTTACTCCTGTCAAGATAGATGGAGACCCTTCTGGCCAGACCTGCGAGCAGGGGGAAGAGGAGCGTATGGAGGAAGGAAGGGAAGATGGAGAAGGGGGGGGGGGGGGGGGGAGGAGAGCAGGAACGTAACAAAGCAAGCGACAAATTAGCAAGAACCCCTGTGCATGCTAACCCAAACATCCACACACACCTAACAGAGCTGTAATAACCATGAAGTGACGGTGGGTACTCCTCGCCACTTCATGGGTATTACTCTACATGCACTTGAAGAGCAGAGGGATGAACAAGGCTGCTGCTTCCCAGCGTGGTAACTCCCAAATGACAAACAGCGGCACGTCAACACCAAAGAGCGGAAGGAGATTTGAGCCGAGCTGCCACCTCTGCATTACAAACTGCGTCCCCAGCATCCGAACCTGCAGGACGCAGAATCTAAGATCCCTTCACCCACAGCGTTAAAAAGCAGGCAGGGTGGAGCTGAGTGTGCATCAGTTTGTGGCTGGTCAATAACAAAAACAACACCTGGAAATAATCAAGGTGCACAAATATGTATGGATTCTTATGGAGACTTGTTGCTTCGGTCTTGCTGCCTTGTTCAGCCTCTCTCTCTCGGGGGGGGGGGGGGGGGGGACCACAAAACAATATCAAAGACCCAGCAAAATAACAAAAAGCCAGACAGTCCACAGAGATGGATCATTGATGAAAAACAGCACAGGAGCGTGTTATTGGACGATGGGAGGGGGGGCGGGTTGAGTGAGGACAGGTCCTGCTGGTACTCTTGTGTGAGTGTGTTTGTCTGGCAGCATCTCCTTGAGAAATGCTCAGTCTTGTTGCAACTGCCTACAGAGGTAGAGCAGGATTTTGGCAGCGAGAAGACAGACTTGTGTAATATTTCATTAGGTTTTACATTATTAATGCAGCTGAGGCAACGCTAAAAATCTTAAAAATTCTAAACACAGCGTTATTGTACTCAATCTGAAAGACGTTCCAAGCAATGGAAATAACTCAGAACTGAATACTGGGCCAGGAGGTGGTGGGTGTGAATGCACCAGGGAAAGCAGAGTCTGCGTGAGATTGCCGAGGTTTCTGAGATCTACTGCCAAGTTCATTTTTATTTTTTTACATTTTGGAGCACAACAAGCCAAAGCTGGATTCTTCAGTAAAACTTTTTCAAGCGAGGTCTCATCTGAGTGGCTGCTTATATTAAAACTGATGCCTTCACTAGGTTCTGCATACAGACTGCAAAACAGTGGACTGTCACCGACGACACATCCAGGATAACAAGCACACCATTAAATGTTAAAGTTTCAGAGAAAACATGGCTGTGGCTCGCTGTCGGACAGTCCTCCGCAGAGGGAGAGCTTCTCAGGGCGGTTTGTGTCGTGAGAGTCAGGCAGAGACCGCTGTTAGTTAAGTGTGTCTCCTCCCTGCAGGGGCCCGCAGAGATATGGTGACTCGGTAATGACGGAAACACGTATGTGCACACGGCATGAGGTCCACACCTCTGCACAGATATGCAGTCAGGCACTGAATCAGCCAGTCACTCAATCTGACAGCTCTGCTCTGGCTGCTGCCAATTAGCCAAACACGGTGCCGCATCTCGTATGGGACACGCAGTTATTAAAAAAACAAAAAAAAACTTCTGCGCTCGTGCTAAAGTGCACCATTTTCATACAGATGGATGAGCGCTACGTAGGTAATCGCTGCGTTTATCACACAGGTTATGCTCAGAAACAGTCATTCTTACAGCTGTCACAGTTGCTCCCAAAAACATCCCAGTAGTATCGGCTGAGAAACGCTCGAGGCAGAAATTTAAAGCAGGGGAGAGAGTTAAGGAGAGCATGCGCAACCTGACACAACACACCGGTGGGTGGAAGTGTCTGACAGGTGTGTACAGTGGGTGCCTGCATCGCATTTGTGAATATCTCCGCCTCGGGAGTTGTGTGTAAGTGTGTCAACACGAAGGTAAACATGGCAGCGGATCCACCAACGTCCACAGTCCCAGTTTTATAACGATCACTAAAGCAATGTGAACAGTCTCACAGGGGAAGAATGAGAAATACCTACCTTCTGCATTTCGTGATTGATTACGTGCAGACTTGGAATGTAGGGCCCGCAGTAGGTTAAACAGCCCCCGCTGTTTCAGGTGTGACAGGTATATATGACAGATGTTGAACGTGTGAGAAGGTGAGGGAGGTGAAGCTGACAGCGGATTTTAAATTAGACCTACATTCGTGGACTTAAACCGGCCGCCACCGGCAGCAGAAACAACCCGAATGCAAAAGTATGGAAATAAAGTTTCGGCTGTGTCATTTTTCATTTGTGTGAAATTGGTTATTTTTAAAGCAGCTTGTGACAAACTCTCCCGGACTTCCAGTGACGGTGAAGTGGTCTGCCCTGGCTGCTGCCCCTCAAATCTGACATTTTTAGTGATTTGAACAGCTCTGTGGGATGAGCACACGTGCAGTAATTAAAACCGAAGCTGTGCGAGTGAGTGTTTGCTGCTGGGTTTGATGGGGTCTGGGTCACTGTGCGACTGAAATGCTCTCATCGGTGCCACCTTTTATTCAGAGATGAATTTCTGAGGTTTAAAACACCAAACACACTGTAAAAAAAACAAGAAAAACTACCTTCAGGCTGAGTGCTGTGTGATTTTAGTCCAGTTATGTGTTGGACTTTTTCTTTTATCCATCTAAAACCTGAGCTGTGTTTAATTTAAAAAGATATAAGTTTGAACGTAACCTTAACCTACTTTATTAGATGTACTTTACTGTAATTGTCAGCTGTGGCTGTATCGTTTCAGCAAAATTGAATTTTTTCTTTTAGTTTTTTTCATTACTTAGTTTAAGGAGAAAAAAACCCTCCTCTCAGACCTTCTCTGTAGGCGGAGCAATGAGGACGTATGACTGGGATGCTTTGGGACAGTTTGTGGTTTTGGGGTATGGGTGGGACTGCGGATGGGTTGGTGACACAGTAATAAAGAGCGTTGGTCTTTACTGTGCGTGCTGATGGAGGGCTGACCTCGGGTAGTGGGCAGCATATCGGAGAGACCCTGCCACGCCGTCACCATCTCCGGATTCTTCTGGTCAGCAAAGTTCTTCCAGATCCGTAGCGCTCCATCATCTGGAGAGACGAGAGAGAGAGGGAAAGATACAGAGTAAGAGAGAGAGAGGCAGGAAAAAAAATGCAGCGTGGTGTAAACGCTGAGGCTGGACGCAGCTGCACAGACACCAGCATCCTGTTTGTAATCTTTATGCACTTTAAAGTGTTGAACTGCGTTGATGAAAACCCTGAACCAAGACTCTTTCACACACACACTGTGTCTTGACTGTCAACACACACTCCTCAAAAGAAGACGGAGAGTGTGTAACGCCGAGCGGCATCTTAAAAGGCTCTGTGCCTGTGAGCATCTCGCCAGAAAGAAACAACGAGGCAGGAATCTAACCTCCAAAACCTCTGCGGCAAAGACACCAAGATAAAACACGTCCGTGCACTCTTATGAGGAAGCTATTACAGGCCATAAAAGTCTCCACTTGATTTACAGCCTGCGTTTTACTTCTTTTAATGCTGATTCTTTTTTATAACTAATGTCCTGCCCTGCTATCCTTCAGAGCATGAGTGATGGGGAAAAGCTGAATAAGTGAACATTACTTTTTGATGAGATGGAATTTAGATTTATCAATACTGAAGCCTTTTATCAAAGCTTCTTAGCTTAATTTAACAGAAGGAAGACCAAACAAAATAAATGTGTTTGTATTTTAATGTCGAGTTGTTTTCTCCGGTTCCTGTGGGTGATGAAGATAAAGCCATGGAGGGTAATTGCTTTCTTCTTTTGATGAATGATGATGACTACACATGAGTGCTCTGTGTGTAACAGCCAAGTGTTTAAGGCTTGTTGCTGCTACAAATGAGCCTCTCTGCGATTTCTGCTGTTGCCAGTGGGCGTGGACATTTGCAACTTGGATGCACTTGTGCATCTGAACTCACACTTTTGTGCGTGTGTGTGTGTTAGAAACCTGTTGCGGTGAGCAGCAGTGAGCAGTCGTGTCCGTTCAGGTACTCCATGGATGTGATGCGAGTATAACGAGGGTTTCCGTTGTAGAAGTAGTCCAGTCTCTCGCCCTTGTCCCAGTCCCAAAAGCTAAAACAAACACACTCATTAGACGAGAATATGATCTGTTTAACATTTTAACTGAATGTGGTAGTCTCTGACCAGATGCTGTCCTTGTCAGCCACAGCGATGCAGGTGTTGAAGGGGTGGAACTTGACCACTGATGGCACTCCGGGGTTGCGGTTGATGAATATTTGATCATCCAAGCGAGAAATACCTGAAACAGAGGAGAAAATCCAAAAGTTGGTATGAAAGGATGATGGATTCATCCAAACCGGAGGTTTGTTTCCCGATGCAGGTTGAAGTAAGTGGCACGCAAATGGGGGAACAACCTGTCTGCTGGCACACCTAACCCACGCCTGCAGCTGCAACCTTACAGGGAGTAACTTAATGAACAAATAAAATGTAGTCTGTCCCGCCTTCCTCTTGCTTTTGGCTGAATCAGGGAGCCTACAGCTGTTCACTGTTGGTCTGGGGTCAGTACCTACTACTGCTCGATACTCAGGTAACTTTCCTGCCACCCGAGAAGCATTTAGGAGAGTTTATGAGTTGGGCTTTAGGTAGTAATTTTTGTACCTATTGAGGTGTTAAATTTTCACAGTGCTTTTACTTCTACGTAGCGACTCATCTTTTTTGGCCTTGGCTCTCCATGAAGCTTTCTTTTAAACTTTTAAAATGGCAAAACTGTTAACAGCTCGATTCCTTCCATCTTTTTTCCAGTTTTTGTATCCCAGAGATCAGTGTGTGGTTTTTAACAAATAAACTTAAAAGATTTCTCTTGCAGATTTTTCAAATTCTGCCTCTGATCAAAATCAAAAGCATTTTAGTACAAAACAGAGGAACAAAATAACATAAGAGCTACAACAAAAAGGTTTATTTAAAAGTCCATTAGCAGTGCACACTTTCTTAAACTGACTGACAGGTTTTGTCATGTCCAAGAATACCAAAGACACCAGCTGAGGGCCTCAGGACTCTCTCAGTGGCACATTATTGAGTTTTGTGTTCGTGAAAATTATTCTTTTGTCCTCTAAGTTTCTTAAACACACTAATGCAGTTCATATTTCCATGCTCTGTCAGCAGATTAAAAAGAAATGTTCAAAGAATACAGTTTAATTACTAGTTTTTAATTGTATAGGATAATAAAGGATAATAAAAGGTACACTCAGCGCAATAATGTGGCTCACTGACACATTTCTAATAGCTTTTGGAAAAAGAGAAATTTATTCTTCATGAGGTTTTGCATCATAGGCTGTATAAATGGCCTGGCTCTCATAGACTCTACCTGAGTACCCAAAGCACTTTGTACAAGTTGAGTTTTGAAAGTGTGAACAACAAGTGAGAGGTTAGTCTGGCAGCACACCCTGCTTTATCACCTTTTTTACCCTGAATGGCTCCGTCATTTACCAAATCACCATGATACTGTATGTGACATGAAAATAAAGGCACAGATCATAAAATCAACTCAAGTGAGAAGTAGGGCCATTTTCTCACAGACTTTTATACAATCAGACTTCTTTTAGCAACCAGACGAGTCGCCAGCTGCTGGCCACTGGAAAGACTGCAGGTTTTATGCACTTAACTCTATTTATTTGACTTTATTTATTTTAAAAACATACATCTATGCTTTGGGTGCACACATTAAATACTGGGCTGTAGTATTGCTTGGTGAACATAAATTAAATACGGAATCGGGGCCGAGATTCCCAACACAACACAAAGGTCAAGTATGATCTGAACTTTATACTTTTAACAGTAGTACTGAGAAAAAAAAATTAAAGACAAGTATTTGGTTTTTAAAGTATTTGTATAAGTTAAAACAAAAAGCAAATAAAGTTTCCTGGAAGACATTTTCAGAAGTAGAACGTGGAATAAAGGAAAAAAAGGACAAAGCACAGCCTGGCCATCGACAGGAAGACTTGAGGCAAAGAAGGAGAACAGAGCAAAACATGGAACGGTCTGCGGTGGAAGAGCCGAGGCAAAGAAAACAGTGGAGTTGTGTACCCCACTGGCAGGTTTCGCTGCGAGTAAAAACACGTTGATAAATCTGATGACTTGACTGCCTCACTATATGTTGTCATGGCAACAACACATGCCGGCTGCCGACCCCGTCCTTGGCTACACGAACTCACTCCCGAGACCGCCGTAACGAGATGAAGAACAATGAAGGGGGATGGATGCAGCTGTGACGGAGGAAAATGTAGTTGGAGGGAGAAGCTGCGGAGGCCGGCGGTTAAAAGCCGGCCGAGATCATCATCACGACTCGCTTTATGTGCACAAAGTGTGACATCACAGTAGATACAGAGCGACTGTAAAAACAGAGTACACCTCAGAAGTGCACAGTGAAGTGGGCAGACTTTGCACCGCCAACAAAAACAACAGTACAAGTCAGATCAGGTTCACAGGCTACAGAACATCGTTTGTTCTCTTCTCTCTTTGCTAGCTTTGCTGCCTCGTTCTCAACTCCTCCATCTTCCTCCATCGTACCCTCCCCCCTCCTCCTCCCTCCTTCCTCTCGCCTTGGTTCTCTCTCTGGAGGGATTCGACTGAATGAGGGCAACCCTACTACTTCTCTCTTTCAGAAAACTGCGAGGGGAATTCAATGATTTAACGAGAGCGGGATAGACGTGTGCGTGAGCAAGCCTCAGCTCTGACGCCAATCGCCTCGTGACTGTGTGTGTGTGTTTGTGTGTGCATGTGTGGAGGGGGCTGCCGGTGACGTCGGGGGTGTTAGTTATTCTGTTTGAGAGCTGCTCAAACTTCACCCGGGGAGTGTGTGTGTATGCTGGCACTGGAGCCTCTTTAATGTGCGAGTGCATGTGAGGGGAGACCTGTGACTCACAAAGAGGACGTCTCCTGCTGTGAACTGATTTCAATCAAGCCTTCCATCCCTGCGAATCATTTGCAAACTTGCTCACCTAAAATTTTTGATGCATCTTGATGTTTTTCGGGGACAGTCTGGATTTCACCCAAGTTAGCCTCATTAGGGCTCCGGAAATAGTCAATTAGACACGACTGTCAGTCACTTGTAACAGTTTAATCAACTAACATAGGGACTATTTTGTGCTTGGGTATTATAATAATAATGGATTGGATTTATATAGCGCTTTTCAAGGCACCCAAAGCGCTTTACAATGCCACTATTCATTCACTCTCACATTCACACACTATTATATTACCAATGAACCTTTGTTAGAAAAACAAACAAACAAAAATAACCTCCATAAACAGCCGCTTTATGCAGATGTGATAGAAAGTGAAAGAAACTGCATCAAACAGCTGTGCAGCAATGACCTGATGCTAAAACACAGCAGATAAAAGAAGTTGGTGCCAAGTTAAGAAAGTATCAAGTAATCCTTCACTAAATGAAGTGAAACACCTTTTTTTTTTTTTTTTTTTTTTAAACGTCTGCAGTGTTTCTACAAGCAAGGAGGAGGTGAAAACGAAGCCGTGTTCCTTTGTGAGATTATGACCTCGGCTGCTAGTTGATTTTAGCAAATTCTGACCCTATTTACGGTGAAACAGATGATAAAGCAGGATATACTTGAGCACAGGCCAACCTTCTGACTGATGATTTACTCAGTCAAGGTGCAGTCACTTTTCTCTCCTCTGCTCTTTCATCATATGCACCTGAGCCCATCCCTACATAATTTGTGAAGTCCTCTCATTACAATACCGTTAAAAATCAAGCTTCCCAACAATCAGTAATGTGTGTGAAAAACACAAAACATGAATCTGGTGAGAATGGCAGAATAATAATCACCTCCTGGCAGAGAAACGGATGAAACAAAGAGCAGCCGACAAGGAAAAGTGCCGTTGGAGGCTCTGTCTGGACAGTCTGGATTTCACCCAGATCCTGCTCTCATTAAGGCTCCGTAAACATTCAATTACACATGGCTCTGTTAGAAGCTAAGTGCTCGAGTGAAGTGACCGCAGAGCTTGTGTATGTCGTATGCTCCCTAACCAAAGTCACTCTACCTTTCAAAAGAGGAATCATTTAATGCAATACTGAATAGGATGAAAACCAGGGAAGAGATTTTAATAATTAATTTAATTTCCAGTAATATCTGTTCATTTCATTTGAACATCTCCCCTATGAAAATCCTCCTCAGGACATTAAGACGATTCTTTCTTCCAGGCAGCGACGTGAAATATAAATGTGTTTAGAACAAGTTAGAAGAAGAAGAAGATCTTTTGTGCGCATTACTGACCTCTTTGTATGATGCTTCGACTCTGCCTTCTTACGCGAGCATTTCTCAGAAACCTCCACTGACGCTCCAACCTCACCTGACTCTCCAGGTCGTGCTCCTCGGGGATCTGCGAGATTGCATGAAAGAAAAGACAAAGAGAGAGAAAAAGAGATTTACAACTGCTCTCCCCATCTGGAACATTTCTACAACGATAAGCAAACAAACGAATAAAAAATTCAGAGGGACAATATCGAATTACTGCCGCAATAAATCCATTTTTATTGAGCCTTGAACATTGACACTTTTGCTGAGTGTAAGTTGAAAACTTAATTAAATCCTGTTGTGCTCTCCCCCACATTCAGAGACCACTGCACCAAATAACAGATGAAACCATTATAATCCCTCCTTCGCTGATACAGCCTGGACTCTTCTCTGGATAATGGTTACTATCAATGAAAGGAAAAAAACCTTCTAGTTTCTATTCTGAGTAAAATTTAAAGAAAAAGAACAATTTTGTATATTTTCCACACCTGACGTTTTTACTTCCCTCAAGTCGAATTAATGAAAATTACAAGATAGAGTTTGCAGAAGCAATATCGTCACTTGAAATATTAATATCAACCCTGTTTTCAGTTAGATTTGTTCTCTTAACAGCTTCTGTAGTTAGCAAAGGCTCAACATTTTAGGTTTCTGTGTGCCAGATGATTAATGTAGCTCAATGCTGGTGCTATCTCTATGTCAGCAAGCTTCTGTAGTTACCTGAGACACACAAAAAGCCACAGGAGTTCACAAAGTTAATTATTTTAGCAGCCAAATTATCTAATAAAAATCTAATATTAGCACAGCTATTTAGCCAAGGGTCAAAATACTACATTTTAGTGTATCCAAAGATGATTTAGTCCTCATGTCTATGCTCTTATAAAGATAATCTTATAGTAATAAATTTAATCTTAACTAGAATTTGCAGTTGGATTGTTGATACTGGTGGATTTGTCCTGTGGCTGGTTGTTGGTGTCAATAAAAAGT
This sequence comes from Rhamphochromis longiceps, assembly GCF_057381845.1. Taxonomy (NCBI): domain Eukaryota; kingdom Metazoa; phylum Chordata; class Actinopteri; order Cichliformes; family Cichlidae; genus Rhamphochromis; species Rhamphochromis longiceps. The sequence continues at coordinate 42,702,541 of NC_140562.1, read as the reverse complement.
AGGAGGTAAATAGCTTGCTGTGTACCTAATAAAGTGACACACATTGTAAATGTTTATGTTACCCTTATGGTTACTACTTCTCAGATTTGTTTCTGAGATGAAATCATTTAATACATGGATGCAGTAGCTTGCTAACTAAGTTTGCATTAGCTGCTAGTTTAGCACTCAACCTCTCGTTCAAATATGGTCTCTGCAGACTATTAAAAACATGCTAATATTGACGGTTCAGTTCAATACAGTTTTATTTGTACAGCGTCAAATCACAACAATAGACCCTATAATAATACATACAGAGAAAAACCCAACAATCATATGACCCCTATGAGCAAGCACTTTGGTGACAGTGGGAAGGAAAAACTCAATTTTAACAGGAAGAAACCTCCAGCAGAACCAGGCTCAGGGAGGGGCGGGGCCATCTGCTGCGACCGGTTGGGGTGAGAGAACGAAGACAGGATAAAAGACGTACATAACCTACTGGTTTCAGCACGCTGCAGAAACCAGTAGGTTATGTCACAGTGGCTACCCCCATCCATCATTTATTTACACAGTATGTATTTCCTCCTTGTGCTGGCAGGACTCAGTGCCCTGTCAGTATAGCGAGCTTTAGAGATACACATGTTCCAGTGAGGCCACTAAAACATGGACAAGATTATTATAAACCTTTTGATTGATTCGTAGTTTCTTAAATGTTAAGACTTTCCTTTCAGAATCTGTGCTCATTCCCATAAAGTTTTTCAACTTCACAGGAAAGCCTGAATCGCCTCGGTGCAATGTTAAGGGACGCTCATGCGATTACCAAGATAATGAGTCCAGGTATCAAGTTCACTTTATGTAATCACATCTCATCACATCTATTGAGCAGTGGGACAATATTAAAAGTATTAACTTTATTAAGTCTTACATAACAAAATGGGCCCCACAGACTTTGCGCCCACTTTATTTTAAGGGAACAGAATCAATTTTTTTTTTTTTTTTTTTTTAAAACAGGACATTAAATATGCAGAGTTTAATATAAAGCAAGTCTGTGTCATTCTTCAGCGCCATGAATTAAAGTCATAAATTAAACGTTAACTGCGCGGCTGTGAATAAACAACAGAGGAAAACTGTAAATGTATGTGTGTGGTTTTAAATGTCAGGTGCCAGCGTGTGCCTATGAAGCACATTTCTACAGCAAGGCCTCCCACGCCACATGAATGCTAAACAGTCCCTACCCCACCCACCCACAAAGTTATAGTACCATGTTGCCACTGTTCCTGCAATGTCCTCGCCTGGCGTGTGTTGGCTTTTGGAGAAATAAAACACACATACTGTAACACCTCACAGCGAATAAACAGATTTGTGTCTGTGAGAAAGATGTATGTAGCGTGTGTTCAGTCAAATCATTCATATACAGGGTCTCTGGGGTTTTATGGTTTCTCAGAGGAGGCAGATTTAGAAGTCTGATGTCGACCTGTGTGGAAATCGCTGGCTGATGCTGTCGTTGCAAGGGTTGGTATGCTGCAGCGTGTCAGCTGCTAATGTAACGTATAATGAGACCCTGAGGAGTAAAAATGTGTGTGAGAGTCTCTCACACAATCTCCACATACTGTGCATATACAGTAAAATCGATAGTGTGTAGTGTAGAGTAAGGCCAAAGTATGTGGACAAACAGGCTGTCAACAGTCAGCAGCTAACCTGTGATTTCAGACCCGTAAACTGTACAAAAAAGATGGATGCAACCGCTGTGAGGTCACCTGCATTTTGGCCACGTCTACGTTAGTGTTTTGGTCTAATAGTGACCATATTGAGATGAAAGGATGGCGCTTGGTTACCAAACTGCATCCATTACTTTGCAGGTAACAAATTACTAGAATTGACCTCAACCAAAATTAAATCACAAACCTCTCAGATGGTCCAAACAGTAAACCAGATTATTTGTCAGAGGTTTCCATTAAACTGCTCCAAAAGGCACCAACAGCACAAACATGGCAGAGGAGGCCCGTAGAGCTGAAGCCTGGCAGAAACAGCCCCTCTCAATTAAAAACCCAAACTTTGCTTTTGGCTACAAACGGTGGACATTTTAACAGTTTAAGTTTTATGGTGACTGGCTCACTTTTGGAGCCAGCTTCAGAGGACAGTTACAGGTACTGTAGTTTTCGGCACTATCACCTTAGCCTCTTTTTTCAGCCCTTGAGGTTTCACACATTTACTTCTCATTGACATTTAGCATTGCATCTTGGGAGTGTTGAGCTGTGGGATGCGATGAACACTACTTTCTAAACTTCAAATCTGTACATCTGAAATGTTTTGGGCTATGCCAGATGAAAGATGACCAGCGTGAACAAATTGTGGTGACATTGTTGGCTGTGTCTGCAAAATGATGGTCCTATTTCTCTCAGCGGTTCAAAGCTGGATGGTATGAAAATCTTTCAATCCAAGATGGACAGACATATTTCAGGAATGCTGTCCTAATGTCTACTAATCAGGCAAACTTTCATATGGTGCAGCTAGTTTTGACCGCCTGGAGCACGTGGTGACATGGCCCTTGAAAGATTTCTCAAAATTCAGCAAATGATCAGAAAACAAATGAAGCAGCCACGTTACCAATGCTGCAGTTTCTCTATGGCAGAGATTAAAGTGGGGCACTTTTGCCTTTACAAATTTTGCTACTGAGGCTCAAAGCTGGTTACAGATAGAAGGCAACACTTGGTATAAATATGGTGTTCAGTCCTGACATTTTCATGTTGCCATGTCCTGAACTGCAGAAGTCTGGGAGGCTCAAAAATGCTGGAAAAAATAACACATTAAAACCCCCCCTTTCCCCTTTCGTTGCACTTTTTAAAGTTTCATAACTGCTCAGTGAAACGTTGTTGGTGTTTGCTAACAAGTTAGCTGCTCTAGGACTACACGACTGAGGCCTAGCTGAAACTCGTGATCACAAAATGACTTAAATAAAATTAAAATGAGCTGGAAATGTTTTTAGGTTTCAGTCTCTGCTGATTTCATCACAACCTGACCTACAGTTATTAATGCTGTCTTATGACTGTAAGCTCTCAAAAAGTTCTGTATTTGTGTTTTACAATCATCCATGATCTCTGAAAAATATGCCCCTGGGAAAAAAAAACATTAATATAATTAGGAAAAATAACACGGACATTAAAAGTGATGACTAATAAAATAGGAGTAAAACACTTCAAGACAAAAAATAATGTCAGACCCTGAACTGGACAAGCATCAGAATAAAGCTGGATTTGAGACAAAGTTAGAGTCCGAGAATAAAAATATGAGTATAATAAGTCCACACGAAGCTGTGCATGTAACCACGGCTCTTTGCTTCTCAAACAAATATGAACCTGAAGCAGAGGACGTGTCTTCTGTCTCTCATGTGAGATGTGTGGAGACAATAACACAAATATACACATTCTTCTAGTGTGCTGCTGACACAGTGATATGATAACCTGTGTGCAGACTTTGAGACACACACACATGGCTTTGTAATGGAGTTAAGTTTGATGACAGCACTCAAAATTTTGCCAACACAGCGTTATGATTTGCGGCAAAACTCCCCTTTACTCCTCCTCCTCCTCCATCTACTCTGAGCTCGTTCACTCGCCTTCACATCCAGTCATCTCTCTGCTTTTTATCAGCCTTTGTTGCCACTCCTGGCCCCGTATTTCTTTCATCCTATTCATCCCACCACCATGCTCTTCATATTGAGTTTTCTTTCACTTTTAGCATCTCTGTTTTCCTCCTCGCCCACCTCTATTTGCCCCTCAGTGTCTGCTTTCCTTTTCAAATATTTTACTTTCATCATCTTTTATTTTTTTCTTCCTGTGTTCTCTTTCTCCTGTCCACCACTTTCCCCCTACAACATCTTACATGTTTTGTAAATATTTTTATTTTACTAATATCTTCTTTCTATATCAGCCATGAGCAAAAACGACCCCCTATTATTTTTCACGCACTTTGCAAAGTTTCCATTTTCTCCTCTGTTTGACCCTGGCTCTTTTTATATCGCTTTTCTTCCTGTTTAACCTACAAAAATGTGCTGACACTGTTTGCCTTTTTTCCTGGAAAAGACGACACGTTCAGGCCGTTTAAACACGCGTTAGTTTGATTTAATATTAAAGCATTTCGGTGTTACTACTGTGCCGGGTGAAAGCACTTGTCTTAATCTTAAGTTTCACTCAGGAGGATGTTACATTATGGAGCTCATTATTCAGCAAAGCCATCTCGTACAAACAGCAGGTACTTTCTCTCTCACTGTGATCGGTCCCCACCCTGCTGTTTTCCATAGGACTTCATTACTTTTTAAAATAAATCCTATAACACAGAGTTTATGTCCTCAGACAGCTCAATCTGTCCTCAAACTGTTGCAAAAAAGCACGATAAACACACACCAGTGACACAAATTCACATAAATGTGTGTAAACAGAAAATTATCTGCCATATTGTGCTGCTTTGTTGCTTAGCAACTGACTTAAGCTGATTTTAAAGTGGTAGATGGCTTAGCAGTGGAATACGGAGGAAGACAAGAAAACATTTCTAAGTTCTTGATTTGAAAATGGCGATGTCCTTTCTCCTTTTAAAGGTGCACTAAGCAGCACTTTCTCTGTATTAAAACCATTTTTTATTGTCAGTGTCTGAAAGGGGCTGAGGTCTTCCCCGACTCTCTCGTCGCCTCTAAAGGGGCGTTCCTGGGTGAAAAAACTGCTCGCAATCTGCCTGAGTTAAACTTCTCTCACCATTGAGGTGAGCGATTGGAGTGAGTACTAATTAGACAGCACTGATAGTCACTCCATTATTGATATGACAGGGTGGTAAATGCATTAGAGGCCAGAGCCCGCCGTGCACACTTCACCAACCATCAGCGACATAGTGATGTGCGATGAGCCAGCCTTTTGTGGGAGAGTAAGCAAGCTGACCAGTTTGACATGTGAGGAACACAAATGATGACACTGACCTTCATGACAGGCTGAGCAAAATACTTGGCGCTCCAGTCGCACAAGCCTGTCTGGAGGGCCGGACTGATGTAGTTCCTGTGACCACCTGGTTCATCGCTGTCTTCAGCTGCCTAAAGAAAAACACAAAAAGAAAAAAAACTGTGATTTAAAGAGTTAAACGAAACAGCGAGAGAGGACAAGAGTGACTAGCAGCAGCACGGCAGGTTTCATCTTTCTCTACCTGCTCGGGTCCCTTGTCAAACATTTTGCGAGTGCGGGTAAACTGGTGTGAGTGGGGCGCCTGTCCTCCCAGCGTTGGGGTGTAAGGCGGTCGTGTGGCCGGCTGCTCCCTGGTGGGGGGTTTGGGAACGTCGTTGGTCAGACTGGAGCTGCTGGTGCTGGGCATTGGTGGAGAACCACTGAAGTAAAGGAAAAGAGGACAAGAGGATTAAGGGGTCAGTTTACGAATGCACATTTTACGTGCTTTTATTTTTAAATTAGCAGCTGTGTTACATCTAAATGTAACACAGCTGCTAAATCTAACATCGCTTCTTCTGTGTTGTCTAAAGGACAGCTGCTATTTCTTTGCTTTTTCACTCATCTGTAGTCCTCCTCTGACTACTTGCACATCTATTTCTTTAATGCATGGGGGATCTCCTCTAGTATGCAAAAAATGCGCCTCTTAAACTTGAATCGTATTGGAGGACAAAGTCAAATCCTGGAAGTAGAGCCGGCTATGAATGAAGGCTGTCTTAACGTAGCCAAAAATCCCTCAGACACCTCGGGACGTTATGGTCGAACCTCAGGGCCTCTCACGGGACACGGCCTCGCTCTTCTAACCTGATGAGACACTTTCAGGCTTGGACAGTACTGAGTTTTCCCAGACTGTTCAACCCAGCTGCTGCTGCTCCTGAGAAATTTTGGTCTGATCTAGAAGCCGATGATTTGCTCTCTGCACAGGTTTGAGATAATGGTGAAACTGCAGATGTGCACATTAAAGTAGTGAGAAGGAAACTTTCAGGTTGTGTAATGTAACAGCAGCTCTGGATTTGCTGCAGAGGCGTGACGAGCGATGACCATGAAAGGGTTTGCAAAGCTGAAAGTTCTGAATTAAAGGGTGGAATCTTTCCTCTAATGCACATAGAAAACTATTTACCATGACAGAAGGGTGTTGGACGCACAAACAAACAAATTGGGAAATTATTCAATCGTGAAATCAAACAGCTCATGAATAATATTTCAATTTTAAAATGCTAATAATTATTTTTCTTCTGAATCTACACTTAATTTTGCTTGATTTTTATATTTTATCCTGGTTCATGCACCATGAATATAATTCACTATAAAATTTAAAGTAACATTTGGCCAGAATCCCATTCGCCTGCTACAAATGACGCACATCGTGATGATTAAATGCAACTTTTTTTTGCCTAACACATGATTCAAATGCTCTGGGGTTTCCGTTTAATGAGTTTTCGGTGTGTCACGGCGTTCATGCATGTGTGAGCTCCGTCCTCACCCAGCCTGGTGTATGTGCGTGCCCTTGCTGGTGGGGCTGGCCGGGGCTGACTGGGTGAGCGATCCTGAGTCCAGGATCCTCTGAGGTCTGGCATTCATCGTAGCCTGAGGGAGAAAAAAAAAAAAGGTCTGTTTATTCTTGTTTCTGAAGATGATCACATTTGGATTTATAGTTTGAAATTATGATATTTCTTCCCAGATTTTTCAAAAGCTTTCAGAGACAAATATGCAGAAGTGTCTAGATCAGAAACGAGCCCAAAAATCTGGATAATCTTCCTGCTGTAACTGCATAAAAAGTGCAGGACTTCACAAAGTTTGCTAAATTTCCACAGGTTTATCCCATTAAGTGAGCAGGTAATATAACCTCTTCATTGTGAGTTGTCTAATGGCTGCACACGAGGGAGGGGCAAACTTAATAAAGACAATAGAGGCAAAGCATCGCTGATGAATAGCAGAGCTGTTGTTTACTCGAGCCAGGTGGGGAGAGAACTGTGTGCAGCGTAAATCCAGTTAACACAAGCAAACACATTTTACTACCTTTGATTTGATTTCTATGCTAATTGCAGTGAGCATCTTTTGCTTCTGTGTGCGTCTGAAAGGCTGAGAGCGAGGCAGGAAAGTTTTTAATGCAAAGACCGGGCCCATAAAAACGGCTGCATCTGTGAGGGGGACGAGACATCAGCTATGAGGGTTAGCTGTTGGCGCTTCATTAGGAGGCAAGTCAAATGAAAGAAAACAGCAGTAAAAACAGCTGGAACAATTATTATGGAAAAAGCCAGATCACTAATGAAAGCAGCTTTTCCACTCATGCACAACAAGATCAATATGATGGGACGGGGCACAAAAGGAAAAGCAGATAAGGAACTAAAGGACGCGCTTATGTCTTTTGCAGAAATTGTGGGATGGATGTGTGACACAAAGGAGAAGCGCATGTTGAGGAGGGCAGCGGTAAGCACACAAACAACAGGAAACCTGAACTGCACAAACAAAAGGTCTTTGAAACAAAAAGCATCAGGGCGGAAGAGCGTTTCCACTCAGTGAAGTAACATGCTCATGGATTATTCATCGGTGTTTGCTGATCGTCAACATGTGGCAAACAAACCAGACGCTAACGCGGGAGAGACATGCAAAACTGCAGCTTTAGCGGGAACCTGGGCTGGAACTGGTGCTAGCAGCTGCACTACTCCACGCAGGGAAACAGGCTCGTTCTCCGACTTCAACCCACTTCCCCACACTTCCTCTATCATTAATTGGCTGGAAAGCGAGTCAACTGCGCAAACACATTAGTCAGAGGCTGTCGAAGGATACAGCTGTGGAAGCGGATGACAGCTCAGGGAAAAAAAGAAAAGTCTGAATAATCCTGGTAAATTATGTAGAGCTTTCTTACTGCTGGAGAAAGCACCCGACATCGCTGTGACATGTGATGATGAGATCGAACAGCTGAAGGTGATTGAGGGTAATTGAGAGAATTCTTCCATTCAATTGAGGTTTATTTCTATAGCGCCAAATCAAAACTACAGTCACCTCCAGGTGCTCTACACCGTAGGGTAAAGACTCCAACAATCACACGACCACTGGCAGGAAGGAGAAACCTCCATTTAACAGAACCAGCTCAGAGGTGGCTCAGAGGCAGATAGAGGTGCTGCTATCTGCGGCATCTGTGGTCTATACACATGTGGTGAGCAGAGAAGCAGTACTCGCATTAAATCCCTCCTCCTGAGGGATTTAATGCCCCAGCCTGAGCCGACTGCAGCATAACTAAGGGAAAGTTCAGGGTCCTTTTTTAATCCAGCCCGAATTTACGCTTTATCAAAAGGTTTCAAGTCTAATCTTAAAAAACTAGTATGTCTGTCTCCTGACTGCAAACTGGAGCTGAAAGCTCCGCCTCTCATTCTACTCCAAGTGTAAGCCAACCAGCAGTCTGAGAGTGAAGCGCTCTGCTGGGCTTACATGGTGCAATGAGGTCATTGAGCTAAGATGGGGCCTGATTTTTCAAGACCTTGTAGATGAGGAGAAACTTTAAATTAAACTGTTTTTCACAGTAAAGATGATGTTTGGGGGCTTCATTGAGAACCTTAAGTTCTTAACCATAATCCATCTTCTTCTGCTTATCCGGGGCCGGGTTGTGGGGGCAGGGCCTAAGCAGAGAAGCCCAGACCTCCGTCTTCCCGGCAACCTCCTCCAGCTTGTCCAAGGCGTTCCCCGGCCAGCCGAGAGTTATAATCTCTCCAGCGTGTCCTGGGTCTGTCCCGGGGCCTCCTCCCGGTGGGACATGCCCAGAACACCTCAGCCATGAGGCGTCCTTCTCAGATGCCCGAACCACCTCAACCGGCTGCTTTCGATGTGGAGGAGCAGCGGCTCTACTCTGAGCCCCTCCCGAATGGTCGAACTTCTCATCCTCTCTCTCTCTTAACCAATAATCTCCTTTCAATACAGGCAAACAACTGGGAGATAAGGGCGGTGTTGGATAGTAAATCTTTGCCATTCAAACATTCAAAAAACCTCTGGATTTGTTTCAGATGGATGTGATCCAACTTTATTAGTGACACATCTGTGAAAACGACTGGATGCACCTGAATAAAAGAATCACAATGTGTTCAAAATGTATATACTATTAAAAATCTCCAAGAGTCCCAGCATCAGACAGCAACACTGGACTATAAAAAAAGCATTTAGAGCCTTAATCATCTTGGAAGAAAGTACATTTTAATTAGCTCCTGACCTTGTTTTGCTTTGTTACGAATCAATAACATTTGACATTTAAAATCTTAATTAAAAGAGCCGTTAGCACTTGTGAACTTGATGAGGGTTCTTAAAATAAGCAGCTGTTGCCGAGCTCTTTGAGAGAGAGGGAAAAATAAAAAAGACCGTTAACACCACTGTTTAAAATGTGCACTCATGATATCGTTATAGTCCAGAACAGTATTTTGCTCCTTCAAATTCTGCATCAAACGCTAAGATCAAATCCTCTTTAATGTCTGTTTTCTATCCTTCTCCTCATTGGAATAAATTACGTTTAAATATTTGGCCGTCATCGTTTTATTTATTTACAAAATACTTTGTTTTTCATCCCAAATCAAAGTACTTGTGCTTATTCTGTTTAAGGTCTTGTTTTTTCGTAGTCTTTCTCGTCTTTGTTGTGATATCCAACGTGTGAAACCTGCTGTGAGGACAATTAAAGTGTGGCCAGAGGGGACAGACGCAGTGCTCCAGGACAGATTTAAAAACACAGACTGGAATATGTTCACCCACACAGACCTGGACCAGTACGCCTCATCTGTACTGGATTACATCTCCAAAACCACAGACAGTGTCACCACCCAGAAACGGATCACCATGTACCCCAACCAGAAGCCTTGGATGAACCGGGATGTTCGTCTCCTCCTGAAGGCCCGCAACACTGCCTTTAGGTCAGGAGATGCACACGCCTACAGTACAGCCAGGGCTAATCTAAAGAAGGGCATCAAAAAAGCCAAACACCATTACAAAAAGAAGGTAGAAGAACACTTCTCCAACTCCAACCCCCGACGCATGTGGCAAGGACTCCAGACCATCACAGACTACAGGACCACCAAACCCTCCCCCGCATCCTCTGATGTCTCCTTCCTCAACGAGCTCAACAACTTTTATGCTCGTTTTGAGCGAGGGAACCCCACAACCACAACCAAAGCAGACATGACGCCAGACCACCAACCTATGACTCTCTCCCCCACCGATGTAGGAGCGGTGCTGAGCAGGATCAATGTCCACAAGGCTGCAGGCCCTGATGGCATCCACGGGCGTGTTCTCAGAGCGTGTTCTGGGGAGCTTGCAGGAGTGCTCACAGACATATTCAACCTGTCCTTGGCCCACGCTGTGGTACCGGCCTGCTTCAAATCCACCTCCATCGTCCCGATACCCAAAAACTCCAACCCATCTTGCCTCAATGATTACCGCCCAGTAGCACTCACCCCCATCATCACTAAGTGCTTAGAGCGACTGGTCCTAGCACACTTCAAATCCTGTCTCCCCCCCACCCTGGACCCCCACCAATTCGCATACCGCCGGAACAGGAGCACAGAGGATGCAGTCTCCATCGCAATGCACTCTGTCCTCTCACACCTGGACAACAACAACACCTACGCCAGAATGCTGTTTATAGACTTCAGTTCAGCATTCAATACAATCCACCCCTCACAACTCATCAAGAAACTGACAGACCTGGGCATCAGTTCCCTCATCTGCAAATGGTTACTGGACTTCCTGACCAACCGCCCCCAACATGTCCGGCTGGATAACCGCTGCTCATCTACCATCACAATGAACACCGGTGTACCACAAGGCTGTGTGATGAGCCCTTTCCTCTACTCCCTCTTCACCCACGACTGCAGACCTGCTGATGGTTCCAACACCATCATTAAGTTTGCAGATGACACCACGGTGATTGGCCTCATCAGTGACAACGATGAGGCCGCCTACAGGGAGGAGGTGGATCGTCTGGCTGAGTGGTGCGACACAAACAACCTGCTGCTTAACACCGAGAAGACCAAGGAGCTCATCGTGGACTACAGGAGGAATGCTGACCCACATCCACCCATCCACATTAAGGGGACGGCTGTGGAGCGTGTGAGCAGCTTCAAGTTCCTGGGAGTCCACATCTCCGAGGATCTCACCTGGACGACCAACTGCTCCAAGCTGGTCAAGAAGGCTCACCAGCGCCTCTTCTTCTTGAGGACTCTGAGGAAGAACCACCTGTCCTCAGACATCCTGGTGAACTTCTATCGTTGCACCATCGAGAGCATCCTGACCAACTGTATAACAGTCTGGTACGGGAACTGCTCTGCGTCGGACCGGAAGGCGTTGCAGAGGGTCGTGAAAACTGCCCAGCGCATCGCCGGAGCACCACTTCCTGCCATAAAAGATATCTACAGGAAGCGGTGTCTGAAAAGGGCTGGGAAAATCATCAAAGACCCCAGTCACCCATCACATGGACTCTTCACCCTCCTGCCCTCTGGGAGGCGCCACAGGAGCCTCCGGACTAAGACCACCAGGTACCGGAACAGCTTCTTCCCCACAGCTGTCAGACTCCTGAACTCTGCCTCCTGACATCTGACCCACGTTAAACTCATGGACTGAACATACACACACCCACAATGGACAACTGTACCCTCAAACACACAATAATAACATGGACTGAACCACCACTCACAACCACTAGCACTTTATATAGCCTCTGTAGAAACTATCTACACCCTCACTTATCTTAACTGCTCTACTGTATAGCTCTGTGTAAATAATCATTCTGTACATTCGATAATCTTTAATCCTACAACTGTTTACAACTTGCATAGTTCCCATTTCTGTATAGCTGTATATCTCAGATTTCTGTAAAGTTATTTATTTCATATTCTGTATAGTTTTTCATATTTATATCCTGTTCATAGCCTGTACATAGCTTGTACTCACTACAGCCTGTACATACTTATAGTTATAGAATATTCACAACATACTTCATACCGTGTACATTATAACATACCATAATAGACCCATTTCTGTAATATACTCACATATCTATATTATTGCTAATATATATTGTAATATATCTATATCACTAAAGCACTTCTGGATGGATGCAAACTGCATTTCGTTGCCCTGTACCTGTGCATGTGCAATGACAATAAAGTTGAATTCTATTCTATTCTATATTTTGTTACATTTTTGTACAGTTCTGTCATTTGTTCTAAGAACATTTGTTTGAGTCCTATTTACAAGCAGATGTTACATAGAGATATAATACATTTATTAATCTATAACAACTTGAAAGGAAGCCATCCTTAGACAATTCAATTCAATGTTATTTACATACTACAGATACAACATATGTCTGAGAAAGTAACATATTACAAACAAAATCCCAGTGATCAGAGGACCCGAATTAACAATCACTCGGTGATGGTGGAGAAGAAGAACTTCCTTTGACCAGGAAGAAACCCCCAACAGAACGAGGTGTGGGGAGAGAAAACCTTCAGCCAAGACCAGCTGAAGGTTGAAGGAAAAGAGAAGACTTAAAATTCATGAAAAGGAGCGTCAAGAGACCACGAACAAGGAAAATATGATCTCGCTTTCCAGTTCCTGTTCTTGCTGCAACTGAGGGCTTTTCACTGAGCTTTTAAGACTGCAAAACAAGGAATTACATTACGAGTAACAACACACAACCTCGTTTCTGAGCATCACTCTGAGACTGCTTCTATTTCTGACAAAGCCGCACAAACTGATGGGGCGTCCTGCACATTTGTTTAATGTGTGAGTGAAAGGACATGCCCTGGCTACTGCAGGGGACCCGATATTATGATATATTATTAACTATTTGCTGATATCTCAGTATTGGAATTTAAAGAAGAGAAACAACGTTCAACTTGTGAGGACGCGGCTTCCCTGTTGGCCACATGTGTTTGGAAAGCCACAAACGAAACAAGCAGCCGATCTGTGCAGAGTCAGGATTGGGTACATGAGTAAATAAATAACTACAAACAACTATATTAGTCAGACTCTGTGGGTTTAAAAATTGAGCCTGTGCAACTCTGTAAATCAAGTCTCAAGTTCACAGCTTGAAAGATTAACATGACTGATGATGATTAACCCTCTAAACGTGTTGCAAAAGTGTCCTGAGCAGGTGCAGGGCACGACTGAATCCTGTCTCCTTCCATTCAAGGCGTCTTCCTTGTTCTCTTATGTTGCTTGTCAGGGACCTAATCTTTATAAATATGACACCACTGTTTGTTAAATTGACTTGAGTGTGCAGGTCCACAATAACTCATGCTCCAAAAATGTGTTACGGTGCTGGCAGAAGAAAACGTCTATTGCATTATATTGTTAATCGCGTCCTGTTCTTTGTTTTATTGCAGCTGAGACGGAAGCCTCCATGCAGAGATGCTGCCTGTGTGAAGGTAACAGAGGGAACAATTGGTGTTGGTGGTGGAAAACACAAGAAATCCTGCCCGAGGCTTAGGATGGGTGGTGGAGTATAGTGGTTATTATAGCTCCTTAAGTTACGGCAGCCTCTTTGCTCTGCTGCGCTCTGCCAAGCCTCGGGGAGTCATTGGCCCTTAATTGCATTTGCACAAAAGTAATGGCCTTTCGGAGGAAGCAAATGCCAGTGGGAGGGAGGGGCATGTGTGCTGGAAGCTGATCTTTTTCACTGTATAACCATGAGGTGAAAAAGAACTGATATACGGGGATACAGAGACAAAAAATCAATTATAATATCCTCATTATATTAGACTCCAGAAAATGAGATGATACTCAGTTTTAAGAATTACTTATAACGTGGACAGCGGGAAAAGGAAGAAAAGGCTCAAACCTTAAATTCAAAATGCAGTAAGCAAAAGCTGTAAAACTAATTTCCCCGCTCTTTATTGAATGCTTGTCAGTGATACACATACGCCTTTTTGAGAAACAATCAGCAACCTGAAGAGCTGAAAAACGAAGCGGATGCAGTTCCTCTAATGGCCACATGAGGGCGGCTCTAAAAGGAAGTCAATCCATTTAGATCATGATAAAAAAGGCCCAACATTACCGCTTTAGATTTTTAACAGCCTCAATACTTATTCTATGGGTATTTTACATTAAATTAAGGCACATTATTATTTATTGGACAAATTCATTAAAAATTCTCCAAAAAGCACCGAAACCACAAACACGGAGTTCAGCGACTCGATTGGTGGCTACAGCTACCTGTGCAGGCAAAGCACACACACCTCTAATAATGCCCAGCGCCAATTCACAGGTGTCTTTGTCGATGTTTGTATTCAATCTATGGATGAATACGTTATCCAAGCTTGCAAGCATTAGCTTACTGCTAATTACAACATAGCAACCATCAAAATGCTAACACTGAGGCTTCAGAAAGGGACTCCACAACCAACTATGCTACAGTCACACTGGGGGGAAAAAAAAAAAAAAAAAAAACAGTGCTTGGGAACTGAATGCAGCAAGACCAAAATAAGTGTGACCACGTAAAGTGAACATGAAATCAGTCTGTTGCCATTTTCAAAGCAGGTCTGGTGCATCAAAACGGCGACAAACCAGCATGAAGATGGAGTCAGTCAAAGCACAAAATTATAAAATATTTCTATTTTCTTGCTGCTTGGCCTAATAATTTTTTTTAAGGACTGTATATTGGAACCAGGATAAACCTGCTTAGCAACCACCCTATTGCAGAGTCGCATCCCAGTCCAACTGGCTGTAAGGTGTCAGCAACCTGTCTGCTGTTGTTTGCAAACCATTATCGACCAGTGAATGAAGTCAGTCTGAGTCATCTGCACTTGTTTGGAGAAACGCTGGGTTCTATTAGACAACTTGTGTAATCATCTTGTGATCAAAAGCAGTAGCCCGGTTCCCACAAATACTTGCAATCTGTTTCCAAACAAACTAATTCACTGCAGTTGCCGGGAAACCACAGGTCAGGTTTTACTTCCTACTCAAGAGAAGGTTGTTATCCTGTTCTTGCTCTGGTGTGACTGAGCCAAATGAAAGTCAGTCTTTAATACACAGTTTGTGATAAAAGCTTTAAAGACCCGAACATAACGCACCTTGTATGCTATGCTATTGAGGACCTTCATGGCCAGATCTGACACTTCAGGAAAAGGGTCTGCAGCCAGATGAAGCAGCACTCTCCAGATCTGAGTGTAAACACTGTTGAAGGACACGCCTAGAAGAGACAAATAAAACGAGAAAATTCAGCTTGGAAGCAAAGTTTTAAACAACGGACACAAATCACACACATTGAGAAAATTAACACACGTACAAAACACCCACAAACTCATACTGTACACCTCACTCTGATGTAGATCTTATAATTCACTTCATGTTCATTACAAGAAGAGCTAAGTGCTCATCTCATTAGCTTCATGCTACCCTCTCCGGTCATTTACCTCTCCTGCAGTTATAGGTTTTTTTGGCTGGCAGAGGGAAACGGACCTCTGGTGTAAGCTAATGTACACAATTAATCAACGCACAACACACACGCGCAACAAACAGCTGGCTCTCCGCATCCACCGGAGCTCCACTGCCGAGAACTGTTGCTGTTATCATGAATACAAATGAACAAACATTTCCTGTTGTCAAGGTGTTTTTGTTCACTCGTCATTATTCTTTTCTTCTGCATCGACTTTGCAGCGAATGTGACAATTTGCTGATTTTCTCTGAAGCTTGTTTGTTGTTCTTTGAACTTTCTCCTCCTTCTGTCATTTTCACAAGAGTTTCTTGCTGACAACAGTTTGTTTGGAGGCACCACCAGCCTGTTGTGTCTCTTTGTGTTAGAATGAACTCTTTTTCTTATTCAAACTCACCCTAGATTGTGAGCCTTTACTTGCTCCTGCATGTTTTCCTTACTTAGCCCTCTTCCTGCTGCAGCCCCTTTTCTACTCTAGCTCCATCTAAAAGTCCTTCAGTCCGTCAGCTTCAATCTGCCGTCTTTCTCAGTGTCAGGCACCGGGACACTTGGCAGTCCCCAGCTGTTGCAGTTTCTCATTTTGAATTGATTATTCCCTCCTCCTTCTCAGATCTCTCCGACTATGAAGGCAGCCGTGCAAATTTGACCTCTAAGGATGACCGCTGTCACGCTCTACCCTGCCCAAATCTCCACTTTTCTAAAAATCCAGGATTTATAAACCCTGAGAGGTAACGAGAACGACTGAAGTCTGGACCCACTAACTGAGACTCCCTGCCAGAAAGTGCTTCAAACAAGGGAGACAAAAAGGGCAACCGCTCCCCCCAAAAATGGAGGAAGACAGAAGGCAGCAACTAGCGGATGGATGCAATATGAAAGATGTGGTGTCGGCGCAGCGAATCCCAAACAGAGTGCAGAAGGAGGGAAAAAGAGAACAGAGATGGATCATACATTTCAGAAGCCTCTGTGCTCTGACATATGACAGAGAGTGATCAAAAAGGCAAGATATAAAGAGAGAAGACAAAGAATAAGTAAGAAAAAAAAGCATCCTGAACAAGGACGGAGAGATGAAGTGACGGAGAGAGCAAGAGTGACTGCGGGAGGAAGAGAGCGAGGGAGTTAAAGAGGTGATTAGACTGCAGCCTGAGGGCCAGGATATGATTAGCGACAGCTAGCCAGCGTGCTAGCTGCTGCAGTAAACAGCCACTTGATAAATGTGAAATACGGTTCCTCTCCCATTTAACTGCTGCGCACAAATTACCAGTGCACCATCCCTACACAGTCCACATGAAAGAACGTGACGGTGAATATCATTCACTGGCTGAGCGCTGCAGCACAGCCGTGTCCTGACGTGACACTCGTGTCGTCCCAAGTCTTGTGCAGAGAGAAACGGATGTACAGTAGTAAAGATGTTAACCGCTGGCTAAATGAACCACTGCATCATTTTTTTATAGCCTCCACCAATTCTTGCAGATGACATAAATCACTTTTAACACTGCATATCATTTTTTGGGAGATTTAAACGGCTAAAACATAAAAAGTACATCAGAATGTCTGAAAGCAGTGAAGGACCTCGTGTGTGTAAAATATATTTTTAATATATTTCGAGCGAGAGGTAAGCAGTGTAAGCAGCCCCAAATCATACCTGCGGTGCTCTTTAAATGTGAGACTGCCTCAAACACACTGACAAAAGTGAATTTAAGCTTCTGATGTAACAAATTTGAAAGTTGGCCCAGGCAGACTAAAAGTCTGCATTAGTCATGGCCTACCTTAGATGCACAGCTTCACAGCTTTAGTCTGGAATGAAAATATCAGCGCGGTTCACAGACTGTGAACCTTACTGACTTTTGTATATTAGCTTTTTTAGCACCATCACAAAGATAAAACGGTTGATGTTGTCTTTGTCAGCTGCTAGATGGATGGACGTGGTGCAGCTATTAAGGGTCGTTAGAGGGCGAATGGCTGTAACGGCTGAAATAAATACTGCATCCAAAAGGAAGTAACCTTTGTGGACAGAACTTAACCACGGAAAGGGCTTTGTCCACCTTTGTGGTTACAAGATCAGTTTTTTGCAGATGATGTGGGCTGCTGCCCTCTAGGTGACCTTTCACCATGAGGTTTGGATGAAAGCTGAGCAATTCTAAATTTGAAACCTGCTTTGAATTGGGGATTAAATGTTGCATATGGTGGAGTTAAAGCACCTCAGGGCGCAGTTCAGAGTGGAGGAGGTGGTTGACAAGTGGACTGCTGTACCAGTCTGTTGTGTTGCAGCTTATCAATCTAAGCTCACCCTGTAAACAAGAGGCAGACACGACAATCCTCAACAGTGCGTCTGGGTTTGTGTTTAGAGGTGAGGTTAAATGCTAAGTCAGACAAGGGGAGCTCAGAGCAGAGCTGCAGATTTTATGCATGGACAGGATGGCTCCAAGGTGAGGTGTCTTAGAAACGTCCACCTGAGAGAAGACCTCTGAACAGACCCGTGTGGCCTGCCTGGGAGTGCCTCAGTATTCCTGGAGAAGGGAGGGAGGCGGTAGCAAGGACCGTACAGCTCTGCTTCAACTGTGACCCACACTCAGAGAAGCAGTACTGCATGTATGACTGCATGTATAGATGCCACAAGCTGCAAATGCGCAATATGCATCTAGTTTCAGTACTGTATCGTGTTTTATAAAGATATTTTACATAAGCCGTGTGTCGCCGTTTTCTTCAGATTACTCATCAACAACATTCAGCACTAAATCGAGGAACGATAAATCAGGCAGACACCTAAAAACCTTACATCCCAAAACAGTGTCCTCCAAGCACAACATCAAAGACTTTTTTATGTTACTGAAAACAAAAGATTAAAAACAATCTCTGAACCTCGGCTGAAGCCATATTAGATATTTATGCCTTACAAATGAACCTCCCAGCTTGGGGGTAATTATAATAACAAATAGTAAGTCCATCAATCTGTGCTCTGACCCTGGCCCACAGCACACTTTTATTACCCTGTTGGTTTTGTGCAGGCAGACTCCTGCAGCTGCTGCATTCAGCATTGAAATCTGTTCCAAAATGCTGGCCTATAATACACGTACCCTCTCAACATTTCTTTGTTTGCAGATAGATGAGATAAATCGGTGAATGCATGCTGCTGTTTACCACAAAGTGAGAAACAAGTTAATGCTTTTTGTTTCCAGTTGAGATGAAAAAGCAAGCCCCAAGGGTCTTATGAAAGCAACTTCAAACCAAACAAAGGATGGAAAAGAATAAGTTAAGAACAAATAAATCAGAACGGCAATTGAAGTCTCAAATGAGTTAGATAACTGAATCTAAGTGACAAAAGAAATGCAAGAGGCTAAAGCAAATCTAATTCTACACAAATCTGCACTCAGGTAAGCATTTTAGCCCTTTCTTCGTGTCCCAGAAACATCCATTCATCTTCTCTGCCCACTGTGAGAGAAGGCGTTTATACTGGCTCGCTGAGGGGAGTGTTTGGACTCTGCTCAGCTGTGCTGGGGGAACCGTTTAGTGGGTGAGACCCCAATATGTTTATTTATTTAATAACCCATTTACATGGACGGGAAGCTCACGCCAGCAGTGCACGTTGAAAAACGTTTCAATGGGCATCAAATTTTAGATTTGTCAGACTAAAGGGTAAAGAGAGCGAACACTGCCAACGTGTTTTTAATGATTTTCTTCATCAAACATTAATTTCCAAGCTTTGGTTTCCTATTGTGTCTGCGCTATTAAAAACAAAAAAACATGAAAAAACTCTGAAAATCCCACCAGAACAGCTGGAAGGCCCTGATGAATTTGACTTCAGGTTTCTGGATTAGCCGAGAAATCCCTGAAGTTTCTTTTAGAGAGCAGAAAAAAGCCAGAACAATGTGTGTCTTACAGAATAACTCAAATGTGCGTTTGAGCAGGTCTCTGTGCACATTTACACAGTTAAAATAGAGAAGACACTGGTTTGCTTTCTCCTCAGAGGACCGATATGAAACAAAGCCAACTTTTATTACAATACCTCAAACTACTTTCACGGCAACTTGAATGTATTCTTCAGAGCTCAATTTTACATTTTTGCTGTGTTAAAAGCATTAACTGAGATGTGATGGGGCAGCTGGGAGATTAAGAAAGGTTTCCAAGTTAAAATTTAACATTAAAAAAGGAAAAAAGAGGGAGAGGGAATCCTGAGTTTCACTTTCCTCTTTCTTGTGGGGGTGGAAGTGAGTTAATAGTTGTTCTGCTCACACACAAACTGCCTGTCAGGGCGCATGGCGCAGCCCGCCAATCACCTGCGAGCAGCAGTAAGTGAACAGGGGCGACTTCGGTGTGTATCAGGAAAAGCACTTTAATGTCCCAGCCCCCCGCTCCCTTCTATGGTGTCCTTTACACATCTGCAAACCTTTACACTTGCTCTATTCTTGGATTTGGAGCTTTTCCGTCTGTGGCCTTGTTTCAGGGTTACTCTACTGAGGCCTCGCACTCTTCCTCTTCCCTTCACCTTCTTCAGGTCATTTATTTCCTTCTATTTTTCTCTCACGCACAGCCCCCTGAGGATTGCTGCTCACGTGATGGAAAATATTGCAACACTGTCCCTGCTGCTGACTGCATCATCCAGCAGGGTTACAGCTGCATTAGTCATGCTAATGAATGTCTCCAGATACAGCCGACACACAGTTAGCAAAGCTTATATACAATGAAATAATAAATAAAACAATGATTTTCTACATGCCCTTTGTCTCCGGTTCTGTTCATAATTTTTATGGACAGGATTTCTAGGCGCAGCCAAGTGGTGGAGGGCTTTCGCTTTGGTGGCCTCAGAATCTCATCTCTGCTTTTCGCGGATGATGTGGTTCTGTTGGCTTCATCGGGTGAGGGCCTCCAGCTCACACTGGAACGGTTCGCAGCCGAGTGTGAAGCAGCGGGAATGAGGATCAGCACCTCCAAATCTGAGGCCATGGTTCTCAGCCACAAAAAGATGGAGTGCCCACTCCGGGTCGGGGATGAGTTCCTGCTCCAAGTGGAGGAGTTCAAGTATCTCGGGGTCTTGTTCGCGAGTGATGGGAGAAGGGAGCCGGAGATCGACAGACGGATTGGGGCTGCAGCTGCAGTAATGCGGACGCTGCACCGGTCCGTCGTGGTGAAGAGGGAGCTGAGTGTAAAAGCGAAGCTCTCAATTTACCGGTCGATCTACGTCCCTACCCTCACCTATGGCCACGAGCTGTGGGTAGTGACCGAAAGAACGAGATCGCGGATACAAGCGGCAGAAATGAGCTTCCTCCGAAGGGTGGCTGGCCTCTCCCTTAGAGATAGGGTGAGAAGTTCGGCCATCCGGGAGGGGCTCAGAGTAGAGCTGCTGCTGCTCCACATCGAAAGGAGCCAGCTGAGGTGGTTCAGGCATCTGACAAGGATGCCTCCTGGGCGCCTCCTGGGTGAGGTGTTCCAGGCATGTCCCACCGGGAGGAGGCCCCGGGGCAGACCCAGGACACGCTGGAGAGATTATATCTCTCGGCTGGCCTGGGAACGCCTTGGTGTTCCCCCGGATAAGCTGGAGGAGGTGGCTGGGGAGAGGGAGGTCTGGGCCTCTTTGCTTAGGCTGCTGCCCCAGCGACCTGGCCCCGGATAAAGCGGATGAAGATGGATGGATGATTTTCCAAACAAGATGCTCATTTTCAAAACCAACAGCCCATCTCAAAGAAGACTACTGGCTTAAAGGTAAACTAATTTGCTTTGAGACATCATAATAGAGCTCTATAAACTTAAAACAACCCATCTGAATGTTAAATGATTGTGAAATTGATATAGGTTAGCATGCTACTGTTGCATGTTGTTCCTCCACCTGTATCTACTGACTATTTCTTTGCTAGCAATAGAACAGATTGCGTATTAAGCGAGCTGACACCACACCGTCAGCTTACATGTTATTAGCTATTAGTTGCTTTGCCTGTGAATATAGCTGTTAGTGGTCGGTGCTCTTATCAAGATATTAAATAAATCTGGGTTTAGAATAGTGCATAGCTGCTGTTATATAATGTTTGTTTACCTTGTGCATGCTGCTTCTTAAATCATCTGTGGTTTTGTAAATGCAAGTGTTGCTAAAGACGGTTATTGTGGCAGATGAGGTTTTGACTTCGATAGTAAATGACAGTATGCATGTGTGTGTCTAGCCTATATTTTCTGCATGTTTTATACCAAAATCTTTAAAAAAAAACACAAAAAAAACAAACCTACATTTCATAGTTTGAAAAACGCTTTTTGCTCTCTTCAAAAAAAAAAAAAAAAAAAAAAATTCTCTTCGAGACACAGGACTTTTCGCAGCGGTGTTTCCTGGTTGAAGAATCACTGCTACTGAGCTGAACAGTTTCCTTTTACATCATATGACTGGGCTGCAGCAGGACAGTCCCCTGATAGAGAAAGAGCGAGCTCTGGGTCTTACTGGTGCCCGAGTCAGTGGCTTGAATTGATATGGCTTGGGACCACCACGGTCCTCCACCACATTAATGTCTGCTTCAAGGGATCCTGGAGGGGAAAAGTCATCAACTTCAAAAGAGCCCCCGGGGTCAGAGCTGCCCGGTGCTTCTGTGTCGCTCTCCATTCTTCTCTGGCCTGAGGATCAGTGAGTAACACCTGCCTCACACATCTCACGTCCTCAGTGCCTCCTCAGGGTCGTTCTCTACCCTTGCACACTTTAAGTATTTTTTTATTTTTTTATTTTTTTCTTGAAGTGACATCAGAAACAGCAGCATGTGACATCACGTGATGGCGGAGCTTCAGTTCATCCTTTGTCATCCTTTTTTTTTTTTTTTTTTTAATAGGACAGGGGGAAAGAATGAAAGAAAGAGGGGGAGAGGAAGAAAGAAAACCAAAGGGGAGAAGAGACGGTGAGAAGGGGGGGGAAGAGAAAAAAAAAAAAAAAAAAAAAAAACACTCCTGGGTCACCTGTATGGAGAGAAAGAAAAACAAAAAAAACAGGGGAGACAGCAAACAACAAAGAGCAACATAATAATAATAAAAAAAAAAAAAAGCACCATCACAATAAACTAGCTAGTCATAGATATCAATAGTTACTAAATAATAAACGATATTGTGCAGCACGCAAGATAGACAGCGCACAGTGTGCTTTGAGGCAGCAGCCAAGAAAGCTGTAGTCCGCATCTATGAATACCCATGTGTACACCTGTGTGCATACCTGTGTGGATCAGCATGCTTGCATTCCAAAGGTTTCTCCATGTAATGATCTGCTAGAGAGTGTGGGGAGCCACAGCCCTGTCCTCTATGGTATCAAGCAGGTATGGAGGAGATCAAAACTCCAGACATCCAGAGGCCCCCAGAACACAAGAGACCAAGGAAGACCCACAGAGGGGCAGCCGCGCCACTGTCCCAGTAAGAGCTAAGGAGAGTCCCAGATGAGAGCTCATTCAGCAGCCGCGGAGCAGAAGCCAGGGGGAGTTGCAGTGACGCGCCCGTGAGCTCCGCCGGCAGCCAGCTGTGCCTGAGTGACCGAGCCCCAGGCCGAGAGGCCGGGGGCACCCCACCTCCAAAGTGGCCCGAGCGAGCCCCAATAAGCGGCCGCCAAGGAGTGAGCCGGTGTGTACCCGGACACCCACCCCCAGATACAAAGAACCACCAACGCACCGATACCTGAGGGAGTCCGCCACCGGCAGGAGAAGTGGTGGTGGGTGGAGATAGGCCTCCAAACCTTAAGTATTTTTCAACGAAGGGCCAGCTCTGTTCTAGGATGCCCTCTGGACCCAGTGGAGGTGGTGAGTGACAGGAGAACGGCGGCTAAGCTGTCATCCCTGATGGACAACATCTCCCACCCCATGCAGCAGACTGTGACAGCACTGAGCAGCTCCTTCAGTGGGAGACTGCGGCACCCACGGTGTGGGACGGAGAGATTTCGCAGGTCTTTCCTCCCCACTGCTGTCAGACTCCATAATAAAGACTTTAACTGATCAAGCACACACATCCATACATATGCAATAATACTAAGTGCAATAATCCTTTCTGTCATCGTTGTATTTTTACTCAGTTGTATATAGTATTTGTATTCTATTTTTATCTTATTGTATATTTATTTTATTTTATTCTACTGTATATAGTATTTTATTTTATTCTATTCTGTACAGTTGTGTACTGTATTTATTCTTATTGTATTCTAATTTTTGCCTCATAACTTTTGCACTGTCCACTTCCTGCTGTGACAAAACAAATTTCCCACGTGTGGGACTAATAAAGGTTATCTTATCTTATCTTAACATTTACTTGTAGGAAACCACAGACAGAACTCGGGTAGTACTGGACATTGGTTACCTATGAGGGAGTTCAGAGAAGAATACGAGGACACCCGTCGCATTTTGTCGATGGTTTCAAAAGAGAGGATGTACTCGTCGTTGTCAGGACTCCCCAGGGTGCTGCTGGCACTGCTGCTGGTGCTCAAGTTACCAGGAGAGAAGGCTGCTGGTCCACCTGGATAGAGGACAGCAATAAGTTATGAGCATTACAAACGTAATCAGTTGAAAAGGAAGCTGATTAGCTGCTGTAAATATGCCATTATGTACATTGAAAAAAAGAAAACAAAACTGAACAGTCTAATCAACAGCCAATCAAGTGTGAAATGTGTAAACTTGGAGGCCAACGACAGAAGTCACAACTTCATTTCAGACGTCAGATCCACTTGTTTCCTGCTGTAACTACCATAAACACCGCTCATTACTCTGACTCACACAACTCCAACTCCCATGCATCGGCCAAACAAACTGCAGGCTGAAATGTGGAAATGGAGATTGGTGGAGAATGGAAATACGTTCTGCTCGGTGCTTATTGATGATAAACACCCCTGTGCATTGGAATAAGCACTGAGAATGTGAATTAGAAATGGTGTGAGCAGTAGGTTAGGCACTTCACCAAGTGCCAGTGATTTAGCACCACTCAGGGCTTAGTCATTGCTCAGCCTGGCAGTGGTAGACAGAGGGAGGGCAGTTAGCTTTGGCTGTCTGAATCACTGAACACAAACAGGAGGTCACAAGCTCACTAAGGACAGTGAGTTGTGCTTGAAAAGCCCTGGACCCTCGTGTTAGATTTACGTGGCTACGGCTTAAATTATTCCATGAATATTTTGATTAGCATTAGGTTTTTTATTGTTTTTACTCACACTTTAACTTCCCTTTTTTAAATATGAATAAGAAGAAAAGTTCACAAAAGGTTTTCTGAAGCGGACAAAGCTTTTCCTTGAAGTTACGGCTGTTTGAGAAGCAGAAAATAAGCGTGACGGGTTGAAAGACTCAATTTCAGTCCGTACAGCTTTTCCTCTGTTTTGTGGTTGTCACGCTGACCACCAGGAAGGACAGAAATGGACAACGCAAGGACCAACTGACCAAATTACCCTGAATCACACCAGCGGCAGACCAAAAAAACAAAAACAAACACAAAGCAAACCCAAAAACAAACAAAAAAGTTAAAAATTTGAGTCCTAAAAATGATTTTTGTACTGGGGATTAGTAAAGATAGAATACCTGCCAAACAAGTAACATGAAGAAAACTCTGTGAGCTGGCCAAATGTCAGCAAACCCTTCTTGTTAACAGGGAGGATTCACACGTACTCGAGTCGTGCTTTGATGCTGAGGTGATCTGCTCACAAGCAAATCAAACTGCATTCATTTAAATGCTCCAGATTTGCCAAAAAATATATCAAGTAAAACATATGACAATATTCAGAGTGAGCTGGTTGCTTGTGCAGCTTGTCATTCAACATCAAAAGAGACGTGAATAATCACCCTGTTAAAAACAAAGGCAGCTGGTCTGGCTCATGCTGACTGATAACTGAAGCTCTGTTAGTTTGTTTTGTCAATGATTGGCTGCAAAGATCCCCTCCCCGGTCACCCAGCGTCATACAGTGCAGTATGCCTTTGGTTTAAAGTTCAGCACCATGGACAGCTCCACATTTCCACTGGTGATTAGGCCGCTCAGGATTCAGATGCTCTGAACCCTCGATTTCCTTAACACGGTTATCTCAGTCATCTATTTATTGTCGCTGGCTCTGAGGGAAGGTGGCCTTAAAGACAGACGATGACCTGAGGAGCAGCACCAATCCCGCCCAATATAAGATAAATAAGGATTACGATCCAAGATGGCGCCGCGTATGGATGCCCTGGTGCTTCAGTGCGTTACTTCTGTCTTGTTTTTGTGCATAACTTCTGTGTCTGGGCACTCCTCTGGATATTCTTACACCAGAGAAGAGCTTCTTAACCACAGGACTACAACACCTGTGGATTTACTTCCAATATTTGTCGCATCCGCGGCAGATTTACTGCAGACTGTGATCAGGAAAGTGAGACGCCGAAAGAGAGGTAAGCGAGCCGGCGCACTCGTGCGTCTGAGGAGACGTGGACTGCGAACTGCTCTTCCTGGGATCTTCCTTTCCAATGTACGATCACTCAGGAATAAGACAGACGAACTGGCCCTGATGAGAAGCATGAACAGAGACTTTGCCTCCTCCTGTGTGTTATGTTTTACGGAGACGTGGCTCTGTGAGGACATCCCGGACAGCGCGCTCAAGCTGGAGGGCTTTCATCTGCTGCGCGCTGACCGGCAGGCCTCTCTCTCTGGTAAGACCAAAGGTGGAGGTGTCTGCTTCTACATTAATAGTGGCTGGTGCACAGATGTAACAGTGATTGCTCAGCACTGCTCTTCCTCTCTGGAATACCTTTTCATTCACTGCAAACCGTTTTATTCTCCGCGGGAGTTTGCTTCATTCATCCTGGCCGCTGTTTACATCCCGCCAGATGCGGATGCGTAGGCAGCTCAGTGCGCACTCGCGGAGCAGATACTGCACATGGAGCGGACATTCCCGGACTCTCTCATCATTGCTCTTGGGGACTTTAACAAAGCCAATCTGAGCCATGAGCTTCCCAAATACAAGCAGTATATTAAATGCCCGACCAGAGAGGAGAGGACATTAGACCACTGTTACAGCACGATCAGCGGGGCCTATCGTGCGGTGCCCCGCGCTTCACTCGGACTTTCTGACCACGTCATGATCCACCTAATCCCCGCGTACAGACAGAGGCTGAAGCTCTCCAAACCTGTCGTGAGGACCAAAAAACTGTGGAGCAACGAGGCTGTGGAGGAGCTTCGCACGTGTTTGGAGTCTACAGACTGGGACACAATGAAGGCTGCTTCTAACAGCTTGGACGAGTTTACGGACACTGTCACCTCCTATATCCACTTCTGTGAGGACAGCATTGTGCCATCACGCACCAGGGTGAGTTATAACAATGACAAACCCTGGTTTACTCCTAAACTCAAAAAGCTGTGGCTGGAAAAGAGTAAGGCGTTCAGAAGCGGAGACAGGGACTGCTACAGAGAGGCCAAGTACAGGTTCACTAAAGAAGTGGACATTGCTAAACATCAGCACTCTGAGAAGATGCAGCAGCAGATCTCAGAGAATGACTCGGCCTCTGTGTGGAAAGGTTTTAGGAATATCACAAACTACAAGCCTAAAACCCCCCACTCCACTGACGACTTGCTCTTGGCCAACACCCTTAACGACTTTTACTGCCGTTTTGACGAGCCATCAGGCAGCCTTCACACCTCCAACGGCCCCAACAATAGAGACACTTTGGACACTCATTCCCCCACCTCTCCCCCCTCCATAGAGCCATCACCACCTTCAATCACTTCACCTGCAACACCCCCCTCCTCACCCCACACAAAGGAGGATTTCACACCACCTCCTCCCACCACAACTCTTCATATTCATGAAGCAGATGTGAGGAAGCAGTTTAAGAGTCTGAATGCTCAAAAGCTCCCGGCCCAGACGGTGTGTCTCCTGCCACCCTCAGACACTGTGCAAACGAGCTGGCCCCAGTGTTTTCTGGCATTTTCAACTCCTCACTGCAGGCATGTCATGTGCCTGCCTGCTTCAAGTCCTCTACCATAATCCCTGTCCCCAAGAAACCTAGGATCACTGGACTAAATGACTACAGACCCGTGGCTCTGACATCTGTGGTCATGAAGTCATTTGAGCGCCTAGTTCTCTCCCATCTCAAGACCCTCACGGCCCCCCTCCTGGACCCCCTGCAGTTTGCATACAGAGCCAACAGGTCTGTAGATGATGCCATCAACATGGCCCTACACTTCATCCTGCAGCATCTGGACTCCCCAGGAACCTACGCCAGGATCCTGTTTGTGGACTTCAGCTCTGCCTTCAACACCATCCTTCCAGACCATCTCCGAGACAAGCTTTCCCAGATGAATGTGCCTGATCCCATCTGCCGGTGGATCACTGACTTCCTGACGGACAGGAAGCAGCATGTGAGGCTGGGAAAGAATGTCTCGGACTCCCGGACCATCAGCACCGGCTCCCCTCAGGGCTGTGTTCTTTCTCCTCTGCTCTTCTCCCTGTACACCAACTGCTGCACCTCCACCCACCAGTCTGTCAAGCTAATCAAGTTTGCAGATGACACCACCGTTATCGGACTCATCTCGGACGGGGATGAGTCTGCCTACAGGAGGGAGGTTGAACGTCTGGTGTCCTGGTGCAGCCACAACAACCTGGTGCTGAATGCCCAGAAGACAGTGGAGATTATTGTGGACTTCAGGAAGCACACAGCTCCACTCCCCCCCATCATCCTGACTGACACCCCCATCACCTCTGTGGACTCGTTCCGCTTCCTGGGTACCACCATCACCCAGGACCTGAAGTGGGAGCCCACCATCACCTCCGTCATCAAGAAAGCCCAGCAGAGGATGTACTTCCTGAGGCAGCTGAAGAAATTCAACCTGCCAACACGGACGATGATGCAGTTCTACACTGCAATCATCGAGTCCATCCTCACCTCCTCCATCACCGTGTGGTACGCTGGAGCCACTATCAGGGACAAACAGAGACTGCAGCGTGTTGTGTGCTCTGCTGAGAAGGTGATTGGCTGCAGACTCCCATCTCTGCAGGACCTGTACACCTCCAGGACACTGGGGCGTGCAGCTCGGATCTCAGCTGACCCTTCTCACCCTGGACACAGTCTGTTTGACCTGCTCCCCTCAGGCAGGAGGCTCCGGTCCATTCGCACCAGAACCTCTCGCCATAAGAACAGTTTCTTCCCCTCTGCTGTCGGACACATGAACAATAACCGTATGACTGTTCCCACCACTAACACATGACCCTACGCTGTGTCACTGCATCATTCCATGTTTGGCACTGATCACCACCTGCACTCATGTATATATCATGTATATATCTATCCACTTAGCACTTTTAATTCTTATTCTTATTTTTATTTTCATGTCTATTTAAGCGTAATTTATGACAGTATGTTTGCACTGAAGCACCGCAGCAATTTCCTAATGTTGTAAACCTGCTCAACATTTGGCAATAAAAACCCTTTTTGATTCTTTCTGATTCTGATTACTCTGAACTCTGAATCATGCAAAGCTGCTCAGGCAGAGTAGCATATAAAATGTGGACTTGAATAAGAGCCTAAAGGAGGTAAGAGGATATAGAAAAAATACTTTTACTTTAAAGTAAAAATTAAAAGAAAATGGAGAGGCGAAGCTGAAGACTAAGATGAAAATTATAACATTTATAGGTGAAAAACTCTCAATAATCATCGGCCAGTGCAAAGGTGAAGCAGCAACAATTAAAAAAATTCATTTAGCTGGATTTGACAAGTTTAGTCTCTCTTGGTAACTTTGATGCAGTTTGACTCACTAGGTTGGCGTGCCCTCCACAGCAGAGTGTTAGCATGAAGAAGTGTTTTTGGATAGGGATTTCTCTGGGAAAGGGCCAAGGTCCACCTCTGAATAGCAAACATACACTTACACAACAAAATACTGCAGGCGTACTAAATATTCTCTGGGTGTTACGCTTATGCCTAACATAAGAACACCTCTTCCACCCTTGTGGTCAACACCGGTGCCCCTCAGGGGTGTGTTCTGAGCCCTCTGCTATACACTCTCTTCACCCATGACTGTATTTCCTCCTGCGCGTCCAATCTCATTGTTAAGTTTGCAGATGACACTACAGTGCTCGGACTTATATCCAACAATGATGAGACAAACTATAGGACAGAGGTGCAACAACTAGAGTCATGGTGCCACGACAATAACTTGGTCTTAAACACCAAAAAGACCAAGGAGATCATTGTAGATTTCCGGAAGAGGGGTCATAACAACCATCTGCCTCTCTTCATTGGCAGTGAGGCGGTGGAGAGGGTGAGCAGTTTTAAATTCTTGGGGGTAACTGTGACCGAGGACCTGTCCTGGGGCAACCATATCACCTCAGTTGTACGGAAGGCCCAACAGCGCCTCTACTACCTGAGGAGACTGCGGAGCGCACACATTCCCAGATCTCTGATGTTGAACTTCTACAACTGTGCCATCAGCAGCGTTCTGACGTATGGATTTCTAGTGTGGTTCCCCAGCTGCACCAAGGCCGATCAGCAAGCACTCCAGCGGGTGGTGAAAGAAGCTGGCAGAATTATTGGAACAAGTCTGCCAGAGATCAGTAATATCTTCCCCACTCGCTGTCTGAGGAGGGTGCACAGTATCCTGCGGGACCAACATCACCCTGCGCGCCACCTTTTCCATCTGCTGCCCTCAGGGAGAAGGTACAGGTCTATACAGGCCAGAACATCCAGACTGGCCAACAGCCTGTATCCACAGGCTGTGAGGCTCCTGAACTCTCTGCCCCCCTCTCACGGACAATAACCATATCCAACTTCTTAATAGCAATGAACTGGTCTGCATTGGTGCATCATATCTTTATTCTCTTCCCCCTCCTGCCCCCCCCTTTCTTAAATAGATAACTATCATATCTGATATCATATCTCACAGTACAATAATATTGAATGGGTTGCATTGTTGTATTTTGTCATGTTTCTCAGGTCTTTGTCTGAATTTCTACGAACATTATTGCTAAGGATTGTCTTATTGCATTGGAGTCACACTGGGTTAAATATGTACACTTGGGTTTTAAGGGGTATTTATTATTTTCTTCTTTTTTTGGGTTGTATGGAAGCCCCAAACGCAATTTCATTGTTCTTGACAATGACAATAAATAAATAAATAAATAAATACTAAATACTAAAATACTAACATGACACACGAGTGTCGAGTTAAGCATCGTGACAAAGATGATGTGAAAATGTTTTTTTTACACGTGAGAGCCGGGTTCGAATCAACAAGCTGAAGAACTCTGCCTGTTTGGAAACCTGGTCACGACCTCTCTGGTGGTTGTGAAACCTCTTATTAATGCACACTGAGTCACACTCAGGAATAACAAAATGCAGAAGTTAGCCTGAAGAATAACATCCAGAATCCGCAGCTGATGTAGAATGTGATATTTCTCTTTCCTTGAAATAGTTCAATTTAATAAGCTCTATAAGTCTATGTCTTAATGCAACCCTCCTAAAAATCATTCTTAAACTCGACTTTGTCTACTTCACACACATTAATTTGCCAGCACTCCCTGTCGCTCGGTCTTACCCTCTTCATTGAGGTTGAGGTTTTGCAGACTTTTGTTCAGGTTGCGGGCAGTGGTAGCAGTTCGGATGTTGGTGTAGGAGTTGACTGATCGTAAGCGAGGGATGGCCGGGCTGTCCCTCACTGGAGTCAGGTTACCAGGCTCTGAGCATGAAATGCAGAAAAGCACATTAATCAGATCACAGATTATCCCAAACAGCTCAAAATGATTAGGTTTCCCAGTCTGACCCAACTCAATCATTGTGGGAACTTCATAACCTAAAATAACAACTTAAAAAACTGTTTAAGTGGTTTCGCGTTTCTGACTAAGAACCTTTGAGAATTTTGACTCAAGTCCAAATCTAATTTCTCAGTAAACAGCTGTACACATGTTTGCCATGTACGCGACAACAGTTCTGCCTTAAGATAAGAAAAAAAAAAATAGTGATTTGCCATTTCACCTTCTCTTCGTCCTAAATCGAGCCATAAAAAATGGAAACAAGAAATTCAAATTGACTCTACATAAACTCACTCATCCCAGTCGACCCACTCTCCCTGCACACACCTGCATACAGGAGAGGTATGACTTCAGCTTTCAATCCTCTGACCGCTGCTAAATTTGATCTCTTACCACTGATACATAAATATCCTGTAAATTAAGCCCGATCTGTATCACAGGAAACATCAACCTTATTCAAATGATTATAAAAAAGTCATATTCTGGGTCAAGGGTCATTCAGATAATAACACAATGAAAATCTCAAACTAGGTTTTGTCCTACGCGTGTACAAATCCCACATGCTTAAAATCTGACACAGTGACTCTGATTAAAGGAACTGCTGATCACATACCCGCGGTGTTGGCCGGTGACGGCACGGAGTAGTTCTTCTCTTCCTCAATAAACTGGAGGGCAACAGTACAGAAGTTGCTCTCATATTGGACGACCAGGTGACTGAGTGCTACCACCAGCTCCTGCCAAATGCATATGCAAAAAAGACAGCATCAACCATGATGATCGTTCCGTTTGTTTTAGGTGTAAGGTAACAAAGGAGCTAAGTCCTCTAATTCAGATGTTTTTATTGGTTTATTTTTGGATCTTTTACCTGCCACAAAACAAAAAGCAAACGCTACAATCTTCTCTTGCTGTCTTTTCTCAAGACACATTTGTTAGCAACTCTTAAACAAACAGACTTTTTGGGTTTTTGTCTGGTTATCTTGAAATATGAAATGTTGTTTAAAAAAATTAAAATTTCTAGTTTCACAAGTAACAAAGAGCAGCCAAGTGCAGGAACTTATCAATACCCAGCAGGCCACACACAGGCCGTGGATTATTTCATGGAATTAAATCATCTCAAATGCACCAGTACACCAGTGATCTTAGTAGAAGTGTAGTTTAGGGCAGGGATAGCTCAGTAGGTAGAGTGGTGGCCCCATGATCGGAAGGTCGGGGGTTCGATTCCCCTGAACAGCTACCCTGAGGTACCCCTGAGCAAGGTACCGTCCCTACACACTGCTCCCCGGGCGCCCAGTGGCTGCCCACTGCTTCACTGAGTGAATGGGTTAAATGCAGAGAGGGATTTTCCCCATGGGGACCAATAAAGTACACTTTCTTTCGTCTTTCTAGGCCTAGTT
The DNA here is from genome assembly GCF_057381845.1 of Rhamphochromis longiceps. Taxonomy (NCBI): domain Eukaryota; kingdom Metazoa; phylum Chordata; class Actinopteri; order Cichliformes; family Cichlidae; genus Rhamphochromis; species Rhamphochromis longiceps. Next base: position 42,670,096 of record NC_140562.1, on the reverse strand, counting down.
TTATGTCCTTCTGCTGTTTTTGCACATTTTTTTAAATTCCCAATTTCTACATTTATCAGTTTGCAACTATATTTTATGCAAGTGTCTGTCTGCGTGCTGTAGCAACCTTTCGGACCACAGGGCTGCCATCGTTGATGAGCTGGGCCAGCATCATGGCCACGTTGTGGTCGATGGTGGTGGAGTGGTCCGTCCTCTCAGCAGAGTTCCCCACAAACGTCCCCAAAGCAAAGACAGCTGCACACCTCACCTGCAACAGCACAACCCACACAACACCTTGAGCTTTCTCTCCTCCTCGTTCAGTAATGATGTTAAAAGTTAAAAGCTGGCTTCGCTGTGGTTTAGTCTCCACAGTAAACGCTGCAGCTCTAGCTTTCTATTTATTTTTACCTGACAGTGATTTTGGGGTTCGGCCGTTTACCCCGAAAACCAAATATTTCCTCAGCAAACTGATACAAAAATATTTTAATGTCTTGTGGAACCAGTGGGGAAGAGTTTTAGAGGTAATTATAGTTCAATATTCTCTCACTGCACCAGTATGAAATTCAGAGATGCTGGATGCTTCGCTGACCTGTATCACTAACTCATTACTTTTTCTACGCTGCCTCATTGGATTTTTAATCTAAACCTGCTTTGCCCAAAAGGAATTTCCCATCAGGGATCGGATTCACAAACCAAACCTTATTACCACACAAGAATGAATATTTGGTTAGCTTATTTGGAGGCGATTAGATTTCAGGACACAGCTGCAGTGATGCTAAAATAAACAGATGTTACTTTGTTGCAGTTTGCTCCAATTAAAGAGGTTCAGCTCAAACAGTTCAGATGAACATTTCATAATTCACTTCAGCAAGAGCTGATTAAAATCAGAAAATCCAAGGTAATCTTTAAGACAATAGTTACAGGAAAATGCAACATGTCATATACACTCACTAGACAATTTGCCTTCAGGACCGTCTTAGCACAGATTCAATGAGGTTATGAAAACATTTCTCAGGGATTTTGTCCACAACGACTTGATAGCATCACATGGCTAAAAAATACACAGTGAGAATCTCCCGCTCCACCACATGCCAAAGTTGTGTTACCGGATCGAGATCAAGTGAATGTAGAGGATATATGAGTGCAGTGAACTCACTGTTATGGTGAGTCAATCTCAGCAGCTCAGCAGTGTCTGAAACACTAAGACCAGCCCGTCCGATACCAGCAATCATGCCACATTCAAAGTTACTTAAATCACATTTCTTTCACATTCTGACGCTCACTTCAAACTTCAGCAGGTCGTCTTCACTGTGCCTAATGCCTAAATCCATTTAGTTTCCGCCAAGTGACTGGCTGACTAAATATTTGGGTTAGCAAGCATTTCAAATGGTGTACTTAACAAAGTGAAAGGTGAGTATAGGTTATATAAGAGTTGTTGGATGTTGTCAGAAACGGAACATAAAAGATCCCGACAACAATAAAAAGCAGTCTCGTCTCACAACACAAAGGAAAATAGTCACAAATTTGAATGTCGTGCATTTCAACTGGAAATATATTTTCTGTCTGCAGCACAACTTTAGTTTAGACAAAGCAGGAAAGAAAAAAAACAATTGTATTTTCCCCCAAACCACAATCTTATTCCAAACGAACACGGCTGTTTGAAATTCCAGACCCTACCTTTAATAAATGGAAAACATTGGTTTTGTGTAAATAGACAGGAATCAGTACATATAGAATAGAATAGAATAGAATAGAATAGAATAGACTAGGCAGGAATAAATGGTTATGTTGGACGGGAGAGACCTGACAATCAAGCTGGAAATTTTGTGTTTAAGAACATGAATCAACAGATTTGAATTCATGGCTATTTCACAACTGTCACGAGACTGTGTTGAACAAGGAGATATGAGACATCATCCATTCATAAAAAAATAAATTAATTAAATAAAATTAAAACATGTGCTACTAAAGGGGTGCTTTCCTTTTAAAATGGTCTTAGATTAACTTGATAAACATTATTCTGAATGGAGGAGCAGGCGTAGGAGGAATGTTTTTCCTCAGCTCGAGTGAGCTCTGATTGAGGATTTTGTCTGCATATCTGTGTGTTTGTGGGTTGCAGAGCCATGTACGATTTTAGATGCCATCTCAGTTCTGTCCCCTCAGACTTTTGCTTAAACGTAATTAAACTCTTTGCACAGTCACTCACCTCTGTGCATCTTCACCTACTTCCAGAAGCCTCTGTGCATACACGGGCACGTGTTCCCATCTCTTCAGAGTTTTAAAAAAAATTGACTTTAATTCCTGAATTCATTTCCCCAGCTACAACCCAAAAATAAAAGTAGAATATTTTGTTGAATAATTTTATTTCACAGGGTCTTGTCCTCAAAAGAGAACTGCCTGCTTACGATGTGGCTGTGCAACGTGAGCAAAGCAACTATCAAAACACAAATAATGTTTGAATTTAACACAAGGAGAGCTTTAAAACGCAGTAACCTATCTGTGAATGCACAATTTCGCCACAGTTTGATCAGAATCAGTCAGTTGGAGCTTTCAGTGGGCTTGAACAAACCAACAGAACATGTGTGGGTCACAGATGCTGTCTGCAGACCTCAGTTTCAAGCCCACAGCCAAAGCAGCTGTCTGCGCTGGGAAGGACGCCGTTACTGAGCCAGGAACAGATGTTCCCCGTGTGGCTTGTGTGAACAGGGGGCACCGAGTGTCTTGGTGAACTTCAGGGCAAACTCAGACTCACTGTCCCTCTGGTCCACTCATGACCCAGTCAGACAGAAGCCAGCGTGGGCTGGTGTTAAAGATTGAGCGAGTGCACTGAGCAGGGCAGTCCCGCAGAAAACAAACATGCTTTAAACCTTTTCTAACAAACACACTGCATCCCTGAAGTTTTCTCAACTCCACCTGGAGGTGTGCAAAAACGCAGATGTCTAATTCAGTTTTTAAGCTGCTAGCTTCCTAGAACAAAGTCAAAAATAATAATGGTCCGGAGAATTCACAGCATGTGACTGGACCCACATCTGATGTGGACAAACTCCTGACACCATCGCTCATTTGTGACTCAGGAGGCACTGAAAATAAAGACATTTGGCCCAGTGTTTAGTAACATTTGTTACCACGCATCAGTCCAAACTGTGGAGAGCCAAATAAATACATTCATGGTCTGTTTGTGATTTTTCTATAATTTCATGTTTATTTTTATGACTTCTAAGAAGAGACAGATTTAAAAACACCGGCACAGTAAAACAACTGAACAGTTAAAATTACAGACTGTGGAATATCAATAAAAATGTCTTATTATAAATTTAAGACATTTGTCATCTTGGACATCGGAATATTTTTGAGAAGCTTCATGATGTAAGAGTTCAGAGAAAAATGTCTTTAAATGAAAGGAAGGGAAATCTTTTCATTTCCTGTCCACATTGTTTTCTTTCTTTATTATTTCTTACAAAAAACTTTGTTTTTGAGTTTTGTAATGGGAAGTCTGAAAAGTCTTTTCTTTTTTCCCTGACTGACCACTGATATTACATTTCAAAAGTAAAAAGCCCCAAACTCTTAAAATATTCTCTTTATTTAGCTGCACTCTAGACTATAGTTTTAGTTGAGATGCCTTTTTCTTATACAACTCTTCTAAGACTCGTCCAAATGAAAAACTCAAGCAGAAGTCAAAATATTCTGATGCATGCAGAGACCGATCTGCGTATTCTGCGACCTCGTGGTTCCGATGCTTTGGCAGTGGCAGATTGAGTATCTACAGGTGCTGCTGTGACAGCAGAGGGTCTGTTGGACTCCAGATGTTAGCCAGTGGTCACCAGCTAATGTTTGTCATACAGATTTTGTGTTTAAATGTCACCCAGAAACTGATCTACTGGAATGTCTTGTTTTTTTTCATCAGCACATTAAAAAACGACAACAACAAACGAGGCTTCTTGGGCTGAATCGTGTAATACGTATTTGCACACTGACCTTTTTAGTCACTAATTCAAGTGAAACAACCTGTGAAATATTCTACTGACAGCAAAAATCCCCCCAACACAAAAAACTAAATGTGAGTGAGAGCTCCTTGAGGCAGTTTGGAGGAAACACAGTTAAACAAACAGCAGCTGGTCAATCATCCTAACTGACACGAGGTTTCACTGGCTGCAGGCCATCAGTTAAACCCTGTCCAGGTTACACTGGTCCGAGCAACTAACAATATGCTTCACAATAAAGTCAGTTAATTGAGTTAATTGATCCACTCGGCACAGCCTCTGAAGAAAGGAAAACTCTTCATGTGTTGGAAAGAAGTTAAGAAATTGCTATTACTACTAACTTTCAGCACTTCCCTTGAATCCTGTGTAGGTCTCTAGCCTGCAACAACAGGTCGACAGGACTTTTACTGAAACTAGAATCAGGGCAGAAGTTTCAAGGTAACATTTCTTAGAACATGAAAATCTGTCTAAAAATCTGGTTTAATTTAAGTTGAAGAACTAAATCTGAAGGTTATGCATATTTTGGAAATTAAGCTGTGCTGCTCTTCCTTTTTCCTCAAACGAACGTCTTAATCATCTCTAAAGACTTTCTTGTATTAGACACAACGCGTGCAACACTTGACGTCTCACCTCTGGAATAGGATCTGAAAGCAGAGTGTAGAGCTTCTCGTGGGCGCTGTCGCGAACCCCACACCAACGCGCCGGGTCAAAGTTCTGCCAGATGCGTCCCAGGCAAATAGCCACCCACTGGCGGAGCAAGGGATGGGGGTCTGACAGCTGCTCCAGGCAGTTTGCTATCAGGTTGCCCTGCAGACAGGCCTCCTGGAGGGGAGAGAAGGAGCGATGCAGAATGAGTGATGAGTGCATGAGATGCACAGATGTGAAGCTTTTGGTTATAAAAGCGGGCGCACCTGCAGATGAGTATATCTGATGGATTTGAGAAAGACTGACAGAACCGTGGGAGCTGAAACAACATCACTGAATTACTCTCATTTGGATTCGTCGTGAGACGCTGGACTGTGGTGGTTAACAATAACCATCCCGCTAAATCTAATAAAATACAATATCTGCAGTCATCTCGAGCAGCGCACAGGTGTGAAGCTGGGAGCAGACTTGTAGCTCATTAGCCAGTTAATAACCACTAACCTGTAACCTCACACTGTGTGATGGACAAAAAGATGATGAGCTCTGTGGCAGCATGACTTTTTCCTTTCAACCCATTTGGGCTTTAAAAAAATCATCTGTGAACAAAAGGTAATTGGTTACCAAGTTTTCAGATGGTCCAAAGCACGAGAGGGAAGCTGGCGGCTTTATTTAAAATCATCATAAAGTTTCTTTTTGATGGATTTTTTTTGTCAGAGCACTAACAAGTGTTCTCTCTCTCGTTTCCGCTGCTGTCGCGTTTCTTCTTTTCACAGACTTTTTCAAATGCTGAACTATCATTAATAACACGACAGACTCCCTGTCGTTTCTCACACACAAACGGTCACTATCTGCTAGCCTGTCTGTGTGTAGTTCAAATGTTCAACAGTACAAGATAAAACTACCCAACCTACAGTGCACGTTCAAACCCTTCATCTCCACAAATGATTCATTGTTATAATACCCAGGACTCTGACGGCGTACTAGACTTTATTCTAAAGCACACGTGGAACATGGAAACGTGTCCGTCACTGTTTTTCACAGTTCAGTTTTAGCGACACTGTTTCTAAGCGTACTTTCTTCTCAACCTTGAAGCCTCGTGACTCTTTGCATCACAGTGCACGGCCTTTTTATCACGTATGATTCATTCCTACCACATCGATGACTCTTATATGTAAAAGTGGGACAATGCTCCTTAGCACTCTCAAACAAGCAGGATTATACGGTGGTACTAATTCATTAACTACCCCACTGGATCTGATCACAGTGTTACAATGTCCGGCAGTAGTAAGAACAGGAATTAAATATTTTGCTGCCTACAAATGGAATTAATTACAAAAGCCTGTGAAGTTACATTGGAAAGTTTTAAAAAGTATATTTATGAGTAGATTTATTCACAAGTATAATATAGTGTTGTATAATGTATATGTGGTACTGTTAGACAGGTCTTTCTTTAAAAAGACATCCAGCACTCAGAAAGGATTTAATACTAATATTGCCACTATTATTATTATTATTATTATTATTATTATTATTAGTAGTAGTAGTAGTAGTAGTAGTAGTAGTAGTAGTAGTAGTAGTAGTATTACATTACATGATTTTTAGATTAATTGAAGATTCTAAATTGCCATTAGCTCCAGGTGTTAGTGATTGTGGTCGCCCATCTGTCACTGTTAGTCATGTGATGGACTGGTTCCCCATCCAGGAAGCCCCACCCCTGCTGAGACCTGCAGGATCCAGCCTCACTGCAACCCTGAAACGGTGAGTGGTCACAGTAGAGTAAAAGGAGGACAGCAATCTTTTGGATCTAGGAAAAAAGTTGGTTGTTCATTTTTTTTGCTTGAATTTTTGGTCTGCATATTTTTTTGCTGCATAACTGCAAATAGCTGACCAACCAGCTGCCTGCATATGATGCGTTTATGGGAGTTCTGTAAATTACAAAGAAATTACAAAGAAGCCAAATATACCAAATATAACTTCAAAGTACAGTCTGACTTCTCTGTGCAGTTTAAAAGACCCGTGTGATTATGCAAAGATCTAGTAAATGTGTCACTTCTCAAGTTTTCTTGAAAATTCAACCTCTCTTACACACACGAACCGCAATAAACGAGAGGGGGAGAAAATCTTCTTTCGTCTCCAACAAATTGAGGCATCATAACAGCGCATCATTTGTCAGCAGCTACACAGCGTAACCCTCCCCACCCCTAATGTTTCTCATCGTTCTCTCGGCTCTGATGGATCCTCCCAGCTGAACCCAGAGAGCTGGAATATTAAGACACCATGGCTCGGTGACATGTTCGCAACAGCGAAACTGCAGTAATGAGCGCTGTTGTTGAAAGGAAGAGGAATAAATAATGGAGATGTGGAGCAGGCAGAGAGTCTCAGTGTAATGCTGAGGATCATCTATTATTTACACAGACCTGTGAGAGAGGTAGGCGTGCTAAGGACACAGGGATACCGGAGAAGAATGGCTGTTTCTGAGCTTGAGAGCACATACAGCTTTTATGATTTGTCACATTTATATACTGTAATGTCGAGACAGGGAGGAGTAGAGGAGAAATGAATGAGTCAAATAACATTCACAACTAGACAGAAAAATAACCACAGAGACCAGGAGCAGGAGCGAAACGGAATGATGGTGGAATATTTCTTTGTGGAATAGAGTGTCACGAAGTGCGTGCGTGCGTGTCGACTCCATGAAATGACGAGCTACATCCCTACATCGCACCCCTGGACGTTTGATTAGCGTCAGACACAAAAGGCTTCTGGGATTGAACACCGGACGCCAGCAGCAGGCCGAAGTGACACCTGCGGTGATAAAGTGTCACCGCAGAGGTGGCTGTGGGACGGAAACGGAGATTGCAGAGGTGACTGTGGGTGACAAAACTGTCACATAACCAATATCTCCCAGAAATACACAATAGACGAGAGAGTGATCTTTCAAAGTGACGGCTGGCCCCGAAAGAAGGCGCCGTTCTGTTGAGGGAAGTGAATGAATATGTTCGCCTATTTGGATTTCTAGCAAGCAAACAGACAGCGACGTGTTCAGACATCCTCCTACCTGCCCTGTGGTATAGTTGTTCACTATAACAGCTAAAATGAAGACAGCCATGGTCCGATGCTCAGCCTGAAACAGGGAAAAGGACAGAATTACGTTTTTACGTCACTTCCACTCTACGTTTCTCGTTTATCTTAAACTAATTTGTTGTGAAGCAGTAAGATAAAGTGGACCTATTATACTTTAATATGCGAGTGGAAAATCTTCATATTAAACAGGGACAAAATTTTAGACAGCAAGGTGAGCAAAATATTCAGGATTCAGACTGCTCAGATTTTTGTGCACCTGGTCGACATTAACTTTCATGGTTTCCTTTTAGAGGCCAGAGATACAGCTCCAAGCAAAGCAACTTCACTGACATTCTCCGCTTGACCGCTTCAATTTATAGGGCTTGACCAGGGTCAAGTTCAATATCAGGTTTCAAGTTAAAGAAGGATAAGAGTCATCACGTGTTCCTCTCATGCCACTACACAGAGGACTGAGTTGACTAAAGATGAAGTTTGGAGATGAGGAACAAACATTTGTCATTAAGAGCTAACTGATTAGCAGTTAGCAAATTATTTTGCCATCAAACATGGATCACGTGACTCTTTCCGGGTCACTTTGCTCTGTGTTTTTGCATATCGATATCAAAACAGTAACTTTTTAGATAACTTATAGAAAAAACACAATGAAAAACGTGTCTGATCGTTAGCGCATCGGAACCGTTTCCTAATTTTATAATTGAACTCAGTAAATAAATGTCAATTTCTATAATAACGCAATGTCATGAAAACTCTGAAAAAAGGGAAATGGCGAGAAGTCACAATAAAAAGATGAAACTAATATTATATTGATGGAATTTTCGCTTGTATTAATAACTTATTCCTAAAGACAACAGGCATATTTTTAGTGTTACTACAGACTATTATTGTTTCTTAAGAGGTGGATCCTTCATTTAGGCAGAAAATTTACTAGAGAGACTGAAGAGTTTAAACACTGTTTTCAGAACAAGAACATTAAAGGAGTGAAGTACAGCAGCTGGTTGAGAAATTACATGAAAGGAGTAACACCAGATAAAAAATAACAGAAGTCCACTTCAAGACTCCCAGCTGGAATATTTAAACAGGATTTTGCTTTCTTGATGACGATGGCGGATACTCACAGGCATGTAATTGTCAGCCAACACTGACAGGAAGTACTTGTGCCCATTGTCTTTCACCAGGTCAGCTTGACATGACTGTGGAAACAGAAAGAAGGAGAAGATGGTGGAGACTTCACAGCAGATATATTATGGGGTATGTTTGTTTCTTTCAAGCAGAGCCTCAAAACTTTGCATGAATACTGATTATAAATGTTATTATTGCAGGAGCGTACGGCCCCGAGCAGGGACTAAAATATGAAACATGGCAGAATTGAGATGTAAATCCTAGATTACTCCTAATTATTTCATCAGCGCCAGAAAGCTCTTCCAATGCCACAAGCTGCTTCTGTACTTCAGGGTTTATCATGTTTTTCGTCTGTAACATGAAACAAAGTGACGAGCAGTGAAGCTCGAGATCAAAGTCTGCGTCTGATTCAAACATCTTCAAAAAGTGTCGGAGGAGTTAAATCAGATAAATTATTGTAGGAAACAAGGAAAAAGTTAATTCAAGTAAATGAACCTTTTTCAGTCTATGAAAATAAATATAATAATATAGAATAAACTGGACTTTGAAGTGTGAGAGTGTGATTTTACGTACGCTGTCCACAGCGAGGATTTTAGCCCAGATGAAAACCAGCAGCGGCCGCAGCTCTCTGGCTGAGCTCTGAAGCAGCTTTAACACGTAGGGGAAGATCCCCACGGACAAGGCCTGAAACACAGAACAGGCAAACACGGAGCGCTGGTGTTTATAAAGCTGTATTGATGTTACCGTTATGGGTCAAGCTTTGCTGTTGAACCTGACCGTCCAAGTGTGAAGGCCGAGACGCACCTGTGGTTTACAAAAGTCAAGGCGAACACCAGAATGAAAAGTAGCCGAGCACAAGCTGGGAGCCCGAAAGACTTGTTGAAAATACAACCTGGCTTTGGACTTATTTCACCTTCCAGCTAAAAGAACGAGAGATCCTCTTTTCGAGGAGCGTGCTAACAATTTGGCTATTATACAATATCCAATTAAATAAACTATCCAACAGCAAAAACACCATACTTTGGGATTTTAATCTTAAACTTATATTGATCTGAATTACAAATGCTAAATTCTAAAAAGATTTTCACTGGAGGTTTTACAGATGCAGCAGCGTCCTGTTCATAATAAGATAATAATCTGGTGTTATACGTGTAACTAAAAAAAGCATACAGCTGATGGTTTTACATTCAGTCTTCAGATGTATCTGCTTTCTCCTCAGTGACGGGCAGCAGCACCTGACTTTAATCCACTAAAAACACTAATATCCTATTTAAAATATAAATAAATTAACAAAAAAGAAGACAAACTGCTAGCAGCATGCTAACTAGTACAGCCAGGTCCACTGCCCATTTCAAAATGCAAGAAATCTAAACAATAACCTAATATTCAGCTGTCATAGTGTTTTTAAAACCTAAAAAAATTGCATAACAGATATTTTGCACATCCTGACACAAGTCTTAGATTCTTCATTTTTTTCTGTCTTGGATACGTTTACAAAAGTGAATATTGTCGAGCTTTGCAAACCTCTAAATCAGTGAAAACAAACTCAGTTTCATATTTCCTTTTAATAGAGAGATAATGATGTAAGCTATGAGAGGCATGTGTTTAAAGGACACGTGGCGCTCCCTGCCTCCAGTGCTGAGCACAGGATGGAGGGTTGCGATTGTTATTTTTTTTAAACATTCATAGCAAAAACGCACCAGACTGACGGCCCAGGGTCCCAAATCCAGAAACCGTCCGAGCAGGTCCAGAGCACGCAGCCGGTGCACCTGACTCAGGAGGACCTGAAAGAGAGCAGAGGTCAAAGGTCGATGCTGCCGCCTCTGAACTGAGAGGAAGTCTAAGATTAAAGTAGCAGGAGGAGGAAGAACAAGAGCAGAAATGTCGTAGAGGTGCAGTAAAACAGGTGGCTCTCCCACCAGTACTGCTAACACACTGGCACCAGATTTCATGAGTGGGCGGCAGGGTGCGTCCTCTTGGCTGCCATGTTATTTGAGATCTTACTGCGATACTGGTACGGGTAAATACCTGATTGGGCTTTTTTTTCCCTGCAGAGAAATTTTGGCAGCCACTTAAGCCCCAAAGGAAAATCCCCTACCCTTTTGAATGATGTAATTGGCATTCTTTTGTTGTTAATTGGGGTTTCATTTGAATTGTTTTTTGTTTTGTTTGTTTTTTACCAAAGAGACAAAAATAACAGGAACATGCACAGATTTCTGTCCAATGAACTCATTGCCGCTGTTGTATGCTGCGATCATGCTTACTGCCGCGTGCAGTCAGCCCCACAGGCCGATTCTGAGCCAAGAAAAACCCAAAGCAGCAGAGATGCCAAACGGGATCACGATGTAACGGTTTTGGCCAAGTAGAAGTATTTTAAGGACGCAAATGTTAAGCGCTCAAATTGTATGCGTGTATGTTTGGTTGGACTAACATTATGTGCAGTGTGCCACAAAGCCTGTGTGAAGGCTGGACACTGGTCCATCCCCATGTGACCACCCTGCAGTGTGTGTGGGAGCAAGCATATGGAGGAACCCAGGAATACACACCCACACACACACACATACATTAAGAAATTTCCAGGGAATCATAATGTATTAATGACTTCCTCCGTGCCTTCGACCCGCAGGGTGTGACCACAGAAACAGATCCGGGAAAGACCGGACCAGGGATGCCTTCAACTCTGAGGAAGTGTGTGGGAACAAGGAAGTGTGTGACGCAGGCGCGTGCTCTGCAGGAAGGAAAAAAGCCACCTGGCAAAAATACTAAAGAAATCCTCCTGATCTCGGTTTAAAGGAAAAAAAAATCTCATTCCTCATCCAGTCCCCACCCCTTTCCCAATTCTCTATATATTTTTAGATGCATAGTCAGTGTAAAAATGGTCATAGCATGGTGACATCACCCACTAATTAGTGAAGTCTCATAATGAAGCCAGGAACTGAGCAATTTCCCCACCGCCATCTCTTTGGACCCGGACGCGACGAATGAGCAGTAGCTCTAACAGTGAAGTCACGGACACAACACACCCTTGACTATCCTTCCTTAATGACTGTAACAATAACCATAATTCAAAAACGAACTTAATCTTTTCTTCAATGTAACCTAAAACTACTGATTGAGCCCAATAAAGTCATCAGGGCAGTTTCCACAGAGGGCAGAGAGAAAAGAATCCAAGGGTCGTTTTCTGTACGGTGCTAGACAACTGCAAGTCTTTGCACACCCAGGAGTCGCCCCTGCCAGCAGGTTTAAGGCACTCAGAAGCTACAGCCATCTTTAACATTGTTTACAATTAGGCCATGCTTTTGAGGTGCTCAACTTTGGAACAGCCTTCCTTAATGCATCAGTTTGGCCAAATCATTAGTACTTTTTATAGGTCTATGGATGGAAGTTTGTTATTGATTATTGCAATTAATTTACCGATCTAGTATTTAGATTTGATATCTGTCCAATTAGGACTTGAAGAGCTGGATCAGGTTTAGAGATGGCACGATACCACTTTTTTATGTCCGATACCGATACCGATATCATAAATTTGGATATCTGCCGATACCGATATGAATCCGATATAGTGTTTTTTAATCAACAAAACTGTTTTTTAAATATCTTGCTGCATTTTGCAAGTCTGCAAGTTCATACTCAAGTTTAAAACAACAACTACACTAAAGCTATTCTGTTATACCTGTATACAAAAAAAATATTTCATAGTTCAGCAATACTGATCAATCTAATAAACCTACACCATCCTCACTATTCTGGTATTTTAAAGAGTACTTAGCGTAAATATTAAGAAACCTAACTAATAGGGTTCCAACTCCCAGCAACAACAAAAATAAAAAAATAAAAAATAGGGAACCACCCCTCACGCTCCACCTCATGATGCTTAATCGACGTAATCAACCTTAATTTGATGAAGTGTGAAAAAAATGCACAGAAATCAATTATTTTTCAAGAAATATTAAATAGATTCAACATCTTTCTTCAACAAAATTGCAGACTGCACAGATGGTACCTTCCCAAAGGAAAAAGTACTATAGCTTACTAGGGTGTATATATTAGACTTAATAGTCACTATATACAGTAATTGACTTCTATTCATTTTACATCAAATTAAAACTTTGGGTGTCAAATAATTATTTATTAAAAGCTCGACATTTTAAATGAGAATAAGAAAGAAAAGTATGTCTTTGTGCCCCCTTTTCCCTGTTAATGCCCTATCGGCCCCCCTGGCTAAACTTTGCTAGATCCGCCCCTGCACAGTTACCAGCGTCAGCTACGTAGAAAAAGATCCTCGAGTAGAAAGTAATATTAAATAAATTCTAACAACAGCTGATCAAGCTTAAACGTGCTGCTGTTGTTCAGCCGCTGGTTTCCTCTTTCTGGTGCAAAGTGGGCCAAAAACAAACAAGACAGACAGACTCGCGACAGAAAAGCCGATCAGCTGATCATTAAGCAGTTTCACGATTGAAGTAGCAGCCGGAGAGCGAGAGGCAGTCGCTTGTTAAGCTTAACGCAGGAATGCTTTACATTCAGAGATGGACTTACACACTTGCTTTACTTCTCTCGGGATAACTTTGTCGGAGATGAAATGCCAGGTTGCTAGCGAAGCTCCACATGCTATCCAGACCACCGACAGGTCCCGCATGCCACAGCCGCTCTATCACGTGATGCATACTGCTCCGACGTGCTAATGTTCTGAGGCAAGTTACGGCGTGTTGCAAGTTTTGTGAGGTGCTTTCGTGATATTTGGGTCATTCTTACTATTCGGTGCCATTTGAGTCCTAATGACATAATATGGTATATTTAGTGTAAAACTTGTCTAATGCTTATTTCTAAACCATTTTCTTGTATGTTTAACCCCCCTCTACCATAGAACACATTGATATATACACAGGATAAATACATTAAAAGTAAATTACTTTTATTTTAGCACAAGTCACTAAAGTACTATGTCCCCAGTCATGCTTGCTCGACTTCAGTTACAAATATAACTTAAAAAAAAAAAAAAATCTAAATTTTTCATCATTTCTGGATTGGCTTATTTCTAATGTTCCTCATCAAATGTTCCTTTTTATTATTAATGCATGTTTAATACTTAAAATCTTTAAAAAATGTTGTGTCCCTGAATCAACTGTCACCCCTGTTACTCTGATAAGAATTCCATAGAACACATCACCTGATTATTCTTTTAGTCACATGACACTCCCGGATGTAACATATTTTGGAGGGAAAACTTTCAAGAAGAAGACGAGTAAGTACCACTCTTTAATCAACCCTTTTTTCAATGTTTTAGCAAGATTTTGTGGCAAAGCATAACACGTCCAACCTGTTACGCTTATTAATAGTGGAAACAATTTTTTTTGGTAATTTTTATAATATGGCTAATAAACATGTTAAAAATGGTTCTTAGTGGTCACCATGTACTAGCTTGTTGTTCATCATACTAGTAGTAATGGCTAAGTTTAGCATAAAATCTCCCCCCTGTTACCGTCACCCCTGTTATTGCTATGCACTGTAACATGAAATTTCCTTGCAGATTTTAAAAAGGGACATTGTAGCTTTTAGAAAATGTAAATATTACTATAACTGTGTATTCAAAACAGTTATTAATAGAAAATTGAATGTCCTGTAACAGGGTGGACATTTGGCACGTCATGGGTAAAGACTTTGATTTTAAAAAATATTATAATATAATATCCTTAGCTGGACCAATACATTTTTCTTATAGGTTGAAAATCCCTCTTTTAGATGAAATGTTAAAATAATTCAAAATTTTGTATTTTTTGATGAAGAGTGATCACACTGAAATGGCACCGAATAGTAGGAATGACTCATTTAATGGATCGGATTACATTTTTTATTTTTCTCCGATATCCGATCCAGTAATTTAGGTCAGTATCGGACCGATACCGATACGTAATATCAGATCGGTCCATCTCTAATCAGGTTACAATGGAACAATTCAGTTTAGCTTGCTTCGTCAGGACTCCAGTTGCTAAGAGGATAGCTAACATAGTATGCAGGAAGCTAACAGCAAGGGTTCAATAGTTAGGAGGTACTTTCCACCTGAAATACTTTCAGCCATGAGGTTTTCCCCCTTTGTTCTCACTCTGGTTATGTTCAGTGTAAAAGTTGGTGGAAACTCTTTGTCACACTTAAAATAACATATTATGTTGAGGTCAACTCAGTCAAATTAACATTATGTTGTTTTAGCTCCACTCAGTGTGTGAGGGGTTGCACTCACAGCGAGACCAACAGTAGGGAAAGGAGAAACAAGCGTAACTAGAAACAGCAGCAGCAAACAATCAAGTACGTTCAGATCATTTATCTGATAGCTGATGTTACGTTACGGAAAAACAAGGTGGTCCGAATCTCTTCCTCACCGTGAGGAATACAGCTTTGTGATTTAACAGGAGATTAATGTCGTCAGACACCGCGGGCGTTGTATCGGAAGTGAAAAAAGTTGGAAAGGAATTTATAGAGTGCTACACAAATAAAATTGTTATTATGATTCCACACAGCCCTAATCATAAGCTCATTTTATGCAAATAAATATCTGAGCAATTCTCTAAACATGCACACACATTAAAGTGCGTGTGCATGTTTACTGGAGCGGCTCATGTGTGCAACAACATGCTTCCCATCCCCTTCGGTGCAGTGAGTAAGCGCTTCCTCTCATGACGCTGTATGTATGAACGTCGACGCACGTTGCGTCACGTTATGATGCACCTGCAGGTATGAATCACTTGGGTGATACATAGAGAAGAAGATTAAAAAAAACAACAACACGTGTTTGAGTGTGTTGTTGTTACTATAGCGTCACAACTTGGAAACATTGTAACTCCAATAATCCGTCCAGGATGAAGGACTGCTTCCTGGGCTCTGTTGTTCTCCCTTTGCTCATTTCATTAAAGAGCGTTATTGATGGTTTCCTGCCCGTTGCTCATCTTTTTTGTCACTCTTTGCACTTTTCAAATTGAGTCAGATTATATTTTGGCCTTTGACTGTAAATCCTGTAAGAATTCACCCGACTCTTTAGCTTCATTCTTATGCAACTGCATACTTAAATAGGTAGAAAACCTGTTTATGTGCCCATCAATTACATCACGGAGCAGGAAGTAGCCCTCACACTAGATGACATTGCCCTTATGGTGTACAGCTGCAATATGTTGTGTAATCTCAAAGGCTGCTGCTCCTTTCCTCTTATATCCACATCAACAACACACACACACGCTGTACCCGGTGCTCGCCGATCAGTCTGCCTTTTCCTCAGCTTTTAACGGCTCCCGACAGAACTGCTGTATGGACGTGCTGCTGCTGGGAGCGCGCTGAGTCAGCAGAAAATTACCATTCAACACGGACAGCTACTATGCTGTGATATAGCACTACTATGTACTGTGATATAATACAACTGTACAACCCCGCGGGGTGATGGTGGTGGTGGAGGTGGGAAGAGGAAAATGAAGCATATGACCGCAGTTACTCAGCAGCTGATGCACTCTACGAGGACGTGCCCAGATTTCACTCTTGGACCTTTCACTCTCTCCAGAGTGTGGTGGTTTACACGTTTGCCTAACAAGATCCCGGGTTTGATCCTGGGAGGAGACACTGATGCCTCGTTGGATTGTGCCAATCAAAAACTCGGCGCTACCCGCTGTAGCGACCCCTCGTGAAATAAGAGAGGAGCTGCAAGCCGCTTCTACAAAGTTCAGCGCTACAGAAAACACAACATTCATGTCGCAGGTTTTCTTGCAGGCTTGTAAAAAAATAATAATTGGTCTGAAAATAATGAGCTCAATTTGCAAGAGGGACGACCTGAAGGTAGGAGTATGTTGTGTAATAAATTAAAAGAGACCTGTTAGCACTGTGACATTTGCAAAACAAAGACTCATACTGATACAGAATTATTATTGCATGTTGAAAGTATAATTGCATTTCATTTCATTTTCTTGTCTTTTTCAAGCATTTTTATCTTCATCTTTTACTTTAGTGTCTCTCTTTTGGTTTGCGATCTCCGTTCCACGTTTTGCATATGAAAGCTGGATTTTTATATCCTTTCCTATAGTTTTCTCGTTATATTTGACTGGTTTATCTGCAATGGCGAGGTGGAGAAAATTAGCGTCTTGCTTTTATGAATTATTATCTACATTTAAATGGAAATGTGGGCACAGAAAGCAGCGCCTCCTTAGCTCGCTTAGTTATTTCAGTGGCCCGAGTTCAGTTCTGTCCCCGGCCATTTGTTAGACATTTTACCCCACCCCCCGTTTGTCCTCAGCAGTTCCAGTCTCATAAAGCTGTGGGTGTGTGTCGAGGTGTGTGTGTGTGCGTCTGTACCTGCAGTACAATTGGGAGCTGCTCAGGTGGGTTTCTGTTCTCTACGCCCATCGTCAACCACACCTGAAAAGCTGTCAGCTGCTCTGCGAAGAAAGGACTGTGCTGTGGACACAAGAAGCAATGAAATATTTATCACCATTTCAAATCATTTATTCTGCTTCAGCTTTCTCTCTCTTTCAAATGGACACACACACACACACACGCTCATAATGAGGTAGTCCTGCAGTTACAAGCCCATCATTTCATAAAAACATGAACATAATGAGCTCAGGAGTGACACCGCACTGCAGTAACAACATAAATCCTGATCTGTCATGATCACCTTCCCCTCTCCTCTCTCTGCTGTCATGGCACATTGTCTGATTGATTGGCTGCTGGCCGCAGAGTTTTCGATCACGCAGAGTGTTTGAATTGCGACAGCCTCGTGTAGACCGCTGATGGATGTCGGGAGGGGAAAATATCAGCGCTTCGCTGTTGGATGGTTACATTAATTTGAGCATAATCAAAGCTTAATAACCCTACACACTCAGATACTGACACAATTGTGAAAAGTAGCGCTGCTTACTTAAAGATGACACCTGTGATGTTACTAAAGTAACTACTTTTTTTCATTTGTTACTGTTGAGACTTTTGACAGACACAGCCATACAGTACTGTGTGTAACAAATGTGTGATACTGTATACCAATGAGCGAATGTGGGTGAAGCTGTCAAAATTAATTAAAAATTAACGTCACAGGCATGTAGTTAAATAACTAGCTGGGTTGTTGCAAGACAAGAAATACGACAAAATGCTGGCTCATCAAATCCCAATAAATTCATACACAACATCATTTTGTCCTGAATTTGGTCTCTGCTTCCTGCTTTGGACCAACATCTTTACACTGACATAAACTTATTACATTTTTAAAAACTGAACACTGATTTTAAATGTGTTGCCTTGATAAAGTAGTTACTGTGATGAATGACACAATTTTCCTTTTTTAGCTGCAAATTACATAAAAGATATTTTAGAAAGATTTATAAAATGCCATGAAATATCAAAAATACATAAAGAAATAAAGTTATTACATAAAGTAACAAAGATGTGGGGCACGAGTGGCATTTTTGGTTCCATATGAAATAAAATATGACTGTTGGGGTGTTTTACAGGTGCTAGAGAGGAGTTAATTAACATGAGCAGAGACTCAATCTACCATAAATAACATTCTCCTTTTTTTTTCTTTACTCAGCTGTGACAAAGCCCAACAAAGAGAGCTAAAGGAGTCAAAGCACATCAGAGAGGAATTAAAGGCTCCTGAAAGACGGAGCAGGCAGATCTGCTTTAGGAGTCCTCAGAGGCTCAATTATAGTGTTGGTAAGTGTTTTTAGCCCAAGTGCAAGAGAAAGTAGGAGGAGGAGTGAGTGTGGAAAACTGCTCCTGGGGGAGCGATGCTCACCTCCCAGGGCCAGGTGGAGAGAAGGTGGAGTTCCCATATAAGAGCCCTAACATGGGAAAAAACCGTTGGTCGGCTCATTCTTGTTCCCACAGCATTATAAGCAATGATGCTGCAGGATTTTTTACTTTTATGTAAAAGACTGTTATTAATTATAACAATACTAAAAACAGTGTCCTTTCCAGAAGCTCCAGCTGCTAACTTACTGGATGAGCTCCTTAATTTGCAACTATCAGGCAAAGCTGTAATGTCTCGGATCTATAACAAACTGTGCAGTGTAACCCCAGCCCGCGTTGTGGGCCTCAAGCCCACATGAGAGAAGGAGTTGGGTATATCTATGTCAGATGACGTCTGGGACCTTTCTCTGGTAAACTCTACATCACTCTGCGCCCGTCATTCCCTGTTACAATTCAAAGTAGTCCACAGGGCCCACTTATCTAAATCCAAACTAGCTAAGCTTGATCCCACTTTAGACCCTCGCTGTAACAGGTGCGGGTCTGATGATGCCAATCTAACCCACATGTTTTGGACCCGCTCTGCCCTGGCAAATTTTTGGGAGGTGGTTTCCTGCACTTTGAACAAGGCTACTGGCCTGAAACTAGCTGTCAACCCCTACTTGCTCTCTTTGGTACAGCGGGAGAGGATGATAAGTACATTCACGGAGCAAAGCGCAGGGTGCTGTCCTTTGGTTCCCTCTTGGCTAGAAGTGCCATTTTGATGAGGTGGAAAGCTGCTGCCCCGCCCTACTATGGTCGGTGGCTTGCTGATCTCATGTCGTGTCTCAGTCTGGAAAAGATCCACTGCTCCATCCAGAACCAAAAGGGCACATTTGATAAAATTTGGGGTCTCTTTCTGGAAAACTAAACTTCAACTCAATGGATGTTCCAGCTGACTAATGGATCTTCTCCTAAACCCAACCAAGTAGTTTTGTCACATGAGCCTAACAAAGACATTTTGTTGCCAGAACCTAATCAAATCACTTTGTTGTTTAAACCGAAGTAATTTTGTTTCATAGTCCTGACAAATTCAGTTGTTTAAACCTTCTAAAACACGTTTGTTCCTTTAACCTAACCAAGTAGCTCTGCTGCCAAAACCCAATAAAAGACTTTAGTTGCTTAAACCAATCAAAGCTACAAGATCACAACAATGAAACTGGCCACCTGCAAAGGCCCTGAAAAACATCACTTATGATGTTGTAGGGAAAATACACCAAGACAGTGTTACAGATACGCTGTTGACTCACACAGATACAAAAAATAAAACAAAAAAAGTGTTACGATGACCCATATTTGTTAAGTCATCATCAGCTCAATCAGCTTTTTTGAAGAGCGCTTCCATTACACTCAGCATCTCCATCACGGCCCCCTGCCTCGTCAGTAAATATAACAATAAACAGTCGAGCGGCTGAAAGTGCAGGGCCAGTGCTTTCTGAAACTATTTTTTTATTTGACGCTCATACTTGAGTTATTAGACTTGACATTTTACAATGTAATCCGCCGGGGATGAGTGTGTGCGAGTGTGCTTGAGAGATTAATAGAGATGCTGTATATGCGGGTGGTGGCGAACTTGCAGTGCAAACAAGAATAGTTTGTTGTTTACAGGTGTCAGTGCTGGACACATTCAAGATGAAAGACATCCATCAATGCTAGAGGTCCCCTAGCCTCCAAGCTTCATGCATTTAATGCCAAAAAACACAACAACATGATGCATCAGAGGCATCAGTGGCTCTGTGCTTATTTGTCTCTCACACACACACACACACTTACTCTGAAGGCGGTGCCCTCCTCGATGATGGTGGGCAGCTGAGAGAGGCATATGTCCACGGCCAGGTCCCACGCTTGCCTGTAGAGAGGAAACACACACACACCGCATGTAAGTGACATCATATGTCATGAGGAAGATCCTTAAATAAAACTTATTTTCAGGACTTTCCAGGAAGAATAACAAAAAATAAATAAATGAATAAATAAAAAAAAAAACTGCCAATCACACTTGGTAGTGTGGGATGGCCAAAGGAAGATCGCATTAAACTGTGGCACCGTTTGCTACCTTTACGAGTTAGAAGCTGCATATATCAAACAGCTAAGACTCAAAATTCTTTCCATACCAGGCATGAACTGAGACCCTGAATCCAAGAATTTAGATCCAGTGATATTTTCTAAAGAACAATGTGTGCTAGCGATGTATTACAGGGTAAGGACTCTGTGACACTTCACCTTATATCCTATATACCAGAACTCCATATGAGTCCAGGCCAACTGTCGTAATACCTTCATACGATGTTGTCCACAGTGACCCTGGTAACAAACAGACTAATTTTATCCATATAATTTCCAGAGTCTTGGAAAATAATTTGTATGTATCCTTCACCTTAATGCAGGAGCAACAGTAAATTTGGTGCGGTGGTATTTTTGTGGTGGTTCTCCAGTCTTGGTGACTGTACGCTACACATGTTTTAAACCATAAGCAACATGGCTCATTTCACACAACTCATTATTATCGGGCTTCAGGACACTGTGTAAACTGGAAACGCCCCCAAAAACAAACCATGGATGTTCAGAGTGGCGGCCAATTTCCAAAAATTTCCAAAATAGTTCTTTACATAACAGAAATAGTCTTGATGTCGATTCTCTGGCCTTTAATTTATTCCATTTTTAACCAAAATACATGTAAATATTAGGGGTGCAACGATACACAAAATTCACGGTTCGGTTCGGTTCGATACTTTGGTGTCACGGTTCGATATTTTTTCGATTAAAAAAAGTTCATGCCTTTTTAATTTGTCATTTATTAAAATTATAAATATATATTTTAACTCAAAAGTACAGTTTTTAAATTTAACGCTAACCCTTGTGCGTGTTTTTTATTTTGACAGCGAATGCGCACCTGCGGACCACTTATGTGCAGCCCTGGTTATTTAGCTCGTCATATTGCAGCCACAGAAATTATTTTGTCCATGAAACCATAAAGCTGCACTTTCTTTTTGCCTTATAGTCTGATTTGTCATAACTTCTCCGTTTTGTGGTAAGCTTTTCTTTGGCTGTCACTTCTTCACCCTGACCCGTCTTATTTGGCTCAGCAGAACTAAAATATATATCCTGCTGCTTTTACACGCGCACTCACATAAGCTCAGCGATTCTCTGCGCAATCAACCTCTCACATGTTTAAGCTGCGGGAGATTTCACTTGTCATGTTTGCATAGTAAGCTAACGATTAATAAGACGATGTCAGAGGAATTGGTGCACAAATTATCATCACTCACAGATCAGTGCTGTCGCTCTCTATACACAGTTCGCACGATTGCAAAGTGAAAGCAAAAAACAAGCGCAAATTCAAACGCGATTTCAATATGTCACATATTGGCAGTGGCTCACCGATGCCAATGACATAATAACCCAGCTACATTTCCGAAAGAATGCAAAAGCATTGACATATATTTTTCCTTCCTACAATAGGCCGACGGGCAGGACAGAGATAGATTTTGGTAGCCCGACTGGAAAAATCGCTAGCCCCGGGACGTCGGGCTAGCGATATTGCGAGCCCTGTATCTGATTGAGGAATCACTCATCTTTGGAAAAGAGAGTTTATTACAGAGAAATGTCTCTTTCCAAAATAAAAGTTATACTATCCACTTCTTCTGGGCTATATTCTCAGCAGCATAAGGAGAATCATGTGCTAACGGCTGTCTAAATGACTCGGCTAAAGTTAGTAGCATGCTTGCTTTTTTTTGTCTGCTTCCACTTGTCTTTGCACTAGGATGATGTCGGTGTAAATGTGCAGTCATATTCGTTGTGTTCCCGCTAGTGCTTTCAGGTTAATCTCGTTGAAATGACCTTAACGCCACAACACGGCAAATCTCCGTTAACGAGCTACCGCCGATCGCCCCGTGCATGGGGCTAGACATTAACGAGCTAACTGCGCTAACACACTAGTTCCCACCCATGTAATTGAGCATTGCGTGGCACATCCAACATACTGTTTTACTTTAGTCCATGACTGGCTTACCTTCAGGGTCATACGTCACATGAAAACCAAAATAATTCCAAACGCCAGATCTGAATGAGAGTGGGGGAGGTGCCCTGCGCTCTTCCTTCTGACAATGCTGTCTGTGTTGAGCGCTCAGTGAATCTGCGTTGGACTACTCCGCCTAGGCTGCACTGTCGAGCCTAGGCGGAGTAGTCGAACGCAGATTCACTGAGCGCTCAACACAGACAGCATCGTCAGAAGGAAAGTTGATAAAATAAATTACAAATTTTGTATTGTTCGATACATATGCATACCGAACCGAAAGCACCGTATTGAACGGTTCAATATCGATACGAATATCGTTGCACCCCTAGTAAATATTACATTTTATTGCTAAAGACTTGGCAGGGATTTCACTATTTACTGTTTTTTAACCTCTTGGTATTCTCCAGATTAACCTGAGTCTTGTCAAGGGTTGGAGGTAAGCTTAGGGCTGGGTTTTGTTTTAGCACCATCCTCAAAAGGTAAACTCTCAGATCTACTGATTCTCATGTAGCCCCAAGCAGAATCAACAAAAGCAGGTCATAAACCAGACCTGGGCCATTTTTTCCATCCTGCCACTAACACTCATTTTGCTCAGCTCACGTTTTCTCCCTCGCACTCCTCATCATGCACACGGGCTTCTTTAAATTCGCAGCCTGAGGTCCTGAGGAGGGCAGTGAGGAGCCTTTAATCCCGTTGGAAACACAAGCTCTCCTCTCATGGCCATCATTTCTAATTCATGGGGTTATGCAACTCACATCAAACCTTATCACAGCTTCTCTTTTCTCTCTTTCTGCCCGTCTCTCTTCTCCCTTCACTTTCCAGCTCCTTATTGCAGACAATTGAACTCTGGGCCTCGATGGGGCTTTTTCCCCTCAGTTAACAGGAGGCGGGGGTTGAGTCATGTTCCCAGTCGATACGCAGCAACGTAATGTGATGCTGAACCACTGATGCTGAGTTCACTCTGTCTGAGACTCCTGCTTTAATGGCCTTTCCCATTATCTCAATGTGATATAATAGAGTTGCACTCTTGGTCAACAGCACATTGTTAAAGACATAATGGACCCACTGATGAATGTGTAACATGCAAACATGCAATACAGCATGTAGAAAGCATTTGTGGCTATTCCAGCTTCTGTCAGCTGCTGCAAAAACAGAAGCGTATATCTATTCAGGAGCCGGTGTAGTCGCCTTCCAGTGAAAATATTACCCGTGCAAACACACACTACTGCTCTATTAAGAACAGATGCTGCTCGTTTTACAGTGTTGGTGCCATATGAGGCCTAATTTTTGACGTACTAGCCCTGATTATATTCATGCACTGTTTCAACTAAGACTTCTGTTTACATGAATATCTTACATTGCAGTTAGCAAACAAATGATTCCTCTAGATGCACAAGTCAGAGTGCTGTATTGTGTTATTTTGTTTTTATCCAACTCATTTTTAAAGACAAACGTGGAACAACACCTTGCTAACCAACCCAATCGGGTTTAATCCTCGTGCTTATTTAGACGCTACGCTGAAGTTGCTACAGTAGCTTTAGACTAGCTGGGCAACTTATTTCTAGAAGTGTGATGAGGCTGGCTTAAAAAGTGAGCCAGCCTCCATAGACACACATATGAAGTTGTCGAAGTTTAAAGCAATAAAACATTATGCACTCCACACTGTATATAAATGCCACTTGTTTTGCACATATTCAACTCTGTATATTTTATATATTTTATTATTATTATTATTATTTTTACTATTTAATTTGTAAAAATGTGTATACACACACACACACACACAGACACACACACACACACACACACACGTAGGAAAATATTTAGTATACACATCCAGAAATGCATACACTATTATATATTGTACATATATTTATTAGTTTCAGGTTGGCCATTCTTGTATTTTGCTCGTTTGTGTTGTTGTGTTTGCACATCTCTGTTGCTTGTGGGGCTCGCACACAAGAATTTCACTCGCATGTGCTGTGCCAGTGTGCCTGCACATGTGATGTGACAATAAAAGTGATTTGATTTTGATTTGATAAAAAGCCTTTTTATAGTCTGATACAAAGAAAAGGTTTGGTCTCAGTGGGCAGCTTATCCCCTTTTTTAATAACTCATATCCAGCCTTGACTGACAGTCGTCCTGACATAAGGAGTCGACCGGTGTCGGCTGGGCCTCATCGTCGCTCATCACTGAATTAGACCTCTGCTCTGTTTTGTGCTGCTGATGCTTTTTGGAGCATTTTTAATTGAATTACTTCTACTGACCACCAAAGCAGGTTGTGCAGACTAACATGTAATATGAAGTCATGTGAAGGGAGGGACAAAAACCACACTGGAGATGTGATATCACAGGCACAGGCCAGTGCAACAACAGAGGAGGGAATGAGCTTACTTTAGTTAGCCATAAAGTGAGTAGATGGTGTGCAGCTACTGAAGAAAGAAGATTCAACAAACTAGAAAGTGAGTCAGTGACCTTCATTATACCCGAGTTGGACTGTTTGCAGTATTATAGTATGTGTATCCTTAACACTTTCAATTTCATGCTTATCATCAACACTGGCACTCCTATGACTCCATCTAGATTCAGTGCAAACTGCAATTTTTTCAGGGTCACATCATACTGTGACTGCACTGCTGCTAAGAAGTTCCCCACTTAGTGGAAACCGCTTCTTTCTCCACTGTAACTTAAAACTATATATTACTTGTAGTGCTGTTACTTAATGTAATGATCCGTTTGCCATACAGCAACTTTAAAACTCGTTTTAAAATGCTTCTTTAAATGTGATCATATTTGCTTCTAAAGGCCTCTAAAAGACAGGCGTTATCATTCTGTTCCCTGTTGGCTAGGAGGGCAATCCTACGGAGGTGGTGGGATGCTGCCCCTCCCAACAGTGGTTATATGACCTCATGTCATGTCTAAAACTGGAAAAAAAAAAAAAAAAAAAAAAAAAATCAGACATTTACTCCAGAACTCTACTGGGAAAAATCAAAGCATGTGGGGTCCTTTCCTTCATGCATTTCAAAATCTATAAGAATTTTTCAGCAAACTCTCTTATGTCAGGTGTGGAAATACAGTGTACAGGGCAGTGACCTGGGTGGGATTATTTTGCAGGGATTAAGTTATGTTTCTCTCTTTTCTTCTTCTTTTATTTCACAGCCTTAAATGTACGGGCTGATTACCCCGAATGTACAGACCATCTGTAATCCCTTTCTTCTCTTTTTGTCCATATGTATAAAAAAAAAAACTCTTAATAAAAAGACATTGTTTAAAAAAATGTGGCCATGTGTGACTGCTACTGATGTTGTTATACGAGCTGCTTTCCTTAGTTTCGGAGAACAATTATTGTTGGTTTTAGATACAGTTTGTTTCTTGATATGGTACAAAAAGTAAAACTTCTACAAGTACAGGAGGGAAGACGCTGCTGGAGCATCCTTCAGAGTTATGGTAATCATTAATAGATCCATTGGCGCTGACAGAGCTGCGAGAGCCTTATTTTTGGACATATGATGTTAATATTATAAAAAAATCGCTCTGAATTAAACGTGTTTTCTCGGTTTCATAACGTCAAGTACTGGGATTACAATCTGTGTGCACACATTGCCAACAAATCTCCATCCCTGCTGGTGTTTATGTAACCCAATGGTGTGGAAACCAGCAGATAGAGCAGTGCTATCAGCGAGGACACACTCACGGGGAGGAGGCTGCTGCACTGTTTAGGATGACAGCATTAACTTGGATGATGTCTGCGAATCCGAATGAGTAACTCATCACACCAAAGCCCGTCTGTGTGCGATGAGGGGACAGAGCAGGGGACCAGTTGGCGCTGACTAAGCTCTTTTTGTGTGTGCGAGTGCGTTGCCTGCAGAGAGTGGTGCAGCAACGCGCAAACAGGAGCGCAGATATAAAGCAGACACACACCCACGCACACTCCCACACTAAAACTGCCCACGAGGGAGCAATCAACCTGGGGTTTATCTGCTCTCTCCCATCTCCTCCATCTGAATAACAATTGCTGTTGGTGTTCAGGCACCAACATCGATCAACGAGCACCCAAACTGCTTAATTCCTCCTCTATGTTTCCCTTCCTTTCCCATCTATGTTCATCCAAACTTTTATTTTTCCACCAGCCTTATATCTCCAGCACGTCCCTTTTTCATTGTCCATTCGGTTTAGTTTTCTGCACTCTTAAAGCGCCTCTCTGCTGTTAATCTGTCGTGCTTAATACTGCATGTGCTGCTGTGAAACAAAGTGATACTCTTCATTTCTTTGGCGGTAAACTGTAATGTACCCACAATCTAAAAAAAAAAGTGGGTAGGCATGAGAATGAAAGGCTACTGCTTCAGTAAAGAGCAGTATTCTTTACAATAAGTGATGCCAGGCTGTTACACAACAAGTCACTCCTCGAGGCAATGAGAGTGAGAGATTTTTTTCCCAAACACAAGCCAGATAATGAGTGGGAGAGATGGAGGGAGGCATTTATAGAAGACCAAGAGGAGAAACAATAGATAGTGGGAGAAGTGTTGGTGTAAGTAAAGCAAGATAGACGATGGGATAATGTTCCTAGCAATGCCTAAAAGACTTTAAAAGCTCGTCTCTGTGTTTACAAGTGTAGTTACGAGAACACATGACTAATAAATCAGTAAAATGATGCAGAAACTTGTCAGTCCCAAACTGTGTGAGTATAAGTAAAACCTTTAAACTCTTATTTTGTGTTATTAAATAATTCAAAAAGGTTTTTTGTTTTTCCCCCGGTTTATTTTTGTGGTGTGGCTGCTTTTAAACTAAATCTGCCATGGCTGACACAGATAAAGACGTCCCACAAAGTCTTTTAACATCCCCCAGAGGACAAGTGCTTTTTCGTTGCTTTCAGTCAAAAGGTGGACGCATTTGGCTGCAGGTTAATGTGAGTGGGTGGGAAAAGAAACGGCAGCACTTTTACTCTAAATCCAACCTGTCTCGTCTCTGCACTGCATTTATGTTGACTACAAAATAGATCTGAGGCACAGAAGGGTTTCAGCAGTGACGCTCCTACCAAGTAAAATGACAGAGATGAGAAATGACCATGCAGAGTCATCTGTTCTTTGTTTTAAATGACGCTCGTCCGCACAGTCACCACATCAGGCTACAGCAACAAGGTTCTGTAGTGCGCAGACAAAGTGAGCATGAGAAGAGCAAACACTCTTCTCATGCCACGAAACAAAAGAGGAAAATAACTGCAGTTCCTCAAATGACCACTTGAGGCCGACACTCAGTTTTACAGCAGATACATGCTAACATGCTTACAGCATGCTACAAACAACAGTTCTGGCCTCCATGTGTAAACAACCCAGTCAGGACAAACACACAGGTGGCCAATTGCCCGTTTTGATTTAATTCCTCACAATTTTAATTCATAATAAAGGCCAGGCCTGCTGTTAAAGAAGGGAATGTTCAGCACTTGGGTGGACTAAAAGACACCCAAACAGGTTTTGTTTGGATTGCAGATGCAACGTGCATCTTGTGATAGCTGATAACTCCCTCAGCTTCACCCATCGACCCAGTTTAAAAACTGAGGCTTAAGTTTTAAGCGTTTAGACATAAGTTTTAGTGTTCGACCGTCCTGATGCAAAGATAAAGAATTTTCTATTTAAAAACACACACATTTGCCGAGGAGAAGAAAAGAGGAAGGCTACAGAGAACATTCATGGATGTAGTGAAGGAGGACAGATGGTGTGACAGAAGAACATGGTCGGGAATAAGGATGAGATGGAGGCAGGCAGGCCGCTGTGCGACCCCCTCGCGTGAGCAGCAAAAAGACTTCATATGCAAAGGTGTATTTGTGAATCATAAAGATATACATAGAGTATACAAGTACTTTTCCATATCAGAACACACTTTCCTGCTTTGTTACTGGTATTACAGGTATACTGTGAAAATTACCAGTCAATCAACATAAACACAGACTTTGCCCCGCCCCTGGTGAAGGCAGCTGTGTGCCTCTGCCATGTGGGAGAGAGCAGCACATGGAGCCAAACTGGAAACTGTCAACATGCAAAGATAAATGAGAAACAAGATTCGTGGAAACTAAACTTAGTATAAATGAAGAGCGTGCATATGCTCCAGAGAAGCAGCAAATAAAGACACCTACGTGTTTTGGCTTACATTTCAACATTATATTTAGAGGTTGTGAGAGTAAATAAGGCACTTTTAATATGTTGTAGTAACTGTAGTTACACAGATGGGTCTACATTTTTACACAGACCCTGACGCACCCTGTCCTGTTTTTGCTTATAGACTAGAGTGACAGCAACGCTCTTGGTCACACTGCTGCACATACAGATGCTCAGCTACTGTGCACCTTCTCCTGCTTCTGTTTTCAGACAGAGCACAGAGCTGTTTCTGCGACACGGGTAAAACAGGCTGCAGTGCATCCGGTAGTAAAACAAACACTGTCATGCGTGAGCACGATCAGCTCTGGTGTCACGCTCTCAGGTCGCTTCTTCTGACTGGATTACTCTTGAAAACAGAAGATTTGAACAGCAGGCGGGTGGCACGTCTGTGAAAACGTCTACTGAATGCACAAAGATGAAGTTGAATGAGAGCTCCATAAACTCTCTACAAGTGCAGTTAAACTCCCAAAAATATCTCACTGCATTCAAAGTGTTTATCCTAATTGCTTTGGTAAAATGAGGAATTGCAAAACCAAACTAAATGGTCAGAAAGACTCAAAGTAATTCCTGATGGAAAACAGTTTCAGACATTTAACATTTAACAATCAAACCCATAACTTTAGAACAATTGAGCCCTGAGGCAGATTTTTCCTTTTGTGCATAAGATGCCAGACTCATGGCCTTTTTTAATATCCCCACACTAACAATCATTAAACAGGCACACATAAAAAAGGCAACACTGTCTGCTCTCTAATCATAACGTGTGTTTGTTAGAAAGTCTGTTCAAACTCCAACTGCAGTGCGCCTGAACAAACAGCAAAGCCTCAAGGATGACTCTCCCTCGTACTCTTGCCTTCTGCTTTGCAAAGCTGTGGACATCTGTGTTACCGGTGTGCGTGAAAGTGAGCCCCGAGCTCCGTTTGTGTGCGTCTTACCACATGGCGTGCATGTATGTAGGGGGCAGGCGGGGGCTGCTGACTGGTGTGCAGTTGTATGACCTCATTATCCTCTCTGCTAACAGAAAATTGCGAAACAAGCTGGCCACCAGCAGGTCCTGACGAAACAACTTCTGGAACAAATCTGCAGAAAGAGAAAGGGAACATCAAATGATTTAAGTGAACACAGAGATAAGTTTGCATGTGGGAGGAAACGGGGGCCTGAAAGACTCGATAAACAAAAAGAAGCTTAACTAGAGCGAGGCGACTACTTTAGAGAAAAATGGGCTACTTTGTTTGTATGCTTAGAGAATATAAAGGGCAGGAAAATGCAGATTTAAGCCGTGTCGCAGTCACGTTTTCGTCAACTCATTAGTGTATTCACCAATTCACTGTAATGGGGCCAGGCCAATCCCATGGCAATCTCTTAGCTTGTGATTATGATTACTTCGCTTGTGTGTTGGGGATATTTTACGAGACACTGTCTGACAGCTTCTGTGCCCACTGCTAGTGTTGGGCTGTTTAAACACTGAAGTGTCATTGTGTGTGTGTGTGTGTGTGTGTGTGTGTGTGTGTGTGTGTGTGTGTGTGTGTGTGTGTGTGTGAGAGAGAGAGAGAGAGAGAGAGAGAGAGAGATTTGGATTAGGTGTGCAGTGCCTTCATTACAGGGATTCTTTCTGATGCGAGATGCTTCATTAACAGCAGAGCCCCGAGGGTTTAAAAGGCTTCTGCAGCCATCAGCCTTGTCACATTGCTATTCTAGCTGGGATACAGTTTGTCTCATGAGAGTCTGAGCCCTCCTCTGTGTGGATGTGTGTTGCATTCAACAGACAGGTGGCCAATGAGGGAATCTGCGTGCGATGCATGCAAACTGTAACAACATGTAGAAAAAAAGGAAATTGTGTGCGTTTTTATCTGGGGAGGCTGAGCTTGAGGGTAACGGCTAATGGCAGCGCTGTGTGTTGTAAGCAGGAGTTTTGCTACGTGTGTGTGTGTGTGTGTGTGTGTGTGTGTGTGTGTGTGTGTGTGTGTGTGTGTGTGTGTGTGTGTGTGTGTGTGTGTGTGTGTGTGTATACGGGTTTTTATGTCTGCCAAATTATGTTTAAATGATGTCCCCAATTACTCTGCTAGACGCTCCAAACACAATTAATCTCAATTTGAGCAGCCAACCTGCACGTACTGCACTTTTGGCATTTTATAGAAAACAGCTTCACTATTTTCTACCACTGGGGACGTTCTCAAAGTTTTAGCACTGCTGATGCGTCACTACTGCGCAGTTTTTATTAGGTGCCCTAATTTGAGCTCCCTGAGAACTGAAACACATGGGGTCATTTCATTTTTAATCACTGCCCAAACATGTTCAACTAAAGATTGCAGCGCGCCTCAGATGTGTCTCCGGCTCCAACAAGAGGAAATGTTCCTGCATGTTTGCTTCTCTAATCATTTTAGAAGAAATTAAACTCTTACCTTCTTTTTCATAATTTATTGTGATATAAATATGTTATAAGGCTTCATTGCCCCTAAATAGAGAAATACAACAATGGTTTGATTTATGTTCATTTTCAAAAATGGATATTGACATTGACGGAAATATGCCAGATTTGATTTAATTGGCTGATTTTTATCTTCTGGCAACTTAAACCATATGCATTAAAATGAAAAGAAAAAAGCACCAGGGCACATACAGCAGCCCGTAAGTGCATAAGTGATGGAACAATGACATAATGTGCAAAACAAACATTAAATAGAAGCAAATAAGCAGAACTTCCAGCCACTCATCCAGATTTATCCATTTCATTTCTGGATTAGAACTGACTTGTATTTTAGCTTAAACTAACTGTTATTGTGGGTTGTTAAGCAAGAGTATCTGTTCAATCTGTTTATTGTATTAGTTCATATATTTTGGTTTTGGTAATCCCTGCTATAAAGTTCTGTGACTGAAAAAAAGAAAAACAAACAAAAACCAAACCAAGGTCAAGGAAGTCACCTTGGACACCACTACAGTCACTTCACTGCTTCTGCTAATTGCTGGAAAATGTCAACGCTTTACCTTTAATTTCTTTTTGGAGAAGAGGATGAAGTCAGAGGGGGCGCAATCTGGTGAGTGGGATGGGCAGTGAGCAAGGACTATGATGACATGGCCAAAAGCAAATTCTGGCTTTTTCATGTGCTCTGTGACGGCACCCTGGCACAAGTACGTTATGGAAATTATGAGTATTTATACCCTCTTAAAGAAAGAGCTGTTCGTGAAATGAGGCTGACCAGATCTGAAGGAGAACGAGTTGCACCAGGCATGGTCATCCGATTTATAGCTTCGAAACTCACACAGAGTACCATAAACCTGCTCCTACACCAGCTCTAAATGTCAGGAAACGCATTGCGTCTCTGCTACAAGCAGCTCGGCTTCCCATGTAGAGCCAAAACATCCAGAATCACCATCAGACAGCAGTCACTGGACTCAAAGTCTCCACTGGGATTAACCCTGGTTTAGGTTTCCCTATTTAATTAGACCTCAGCAGACAGGCGGGTTAACCCCAGAAAAATCCATTACTGTGCACAGTTTAGCTGGTTTGCAGCAGATGCTGTCGCTCAGAAACCTCGGCTCATTTTTGCCGTATCTAGCAAAACACTGGCAACCATCAGTGGCACTCCTCAGCCACACTGACTTCTCAGCCTCTCGCATTCACAAGATTTTCATAAAACCTGACCTGGACTGAAACACTAAGTTTGATGTCCACAGAGAAATCACAGATGTGCACCTCTAAAGCTCGCTGAGGTTTTTTAGCTGATGGTTTATTTTTTAGTGTGCTTTCCAGGCTGTGATATTTTCCCAGTGTCTTTCATTCCCAACATTTGTTTTGGAAGTTGAGATGAGTTTAATTTGGGATGCACTCACTTTCCATCATAAGAAAACTATTTCTAACCCAACTAATGTCTTTCTTAAGATCTTTTAAGGTACATTATTTTGGTGAGAACAGCTTGCTCACGACTGTTAAACAAAACTGTGTGCCTGCGTGTGAGCGCCTCACCTCTGGGCAGAACATTCCAGGCGATCGTGTCGGTGATGGCTGTGAAGATCCAGTTGAGCTCTCCGAGGGGAGTGCGTCTGTCATTGAGCCTGCCAGGGATCCTGCAACACACACAACACAACACAGATGGCTGTGTCAGCCGCGCTCACTGTATGTCACATAGTTTACTCAGAGGACAAAGTGGCAACTGCTCAGTACTATCATCACAACACATCTGAAGAAATTTACATTTGCACTTAGGTGCTTACTCAGAGGCCGTAAAGAAATGGGAGGCAGGATATGTGTGCACTCATACACTTGCGTGCAGAACACATACTGTAACCCTGTGAGCACAAGACCCGAGACACAGAGCGACATCAAAGATACATGCACTGTTTAGCTCAGATCATATGTGAGAGCCACGTGCAAAAGGCTTCAGGTTGCAGTCGTCGCGTAATAAACTCCAAGTGGACTTTTTAATCAAGTTAATCACAAATCAATTTGTGCGTGCATCTGTCATTGTCAACAGTAATTAAGATTTGTGTTCCACTGCAGCAGCTCGGGGCGGCTACATATGTTTGTAGGAATGACCACCTAATCAGATCCCTCAGCTTTTCTGGCATGAGAGCAACCTCAACTCTCTCAAAGTGGAGCGAGCGTGTGGGCAACTGGTGTAACCCCATGTCCCATGAATAAAGTCACCATATCCCTCTAAGAACTGGGTGCTTTGTTATTCTTCTTTCTTTTCCGCACAAAAAAAAGAGCAAAGAAGAAATTTGACAACCATCAGAACAGGTTTTTGGTTTTTCCAAGGGTGGCCCTGGTATGCTGTAAAGGCAGATATCGCCCTCACTAACCAATGCTGCACACCCAATCAATTTGACCCCGAAATATGACAGAAACCACTCGGCTGTCTTGATGCATGCTCAATCATCCAGGTAAGTAAATCCCAAAAAGCTTGATTCTGGTCACCTGGATGAGTGACGAAACGTTTCCCCCCAAATAAAAACGTTATGTCAGGTGAACAGAATCAACCTTTTGGGAAACCACTCAGTTCAGAAAACAAAGCAGGAGTTCATCAAATTTTCGATGGTTGGTGGCTAAGAGTAGGAGAGTGGACTGGAAGAGCACCCAGAAGTACTTTCCAATAACAAGGTACTCTTTTCTCCTCTGCAACCTTGGTGATGTTGTGTAAATCCACCAATTATTACTGCAATTTGTAAGCTGACGACTTGCAAAGGATCAGCCGCCAAAATGACCAGCAACACATACCTCTGACATAATCAATACCCGGGCAACTCATCTGACCCGTGACTATTTGTTATCACCACTGGAGAAGATGATAAAAAATATCGACGACTTTATATACCTCTGTTATTAAAACCATTTTAACCTTTTCGTTTTTCATCGTTGGTTTAAATCAAAAAGGCCGGAAGGACATTGTTAACCTTTATCTCTAAAAATCAATCATAGACAGCTGCTTCACTGCTTAGTACTGAATACGTTTACTAAAAGGCTCGTGTCATTATCAGTGGTGCTTCACTAAAATCCTCATCTCACGCTAAAATCAACGTGTAAAACAAACAGCTGAAAGTTCCTGGAAGTCTGGTACAAGAGTGGATTGGAGAGGATTTCAGTCAGTGGTGATGGAGATCTTATCAGACGTAGGAAATACGAACACAGCCTTTGATACACCATGTAATACCATCTGGGAAGTGTCTGATTTGCAATGTATTTTAACACGTGGCCACTGCAGTAAAAGCATACCTGGATATAAGATCACACAGCAGAACACCATCAATAATAGATTTTCCTCTCGAGAGTCTGGACCTCAACATTATTGAAGCAGTGTGGCATCATCTTAACAGAGTGGAACAAAACGCAGCCAACACACAAAGAAAAGCTTTGGTTGCACTTCAAAAAGCTTGGATGAATGTTCCTGAATGTTCCTACTTCTGGGAATTTCTTGGTCATACCAAATACTGACTTTCAAGATTTTTAGAATTGCACAAACTTCCATTCATTTTTGCATGTTTCGCTGACTACTGTACATATTTCACATTTTCCTTGCAAAACAACAATGGGTTGGCTCATGACTTATGCGCCATACAGTAAAAGTGCCAGATTTTAATCAGGTTCATCAATCTAGCACAGATTATCTTCAGACCAAACCTCATGAAAATGACCGAGTGGAGTTTTCTCAGGGCTTAAAATTGCTCACCAGGAAATCCGACTATAATGTAATTTCTATGAATCACATCTCGCTACAGAAATCCAGCATTTGGCTCCTGTCTGACATTATTGCATTATTCACACAGCTGTGCGTGTGCGCCACAGTGACTTGACATGTGTAAACCCATGAACTGTACATCATACTTAAAGACGGTTATTCCATGACCAGCACCGTGGAAATGAGAGCTTGAGAATGTGCTGCTGAAAGAGAACAAGACGCCCCGACAGTAATCGCCGTAGCAAAACCAAGAAAATTACCTTTACAACACCTACCCGTCTGCCTTTTAATGAGCACTATTAAAAGCAATGAGGGAAACTAGGAGAATGGGCAAACATTAGCTGCCTCAGAGGCATTACAGTTAGTGTGAGCCATTTGAGCCCGAATAAAGAAATATATTTTAAATTAATGACAAATGTACAGGAAAGATAAATGCAGGAAAACACTGTTAAGAGCCTGCACGACCTCGATCACTGCAGCAAACAAAGCTGAAAACCTGTTTGAGTATGGATATGATTTAAAACATCAAACGTTCAGATTTGTTCCTATAAAGATTACTCTTTCAACAACACTCAACTGAACTGAAGGGACTGATTGCTTGAACTTTGACATTTTGGAAATGTAATCATTATTATCGTAAACATTCATATAGGATTTGGTCGTAATTATCATATGAATTCTTCAGTTATGCTAAAAATGTGTTAAAAAATAGACGTGCAAACCTTTTGGGGGAAGAAATTGCAATATTTCTGAATTATTATCGGTGATTTTGGTTTGTTAGACCAAAATGGTTAAAAGGTACATGTTGCTTCATATCTAGAAAATTAGGACTGTATTTACCATGGTTAGAAGATGATTAATTGTTTATGATGTTTTCTGCAATAATAAATATAAAGAAAGACAACAAAAACAAATGCAGGCCAACAAGTTCGAGAACAGCTGCTCTCCATCCTTTCTGAGTGAAGTTTTCAAACCAACATGAAAATGAACTTTTCCTGTGTGAGACAACTCTGACGATGAACTTGCTATGAGGACACAAAAACTATGTTATCCTGAGATAATGAGATAATAAACTTGCAAGATCAAAACATAACTGTAAACCAGAAGTCGTTTTGGCTTCTTTAATAATGTATAAAATGAGAGGGAAACAAGTTTTGGTGAATAAATAATGGAGGCTCGGTAATGATTGGCTCAGAAATCGGTTACAGTAATTGCACAACACTGACATCCAGAAGTGCGCTCGCCCAATTTGATCACGTTGTGTCATCACCGACAGTCACTCCCTAACGTTATTGTTTCCAGCCTGATTTTATAATCGTTAGTTGGTGCACTACAGCACTGTCAAGAACCAAGATGTCTCTACACAGAACCATTACCGGTCAAAAAATGACAACATGTATAACACACAGCCACCTCAGTGGTAAACACTTGATTCCATTCACTATAAAGCATCAGCAATAAAGTCCCGCAGCAGCATTTTAAGCTATTTAGAATCGCCAACAAAGTACTTTTTAATACACAGAGCGTGTGAACTTTTTCTGACCTAAACCTCCCCTCTCTTCCTCTAAGTGACAGATAATGGAAGCTGTGAAGCTCCTGGCAGGTACAAGCCAACTGTATAACCATGAGGGCCGGCCAGCTCCTGAGCACTTTGAGTGCTTGCCAAAGATGTTTGGCAAGTCAGCAGTAAGGACGAACACTCAGCAGTTCATATCCTTGCTTAGTATCCAATATAATATATTTGGGGACAGAAAAAGACATTGCACTGGTGGACGGATGAACAGATAGATGGATAGCTCACTGAACGGCCTGGAAAAATGCCCTCTGAGGCTTTGAGGCTTGTGTCATCGATCAAAACCTGTCATTTCTTCACATTTTCTGGTGTTTTGCTGTACTACGGTATTTTGTATATCATTTTTATACTGATGCGCTTGTTTTATGTGAGAACGCACATGGATCTTATCAGGCTGTACTGTGAATGAGCATCATTAATCAGTGATATAGTTTGTTTGTTGAGGCACTTGATGAAACATCAAAGTTTGCGCTAGTCATACTGATGAACTCATCTGCTTTCCAAACCACCAGAGGCTTGAAGACGAGAGGTCAGACACACATGAAACAAACTGAAATGTCGAAGTTAAAAAAGAGAAAATCATGAAAGGCTGAATTGTGACTAAGGCTGCGCAGATCACAACAAACCTCCCTGCAAAGCTGCCTATAAGCTCCAGTGGGTATTCCAAGACTAGCAAACAGTATAACGTCTGAAATATAAGCCAAAAAAGATTTAAAAAATGTATTTACTTATATTTAAAGGGGTAAAAGGGGGGATGAAAACCATCTCTTGGTCTTTCTCTTTAAACCATAGTTCTCTGGTATCATTGGGCAGAATAAGGCCCAATGACAGATTTTGTTTTTATACCACTGATGCACCAAACGCCCAACACCAATCCATCCTCAGCATGTCTGAAAACAAGCTTCTGGATGTGAGCAGGGTCATAAAATCCTCTGTAAAAGGAATAAGCTGTTGATCTTATCTAAAGAGAAAAGGCACGCACCCCGAGGGCAGCTGCCATGTAGCTCCTCTCTGATATCTCTGTGCAGCGAGTGCACCAAGTATTCCCTTACGGGATCAATTAATGTATTTTAAAGGCTGAGGTGCCATTTTCAGCGATATGATTTCTTCAATATTGGAGTCTAACTTCAGGGACTCCCCAGTGAGTGCCACACAGACGGTGTAAGACGCTCGGAGGGGTTGGGGGGGCTGGCTCTGCACACCGGGGGGAGTCTCGCTGTGAATATGGATCAACCTACGACAGTTATGTGACCCCCACGTGAGATAAAAGAGAACTGATGAGCGATGAAAGACGCCGTAGCATGAGACATACCGAGCACGTAAAATCCACATGCGCTGTGCTTCGTGACTCCTTATGCAAGAGCCTATTGTGACTGGATGCAGCTAGAATGTGTGTTGGATGTATGTGGGAAGCAGAGACAGAAGGGTGCACAGATGGAGCAAAAACAGAGGAATGATCAAATTAATAAACAAACCAACAACATGCAACTACTCGACGCCGCCATTATGTGGAATTCATTTCACCACAAATGTTTGTAACATCTCAGGAGCGATGAGTGTAACGTGCATTGTTTCCAACTGCGGATGACCTTTAAAGGTGAGAATACGAGCCCAGTGAGTGGTCAGCGAGTGCAACACATGCTCATGCCCACGTGTCCAAGCAGGACTCGGCAAAAAGATGACAAAGAGGATTAAAAAAAGGCTGCTTTGAATACTATTTGTAACCAATTACGCAAGACACGTTTTAAAAGGCTGAAAAATAACAAGCTGTCCTGGTTCTCTCTGTTGGAGCCTACAAAGAAAAAACACCAGGTGTGATTTAGGTATTGTTGTTGCTAGGATACCACCGAGCCAGCTGACTAGTCGCCATCACTAATGTTTGTCTAGTATTTTTGAAAACTTAGTTATTTAGTTCTTTACAGGACACACTGGCATCGTACAGTCAACATTAAATCGTTATAAATAACAAACAAACAGACCGTACACGACACACAGAGGACAGCTCTCAGCTCTCAGCGAAGGCGGTCGCACTTTCTCCTCTCCTCCTCACCCTTATCTTCCCTGCTTAGCCTCTATGTCCTTGTCTTGTCTTGCGTGCATTACTTTCCCTGGAACAGCCTCTCACTGTCGTTCTCTAAACCTAAAAGAGAATTATGGATTTGATCAACTGGTCTCTGAGTGCTATTGACACCCTTTTCTCAACGAGAAGTCGGGGCTCGGGAGAGCCTGAGTGCCCTGGAGGGACTTTCCCTGCCGGTTACACGATGGACGGGTGGCAGAACTGGAGGACCGTGTGCCTGGCGGGACTGTCGATCGAGGACGCTGAAGATATCTACCTATTCGGAACCATGATAACAGGGTTCATGCTGATCGGCGTTGGCCTAGCCCTGCTTTATCGGAGAAATAAGAGAGCGGAACCGGCTGTTCAAACCCCCACATGGCTGCCCGCTGGATTCGAAGCGCGGGGACGAGGTGCGACTTCTCACAACGAACGTAATATGGTCAACACCTTGGAGACGCTTACTGCTGCTGTGAAGGCT
The DNA here is from genome assembly GCF_057381845.1 of Rhamphochromis longiceps. NCBI lineage: Eukaryota > Metazoa > Chordata > Actinopteri > Cichliformes > Cichlidae > Rhamphochromis > Rhamphochromis longiceps. The sequence continues at coordinate 42,631,077 of NC_140562.1, read as the reverse complement.
CAAAACAACACCATTGAGCGTATGAGGGGAAACATCAGAGAAAGGCCTGCTCAAAATGACACCCTTGAGCGACAGTTGGAAAACATCGCAGAACGGATCACTGCAGTTGTGAAGTCTCAGAATCAAAAGACTGACAACACCTTGGAACTGAAGTTTGATACCATCATGGGGAGGCTCGCAGCTCTTCAACGCGAAGTTGAGGGACCTGTCTCAGAGTGCTAAAATTCGAGCTGCTCACAAAACAAAAATTAACAATATTCAACATTCGGACACCACGGCGCCAGCTGCAGGCCCAAGGCTGGAGCCCACCAAAACAACTCCCTGATAACGACTGTGTGATGACTATTCTTCCCGTCCCATGAAGGCCACCTGGGTTGGCTGGCAGACTGTTTACTTAGCCTGATAGAGCGAAGGACACTGTCTCCGCTGAACTCTGGACACGCACACACGTACACTTACACTGATAAGCAGTGTTGGGGAGTAACGGAATACATGTACCGCCGTTACGTATTTAGAATACAAAATATGAGTAACTGTATTCCGTTACAGTTACCGTTTAAAAAGGTGGTATTCAGAATACAGTTACTTTGTTGAAATAAATGGAATACACTGGGGTACTTTCCTGTTTCATTTTGTCGCGGGTCAGGACTGTTTGGGTTTTGTTTGACAGCTACGTTCTTTTGTTCCAGGCGGCAGCGTTACGGTTGCCATGGTTACAGGGCGACGCTCTCTCTCTCTGCGACTGTGTGTTTCCTGGGTGAGAGAGCGCCTTTTCGTTGTTGTTGTGCTAAGCTAACAGGCAGAATGCTACAAGCATAGCTCTAAAGAATGTAGCATCATGGGCAGTGTAGTCCGTGCTGCTGGGAGAATGGACTGCCATACACGTTATGTGTCTGTGAGCGCTAGGAGGGAGAAAAAGGGGAGTGGAAAGGTACGAGCAGTCATCGAGCAAAAACGGGAGCTGGAAGCATGTAAATATAATAATAACCACTGCAGCCAAGAAGAGTGCCTGACGAGCCCAGTTGTAAGTAAGCTATTAAGACTCGACTGTACACTGTGTTCGTGTTTTCCTCCGAAAACAACAAGTTCCGTTGGAGCAGCCTTTCAACGCCTCTCTCTGTCTGTCGCAAGAAAAGTTGACCCACACAACAAAGTAGAGCTATTTTTCGGCTACCAGCCGACAGGGATCCCGCCGTATTATGCTGGGCTTACACTGTGCGATTTTTTCAGTCGCGCGATTCAGCTCCTGCTCAAACTGTACGATTGACTCGCAGGGGTTAGAAGTTCATAGGTCACGATGCAGGGTCTCACACTATACGGCCCGATGCTCTGATGCGACCTGAGTGCTCACACTGCGTCCATAAAAATGAAGGTTATAACAGAAATTCTGTCGCTCGCTCTCCCTCTCCGTCTTTCACTCACACAGACACACCACCACCATCAACTTTGCTAAATTGCTAATGAAAAACATTGGTCAGGCAGCTGTGATTGAGCAGCAGTGCCGATCCAACTATTTTCACGGTTGTTGTGGTCGTGATAATTTTGTGAGGCCACATCGAAAGGGCTCGGATGGTTCTACAGGTTGTGCCTCCATCGCTTGTGTCCAGATCACACGCTGCACTGCCGTGCTACGCCGTCTTTTTCGCTGACATTTGTGTTTGCGCGTGCGCAGTGTGGCAAACTGCGGTGACACCCTCACGACCAAGCGATTGATGATCGGGAGCTGGTCGTGAGGTGTCAATCGCTTCTCGTTACCTCACGTATACTACACGATGCACGACGCACGATGAAGGCCAAAATCGGGCCGATCGCCAAAACGATCGCACGACTCAAAAATCGGCTCAAAATGGGCCAAAAATCGCACAGTGTGAGCCCAGCATTAGTCAGAGGTCCCTTTACTACAGTTCGGAGTCGCGGACCTTCAGTAATAGTAATAAATCACACAGCAATAGTACATTCACGTTGTTGTAAAAAGCATGATAATATTGTAGCGGGTCAGGGCTGTTCGGGGTTCTGCTTGTACAGTTATGTTTTGTGTATGTTGCCATGGTGACGGGTGACGCCCTCTCGCTGCGACGGTGTGTCCTTCCGGGGTCAGAGGGCGCCCTATGTGTGTTGTGGTTGCCGCGCTGAGCAGTTAGCTAGTGGCAGTGTGTTCTTCTGCAAATGTAATAAACGGCTGTGCTCCCTGGCTAGCTCACGGGAAGCAAGACCAAACGATACCTCCGTCTCCTCCTTGTCTGAACTCGCCACAATATATTAAGTAATCCAAAGTATTCAGAATACGTTACTGTCATTGAGTAACGTAACGGAATAGGTTACAGAATACATTTTGGGGCATGTATTCTGTATTCTGTAATGGAATACATTTTAAAAGTAACCTTCCCAACACTGCTGATAAGCACACACTCATCCCCCCTCCCTTCCAAACGCCTTCGATGCTTGTTTCCTGAAGGGGCAGCACGGCGGGTCTGTGTGCCGCGCTGGAATGGTAGCGCTGTGCAGGGTGGCTGCTGTGTTCGCTTCGGATTACTCCTCAACCCCCACCCACCCCTGTGGCTTGTCATGTCTTCACAATGTTGTGCTGTGGACATTTATGTGCTTCTTGTGCAGAGGAGTTTTTTTTGTTTCCTGTTCTCATGCTGTCCTACCATGGAAGCATAGCATGAGTAGGGGTCTCTTTTTTCCTCTTGTACTTTCCCCAGTGTAGTGTACATTTCAATGTTTTTTTCTGATTCTACCAATCTCTGACCTGTATCCCCATGTAATGTTTGTGCTATATGTGTAAGGTCGGGGGGTCCTATTTCACTGCAGGGCAACCTGCATGTGACGAATAAAGCTTTGATTGATTGATAATAGAAAAACATTTTTATTAATATTTGTAATAGAAACAAAGCATAAAATCAGAGTAAATAATAAGGAAAATAAATATAGTGTAAGAAGTAAAAAAAAAAAAAAAAAAAAAAAAAAAAAAAAGATAGCACAAGTACCTTAGACAAGAAGAAAGTATTAAAGAGTCATTTAAAACTATTTTTCTCTGGTAATGACGCTGTGGAGCACAAATGGAAAACACCTGATATTCTTTAGTTTTTAAGCGGCTGTGGGGACAACTAAGAGCTGATGTGTTAGTAAACCGACAAAGAAGGGAAGCCATGTAACGTAATCCCAAAAAGTTTTAATTTAATTCTATACCCAACAGGTGAGCATCAACCTCCAGGGCTGAAAGATGAAGCCAATTCCTCTAATGATAGAGAAGTGAGTCATTCACCATAGATGCCCATGTTAAAACATTACAGTTCAGCTAATTTGCTCATTCACTGTTTGTGGCGGCCCAACAGCCAACCACTGTCAATTTTGCTAATTCAAGTCAGTGAACGGGTGCACTCGACCATGCTGTTGATGCCTTTTGGAGCATTTTTGGTGGCCTGTTAGAGACAACCCACAGAGTTTGTGCTCCAGGGTTTGAGAGTGAAATCCTGGCATATTAACAAGTACTTAGTAGGAGTTATCAGGTAAACGTGTGTGCGTTGAATCCGTACATTTTACAGATGCAGCTTGCTAAGGAGGCTTGCTAGTAGGGCTGGGCCATATCATACCGTTCGTGATGGCAAGCTACATTGTAGCCACAGTCACCCTGGGGCGCACTGACAGAGGCGAGGCTGCTGGACACTGGCGCCACCGGGCCCTCTGACCACCACCAGTAGGCAACGGGTGAAGTGTCTTGCCCAAGGACACAACGACCGAGACTGTCCAAGCCGGGGCTCGAACCGGCAACCTTCCGATTACAAGGCGAACTCCCAACTCTTGAGCCACGACAGTGCCCCTTATAATCCTGTGTGCCTTATGTATGAATTCTGGTTGTGTTTACTGACCTCGAAACGATTTTATGTACACGGCGCTCGAGAATTTGTCAAAAATGTTGTAGTACAACTTTGCTAAGCTACGAAGCCGCACCGCTTGATGGATTGTCGGAGCATTACGGCTATCGTAGTCAGAAGCCTCGCGGAGTGATACGTACTGTGCCTCAACATAATATTACCGTATTGTGTGTGTGTGCATCCTTTTTTTAAGTTTTGTGGATATTATACATGGTTATGCTGAGGATATGTCAGCCAGTTTCCACTGGAAATGCCTCTTGGTTAAACTGTCAGGGAGGAATTTGCATTTGCACTGTTAAATTTTTAAACTTTAATCCGCATAAAAACAGCTGCTTGTTTAAGTGAAAATACATTGATGGGGTTTTTTTCACTAATAAAGTTGTGGAGTTGTAAAGTATTTTGTCTCGTTTCAATTTTATAGTTATATTTTATCAGTTATATCGTTATCGCACATTTTTAAATGTATATCGTGATAAATATTTTTGGCCATATCGCCCTGCTCTACTTGCTAGCTTTAGTTACACTTAACATGTAAAACAGACTCGTCTTAAATATGTTAAGTCCTGGCTCCAAAACCAATACAAAGGGTTTTAAATCTAACATTAAAGTTAGAAAATGAGGATTAGAACAAACAAATGACGGTAAGGGGGATAAAGCCATCTTTTATATACAGTCTATAACGTGGTCTTGTAACAAGATAAAAGAAGGAAATGGCCTTTTGGGCAAGCACAGAGTACAGAGAGCTTGATCATTTCAATATTACGAGGTGAAAGAATTTATTTAAGGCAAGTTTGAGATGAAAAAAAACTATCTGTACGACTCTTAATCAAGGGTCACATTTGAACTCCATAATCTAACGGAAGCTTTAAGGCAGGGGTGGGGAACTCCAGGCCTTGAGGGCCGGTGTCCTGCAGGTTTTAGATATCATCCTGGGTCAACACACCTAAATCAAACAATTAGTTCATTACCAGGCATCTGGAGAACTTCAGGATAAGTTGAGGAGGTAATTTAGCCTTTAAATCAGCTGTGTTGGATCAAAGACACATCTAAAACCTGCAGGACACTGGCCCTTGACGCCTGGAGTTCCCACACCCCTGCTTTAAGACTTCTAGTATTTAGTATCAAGAGCGAAGCGATGAGATAAACACAAAAGTCACTACCTATAGTCGCCCTAAGTCAGCAGAACATACAGCCAAGCGTAATTTGCAAAGCAGTGGAAATGAATGTTTGAATTATCTGAATGAAGAGAAGTCACTAATGACGTCAAATACTGAGCTCAGAGATGATCCGTTATTTCACTTTGACGGACACCAGCTGACTCAACACTTAGCCCTCTGTCCTACAGGCAGGAGATGCAATCAGCCAAAACAGCTACTAAAGCATCAGGATTTCCAGCGTCTGTGTTAAATTCACACAAACACCTTCGCCAGTCACACTCAGGTCTGCTGAAACCTCAATGAAGACAAGTACGGCATTAATATGAATATGAAAACTCAACTCTGTGAGTATGCACCCTGCTTTAATGTGATCTTGACAACTCATGCTAGGGCTGGATTGGCTGACCCTGAGTTATGCTGCTACAGGCTCCGGCTCATGATGCAGTCCACTCTTGTTTCAGGCTTCAAGTGTTTATAGGCCACTGCTGCACGTCTTTGAATGTCGTCTGCTGTGTTGTTTGTGGTCTCTGTGTGTTCTCCTATTCTTTTATCCTGAACTAGGGGACATCTGCTCCAAGCTGAGGGTGAGCCCTCTCCATGAGCCTGGTTCTGATAGATTCTTTTCCTGTTAAAAGGGCGTTCTTCCTCGTCACTGTCGCTAAATGTTTGCTCATAGAAGACATCTGGATCATTGAGGTTCTCTATCTAATACTGCAGGGTGTTTACCTGACAGCAAGTCCCTTGAGATGACTTCTGTTGTGCATAAATAAAAGGGAGTGAACATGAACACAGCCTCAAGAATAAAGATGCTCAACAGGCTGGAAAAGGTTCGAAAACCCCCAGATTACACATGACAGAATTCATGACCCAAGTTACCCTCAATCAACAAAGATCAGTCCAGTAAAGTAGCCTGTAAGTGTCTGAAGACCTCTCATTGGCTAAGGTGCATACCTATAGGTTTACAATCAGCTACATAGCGGACAGCGATGGTGCATGGCAGAGGACCGAGGAGAAAGCACGGCTCTTCAGAAAAAACATTGCATATGAGGTTAAATCTAATATTTTCACTTCAGCTGTCTAACTGTATTCCCTTTAAACAAGAGCCTGTAAATGTGTGGAAATAAGATGTTGCTTTTGGTCATATTAATGTAGAAATCTTAAAAAAAACAAACAAAAAACTGGTCTTTCTGTGTATCATGTTTTATTCCTCATATAATAGCCTGCTGTTAATAATTCCATGGTTGTGCATCAACTCAAGGTCACGTATCTCATGAATTACACATTTTACAGCTCTTTTTTTTTTTGTTTTAAATTAGGACAGTTTCAAGTTGAAAACATCTCCAATGCAATCTGTTGAGCCTATACTAAAAGGTCAGCATTTTGCTGCCGTGCACCCTTACCACTTTTACTGCTTTGTTTGTTGCTGTGTTCATCTCTGAGGCAGACAGGTAGCATGAAGGGTCAAGCAGAGAAGGCATGTGTGTGACGGGTTCACCCTACAGCCTGGATTTTTCTCTTTGAAGGTTTTTTGTTCTCTCTGCTTGCCGTGGCTATACATACTAAGAGACCATTACAGGAATCAAAGCTACAACATAGTCCATTCTTTAAGATTGTGCCTTTGTCTTTGACAGAAACTACTTTGAATTTCATTTTGATTTAGCAGAAAGACTCTCACACCATTGTTAACCTTTCACGTCTTTGATGTTGCTGTTCAGTGTTTTACTCGCGGCCTAACGGCAGAATGAGACGAGAGGGGAAATGCTTTCCCTACCGCCATCTCTGACGCAGACTAGTGTGACGTTTCTGGGTGCTAAAATTCTCCTTACAGCATTCAGGTCATATATTACTTTTTCTACTTTACTGCAGAATAATTCTGGTGAGACAAGTGATGAAAGACAAACAGGACGTGAGAGCTAGAGCATGAATGGATACTGTCAAACCCAGCGACTAATGTTGGTGTGGTTGAGAAGGTGGAAAGTGGGGAGAAAGGAAACAGAAATGGAAGAAGAGGTTATTTCATCAAAGGTGTTCTTCATCGCTCTAGTGGTTTTACCATCGTGCCATGGGAGTCGTGCCGCAGGAGCTGTGGCTGTTGTGTACTCGGGCATTACTCTTGTAACACTCATCCACGAGAGAGTAGTGGGGGGGAAAAATGGCGTGTACAAATGAAAAGATCAGACAGAAAGTACAAACAAGCAAAAAGATTTATAGTCAAGATAATAAGAACCATGTCAAATAAATTGTGGAGAGAAGACTTGTTAGAATTATGACTAATCCCCACTAATCTCGCAGAAACTTGGGAAGCAAGTCAATAGTGAACCTGTAAATTCCCCAACAAATAACACAGCTGCACCTCCTCTGGGCCCACAACAGGTGAAATACTTCTTCTACACGTAGTTTCTCAGATATTAAGTATGAACAGAGCAGAAATAAACAGTGAGTGATGAGTCACATAATTTATCATTTATGAAATGTAACAGCTGGAGGAAAGAAACTTTAAGCAGAGTGAGTACAACTGAAAAAAGGAACAAACAATCCTAATTATAATCCTGGGCAGCAGGTTAATGACAAGAAACATGAAAGATTTAGCTCTACATAGAAAACCTGTGTGGTTTTTGCATCAGGAGAAATGCATTTTTATCATCTCTCTTATTTTTCCATATGTGCTCAGTTTTATCAACAAACTTGTTCTTCAGATTTTTCAAATTAAAAGCTTACAAGTGAATATGTAAATATGTTGTGTTCACACCTCTGCTGCAGAAGCGACAGGATATTTCCAGAGGACGATAAAAACCTGCAAATGACACCTTTAACTTTGTGATGGGCAGCAAAACAAAGCGGAGCTGCAAACCAAGATCATGCGTCCAGCATATATTTCCACATTAGTGGAAAGTGTTGACTTTCCATGAACGCAACTTAAAGAGAGATTCGTCCCAGGACATTTGTGCCCATTTGTTTAGGGATTTCACAATCCAGGCAGATGTTTTTGCATGCAGTGATCCAAAAATCAACAGCAGGTAACCTGATGTAGGTAGTTATAGCTATGTGTGCGATCGAAGCTGGAGTGAGCCTGAGCTGCAAAGGAAGCTACATCAGAGTTCACCACAAAGGGAAGAAAAACTAATAATCAAAGATTAAAAAAGCAACCTGAGAAAGTCTTTCTATGTCATACCTTTGGTCTTCTCTGGAGCAGGCCGAAGCATCAACAATTAGCCCCTCCCCTTAAGGCCACCCTCACTATTCTGCAAACTTTCTTCTGATTAGCTGCCGCTTGCAAACAAACGATTTAACCATCACATGGTGCAGTCAGACCTGTGTGCCTGCGAGGACCATGGCAGTAAATCTACTCTCATCGACATCATACACCATGAGTGGAAAAAACTTCCTGAAATCGGAGCATTTAGAGCAGTCCGAGTCTTGAGCTTTAGGCTCATTGGATTTACTGGGTCAAGCTTGGGTCCTCTACCAGAGACCTGAGAGTTTGAGGGTTCTGAGCAGTATCTCCATTGTTCCCAAAACTGAGGTAGCATGGGGGCCTAGCCTGGGACATACCCTTGCTGGGATTCGAACCTCTGACCTACTGTTCCTACTATCCAGCTACTATTAAAGGTAAGATAATAAAGGAAAAGCAGACTAGATCACCTTTAAGGTGGATAAACCCTACAATCTGAGAAACCAAACTACTATGAAAGCCACTGACAGAGTTGAGGGATTAGAAATATCCTCTCCAAAGAACAAAATGATGTTTTGGACAGGAAAGGAAAACTGCGTCACTGTGGGACTGCTGCTGTGTACAAAGCACCAAAACACACACAAAAAGGAAAAAGAATATAAAGACACACAGGACAAGAATGAGCACACGAGCTCACAGTTTCTCCGTGTACACCCTCATCCAAAAACTAATTAAAGTCCAGTAGATAATAGAGATGTGGAAGTAATGTGTGGATGTGCACTCACAGGCTGTCAGTGACAGGCAGAAATCATAATCTGAGTAGGTGAAGACAAGTGATTACTCACCTTAAGCAAACAGAGTGTGACATGTCATTAAGAGACTGCTGACACAGTCTTCAACTTCAGCACCTCAAGGTGCTTTCCAATGAGATGTACTGTTTTCTGCTGAGATTTAACAGCCCGTTTTTAAGTTACTTACGGCTTCAAAAACCAAGTCTCACTCAACTTAGTTTATCGGTGTCACTTTACCCTACCCCCGCACCTAAGGTTTGAAAAAGGAGCCACGCTGATGGTTCTGTGAAACTACTAAAACTCTGGATATGACATCCATATTGAATGTTAATATCAATCTCAGTGTATGTGCCTACGAGCAAGAGATCTTCCACACTCCGCCGTTTGGCACCCGCAGGTTTATGCAAGAAATGCACAGCTTTAAATCTGCCAAACTGCTGCTGCTTCAACTGTGAGGAGGAAACAAAGGCTGGGAATTATACCTGCAGGATGGAAAACAACAGAGAGGGCTGACAATGACGGCGACGAGAGCAAAGAGACAGACGGGAAGACAGACAGGAGAGAGTGACACGAGGAAAACAGGATAATGATCTCTTTAGACTGAGCCCTCCTGTAAAGAGGGAGACAGTCAAAGGATGGCTGTGGAGTGCCACTTACTTCTCAATGAGGTCTAACGTCACCCCTGGCACCAACTTGGCACTCTTCTGCATACAAAACCTGGGGGGGAAAACACAGGGAAAGGTTAGTGATCAGGGCTGTAATGAAAACAAGAGGGGCTCACAGACGAGACAATGCAATAAAAGCGTTTGGCCTCTACAGCACAAATTTTATGACCAATGAGGGAAACAATCAGCGGATAAACACTCAAATGAAAAACGAGCCCTTCAAAGATTACAACCACTGAGCACTGATAAGTGTATTTTGGCTGAGTTACAGTCAAAGGGGAGGGGGGAAGGCGGCGAGATACACATCGTATTTCTGAAATGCCTGTCAGGGGGGCGGGGGTTGTTTACTATGCGCGGTTAGCTCCGAGAGGTCGAGCCAGCTGTAAGTCACAGCAGGAAGATGCTCGGAGTCTTCACAGATGCTCGGCTCAACGCTCGGCGATGACTGTGAGTCATCACACACCTGGAAGAGCGCAGGTGTGTGCACACAAGCACACGTCAGTCACACAAACATCAGCTGCAGGAATGTTAAAGCAGGAAGGAGATTCACATCACAGCCAGAAAATCATTGGGTTCCCTCACACACAAAGATTTCCAGGTGATGACTAGTTTATTAATTGTTCTAATCCATAACTCACGTTTTTAATAAAAAAGAGATACTAATAAAGACAAGGACAAGTGGCGAGTCTGTGTAGACATGCACCTCGTGCAAAAAGAGCTAACAGTGGTAGGATAAAATATTTGGAAGAAAAAAAATTTGGCGCACTTTGTGATAAATAAATAACAAACAAAAAAATCAGCTGCTTCTCCACGGAGTCTCTTGTCCTACTGGTGGACAGTAGCGGCAGTCCTTACTCTGCTCTGACCAGTAAGGTCAAGGTCCTTACGGCCCTGTGAATGTCCTTCTGACAGATGATTAACCATAATGCAGGACGGCACCACGCTGGCGAAATATCACCAAAAGCACCTCAACTGGCAGCTACAGTACAGCAATGGAGGAGTGATGATTTGAGCTTCTTTTGCAGGCACAGATCATAAACGCCTCTGTATACCAGAGCATACCAAAGTAGTTCCTGTGTGTGGCTTTATCCAACACCCAAAGCTTAGGCAAAACTGAGTCATGCAACAGGACAATGATTCTAAGCACAGGAACAAATCTCCAACTGAATTATTAACAAAGAAGAAAAGTCAGTCATACAAAAATAATTTTCTGTATGACTATAAACGACCCTAATTAATCACTTCATGGTTAATGCAACTTTTTAAATAAAAGAAGGCTTTTAGGAGAATGTGACACAAAATGATGCAATCCATGCTGAAAGCCAATAATGTGGAAAAAAAGAAAGTGATGCATCAGTTCATCGAGTTAAAAATGACGTGAAAATGTGAAATAGCTCCGTCTGTGAGAACCACACAAGCTGATAAATTCAGCTTGTTCAAGAAAAAGAAGAATTGATTTATTCCTACTTACAGGAAAAATGTTACCAGGTAAAAACAGATTACATGCTACTTGTTGCTTTTTACACAGCTCCCATTCAGCATGTCGATCCACCTGTGATTAGTTATTGATTCTGTTTTTCTCCACCAATGTTTGAAGCCAAGCCACATGCTTGAAAGTGAACTTGCCAAAATTGACAGAAGTCGTGCATACATTATGAAATTGTATCCCGACTATGATGGAAGTTTTGGCACTTGAATTCGAAGGTTTTTTCCTGCTGCTGGAGAATAATGAGATCCCACATGGCGGTACTGTGACTTCCTGCTTCTTTAAAGAACAGCAAAGATCCTAAGTGTCACTGACATCCATGAAAAAACAAGTGTAAGAATGTAACCAGGAAAGCTTGTTCTAGAAAGTCTTTTGGACTCATGATATGTACATAAAAGCTTTGCTGTTTATGGTGAGCACAGGTATATTTGTTTTCCTCCGTATAATACATTTTAAGATCGCCCTGCTCACACCTACTATTGAATTTCATTTGAGCCGCAGATTAAATATTTTGTTTGTTTTTGTCTGCACTGGTTGCAAAAGGGAATCTGTGAATCCCCGGACGTAAACAGAGATGATTAAGTAAAAATGAATTTCAGGCAAAAACAGACAGACCAAAGTAAACAGAGCACAGATATAGCAGGAGGTTGCATCAGGGAGTGTGCGTTTCCACTCTGCAGGGTGATGGATGGGAGACGGGGTAGAGGGGAGATTGTACGGGAAAGAGAAGAAGATGGGAGGGGAGGAAGAGAGAACTTGGTGGCATTTGATCATGTCAATATCTATAATAAGTCTGATCCACATTCTTGCTCTATTTGGTTGTGATTGCAAATGATCAAAAACAGACTGACATTCTGGGCACCCACTGCGATCAAAAGAAAGTAATTCTGCCAGTGCTTAACATTGCAGCACATGAAGCTCAGTTTCAAACGGTTTCCCTCTCCTGTGTTTACATTTGCTCAAACCAAACCTATGAATGCGGCACAGAACATGTTTACTGTTTAGTAACGAGACATTAAGGAATTAAAAGTCAACAATAATAATGGATAGAAGTTCAATATAACACTGTTAAAAGACACAAACCATCAGGAAAAACGAATATCAATCAGCAAGCAGGGGACTCAAAATGTGCGATGTCATTAACCAAGAAGGGTACTCGCAGAGCACATTCCTCACATACTGTTGGCAAAGGATTAATATCAAAGCTGAAGTGTTTCCCATTAATTTAGATCTTCTTCTTTTTTGACAAATAAATAAAAGATTGGTCGCAAGCCCAACTCCACTTTCATGGACTGTAGCTAGCGATGGTAAACCTTTTTGTCTTCTGCAGCCTCAGTCAAACGGTTGCAGCAAGTGAACAAGTTCTCCACCTGCTGCAGGAACCACCAGTTTGTACCAGAAAAAGGACTATAGCTGTTATCTGTGTTGGAATCATTGTGACCACAAGATGACACACTGACATCCTGGCCATTAGGTGACTAGCAGTGACTGGAGTCTTCTGGAAGAAAGACTTGCCATTTGGCAGCCATCAGAAAAACAGAACATGAACAATGTAACTGGTCCACCAGCTCGCAACTCATTACGATTCACAGGTTATTGCAGGGGTCGGCAACCTTTCTGATGATGAGTGCCATCTAAAATTTCCTCAGAAGTCAGTGTGCCATATGATTGCATTAGCAATAAATTTAATAATGCTCTATATTAACAGTTACACACTATATAGAACCACTTTATAGGATTATATTTGTTCGCAGATGTTGGCAGCTATCAGCGAATAGTTATCAGCGAATAGTTATCAGCTAGACACAGGTCTCCGAGTGTCCAGCATTCAGAGGCTACCTGAGGACTCATGTGAGAGAAAATCTGCTCACACAGACATGTCGAGCCAAATACTGTCAATAAGGCCTCTGCAATGTTCTGAAGACGGTTAAACTTGTCAGGTAGTGATGTCCAGCAGCTCCATGAACACGCACAGCTGTGGATTCCAGCTGCGTTCGTAGTTCTGCCAACTTTGACCCCCACAGAGTCTAGCTTTTCAGTTCAATCAACTGCATTTCGATGTCGCATTAACTCAGCCAGTTAATGCGAGACAAATCCAGCTGCTCAATAAAGCTTTCTGGTTTGATCAGAAAAGAAAACATTGGTCCATACACCTGAAAGTCCTGAAAACACATTGTGAATTCTGTCTCGAGTACGGATGTATCCGAGTACTCCTGCGGTGCTGATGCTGTGCGGAGCAGACAGCTCCTGAAACATTTGAAGTGTTGGGATGTGGAAATTTCAACATCGCTTGAAAAAAACTGACAGCTAACAACATCCATCTCACCGATAGGCTAAGGTATTTTTTAGCCAATTACAAGTTGAATCTGGTAGTTGGGGTTGATAGCTAAGATACCGTCATGTGCAACGCTGGCCTGGCCATTTATTTTTTAATGCACCTTCACAAATTAATTCACTGCATTTCGTGCCATCAGTTAACCCTTCGCCTGCCAGCTGCGGCACACGTGCCCAGGGTTGCCAACCCCTGGGTTATTGTAATGTGTAAAGCACAGAAACCAGAGCCACTCTCTGTTGGGTTTGTATCTTCTCCCAGTGTCTGGGTGGGTTCTCTCCCACAGTCCAAAGGCAGGTATGCACGTTTGGTTAACTGGAAATTCTAAACTGGCAGTAGGCGTAAATGGTTGTCTGCTGCCCTTTGACAGCTGGGATTGACACTAGTCCCACCTTCTGTAATTTGGCATATCTCACTGACTACTTGACAGCCAGTTTTCAGTGAACAATAGATGGATCAACTGATGGTCCAAATGCTTCTCTCAGGTCTGGTGTCAGATTTCTAGTGGGGTTTTTTCCTTTCAGACACAGTTCATTTTTCATAGTTTCAATTAAAGACATGAGGACAAATTTATGTGTTTCTGTAACACCCTACAAGTAACAAACATTCAATTTAAAACTGATTCATGATTGTAGAAACAATACTGGTTCATCCCGAGAGTTAAGTGCCTTTTTGAAGCTTTAATGATTCATAGGTCAGGGTTACGTAGCTTAACACACCAAAACTTTCCTTTGAAAATAGTCGACCACAAGGACTGGACGGAAAATGAGTGAAATAGCAGCCAATGTCCAAAGAATAACATTGACCCTTCAGAAATTCTGGAGAACTTAAAACAAAATAAAAGTCAAATACAAAAGAATTTGGGTGACTCAAGACTTTCACACAGGACTGTATGTCAAACGTTTATCACCAAAGTCAGAAGAACAAATGATTTTGTCCTTTCGAAAGAATGAATGTCTGTGCAGAGGTTCAGGACCACCTATCCAATAATAGTTATTTAAAAATGTTTTTCAGTCATCACATCAAAATATTTATCTCTTCCATCCCCAAAGCCACAGTGTTCACTGGCTAAACAGCTCATCACAAAGAACAACATGAGTTAACATACAGAAGACCCAACTTTGTGAATAAGTCTCAGGGAAAAAAAATCTACTAAAATGTGTAGAAGAAGATTCTGTACCTTTATTCAAAACCAATTCATAGTTGAAAAAAGCTCCGAGATACAGATCAAACCTTTTTGTTGTCACCACTCTTCAAAGCGGCTGCTGAACTTTGGACTGCACCTAAACTGCAGCCAGTGAAATACATGCTCCTGAAGAAGACAAGCAGGTAAGTTTACTGAAGTACAGAAGGCCAGCAGGGCAGAGATGAAGAGGAAATTGGGGGATTATTACTTACAGAGAGCAAGGCAGCCAAACTTTAATTGGGTTGGTGAATGAGTGAGCGTGTGGGCACGGAGCAGAGAGGGTAGGAGTGGGCATGTACATATTAGATTCTGAGGAGGAAAATGAAGCGCTGCTTGTGTGAAGAAACTACAACGCTGCTCCGAGGGTAGGCGGGTGGTGGAGGAGGAGTGGGACGAGGAGAATGACTCCTGCTGTCTTCCACAGCTCATTACTCCTTCAACCAACTTGCACGTTTCAAGTCAGCAACTTTATCATTCATGTGCTTGAAGGGTTACTGCATGATCTCAAACTTAGATTAGGTTTGAGCTCACGCAGTAACCCTGCTAGGACATGAATGAAATTATTATGCATGAATTTCCATGCCATACTGTGGTAGCCAGTGGCTTCACAGTGTAGTGGTTAACACATTCGCCTTAACACCAAAGATCCCCACCAGGAGCTATAGAAGTGGAAGCTGGTCCCCAAGCTGGTCCCCAGCTTCAGTAAGTGAGAGAGTTGCATCAGAAAGATCTTCCTGATATCCGAAATAAGGAAGCATTCAAAAGTAAAGCAAAGCACACCATATTATGGCAGCCAGCATTAGTATTATCATTAAAATGTATGCTGACACCCTAATGAGGAAAAAATAAGTAAAGCAGTGCTGACCTGGGAAAATGTAACCTGGGTTATTTTCTGCAGACACACACTAAACATTTCATATGAAAGTAAACAGTTGTCAATGCTAGCAGAGACAAACTAATGTTCTAAAAGAGGACGCCCTTTCACACATTCAATGAAACCATGTTTATTGCTTCTAATAAACACAACACACGAAGCGAGAAGCTCTCGCTGCAGTGGTCGGTTGCTTTGACACAAACACAAACAACAGCAACCCTCACATACATGAATTATTGCCCTACAGCGTTTACCAAAGGTCAGCAATTTCATTGTGGAGGTACAATTTACAGATGTTCCCTAAATGCCTCACATGCAGGTAGAGATTTCTAGATTTAGTAGCGAGTAACCAGAAGCATAAAACGATTATATGCTTGAACTGTGGCTCTTGAAAGTTTGTTTCTTGCTCCTTTTTATCTCCCACTCAACCCCTTTTCAGTCACCAAGGCTTTGTGTGAGTTGGATCATTAATACTTCATCCAAATATCTCTGGCCCGAGTCCTGAGGCACAATGTTTACTGATTAATTGGCATCTTGCACGAGCAGTTTGGGAAATCTCTGGGATGTTTGGGGCTTTATGACTGGGTCAAAACTGAAAGAAATAGTTGAACACAGCTGCTGTTTCTCTGTTAGAACCGCCTGATTGACCATTTTTGTTGTGTTTACTTCCACCTGTTTCTTGTTTGTTTGGTTTTTAATTTTTGATATCAGAGTTATGTTGTCATATATTATAGTACAATCAGGTAAAGATGCTTTGGGAAGATAATCTTCAAAAATATTACTTTCAGATTTAATTCAAAACAAACAAACGGTTTCCTTTTCTCATTAGTTAATGTGAACGTTCAGATCTATAGTTGAGGGGTGAGTTAGTGTTTGGTCGCTGTGGTAGCTGAAATATTTAGGTTTGAGAGCTGCCAAAGCAGGAGGCCATTGTTAGCCTGAAACAACCAACAGACCTTTCAGAGCCATGCGGTAAAGTTTAGGAGTGACAAACACAGCAATGAGACACGTTTGTTAAAAGGAGGGCTGCACTGACGAGCTCAGAAACACCAAAAGGCCTCAAATACCACAGAAAATGATCGCAGATCTCTTTCATTGGTGAAGATAAACCGCTTCACAAAACGCTAAGTCAATAACACATCAAGTGTACGGTTTCATCATCAAACTCTACAATCAGAAAAATACCTCAAGATTCAAAACACTGAAGAACAGAAAATATTAGTTTTGTAATTCTGGAGCAAATCAGTTGATGTGATTGTGACCTTAAAACATCCTGTACCATCAGTCAAACAATGGTGGCAGAGTGACAGCATGACTATGTACAGCCTGGCTGCCAATGGAAATGTGTGTCTGGGGTTTTATAAATGATGTGACTGCTGACAGAAGCGGCAGGATGGAGGCTGAAGTGTAAAGTGCAACACTCCCTCTCATTCAGTCAAATGCTGCAAAACTGATAGACGGCGCTTCACAGTACAGATGGGTAACGACTTTAAACACACAAAGAGCCTGATAAGGCACAGAAATGAAACGCTCTTCCGTGCAATGCACTTAAACGAGTCGGTCACCTGAGGTTAGCTGAGCTGAGCGTGCACGTATAAATATCAAATGAAATGCTTATGTTTATGCTATTGCCTAAAATACAGAGGCAAGCAGAGGAAAGGGTATTACAGTCATCTAAAAGCTCAACTACAAATTAAAATATTGCCGTTTAAAATGTTGAAACATCATTCTGGTTAGGTGATTAATAGTTCAACTGATAATTAAACTAATAAACACTGAAATGAGATGAGCAAACCCTCTGTGAAAGAAATAACTGACCCTAAATTGGCTTGCAGACAAAAATTTAAATTAAATAAAACAAACAAACAAAAAACTATGCTATGTCTGGCCTGGGGCAATGCAAAGTAACCTCCCTCAGCAACGCTTTGCAGTTTGGGGTTCCTGTTTTCTGCAGAGTTATTGATTCCAAGTGCTGCTTGCTCTGACAAATACAACTTCGATGATCCATTATTTTATTTTATAGTTTTAGTTTCACTGAACGTGTGAAACTTATGACATCTAAAAGTGGGAAACCAGGGTGTGAATTATGCATGCCTTAAAGTAATGCACTCACATTTGAATAACTTCTTTCTAGTGTTGACCACTCAAAGTGCTTTAGACCTCGAGGTTAACCATACATTTATGTAGCACTTTATTGTATTCACCAGAGAAAACCCGTGCGGGCACAAGGAGAGCATGTGAACTCGACACTGAGCGGGCCCTGCCGGGGCTCAAACCAGGAATCTTCTGCCTGTGTAGCAATAATGCTAATCACTGCACCACTGTGGCTCACAGCTTACATCTGCATACTACATGCAGTGCTTCATGTCCACTGTAATCCCGACTCCACAAGATTAGATCTGCTGAGAGGTTTTGTGAATGTTCAGCAATTTCAGTCCTAGAACAGCAAATCTACCTCGAGTTTCAATGGCGGTGTGTTCAGTGTTAAAAGGGCCACTAGTTTGTTTTAACTGGCTTGTTATAATACAGAGGTTTCCTGCATACAGCCACACTGACCTCAGCTTCAGAAAAAACTTCACGTTCTTCCCTCTAATATTACAAATCTCCATTTGGTAACACTTTATCATAAAGTCACACTATTGTGAATTTTAACAAGTTTCCCTTTTAGTGGAGCAGCGCAGACAGACTGTAGCGATGATGTCACATGGAGACAGACCCTGGAACGACTCCAACAGTGAATAATGGAACAGCAGCGATGGTGATTTTAATGTGGCAGCAGCACGTTTTCTGACTCACAGCTTCACGTCTGACATTCAGATGAACTAATCTGGATATATAGTAATCAGCAGATGTCACCAAATGCTATGTGGACAGACTTGCGCATGTTTGAAGAAACTGATGCAAAAATAATGGGATATAAGAAAAACTGTATAAAACTAAATTAAAATAGAAAAAAAAAGTCTGATAGTTATAAAATGGAAATAATAGCGTTACTCATCACTACTTAAGCAAAACCCAGCTGAAAAAAAAAAAAAATAGAAACTTTCCAGAATCTCCCAAACCAAGAAATCAGCATAAACATCAACAGAATAACAACATAAAAACTACTGTAAATATATACAAAAGACAGAATCTCCGTTTCTACATGTCTGAACAAACGGACTGTTACCAACCTGGCGTTTACTGACGCCAAACAAAACATCAGATCTAGGCAAATCTAGAAAACTTCATAAATACTGATCTTGGACAGTTATCATTAAGAGAGTTGCTCATTTACAACAGTAAACACAGCCTGGTCCAGCCTTCACAGGTATAAAGTTACCGTTCACCTCCCAATTAGCCCCTACCCAATCCTGACCATACCCCTACCCTTTTTAAAAAGGGCCAAACAGAGCATTTGGTGCGTATCAGTTAGATTGATTATTTTCTGTGTTCTGTGGTTTCCAAAACGAGGGAGAACAATTTCATAAAACCAAAAATTACATATTCTGATTACTTAGAGCAGGGGTGTCGAACTCCAGGCCTCGAGGACCTCCTCAACATGCCTTGAGGTTCTCCAGAGGCCTGGTAATGAGCTAATCATTTGATTCAGGTGTGTTGACCCAGGGTGAGATCTAAAACCTGCAGGACACCGGCCCTCGAGGCCTGGAGTTCAACACCGTTGGCTGAGAGTTAGGGATAGAGTTATACTCTGATGACTTAGACTTCAGAGGGTTAAATACATGTCACACAGTAAGTTACAAGTGTATCATGTATTCAGACACTGACACAAAATTAGCTGTTACACCTAGGAATGGTCTGGGCACCTTCCTTTGGAGGTTTGTTGGGCATATTCGGCTGAGAGAACTCAGTGAAAGGATTATAAATCTCATCTAGTCTCCCTCAGGGGGAACTGAAAAACTTCCCTATGGAGAAAAGTATGTGGAATACCCTGCTTAGCCTGGTACTGTGAGACATGACTCCAAATAAGTAGAAGAAAATGGATGGACAGGATTAAGGCATGTGCAATGAACCTGTGACTTTCAGGGACCCTGTGGGTCCTGGACAGTTGGCCTCTTTGCCAGGCTGGTACTGTGGACTTGGTCAAAGAAAAAAGATAACTGTGCTCATATAAAGAAAGATGAAAATGCTGGTCGGGGCCGCAGTAGCAGGTTATGTAGGTAATTCTTTCTTTTTTTTCACCAAAAATATGAAATGCTTTCAGTCAACAACTAGGAATAGGCTGAGCTATCAACCTTTGCTATGGCAGTATTTATGAAGGGGTTTCTGAGGTAAACCTGCTGCTCCCTTCAAGTCCACAGAGGTCCCTGGAAACTAGTATGCAAAGGCATATGCGGCGTTATGTAACCGCTTCCTCTGTAGTTCAATCCACATCAACAGAGAAGAGGGGAAGATGAATGTGTCAACATTTTTACAAGTAATTTACATCTCCCTTATTAAAGCCAAGACTCCAGAATAAGAGCACAGCAGTGCATGTTCATGTGCAAGTTTAATTTTCCCCATTTCGCCTATAGAAGCTGGAAATGGAAGGCGCAGCCACATTTGTACTGAATGAACATAATGCGGCTGTGCTCCGCGTGTCTGTGTCAGGGGAACTCCTGCTGAGTGAAAGGAATCCGAGAAGCGGTCACGTGAACCCTCGCTGCTGCATTTCCATTAAAATCTCATCTGTGTTCGTGCTGGGGACGTTGCACACACCGTTTACAGCAAGCGCACGAAAAATAATGAACCTCTACACGAGAAGACTTGGGCTGAGAAGCAAGCAGGAAACGTGCAGCCATTAACGCCAACATTAACGCCCATCTGTGTTATATGCAAGGGTTCCATTATCGCTCACATACATGAAAAACAGAAGCTCACAGACCAGGTTAGTGTGGACTGAATTACATCTGCATCAGAGAGATTGTTCTGCCTAAATCATCCTTTTCTTCATAAGTGGCCACATGTGGCTATAAAAGAGATTACAGTTGTGCTACTTAAAGGCTTTATTGTGCACAGTGGTAATGCTAATGTTAATATAAGGATCTTGAACATCATGATGTTCAGAGGATAATGTTACTTTGGTTTGCATCTTAGAATATTTGGACCACAAAGTTCAGAAGGGATTTATTTATTCTGAAGCAAACAAACATACAAACACTGACACATGTTCAGTGAAATCTAGTTTGGAACTACTAAATGTGGATTCAATTATATTACACTGGTAAAGACCTTGATAAACTATCAGTAAGGCCGGGGCTTGTTGCTCCCGTTCGTCAACACCAAGTGGGGTAAATTAAGCTCGTTGTGCCTAACAGAGGACTAAAACCAATCCATTGGTCTGTGACAGCTTTCTGCATCTGGAGACTGTCAGCCCCTCAAATCCAACACCCAAATATTCTTCTTTCCAATCTCCACTAATCCTTTGTTTCACTTTTATCCTGTCCCTGATTGGACTGATGTCCCAGTGACTTCTCCACCAACGAGTATCTCACCTGCTTCAAAAAGCAGTCCAGCCCTGACTGATTTAAAGTGTCTCTTGGTTTCCGTCATGGATGGATGGATAGTTTGTGCTTTGTTGTTCTGATCCTTTAATTCTGTGCAAACCTAAGAAGGCTCATCGTAACTAAAGAGAATTAAAACATTTATTTTTAGACGTGCTACTTACAGGTGTATCTGTTTAGAGAGAAATGGTGCAGGTGACTGGAAGAGTGGGTCATATTTTGACAAAGATGATGGGAAGCTGCTAATAACCGACGTAAGTGTCGTATTTATTTTTAGTATACGGGTCTAGTTTAGTATTCTTTAAAAATGGAGATGCTGAAATTTCTCCACAATCTTTACAATAGTTGCAGTTATATTTCCATCTGGACCTTAGCGTGTTGATCGACTGAGAGACCCCATTAGGCTGACTGACACCGCTGACCCCTGAGCCTGTCTTCTAGCACCGTTTTTTAAAACCGATAAGCATTCTGAGCTCTTATTTAATCCCATGGTTCTTTTTCTCACCCCCCCTCCGTGTCCCTGTTGCCTCCCTCTTCATTTTCAGATGCACATCTCTTCCATTCCTCTCCACCCACCGCAGCAGCAGGGAAGTCCCTTGAAGATGGTGCTCCATCAGTAATGATTTTCTGCACAGCTGAGCAATGAAAGGTACACATGCACTCAGTCTGCCTGGCTCTCCCTGCCTGGCTCTCTCGCTCTGTGTAAACCCCATCATCCATCCCTCAATGCATCTCATTAAAGTTTTAAAGCGAAGGTAAGCCGGCACATCAGTGAATTCTTCCATCCGCCTGCTCTAACCCTGCGAAACTCCACCCCACCCCTTCCTCATTTTCTCCCCGTTTCTTACTCTGGGGCTGTGTGAAATTAAAGAGAAGGCAGCCGGGCATCTCTTTATTTAGAAAATAATAAGCAAACAGGCGAGACAGCACCTAACTGAAGATGGAGCATGAAGAGTGACGGCACTGAGGAAGGGAGGCTGAAGCCCCTTTGAAGCAAGTCAGTTAAGTCTGAGGAGGAGGCTGATGGAGATGTAAGCCATGTTCAATCTGGAAGTTTTCAGTCAAATTGGTATTCTCTACCAAAGTTGGCAGGGGGGGCGGTGAACACCAACCATATACCATGTGTGGAATTACTAACGTGTCTGCAAGTTGTGTCCAGACAACAAGACACTATGTGGCTTTAACTACTGCTGAATATCAGCCAAGTGGCCATTAAGGAATAATGGTAATTTCAAAAATAAAGCTTAACAGTAGCAATGACCACTTAAAGCTGGTTACAATTTCCAACTTTACAGCAGAAAGAAACATGTTTGCAGTCTGGTACAAAAACAATGTTGGTCTTCACAGCTCATCTTTTCCCAGCAGCAGATCCTTTTCTTCGGCAAAGCATCTTTGGTGAGTTGGAGCTCTCACTCGTGATTTTAGATACAGTGTAGTTCAGACCATCCAAGAAGTTTGTGCTCTTGGATGGTAATGCATTTGTACAGTCTATGGACACAGCTTGCTAACCTTGGCTCATAACTCAGCACTCCATTCTCTGGCCAACATGTTCACTTCTGACTCCAGAAAATTAAGATGGCAACAGGCAGAAGGCTGAAGTGGACCATTCGATATATCGCTCTTTGGTTTCTAGGCATAACAGTGGATATGCCCGTCTTTTTGTATAAAGTCTCCCATAATATAATGTCAGTCGAAATGAATCTCAGTTTGAAGCTCCTACGTCACCTCGGTCTCGAGTTATTGCATTCACAAATTTAGGTGTCACACCGCCCACCCATCTGTCCGGTGGGTTGATATAACACATGGATGACAAAACTGGAAACAGAAACTCAAAGCCACTCAAAACTGCCACTTTCAGCCAACAGTCCCTGTCAGCTGAAAGCGACTGTATCTACCTGGTGAACACCGCAGAGATCGATCAATACACACAATCCAAGAGCTCAAACAGTGACTTTTCTTTCTTGACTTTTGCCAACAGACTCTACATACTCATGAACAGAATGTGTTTATAGAGATTAATATAAAAAAGTTATTAGAAAACCCATAAAGTAAAGCTGCACTATATTGTTTATGAACTTATTAGGAAAAATGCATCATTATGAGTTTGCAATAGGACCCATTTTAATACACAGAAAAACCGAACACTACAAATTGATGATGATTGTATCGTTTCATGCATCTTTTATAGCAGTACAAATGAAATTAAAATATATTGATGTCATTATCGGGTGAATCTGCATTTTGCAATTTTTTTTCCATGTTCAAATAAAGACTGAGTGAATGAATAACTTTAAATTTTCTCTTTCTGATGTTCATGTAAGATTTATGTTAAATGAGCTTATCAAATTCCACTGAGCTAAGTAAGGAAATTTCATATATAGCACATACATAATACATGACCAAATTTCCCCTGGTTCATTACCAACCAACAAGTTAGATTCATTAATACAAGCCAGTGAAGGTTGACCTGAGTCTTTAACAGAAAAGATCAGTCCCAACTTTCCCCTGCAGGCCACAGCATCCATTTTTGAAGGCAGAGGGCATTAAAGAACATCTCTGTCAATATTATCCAGCAGCCTTTCAGCAACTTGTTCTTCAAAAGGAGACGTTGGTAAGGGATATCAATATTAATGGCATAATACTGAGACCTCATTATGCTGAAGGTCACGGCTAGATGTGGATTTAGAGAAAGATGAACGAAACTCTTCAACATTTATGGCAGAGAAGAAACATTTATCTAGCTGTAGGACACCTCCTGCAGGCAGCCTGCCATTCTCACTTATACACTTTAAAAAAAAAGTTTCACATTCCCAGTTGAAAATTTGCTAAATCATCCCTGTGACTTCTAGTGTGCGCAAAGTAGATTCAGCAATTAAAATGCAAGAAACGGTGCAAGTAAGAACTGATTTATGGCACCAAAGGGAGCAGGAACACTGCAGATAGAGACTGTATCTGGGCTGGTAATGCATCAAAGATGAGGCGCTCACCTGAATTTTTCAGGTATCATGTAACAAGAAAACTCCTTTTTGCTTTTACTTTCTCAATCACCATCTCCACACCACGAACAATTTAACCATGAATCACCGTAACAAAGCACATTTTCGGGAGCCGAGATATGGACATTTATTTTTCTTGTGCAAAAATAGAAAAGAGAACAATGGTAAAGTGCAACTGCATTATACTGCTAACACAACATTAAGTGTTATGACCCCATAAATTTGAGTCTATGCCAAACTTCAACTAGTGACAAAGGCAGTGATGAGCAGCCTTTTAGCCTCCATTTCTAACTGTGGTGTGTGGGACTGTATCTAAGGTTTACACTATTAACTTAGTAATTATGTGGCAGCGCATTTCAGGTCAGTTTATAAAGTAGGTGACATAGTGCATTACTTTTAAGAAAGGTATCAAGTAATGATTCTGCAAAAAGTACTCCACCCTCTTGTGCACTTCAGTCTTTGAAACCTGAAAGGTTGCACACAAAAGGCAAGATCAAAAGGTGGAATGCAAGACCAACGCATCCATGCTTTTGATTTACACTCATTTTGGTTAAATTTGGGTACAAAAATGACTTTACTCATAATTTAGTAGAGTTACCAACGGTGTCCGATTTTCCTTATTTAAATGGTCCGATATGAGGGATTAAAACCTGGTTACTGAGCCACTGACACATTTGTACATATGGGGAAGTGTGACACCCAGACCCGTCACCTGCAGAGCCTCATTTACCAGTCAGAAATGACAGCTCCCTCAGAGATAATGTGGACTTACTGGGTATAAATGCATATCCACAGTAAGTGTGTGTCCTGACAGGATATCAGAGCTGATGCAATCACCCCTGCCTCTTTGTGCAAGCCCCCCCACACCACACTGCCCGACACACCAGTGACGGACTGATGTAACCTACATGCCCCCACGGTTCAGCTTGAAGCTCCATCAGTACAGTCCTCTGAATGATGCATCATAGTGCATTTACATCAGGCCACTGTATAAGCCAAGTTTCCCAAATGAACTCATTCGCCTGAATATTTTTCACCTCTTTTACTGAAGAGTTCTCTGCAGGGATCATCATTTCTGCATCACTGTGGATGATGCCGATCTACATTTTTCATCACAGCTGAATTTTTCTCATCATGGCTGAATACTGAGCAGAAGCTCAGAGGAATGTTTGCTCTCTGCACAGGACAACTTCATATCCTCAGAGTGTGCAAGCTGTGACTTGCTAACAAGCATCTGAAATAATTGAAAGACTGACGCACAATTTCCTGCATGTTTAAAAATATATCCATAAACATGGATTAGCCCCTCATGTGCTGTGGGATTTTCAGGCAACCAAATTATTACTCTTGCTAAGTACAAAAACACTAAAGGCTTTAAATTAATTGTTAATTTTCTCTGTCAGTTGTTTGTATGTGCCCAATTCCCCTCAAAAACATTAGTTTCTTTCTGCATTTGCACAAAAGAAGGAATTTGATGTCAACAGGCCTTCCCTGCAGTGCATCATCTGTCAGAAGAGGTTGCCTAATTGACTTACATGATGCCAAACAAGTTAAAGAGGCGCTTGGAAACCAAACATCCATTCTGAGGGAAATTTGGCTTATAGCCCTGGATCACAACCACAGGCAATCAGACCATTTGTTGGATTGTGATAAAGTGTCTAATAAGGCGATTGAGGTGCTTCTATATATGCAGCAGATATCATGCCAGGTCCAAATGCTGCAAAAAGGGGCTGTCAATAGTGCTTTTTCTGATGATGTAATGAAAAGAAGAACTCAAGATATCAGACACGTCAGATCACACAGAAGCCGTTTAATGTAGACATGAATGAAAATATGCCCTAAAAATGTTGCTTGACCTTTGGTGTCCTTGGACACAAAAAGTTTGAAAACCACCACACACAAAAAGATGCAGGGAGACTGGACTGGTGAAGAGCATTTGTAACCGAAAAACATGCTCCATGATGAGCAGCTATTACCCTATTTTTCGGACCATAAGGCGCACCAGATTATAAGGCGCATTAAGTGAAACAAAAAAGTCAGATAAGTCCAATTTTACTCAGCTCATTCTTCTTGCTTCCTCCACGTCCGTACCATTGATTGATTAATGTTGAATTCTCTCACAGCTGCTCTATTCCATTGTTGTTGCAGTATATTAATGACTAACCTCGTATTGTGGATGGATTATCTCAGTTGTTCTCCTGACTGACGTTTGGTCCCTTTTCAGCATCCTGCCATGCGATTGCATTTGTCCCTAACCATCGGGAACCCTCACGTTAACTTTTATCGAGTGGAAAAAAGTTAGCGTTCATCCTGCAGCTTCACCGTTTGTTATGCTAACATAGCTATGTCGCTAGCGAACACATAGCACATCATTATATACCAGCTAGCCTAACTTCAGAAACCCTACAAACGTAACTGCTGTTTAGTTTTCTGTCTTCATTTATGTTGGAAGTGATAGCAGAGCTGTACTTTTTAATTTTTTCAGAAATCTCTCAGTCAAAACATGCTATATGATGTTCAGGTGGAAACTAGCGAGCTAACTTCCTGCTAACTTCTAACTCCATTAAATTTCACAAATTCTGTTTTCATGGATGCCTGGATGTTAAACTTAATTGTTACAACTGGTAAAGCAGCAATGCTGATCGTTTTATTACAGATGAAAGAATTTAGATGGTTTTTAACTCTCAGTGATGCCGCAGTGTTCGTTTGACTTTGGGACCTGAAGAAGACGGAGTTTTGGACCCAGATTCCTCCGTGAGGCTCCTGACTACGGCAGCTGTAATGTTGCGGCTTCCTAGCTTACCAAAGTCATTCTAAGACATTTTTTGACAGATTTTTGAGTGCCATGTACCACATAAAATCGGTTCGAGGTCAGTAAGCACAACCAGCATTCATACATCAGGCGCACCGGATTATAATGCGGACTCTCGATTTTTGAGAAAATTAATAGATTTTAAGTGTGCCTTAAAGTGTGGAAAATACGGTAAGTAGCAACAGAAGTTGAGTTGTTTAGGACTCCATGTTACAAACGTATCAATATTTAAAGCTGGTACGTCTGTATTCTGCACCGCAGCAATTTCCTAATGTTGTAAACCTGCTCAACATTTGGCAATAAAACCCTTTCTGATTCTGATTCTGAAGCGATGTGTAATACCACGAAAATGATATTTTATTCTACACCTTTAACATGCGAGCTGACCAAAGAAAACCCATCCAATCTACCTCACTACTTCAGAACATATTCCAGATGTACCGTCTCCTCTTTATCGATGCCTCTATGTTTCAGACTTGTAATGGGGGGGAGGAAGAAGCAGAGATAAAAAGGATTGAAAATGAGAGAGACATTACCAACGTAGGGCGATCTTGATGGGCGTAGTGAGACAGGATGTAAAGAGGTCAGCGGGGAGGTCAGGGTTCATGGGCAGCAGCTCACTGGCCTCACAGGCGGCAAGCTGGATGCAGTTCTTCATGGAGGGCGGCAGGGGCATTTGGGCAAGCGGGTGGCTGGGGTTGATGGCTGCCACCTGATTGGACACAAAAATGTGATTTATTTCTAACATTTATCTGACAACCACAGTCAAACGTTCAAACATTTATCTAGGAGACTTTTCATAGCTGCAACAACCACAGAGAGTAATCTCAGAAGTCCAAGTTTCAGTCCTAAAACAATGATTTATTTAATTCTCCACAGCTTGACCAGTTTTCTGGGGAGATGAATAACAAAGATCTATAGAGAAAGGGAGCTGGATGACTATCTCACATCTGTCAGACTACAAAGCACACAGACACATAGTGAGCATCAAATGAAATGTGGAATTGAGTTCAGACCAAATGCCAAAGACACTTTTTGCATGGTGCAATTACATACAAACATGCAAACTGATTCAAATTCACACTGGGTGACTACAGGGAAACCCACGCAGTCAAAATATTAAACTTTGGTGAAAACATCTGTTAGATGCTGCTTTGTGAAATCCTGTGAGCTGTAGCTCTCTCAGACTGATGGGTCTCCTGATGCCACCGACAATCAGAAATGGAGCCTGCAGGGAGACCGTGTGGTTAACTTCACTTTTATAGAGACAGAACAGGACAATTAAACCAAACAGATTTCCTGAAATATAAAACTGTCACTCAGTAATTGGTATGACTTTGAGAAGGTAGTACTACACCTATTGGCCGTTACAGGAGAAATATTTGTGGGTTGGGGAAAGTGCAAAAACACTCCGGTGTAAGAGAACGCTTTGTGTTGGCCCTGAACACCCCATAATAATTTCACTTTGATGAATATTATCTGATCTCTATCATTTCTGCACGCTTCTTTATGATACAGATTTAATTTGAAATTGTTAAAAAGTATCCATCTACACTCAGTGTAGTTTAAAAAACAACAACAACTTTTTCAACCTTTACGAGTCATTTGTCTGTGGCCTGAATTGTTCTCATGTGCATTCATTTTTATTTAATTATCACTTAAATGTGACTACAGCTTGACTCAAGTCCATCTTCAGTTTAATGTACATAACCACACATGTGTGTAATGTAAAAAAATCCCACCAATACGATGCATATAATGATCAAAACTAAAGTAAAAAGTCTGCTACTTTAATAATGTCATCAGTAAAGTAAAGCATGCCGGTGCTAAAGATTTGGTCCTTATTGACAAAGGCAGTGGATCAAAATTCAAGAGGGCCTTGAGAAAAACCTGCCCCAGAATGCAACAGCTCTGAGTGAGTTTACATTTCAGCATGACAATGATCCAAAGCGTGCACACTTAAACTCCACAGAACATCTGTGGTAAGACATCACGATGGTAGCAGAGGCTTCTTTAGTAGAAGGTGATAAACAGCAAAACTTCAGGTGTACAAAACAAGCAGAGACTTATCCAGGCACACTGGATAAGTTATATACCTATGTGGTATGTGATTTTTGTTGCCATGATGCCAGGTCTCTCTTGGAAATGAGATTTTTAATCTCAATGAGATTTTTTACCTGGATAAATAAAGGATTAATAATAATAAACTGAACGCTGGAAACACATTCAAAAAGTGTTCTTAGCACCTGAAGCACTGTAACAAAAGGCAGAATGCTGGTATTTTAGTGGCAGAGTCAGGGTTTGGATACAGAAGCAGGTTGAGATCACAGCAGACGCAGACGCCAAGCTGAAGAGCAGATAAGGCATGAAATTAAAGGTTAGGTGTAAATTAGAGAGCAGCAGTTTGAGTTGAAGAAAGAAAATAACTACAGTAAGAAAAGTAAGATGAAAACATTTGAAGTCTTTGTCATCTTGATGTAAAATGGTAAATGGCCTGCATTTACTAGTCCCTAAGGACCCCAAAGCACTTTACACATTCAGTCATCCACACATCAACACACTGGTGATGGCAGCTACATTGTAGCCACAGCCAACCTTGGGTGCACTGACAGAGGCGAGGCTGGCGGACACTGGCGCCACCGGGCCCTCTGACCACCACCACCAGTAGGCAACGGGTGAAGTGTCTTGCCAAGGACACAACGACCGAGACTGTCGGAGCCAGGGCTTGAACCGGCAACCTTCCGATTACAAGACGAACTCAACTGCCAACTCTTGAGCCACGATCGCCAACCAACAATGAAAACTACCAAAGTCCAAGTGTGATTTTATGCAAATGTCCAGCGACATCAAATCGAGGCTTGAGCACCCTGCACCACCTACACCAGCCTGACTCGTGTCACTGTTGCAAGCTGCTGGTTGGTGTTCATCAGACCTGCTATCATCTCACCACTGATGGGCAAACAAATGATCACTTCTTTCATCTTTGAGGCCAAAAAAATGTTCATTGTTTGGCACCGAAAAGTGTCGTATTTATTACAGGTTGCACCTTGAACATCACAGAGATGTATAGAAGCTGCTGTACAGTGCTTACTGCATTAAAAATGAAAACACATGGGAGGGAGAAGACAAAAAAAACTCAGCAAAGCCCAAAAAAGTTCAACTTTTGGCTGCTTTTATGGACAGCGTTGGGTAAGGAAAGGAAAAAAAACCCTCACAAGTCTGACTACAAGCTTTTGGTTTTTTGTTTGTTTTTTTAAAGTTTGCCACCTTGATCTACAAGGCAAAAAATTAGAAATGACGCACCGGCTCAGACTTTTTCACATTGTAATGACACCGTGATAGGTTATTGATCCCAGTGGGAAGTTTTCCCCGTTCGCAGCCTCTCAGGAGGTGGTCTTTGATGGTAACAAAATAAATAAAAATCTCTCTCGTCTATTCTGAGAGCTGCATTAGTGTGATACTTTAACACTCTGGGGCGGCTCAGTCAATATTTGCAAATGTAAAAAATGAGAGAGGCCTGTGTATGATGTAAAACTTTAATTATATTTGGAGCTCTTGACTATCTATGTGCTCATTGTGCTGTTGATTTGTTTCCTGGGAGTTCAATACGTTTCCTGTCTTTTGCTTAGTAAACTTTAATGAGCTGTGGGTCTTAATGGAGGCAGCAATCCAAGACTTCCCTTTATCATCACTGACTGCTATTGCTTGTTTCTTTCATTCTGCAGCCCTGCCTAATTTTAGCAGGAAATTAGCCAGGGAGACTGTTATATTATTAGTATTATTATCGTTGCCTCTTTTCTCCAAAGCACAGGGAACTATTACTTTAAAAGACTGAAGACTGCTTCACACAGCTTGTAAATAGTTTTTTTTATTATTATATGCCAAATAAGTTTGTATTTGTAACAGAGACCACAGCGCTGCTCCTAAAAGACATCCACGATCAGTGAACTCATTGCTGAAGTCACGAGCTGCGGAGATCGAATCTCGCCTCTTTTATTGTTCCATCAGAACTCCACCATAAACTGTCCGAGGACAAAGCACAATCAAATATTTTATCATCGCAGCATCTAATTTAGGAAAAAGTAGAGAAATATCTGACAGCTCTGAGAAATTACAGACAGATTCGGATAAATAAAGAACTCTGTTTACCAGACGGTGTTTCTGACTGCACAGACATATATTCTTTAGTAAAGAACCATCAGAATTATCAACTCTGTAGAACAAGTTAAGGATGTACTTAAAAATGTGCCACATACATAGTTACATAGTTAAACAGTTCTGTTCATACTGATCATGAGTGTGAAACAGCTTCGGTTTCTAATATGCAACAAAACAAAAACAACATGACAGCCAGAGGACGAACTGAGGGGCTGCACCAGGATCGATCAGGGTTGTTCTGATAGTGAAATATGCAAAGGAGACCAGAATAAAATAATATGCAGCTGTAAAGAGGCATCAACAGCTTCCTTTTTAACCTGCCGAGTTTGCATTGAGCTTTGTTTCTTTCTTTGGCTGTTTATGTAGCAGTGATGTTTACACTGCTGTGTATGCTCTGCTAACAGCACACTGCCACGGCATTGATTTTTTTAACCTGCTGGATTTCTTCATTTTTGTCCTTATAAGTCCAGTTTTAAAAGTCTAAATACATCATAAGCAGGCTTTTAGACTTTCACTGTACTTCATTTAACTACTTTGGCAGTGCTGTGAAATCAGATTTAAAATAAATGGAAAATCTCCTCGATTTAGTTGACTCCATAAAATAACGTGCAGAAAAAGCATGAAATTATCATATTGATGTCAGGTATTACAGATTTGTAACTTTGGTTGAGCCACCGTAAAAACTCTTGCATCAGCAAAGCATCTGGCACACGTTTGATAGATTTTGGACATAAAGTCGAAGACTAAAATGCGATTGCAGCAGATGGGGAAACCTAAAAAGATGCACAGTACAATCCAGTGTTTGGTCTGCAAATCCTAACTTTAGACTGAACAAAACGTAGACCTCTGAAATCATCATTTCACAGGTGATGAGATACTATATATGTTTGTTTCGTCGATTCTTGAGTACACACTTGGAATTATAGATTTAACTGACTGAAAACACAATATATAATGAATAAGCTGTAATGAGATTCAAAACACCTAAAGTTATATATAGTTATATATAGCTAAAGGTGATAGAAGTAATTTTTTAAGTGAACTAATCTCCATGTTCTTTGTTCCAGTGCTGGATAAAAGTCAACATGTGTGTTTGATTTACAGGAAGCAGCGTGAGTGCAACCTTACTTTTAGGGTCTGCAGTGTTTGTGTGGGATGCATAAACACACTGTGATCATACACTGCACAGCTGGTCTAACTGTAGATATAAATTACAAATTGTTCCTCTAAGACCGCTTGAAGAGCCGTAGACACTCTGAACAGCTGTTTGCTGCAGCAGAAAATGTTGCTTTAAGTGCTAAAACTCTTTTAGTGTGTGCAAACACTTTTGGGATTACAGACATAAAGGTGGAGGGGGACGAGCAGTTGCGAGAATCTTCAGACTGCCTGTCACAGAGCGAGAGAATACACTACAAGCTTTGGCAATCAAGCTACACTATCAAAAGAACACATAATCACATAGCCGGCAAGCAACAAATCCCATGAGCACCAGCATACAAACAAAGGGTGCAGGAGTCTGGACATTTATGGATTTAAAAACATGCCATGTGATAGCATTTAATACAAAGGAAAGATGTGTTTGATTTTGCACAATTTCTAGACAAGCAATTATATTAAAACCAATCTGGAGAATTGAAAATGTTAATTAATTCATTCAAAATGTCAAATTTACTTCAGTTGTATCCAGAGCACGATTAAACAGACCAAGTGAGCACTCCATAAGCATTCCTTTACTTGATTCAGGTTTGTCCAAATGTGATTCTGTAACAAAGCACAGCGCCTGACAGGAATCTCTTTCCTGGATCTCCACAGCTTATGAGTGCTGCAGCTCAGCGTCTGACGCAAGCCAGAGTAAAACCTCAGAACACCTGAGGCATGCACGGAGGGGACGCGCCTCTCTTTTTGCACCTGAGCAGCATCACAGGACGAGACAAGCAAACAAAAACAAATGATCCGCAGGCACATTTTATTCAGAAAGCTGCAATAAGCTGAATTCATTGTCCAGAATACTTCTAACGCAGTTTGGAAATAAGGTAATTAAAAGGTACAGGAAATGCCTGTGATGGAGGAAGTGTAGTTTTATATAATGCCTCATTGCTCAGTCTTCCAGCCCTGTGCCAGTCCAATAACTCATTAGCTGGCTCTATAGTAAGTAGTAAAAAATGTAAAAGCTCAGATTTACTGTACTGCTCTGCACACACATGAATAAATTAGCATTATTAAAAATACAGAAGAGTAGGTGTTCTTAATGGAGGGGTGATGACGTGTGCAGCTGTGCATTGCTCTCCTATCAAACGAATACGTTCCTCCTCTTTGAAATGCTCGCAGGCGTGACTGGGAGCCCCCGCGAATGCATCTGTGCCAATCTTCATCTCTCTAATGAGGAAAACATCGGTCTCTGCGAGCGAGTTGACATCACAAACAAAGCGGCGCGCGCCTTTCTAAAGCCTCTCGTCGAGTCAACCTCAGAACAACACTGTCTCTTGAAAGAAATCTGGCGAAAGCATGTGACGGTGGGCTGCGCTAATCCTAACGGTAAATACAATAACTCTGCCAGCAGAAGCTGATTAACGCCAAACAGCCACTGTAATTATCACATTAGCATATTGTAATCTCGCAAATTACCATGAAAATCACCATGACAGCTTTCTTTTCTCTCTCTCCTCCAGCGGGGAGATCAGGGGACGATTTAATTGCTGAGAATTATTTTTTTAACGGAAAAAAAAAAGAAGAACAAAACAAGAAAACATTGACACTAATCACGAGACTAATCCTCGGGACGGGCGAGGGATGTTATACGTATCATGCTAACAGAGGAAGCGCACAGTCACGCATGGGAGCTACTTTAGTCGAGAAACATTTTTGCAGCCCTGCATTCATTATTCATTAAAATGATAGAAGGAGCAAGTGGAGGCTTAATGTGAGCATCCTGGAAGCGCCAGTAACACAAACACCACACAGACAACACACACACGCTCTTATAGTCCAGCGTACCATAGCTGTGTGCATTGCAGTGATTCACACACACATCTTTCCGTCCCACAGCTAATGCAGTGAGCATGTTCACTGAGTGCACGCAGGAAGTGATGACATATTTAAAAGGAACCAGGTGGCCCCATAATAGCACACTCAGAGCCAACACACAGACACACACTCAGGCCCACTGGCGGACTGAAAGGACCACAGGAGGAGCTCGATATGGGACTGTGGAGGAGTGCTAAAACACTTCCTCCTCCTTTCATATTTTCACCCCATCCGGCTCCTTTATACTCCTTCATCTGCATCATGGCGCTTCCAAATAACGCCGTCCCTGGTGAGTTCAGGCCTGTGGTTCTACGTGAATCACGTTCGCCCCGTGTTCATTAACAGGTGTCGTTGGACGATTCCATTTGCGGCCACTCGTCTGTGTATGAGTGCACAAACGTGTGGGTGAGGTGGGAGACGCCCTGCTTGGATGATCTGCTGTATGATTTATTTTTACTTTTTTAAATTCACTGGACGGTATCGCCTCTTGTTATCTTCCAATTATATACTTCCTGTGTGAGTGGGTGAGACGGGCGAGCACTGAGGTGGAAAAGTGAAAAACGCTTATGGATGTACATTTAACCTAAAGGCCTCCTCGGCTTATTTCTTCACTGAAAGGCTACAGTTGAACTCTGAGTCTCTCAAAGTTTTTGTGCAACGATGCAGCTAATGCGTTTGGAGTAGGCTTTGTGCCCTGCTATGAAAAATATAAATATAGTCCTTCTGCACAGCACATCTCAGCTTTCAGTGGCTACAGTGAGGTTACAGATGAAAATCTGGGCCAATGTAGATAGAAATGTTTAAAATAATCATTTGGGTGATAGCTAATGTCAATATTTCTGGCATGTTTTATTTTATTTTACACTCTTTTTAGAGAAACACTTTTTTAAATTACCTTTTAAAAGGCATTCAATCAATGATTTCGTGAGCACAAACTCGATGACAAGAGATGAATATCAGCTACTGACACTAGACGCAAATATTCAGCTAATACATCAGTGCATCGTTGACCGCAGTCATGCTGAAAGCTTTAATCCCAAGTCTGTGATATGCTCAACTAACAACAGACAGCACTCCCTGCAAGTCTTACCTCGGTTCGCTTTCAAAAACCCCTGGTGACCCTTTAAGTATTTCCCTCTTTTCAAATTAGCTACAACTATGAGACAATGAGAGGTTTGTGCTCACATTGTTCCCTGATTGATGCTAACATGCTACTTCCACACCATTAGAAAGGCGTCACATACTCGAATTATTGGCCAAGCATTTTGGGGGGTAAGCAAAAAGTAAAAGCTGATTTTTTTCTAATCTTTTTCACTTCTGTTATTTTGAGGAAAGACAAAAAACTGCATCTATGCTTTAATGAAAGTGAGTATTTCAGCTGCTCCTCTTTCTCTTCGATTCATCAAAAACTAATTTAAAGCTCATTTATTGATAATTTTAAGTAGTTGGGAAAAACACTTAAAAATATGGTTAGTGTTAAACTTGCAGCGACTTTTGGAAAAGGGAATAATATTTGAATTAATAAAAATAAATAAAATCCAAACTATGAGCCAGGTTACCTTCAGGGTTTTTGCAAGTCTATTATGTTGATTAGTCCCAGCAATCCACCAGATATTTATTCCCTTGCATATAACAGCTAAATCATAATTGGTCATAAAACAACAGGAAACCTTGCACCACTTTTAAGGTTCACGTGAGCCTTCAAGAAATTTTGTTCTAAAGTGATGAGTTTGTTGCTTTTTGGTCCCCCAACGTATAACTGAATGGGGCACTTTTGCCTTTAGGCACTTTCCAGTAGAGCGGCTCATTCTGAATCACTCAAAAACAAGATTTTTGGAGGATTTTTGATTTAGACTAAGCGGTTTGTGAAGGAACCTGTGTGATGCTACACCAAATGAGAATTGTGATTTTAGCCTTGGACTCGACCTGAGCAAACTTTGACAGAAAAGAGCAGGAGAAGCAAAGAAAAAGCAAAGGATGGAGAGACACTTGTGACGAGCGTTGCGGCGACTCAGCAGTTTGGCTGCTGCCTTTGCCTTCACTTTAACGGGTAACTCCGCACGCACAGCAGCTCTTCTTTACTCTCGCTCTGCCTCCTGCTCTGTACTGTTCATCCTGTACCTCCCTCCCTCTCCTTCTCCTCTCCAGCTAATCTACAGTCTGGCTGAAACTTCTCCATGAATAATTGAGATGAATGACAGCACCATCTCATTACGAATTCACATAACACGCCATAGCCGGAGAGAGAAAGAGAGAAAAAAACGTAATAAAAAGATGAAGCACTGAGAGGACTGGGGCTGGTAGTGCTGTGTGTGTGTGTGTGTGTGTGTGTGTGTGTGTGTGTGTGTGTGTGTGTGTGTGTGTGTGTGTGTGTGTGTGTGTGTGTGTGTGTGTGTGTGTGTGTGTGTGTGTGTGTGTGTGTGAGAGATTGGTGATGAAACCAAAACTCAATCATTTAGATCCAGCTGCCTATTTGATTGGCTGCATCACCGCACTGAAGACATCTTGGATTTTTATTAGAAAAGGTTCCAGCTGCGAATCACGAGTCGACTCTCGGTGACACCAATTAGTCCTTTATAAATGCTGTATACATATGTGAGTGTGTGCTCAGTGTGACTGCAATCGGATGAATCACCCAGTTTGCTGCTAATAACTCTTAAATACCAACACATCATTTTGCCCTGTTTGCTCGCACACTGTGTCTGCGTGTGCTTGTATGACTCAGCTCATTCTTTAAGTCTTTTTTCCCGCCAATTACCACCCTGCTACCAACTCGTTCACGCTGTGCGTTTTTGCCTCACCTCCAGCTCCTGCTCTCTCTGCAGGGCAAACTGTTTGAACGACTTGACGATGATTCCCGCGTTGGAGCAGTCGTACACAAAAATGGACGGGCTCCCCATCCACGTCTGCAGGTCGTAGATGGACAGCGGGATGTACTGGGTGTAGTTCTGAGAAAGAGAAGGCAGGAGGGGATAACGTCAGAGTGAGGAATTGGAGAGATAGGTGCATCATGTTATTGCTGATAACTCACTTTTATAGATTTGTGTTTAATTATTAAGCAGTCATCTGTTTGATGAAGAGTGCGAGCAGACGAGCGAGAAAACGAGAAAACCGGAGTGAGGCAGAGGAAAAATGGGGACGATGGGAACACAGACCGAGGAATATAAATCTAATACCCATGGTGCAATAAAGGTGCTCTCCCCTACACTTATTGGAAAATTTGGTTCTTCGCACCTTCTGTGATGCCCGTGTCCACATCAAATCCCCCACTGATGTCCTGTTACAGCAACCAGCGACACTGCAGCTTCATTTTATAGGATAAGGAATACCGAATAAAATGCGAAAGAAAAGAGGGAGAGGACATTAGGCCCGAGGGTACACTGAGGACGTGGAGCCAAACGCTAGCGCTCGACAGCAGCGGTGCATCATTGTAAGTGGGTGCTTACTTACAGGACAAGATGATGAACAACTCCAGATTTTATATCTGATTCCCCAAAGTCAGCGAGTCTGTCCGCATCAGTGCGATGCTGAGATCACAGCAACCAGGTGAGATTTGATTTAATGTCTGGTTGTCAAGTTATTTTCTGACTGCAAGAATGTTCCAAGAAACTGAAAACATCTTTTTTTTTAACCTGCATTTTAGCCACAGGAGCCTCGGTCCACTTTAAGCTTCTAGGTGAACACTTCAGGAGTTACTACTCCAAAGTGCTTCAGTTACACAGGCTGACTGCCAGCAGTACCATACTGACTGATCCAAAACAAGTATATTAGCTACTAAGATGCATGCAGTATCTACTTATACCTTTAGATACAAATTCACAGTTTCTGTCTTTGTGCAGAAACTTTTAATTGCACTACAATGACCTGTGAGATATTTGGACTCCTTCATTTACGACAAATGACTGGACTACATCAAAGTACATTTTTCCTGTACCTGTGGTGCGTGACAGAGAGCCACTTTGCACTGGAAAAACAAACACAATCGTCACTCATCATCTGGACCAACTGCCAGATGTTGCTCTGTGCGCCTTTGTCTAATTCCTGAAAATAAACATTGGTGTTTCTAAATGAACGATCTCCAGCACCTATTGCCAAAGCACAAGCATGAAATGACATAACGGGATGTTTAAAGACTGATATAGAAATGCTGAGGACACTTCACGGGTACATAAGAGGATGATCTTGAATGGGAGATCCCCCAAAATTAAATCATGTATAGCCTTTTGATTTTCACAGGCACGTTCCTGAAACTTTCCAATCGCACCTCATACATCTTATTAGGTCCAAAAATGAACTGCCTATAGTTTAAGATGCAAATGGCCTGTCTGGTTATTTGTGAATAAAGTAATGCAGGGATTATGAGCTCTGCTGGAGACTAAACAGCATTACTCCAATGAAAGCATGTGAAAACATGTTTATTTTACTTTGCTTTGGTTTAGTGCACGTGTAAGCACAGCCTGTGACATTTCAGCGACAAATAATCAAGTCGTCCTTGGAAATGACAGCAGTAAACAGCTAACACCATCATGGCTTGTGAACGTGACAGTGTAGGTCTGATTAGAAAGATCTGTGAAGGCCCGATATCGTCTGTGCATGTGTGGTACCTTATTAAAAACCCAGATCTCTCCATTGACAGTAGGTCGTGGCACGCCGTGGCCGTTGTAGTGGAAGAGGACTCGTTCTTCCTTGGCATTGCGTCTGAGTGACGTGCACAGTTTCTTCACTTCATCCACCGTGGGGTCCAGACTCTGCTTGTAACGGGCCTGAAAGAGGAGGGAAGAAAAGATGTCACAATGATTGATGCTTTAGTCACACTGGGAACAAGGACACTGCTGCTCTGCGTTTTGTTTCGGGCAGGGAGATGTGCTGCATTTAATTTTTTCTTTCCTTTGCAGTAGTCCTGCGTCAGTCTAACTTTCTTTGTTTTCTTTTTCTTTGATTCAGCAGCACTCACAGGCCCTTGGTTTTGAACAAATAAACAACCACATTTTGGTTATTCGCTGTTTTGCTTAGCTGGGAAGTAAAAAAAAAATCAGCTTTTGGTGTATGAAGCACTTATTGGTCTGTTCTGAATGAATATATATATGACTGCATCAATTTTTACAGTGTGTCCCAGCACAGGACACTTCTTTAAATTCTCTCCATATTAGGCGACGGAGCAGACTAAAAGGTATGGCAGCTGATGTGCAGGGTGGACTTGAGAATAATCTTGCAGAACATTTTCAGTCTAGCTTTAAACTGTGCAGGAATGTGGGGGGATAATGTGCACCTGTAATGTCCAAAACAAGTTGCATTGATGCATCTTTCTGTGAAGCACTTCGAGTTGCATCGTTGTGGGACTGTAGTCTATAAATAACCTTTTGAGATCTGTTGACTGATGTTTCAGGAAGGATGAAGTTCACCACTCTGCTTTATTCCATCAGTGAGAGTGGCTAAGATTGGAAATTATTTTCTATGTGAAACATAAACCAAGAAAACAAAACAAACAAGAAGCACTCAGAGAGCACAAACCTTCGCCAAGGCAGCGTCATCTCTGTGCAGTATTTGCTTTTAAGGCAACAGAAGTTTATTTTCTTTGTTTTTTTAAACATACTTTAAGTACTTATGTTTGTAGTGCAGTAAAAACAAGTGCAAAGTGCAGGCTTTTCCTATTTGCCCTGTCGAACCCCATTTTAATATACAATTACTTCATTTTAAGTTTTTATTTTTATTATTTTCCCTTAAAGTGGATGTAGCTCATGTGTGGCAGTTATTTATTTAAACAGTTATAACCTGTTACGGTAATGTACATAACAAAGCTATAAGAAAATGAATCAACTACACTCCTGTAACCCACTGTCATTTGAATAGCTACATGTAGCATTATTTTCACTTTGACCTTTGGCTCTACTTACCTTAAAGGAGAGCAATATATTAGCCAATAAATCATTATGATGACCTTGAAGGGATTGAGACAAATTTCTATTGTTTATTAACATGACCTCACTTTACACCCCTACAAAGTTCTATCGAAGTTTTATTCATTCAAAACTTTTCAAGCTTTTAAAAACAGAATGACAGACACACACATGCAAGCACCACCAAAACCTTAACCTCCTTGTTGGAAGTTAATTTGGATTCCTAATAATAATAATAATAATAATAATAATAATAATAATAATAATAATAATAATAATAATGATACAGTAGACTGAAGGTTTACAGAAGGACTGACGAATCCACTTATCCAAAAATACAGGCAGCTACCAGTGCAACCCCTGAGTAAATGTTATCAAATTGAACATAACATATGACATCTTTCGTGTTATCGTTTTCACAAGCATATCACCGATTTTGGGACTGATCCGAGATTTTTAGTAGATGCACCTACTGCATGGTATGGCTTTAGTGCACAAGTGCATTGAATCAAGAAAATTAAATGAAATTCAGTTTTTATTTATATAGCACCAACTCTCAAAATCAGTCCCCTCAAGGCTTACATACTTAAACAGAAGCTTACTTGTGTTCATTTTAATTAGAGATATTTTTATGATCAACAACTAGTAAACAGGACGAGAACCAAACTGTTCAAGGACAATGTGTCTTACACTGCAGTCAGGTTTAGACTTTTAGTAATAATTATCGAAGATGAACTGAACTCCATGTAACTAAGAAGTAAAGACGCCATGTTTCATGTTCAAGCGTTCTGAAAGGGAGAGGAACACTGGAGAAATGTAAAAGAAACTCTGCAGAGCTCACAAGGGCACAAGCTATTAAGATCAACTTCCTTTTTCAACAAAGTAGGTGACCTTGAGTCCACACTTCAAAGTCCACATTCTCCACAGCAACTTCATACTCATTTAAAAGTGCAGGAAGTCTTTCTTTTATTTCATAAATCTGCAGTTTGAGTGTTTCTCTATGTATATTGTGCAGTCTTTCCGCTCTCCTCTCAGACACAGAAACGTGTTATAAAAAGGAAAAAAGAAAACTGGAAAATCACACATGATAGTATTTATCATTTTAACTGAAAACAAATCAGTGAACAGTGGACGAGTGAAGAAAAAAGGATGGATATTATTCTGCAATCATCTGATTTCAGAAAATCATTTGGTCCTCAGCAAGATTATTTAAATACAACCTCAGATGACTTATTATGGGATGCCATTATTTAATGAAAACTAAGCCAAATTGCAAAAGCAAGCAACTAAGAACTCCAATGGTTCAGCAGCTTTTAGAGCCACCTTTAACAGCAATAACTTGAAATAACTGTTTTCTGTAATGACTATCAGTCCCTCGCATTCCTGCAGATGAAACTTTTACCCACTCTACTTCATAGCTCTGCTTCAGTTCATTGGTTTTTGGATATTCATTTATGCTAAGCTCTCTTAACATCCTGCCACAGCAATTTAATCAAGTTGAAGTCTGGACTTTGACTCTGATTCTTTTCTTTTTCAGTCATTTTGTTAAAGATTTAATGCACTGCTTGTGATCTGTGCTATGCTGTGGCATGAACTAATTTCATCCAAGCTGTAGCTGTCAGTGAGATTACATTTCACTCTAGAATATATTGGTATACAGAGGAATTCATGGTTGACTCAATTTTAGCAAAATGCTCAAGTCCTCTGGTTGCAGAGCCAGTCCAAATCACCACCTCTTCACCACCAAACATGACTGTTGGTATGAGGTGTTTGTGTCGATATAACTGTTCCTGAGGTCCCGTGGTTCGTTCAGATGCAACTTTGCAAACCTAAGCCATGTTACGAATGTTCTTTTTAGAGAGAAGATGCTTTGTCCTGGGAAACCTTCCAATATTAATGGCAGACTGGTGGCTATCAGGTGCCAAAGCTGTTGATGGAGAACTAACATCAACAAGTGAATTGCCAGAAAAGCAAAATGAATCCACGAAAACTGATGAGACTATTTTAGGTAACAGTGAGCCCAGCGGGGAGAGACTCTAATAACTACACGTGTTAGTAGATTTTCACGTGCTGTTTTGAAGAGGACACAAGCTGAACCTGAATGTTTTCTTCCATTTAAGAAAGACCACGTTCACATTTGAAAATACCAGACCAAAAATAAGGATCTGAATCAGCTGACAAGTGACTAACCAGCTGGCAGACCAAAGACAAGCATCCAAAAACCGTCCTGACTCAGACAAAGGCGTTTTTGTTTTGCAAGAAGCCAAACGCCTAAGAGAAGTTTTCACATTTCATATTATCGAACAATAATAATTTCAGCTAAACAAAAAAAAGTATGCACGAAGTGCAACGCTTATAGAAGTCTTGTGAAAAATGGTCTTAACACAGTGAATCACAGAAGGTACAAAAGCAAGTGCAATTTGTGAGCAAACAAGGAGGCTTTTACACTTCTGAGTGTGAACTTCAAACAAGCTGCTGATAGCAGTAAGTGTATGAAACATGACATATATAGTACCAAATCTCTTGTTTTTTGAATAAGGCGCAGTCACAATAAGAAAACAAAAGCAGTAGATACAATTCACAAACAAAATAAAAGCAGAACACTGAGTTTGAGATTGTGTTGCTGCTGCTTCACTGCTGTCAACTTGTGTTTTTTTTCTGCCACCTCTTGCTTACTTTAGACCACACTTCACTGGGCTGTGTCATTTTGCAGGAGCAAACCAGCGTGAAGCTCATGCCTGTGCGGAAAAGGTACTCAAGAAACTTTAAAAGGACTAACGGTAGGAGACAGAGGACATGTGCATTGTTGGCGCTCCTTCAGCTCATTAAGTGAAATGTTTGTGTGCATGCATGAAAGGACACAGAGGTGTCAACTAGTTATGCAACAGAAAAGCACCCGTTTAGACCAGTCTGAATCATTATCACACTCACCAAGGTCCTTCTGTTACACAACCAACCAGCCGTTTATCAAACAGCCAAATGGCTTTGAATCACAGAAGAAGTCACATTTCAACTTTAACTTCTTGCGAAATTTACAGCTGACAAAACAAAAACCAAGACACCAAATCAGATCTGCACAGGGTTCATTTTACCAGCTCACTGATTTAAGATCCTCTTCACAGAACACAAATATCAACTTTTAATTACTTGATATTAAAAAATAATACTATTTTTCAAAACAGACCTATACAGAAGTCTTCATTATAAATATTCTCACAGTATTTATTTTCATATCCCACCACTCATTCTGCCAGTTTTCTATTTGGCCCCACAACACTTATGTCACTCCCTCAATTTGTCCCGTATACCAAGGCTACAACTTACCAAAGCATTAAGGGTTTGATCCCAACCTGGATTCATGGCTACATGTCAACTTCTCACTTTCCATCCTGCAAAGTCACTATCTAATAAATGTAAAAATAAAAACACTACATTCATGCACTGATCGCCACCTTTAAAATTCAGTGAGCAACCATTAAATTTTATTTTGCCTTCAGCATTAATCTGCAGCGCCTGACGCTTAAAAATATATAGCCAAATCATTTTCCCCAATCACAAGATGCAACATGTATCTTAATCAACCAAATGTCATCAACAGAGATCAAAGAAACTGCAAAAAAAAAATAAAATAACAGTACAGCTTTGCACCCAACCCTGCAGCAGACTGATTATTTTCCTTCCCAACACAAACGTCACTAACCATGTAAGATATGGGTTCTCCAACTTTAGGACACACCCAGGGATCCCTTCTAGCTACCACATTATTATTCCAGCTTCTAGCTTTTATCACAACTTGAATATTTTTAAAAGTGTCAGAAAAAAAAATTGATTTTGTTACCATAAACACTCCCCCTCCATCAATACAAACTTTATTAATATTACAGTGCAACTTTAAGTTATTTTGTGCACCTCTCTGCTACAAGGGTGAGAAGACCCAAAATTAGATAAACAGAAAATACGAATTTCAGTATAAAAGCTCCACCAGAACTCCTGTTTCTAAAACTCCTGCACTCTTCATGTTCCCGGACAACAAGCAGATGTAGAATCACTGATTTATAGGTATCATGTAGGCTTCATTACTCATTGAACTATACAACTTATTAATGACCCTCTGTGTTTAAATGTTACAGCTGTGTGATTTTTAATTAAACGGCGCTGGATGGTGTAATCCCAGTTGGGAGCTGTGATTTGCAGAATAAAATTACCACTTGCTCATTGTTCCGTCACATCATACAACGGCCAGACTGAACAGACCTTCATCAAAGATGTCAACATTTCAACTTCCCGTATCTGGAAGACTTTGCAGTGCGAGAGGAAAGCTTGCAGGCTGACTCAATTTGGGCATAATCAGATAAAAGCGTCTGAATGTCGAGAGGCGCAGCGCTCGCCCCGACGATATCAAGTGGTATCTGAATGGCTTAATGGCGTTAGTGAGGGAGCTGCAGTGATGGAGGTGCAGCGCCTGGAATCAGAACTCATAGTGGAAACTGGGGGAGGTGTGCAGAAAGGCGAGAGTGTTAGGTGGGACAAGTGTTTACACTTTCTGTAGCTGTTATTTCACATGATTCCCAATTGTATTTAGATGCTTCAGCAAAGCTGCTGATTTACATTCATGACAGCTGAGCATTTAAAATTCAAGTGGCAGAAAGAGATTAAGACAAATTCATATGTATGAGGAAGACACCTAGGAGAGTCCATTTAAATATACCAATTACAGTTTTCTTGGAGAGGGAGACGCGAGTGTTCCTGTGCAAAGAAATGGACTCACTAACAGCCTTGACCTGAAGGGGG
The DNA here is from genome assembly GCF_057381845.1 of Rhamphochromis longiceps. Classification (NCBI taxonomy): domain Eukaryota; kingdom Metazoa; phylum Chordata; class Actinopteri; order Cichliformes; family Cichlidae; genus Rhamphochromis; species Rhamphochromis longiceps. The sequence continues at coordinate 42,586,375 of NC_140562.1, read as the reverse complement.
AGCTCCAGCTTCCTGTGAGGACAGAGCGTCTCCAGAGGTTGAGTCAAACTGCAGCTGTTCGCCTGTTGCTTCTCCACCTTTCACCACCGCTGCAAAACACTTCCACTATTTCCATTAAGGCTACGGGAAACAAACTCTTTGTAAAGGCGTGCGCTGTGCCAGCCCTGCTGCCATTCATCATCATGTCACCTCTTTAGAACAGGCAACCTTTTCAAAGCACCGCACGCATTCAGGATGAAGCTAAACACACACAGTTTAGCTGCAAGACTCAGTGAACTATTCTGTGACAAATTTCAGCATACTGTGCAGACAATAAAACAGGCAATGACTGCTGGGCACAGGTAAAACTCAGTCTGTGTGATCCATCATCATTAACACCGAAGCAACACAAAATGGTTTTTATAAAACAAATAAAATAAGAGAAATAAGAAATGTCTTTTACCCATTAAAGAAAAGACTTCTCATCTTTTCAAGCTCCAAATGAAAATCTGAATAAATAAAACAATTAAAGTAAAGGATGTATTAAGCTGGATGAAGGTGACAGCAGCAGCCACTTGTTGTCAGAGGGAGGAAATGAGCAAAGGCAACCTTTGTCCTCTCAACCACTAATCAGCATCTGAACATCAACAGCAGCCTTTTTAGAAGTGAAATACGTCAAAGAAATATGGAGACTGAAGAGGAAACTAAAACAAGTGAGGAGTAGAAAGATAAAAAACAGTTTGAAGGCATCCTCTCAATGCCTTTACCTACAAAAGTCACAGCTGCCAAACCTTTTTCTGATGTTCACGTCTTCTGCCTAAACTGATTCTTATTATTTTTTAAATAAAAAGCTCTGATATTTACTATATAATCATCTAATCTCATTTATTAACAAAGAGCTATCTGCATTTATCGCTTTTACCAGCTGAAATGAGAAATGTTTCTGTAGATCAAGTACACCGTTTCGTCAAGCTCATCCACAATCCCAGCAGATCATCTGATGACTTGGCTCATACGTTTCTACGCATCAGCCACCGGCCAACGTGTGCGACCCCATCTTTTTATATTAAAACTGAATGAACGTTTGAATAAATCAATTTCATAGTCCTGTCTCCAAGATTTCAAGAATGTAGATTATTTAAAAAAAAATAAAAAATAGATGGGGTTAACCCATCTTTTTAAATATGTCAAATACATATTTCATCAGCATTTCATAACTGTGACTCGTTTTCACATAAAGCTTGTAAACAATAATTAGGCCAACTTGATATAACGGCATCTCTGCCTCAGCCAAAACAATGGGTCTTTGAATGTTTCACGTTTAGTTATTTATAAACCTGGCTCCTTGCAAACGTTAAACATTAAACCTAATTAGATTTTAAATTGAATTCAAAATCATTCCAAAGAATAAAGTCATATCTAACCCCACTGGGTTAGACTGAAACTACAGCTGTGTTAATTCATACGTAGCATAAGAGTATTGTTCCAGACACACCAGTTCATTCATTCTCTCCCCCTCTCACTCACTCGCACACCAAGTTTAAACCCTGATGTCTAATGGACCTGCAGGCAACTCAATCCCTGCAAAATTTCAATTACCGATCCGTCAGTATCACAGCAACTTTACACACAAGGTGAAAATACGACAGAGAGTTTATTCTTGTGACTGACAATAAAACGCACTCAGCTTCAGAGTGACTGAAAGCAATTATCTTGTCTCGTGGTCACGAGGAGAGCTGGTAGAAATGAGGAATAGTTGGGACTCTAACTAGACCTCGTCTGTCAAAAATAACGAACGTCTCAGAATCGGAGTCAAAGAGAAAATATTATGTAATCTACGATATGAAGGGCGCAATGGTAACCATGATTAGCAAAGAAATGGGACGCATTTGTTTAGTTTCATAAATATGGTATATATCATCGCCGGGGCGATTGTGGCTCAAGAGTTGGGAGTTCGCCTTGTAATCGGAAGGTTGCCGGTTTGAGCCCCGTCTTGGACAGTCTCGGGCGTTGCGTCCTTGGGCAAGACACTTCACCCGTTGCCTACTGGTGGTGGTCAGAGGGCCCGGTGGCGCCGGTGTCCGGCAGCCTCGCCTCTGTCAGTGCGCCCCAGGGCGGCTGTGGCTACAATGTAGCTGCCATCACCAGTGTGTTAACCCTTTCACATTGTTTGAAATCATTTTGAGCAATGCCGTTGCGATTCTTTGAGGAATGCTGAATGTAAATGTATTTTATTTGACTTACAGTGACTCCTCTGTACTGGACAAATAATGACGGCTTTCAGCTGTTATAAAAACACGACAACCCGCATAAAATAATCACTTTTTCAGATTCATTTTCTTTTACAAAGATTTTAGTTGGTGCAATAAATCAGCACCCGTCTTTGTTTTACAGCAGCGGGTATCCTATGTCCACAAAAGCATAAAGTAGTTAAATACAACCAAGATGACAGAGAGCCTCTGCTCAGCAAGACCTAGAAGAGACAAAACTCATAAAAACTATCTCAAGATGATTTTGTGAAATGAGCTTTTATATTTTCTGCATCATTGTCTTTGGACCTCGGAGGTTTGCCTCATCCAGAGGCTACTGTGTCAGACTACCTAGGAGAGTGGACTTAATGCCGCCTGGGCCTCGTTCTGCCTGCACCTGCAGACATCACACAATGGAAGCTGTGAGCCAGAATGGACCGATGCAAGATGGGCTTTATGGTCAAAAATACCTGCTTACCTGAGTCTTTCTCCCTTATATTATATTTAAAGCTCAAGGAAACTCTTTAAAGAAAAAAGACATTGTGGTGATAAATTATGTCTTTTGCCTCCTTTCTGTAAAGACAGAGGATACACCACTTTTACAGGACAGACTTAAATATTCTATTCGTTTTTGCATCATTTCTTATTTTTCAAAAGAAATGATGCACACTAAAGCTGCAATATATTTCCCTTGTGGGATCGATAAAGTTATCCAAGTAAAAAACTAACACATGGAAAATTACTTCACTTTATTAAAGCATCTTCACAACTCAGGAGAATGAATTCTCTTGTCCTCAGACATGTCTGGGCTTGTCTTTTATTACCAACAGCATGTTATTACACCTTTATATCACCTTTATATCACCCCTAACAAACTTGAAAAGGCTGGCACTGTACCAGATGTGGTAGATCACAGTGCCGTGTAACAGTCAACGATGTGACGTCAATGATGACGGCGTGTGACGCAGCCTAGAGGAGTCATAAAGCTTTGCCCATTCTGACAAGGTGTTTTTGAAAGACTTGAAACAAATAACAATTTTAACCATTAAATGGGGTTTGGAGGCCTTTACCAGGAGTTCTGGTAAAACTGAAGTGAGAGCTGTGACTACTTTCATGGCAAAAACCCATACTTGGCTCTACCAGGGCTTTGTCTTGTCCTCACTTCTGATTTAAAAGAAGGTAACCTTGAGGCAAAGCTTAGAGTTGGCATGTGTGAGACCTCAAGATTTCATCTCTGGTTTCAGCAGATAATGTGTTGTAGTTGGATCAAGGTCATGTTACTCTTTTAGAAAATGAGTCTTTCCCTTTGAGTTGAGTAGCTTCAAGTAAGACTGACAATGCATCAGTATCACTGTAGATGTACCAGACAGCCATGGTAAGGAGTGGTTGGTTGGTTGGTTGGTTGGTTGGTTGGTTGGTTGGTTGGTTGGTTGGTTGGTTGGTCCATTTTCAAATACTCATGTCACTGATAGAGGCATTCAACATGAGAGTTTCCCAAGGTGGTTCAACGTTAGAAAGAATGACGAGCTCTTTTGAGATGCATGAAAGAGATAAACTCAGGTGCTTTATGAGTGTTCAAATTGGATAATTACCTTGAGAAATGTTCCTTAAATGTTTTATTACAGAGACCAAACACGAGAAATACGTCTGAGCTATTGCATAACTCAAATGGCACTGTGGATGTGAGGCGTCAAATACTGCTGTTATGTAATATACTGTTGGTGACAGACATCCACACGGAGTCCTGTGGTGTTCTTGATTTGACATGATGGCCACATCCAAGCTGGATGCTGAGTGATAACAGTCTTTTGACACTACTGGGTCCTTTAAATCAGCGGTCCCCAACCCCCGGGCCACGGACCGGTACGGGTCTGTGAGTTGTTTGGTGTGGGGCCGGGAGAATTAAGGCTCGTTTTCTGGTTTTCAGGGTTTTTATCGTTAACTCAGTTTCCCTGGGTCTTTTCCCGTGTGTTATTAATAATACTTCTTTTTTTTTTTGGTACCGGTACTGTTTTTATTTTGTTGTATTTATCTGCGACACCTTAAAGGCCGGTCCGTGAAAATATTGTCGGACATAACAGGCGTAAAAAAGGTTGGGGCTTTAAATGTTTGAGAGGGAGAGATTAATCGTATAACCTGATAATAAACACCTAGAGAGACCTAGAGAGCATCTTGGACAAAGAGACACTATTTAATAACCTGGGATGATTACAAGCTCTCAATCTAAAAGCTGCAGAAGCAGTAACAAATAGTTGGCACGAAAACATGAAAATGTTGATGTTTTGCAAGATTAACCATTCAAAGATATGATAGTGAAAATATAGAGCTGGAATTGGGGAAGACAAAATGAATATTCTTCTTCAGGGATTAATAAAGTCCACTAATTCGAGTTTAGCTGAGAAAAGTACAGCATAGTTTGACAAATCGCACACAGCTGAGCAGGCCGCTGTGGCGATAGTCATTTCCCCAGTGACAGCAGTCCTGCTGGGGCCAATGTGTCCGGGCTGAGTCAGTTCACAGCAGGTCGGATGGAGCAGAGGGAGAGATGACACGTCATCTTCTCATCCTGCCAGCACACACCTCCTGTCAAGACTAAATTACCTACACGCCTCAAATGCATTTCTATGGCCGAAACATGAAACAGACTTCTATGAAAAATCATCATATGGATACTTTTAAAAAGTGAAATAATCCACAGAAAGTTCTGTAGAAGGGAACAAACTAACTACTTTATAGACGACGTGTTCCTAATAGAAAATAAGTGATATTACAGCAACACCCATCACTTGATATCGTTGGATGATGGAAGAGAGCAGCCGGAGTCAGAACACTGCTGCTGCAGCTGACTAAGCGACATGGGTTATATAACTGGCAGAAGGTCCAACTGCACCAAGTGCTGGTGTTGAAGAGGGTGATATAATAACAAAATACATTTCACAGACAAAACAGCTGAAATGTAAGTTACATGCAATCAAACCTAGTTTGGTTTTTGCTCGTTTGTCCTCATGTCACTCCTTTTTTCTTCCCCTCCCCCCAACCTGACCTGCAGGTCTCTTCCTGTTCAAAGGAAGCTCTTCCTTCCCACAGTCACCAAGTGATATTCAGTAGGCACTGTGTGACTGTTGGGGTTCTCTCTCTAGTATTGTAAGGTCTTTGAGGCCACTGGTGGTGTGAATTGGTGTTATATGAATAAAATGTTATGAACTGAATTCTACATTAAATTCCACTGAGGAACTCTTTGTCATGCTTTGCTTCCTATTTCTCTGTGGGATTTCTTAATAATGTCCTTATTTGTATGCATGACAGAAGGATTAATTAAGCTAGTCAGACACAGCAAACAAAAAAATATTCAGCTTTCATGTTGGAGTCATTACAGATACTATAATTGCAAAACTAAAAACAATGGATAAGCAGATGTGCTTAAATTAAGCAAACATGCCTGAATCCTTATTAGGCTCAGGGAGCTTTAATAGGCTCCATTAGATTAGAACCATCCATGTTTGTGTGTCTTTGTGCACATGTACATGTGTTGTGCAGACCTGTGACAGTGAAGAGGCAGAGAGACCTCAAAGCACCAGTCCAATTAAAAGTTCAGTTCTGAGCAGAGCTCAGAAGTCTGTTTTTGGAGCAACATTTGTAATTAAGTAATTTTACCTTAAGGACAGAAGAAGGCACTCAGAGCTATAACGCAAAAAAGCTGCAAGCAAGTCCTGTGTTTTTCTTTTCTTTTCTTCAAATGAGAGCTTCTGAGTGTGTATGAGATCTCCCTTTGAAAGAGTACAAAAGGTTTGTGTTGAAACGCAGCATAGCGACAGGTAAAAGCAGGTGAATCCCATCCAAAAACATCTATAACAATATTGCTGTAGTGTCATTTTTTTGTGATGACCCCCGCTGGTTTGATGGATTTTCTTCTCAAAGGAACGCCTGTGTTTGCCTTGCTCTGGGAGTTTTTCATCTTTCTTCTAATGTCACTTTCTAACTGGAGGCTACAAAGGTCCAAAAAAAAAAAAAAAAAAAAAAAAAAAAAAAAAAAAAGTCTATTTACTTCCTAGTCGGCTGCTTTTTAAAGTTTGTTATAAAGCCGATTTGCAGTGTATCTGTGCAGTTCTGTGAATTGGTTCTGGTTCTTATTTAATGTCAATTAAATTATCTAGGATTTAATAGTCCAAAGTAGAGCTGGGCGATAGAACGATAACGATATGTATCGCGATATAACTTTTACTCGATAGAGAAATTAAGCTATCGCGATAGACCTCGCCGCTCTTGTCCTCTTTTAAAAAAAAAAAAAAAAAAAAAAAAAGGTCAGCCAATCCAAATTAAGTAGTGCAGAGCCGAACCAATCACAGCCGCAGCGTCACGTCGCGTGACTTGTTACGTACAGCACAAGTGCCAAGCCGCACATGTGTATTTGTTTGGGAAGCAGCCAGCGGGTAATGGAGGAAATGAGTGTGCCGACTAGAAAAATCAACCGAGCGTGACCGAAGAGAAAACAGATGATGGTTCCAACACCGGAGAGATTGTCGAACGGAAGAGCCATAGAAGTTCCGTAGTGTGAAGGTATTTCGGCTATTTCAAGTCTGACAAAAAACAGAGTAGCGTGCACTGTAAATTGTGCCGAAAGCAAGTCCGGAAATACAATAAACTGGTGCATGCGTCACACTGTGCGCCACGTTATTGTTTCGGTGAAATGAATTTCTACAATACTGTTAATTCTACTCTCTGCAGTGTTTAAATGCTTACATATACACACAGTTACTGTCCGTCCACACATACGACTCGGTTCTGCTTCTATGCCCCAGCTTTGTTTACTTTTTCCCACCGAGGCTTCAAGACTTCTGATTGGCCAACATTTCTGCACGGTTAGGAATCTAGCGCCACCTGCTGCTTTGGCATGTTCATAGCAGCGTTTTCCTTCATTTCTGCCTTTATGTGTGGACGGGATTATTTTTTAAAACGGAAACGGAAAATCTCCGTTTTCAAAAATACCCATGTACGTGTGGACGTAGCCTCAGTCTCTGACTGGAAGCGCTAATTCGTCATTCGGCTTTTGTCAGACTAAAGTAACTGTTAAAACTGTTTGAAAAGCTAAGCTATACAACAAGGAGAGATTGAGAATTTCCTTTTAGTTCTCAGTTTATTTGATATTGACAAAAGTTAGTCAGTTTTGTCTGATCTTCTGTAAAACAAACTAAGATTTATTTTTAGAATTAATATTTTGTTTCTAAGTGGAATTGACAATTTAGTCTGTTTCGTTTGTTCTATTTTGAAACTTAAACGCTTTAGCGGCTGCCTTTTGTGTAGTTTGCAATATTTGCCTTTATTTATCTGAAAAAGTCTCATGTTCCTTAAGTACATCTACCCTGTTGAACTTATTATGGGAAATAAATATTTAAATAAAAACAAGCTGCTGATTATTTCACATTTTACTTGTGAGCAACGGCACATTTAAATCTTACAAATATAGTTATTTGGCTTATATCGTGATAGATATCGTTATCGCCTGAAATGAAAAAAACATATCGTGATATATATCTGTGTGAATGTGTGCGTGAATGGGTGGATGACTGGATATGTAAAGCGCTTTGGGGTCCTTAGGGACTAGAAAAGCGCTATATAAATACAGGCCACAGGCCATATCGTTATCGCCTGAAATGAAAAAAAACATATCGTGATATGAAAAAATCTCATATCGCCCAGCTCTAGTCCAAAGCATATGCTTTTGGTGCTGGTATTCTGATCCACCCTCTGCACCAAAATCCCCAAAAAAGAGAGAGACACCAGTCAAGTTTCAGAGACCTAAGTCAGCTTTATAAGGTCAGAGAGGTAGTGGTGGCGCATCCTTCTCACAACTGCCATAACCCAGTGGCTCAGGGCAAAAAGTCATCTTGTGCATAAATGAGACACACCAGCAGCTTTGACAGAATGGGACTAATTGACTCCCTGGGAGCAGCAAGGGGCTGTTTAAACTATGCTTAAATTTGGTTTCATACACTACAGTTTCTCTAAACAAAAGTCAGTCAGAAACACGATGAAAGCGTAATGATCAAAACAAAATGACTTGTAAACTGTGTTAGTGTGTCAAGTCACTCTTACACAGGTCCACATTCATCCAAGGTTTCATTTTGTTACACCGATGTTTTCTGTCCTTCAGGAAAGAAGGTAATCTTGTGATTTAGATGACACATAACTAATACAGTTGGTGCAACGCGTCACACAGCAGATACTCTATCTGCTTTGAAGTATTGAGGGATACAGCGAAAGCATCAGTAGTCAAAGTAACCTGTGGTCTGACAGATGGATTTGAGCAGCTATTCTTATCCCCGAGCAGCCGCCTGACTATTACAGTGCTCTCCTCTGCTCTAATCAACTGCTGCCCTCATTTCCAGCCACCTGCAGGGAAAGTGGAACCGGTTGGTGATTGAGGAGGGACTGGAGATTGAAGCGGGCAACAGTGCCACAAACCATTAGCCAGGAGACAGAGCTTAGGGAACACCACTGACTTTGACTCTGTTGTGTCGTAACTATGTTACACACACAGAGACAGACACACAAAAAGTCAAACTTCAGTTTTATTCAAGCCTTTACATCATCTTCACCTGGAGTCCTGATTTCAAAGGCAGCCTGTAACCGATGTCTGTTACATCTTTCTCACAGAAATGAATTACCTACAGAGATTGGGTGCCAAGTCATTAGAAAGTCTACTGAGTAGAGAAAATGTCACAAAGCCAAATGCTATAATAATAAGTGTTAGTCATTTGCGATGCTGGGAAATAATTTGTCTTATGATGCTGGCTGCTTGGTCACAGACACCACTAACCAGAAATTACAACAGCGCGTTGAGTCAAGAGTTATTAGTATTGATCAGGAAGCTAAACAAAGCCTCAAAGACATATTACTGTCATTTGTGCTGTGGTACAGGAAGAATTCGGCTTAATGCCTCTTTAGTGAGCAAGGTAAAAAAAACAAAAAAACAAAGAAAACAAATAATCTGCCGACAGCAGACCACTTCCAATTAAAGTCCTATAAATACACACATATCTATCCTCTAACCAGGACTTCTTGATTTACAAAGGAAAATCAAATATCTGCTCAAATATATTCCAAGAAAATCATCACAAAACTTTATTCGTTTGTCAAAGAATGTTTAAGTGTTCTGGAAAGTACTGAAAATGAAACAAAGCTGTAAGCAAACAAACAAACAAACAAACAAACAAAAACTCGCCCCGTCTCCAGTGTGATACATTCAGTCTCTAAACTACCACACTGAAAATAAAATCTCGAGTTAGAAAGGCCAGACCTCTAAAGTCCTCCTTAACTCTCCTTGAGTAGCGTGGCACAGCCACATATCTGACACAACATCCAAGCAGTCCTTGTTGATGCTGCATTATAGGTTATTTCACAATAGGTGACCTCCAACCTTTTCTTCTTTTTTTGAGTTTAAGAGAGACACGAGAGGTCAAATAAACATTTTTTTTTATTAGTCATCTGTGATCCCTCCTACTTTCTCGAGTTATGAGAACCACTCGGTTGAGAAGCAAACAGGATTTAGATGGACAAGCGTCGCTACACTTTCTAGCTCTGAAATGTCACAGTTTTCTGTTTTGTTGTGGATTTTCTGTTTTAATCCGTCTGTGGACCAACAATGTATTTTCTGAAATGTCATAGTGCCTTCTGAAATGTAGTAACTTTTTTGCTTTGGTATTTTGTTATTGTGTCTTTAACTTTAAGGTCACTATATTTTTGTCCTAATTTGGTCCCGTTCACAACTACATATGCAGTTTACTGGAAAACAAAATGTTTCAACTCAGTTCTTTCCCTGCTTCTTTTTCTCGTTGGCCTAACAAATAATAGAAATGCAGACAAGATAAGAAACTACGTTGCCTGGGTAATGTAATCTACATAAAACTGGACAGTTTGCTTAATTTGTTTATCGTGCAACAAACATTTGGTAGTTCTAGTTTTTCAAATATGAGAATCTAACTTTTTCTAGTTCTGATACAGTATTTAAACCCTGGGTTCAGGCATCTCATACCAGTGTTAGTATTATGTACATTATTATACACAGACCAACATCAGCTTTGAATTGAGCTTTTCTCCGTACACTGTATAATGCATTAAATACATACAGCAATATAAATTTACTGAATTAGTATTTACAGAAAAATCACTAGGGGGATAAAAAAATAAATAAATACATATTAGTATAAGTTATTCTCCTAACTTATCTGTGTTGATATCAGTATCACAAAATATAACAAGTGAAAATATGGGTTTTGGGGTTCATTTTAAAATGTGGGACAGTGGGGCAATGAGGTGGATGACACAAAAACACAGAAATACGATCCAATTTCATAGATGGTAGTTCAGCACACAGCACCACAAATTCATGTCCTACATGTACACACAAACACGTATGTTATAGGAACACACAGAGGCGGCTGGAACGCTTCAAGTCTGCTGGAGTTGGGTAGAGTTTCTGATACTGAGCCGTGCATAGATACATACACGCATGTGAACATGCAGCCATGAGACCAAGAGCCTCCCCCTCCCCATTCCTGTATCGACCAAATTAGTGTCTATTAATAACTCAGCAGGAGCACTGAGGAGTTTCACAGGACATATTTATATCTTGATCAATACCCAGGCCACAGCTGGGCCTAACATATTGTCCCCATTTGTGTGCATTATTTCACAGGCCCTTTTTTATGGTCATTATGCTTGTGTGTTTGTGCCTGCATGTGTGGTCCCCCAGTCTCCTCATTAGCGTCCTCACTCAAAATGTCAATGGCTCAGTATGCAGCATGACCCGAGGAAAACGCCACGCCAATAAATTGTTTTCCTGGTGTAATAATCTTCATGCATTCAAGTTCAGTTACAGCACTATTCTACAGCATTACACAGTAAGCAGTTCCATGTATTCTCTGCCACAATAATGAAAATAAGCCACACTAAGTTCTACTGAGAACTTACTAAATGGACTAAAATAAATAATAAATGTATGTTATCTTTGTTTTTACTACACGCGTGTTAAAAAGGCTGCAGTTAGCTGCATCGGGTGAGCAGCTGCAGAGCAGAGCTTAAACACTGCGCTGTCACTGACATTTATACAGAAAGGAGCTTTCATGAAATAACAGCTGCACTGTAAAAAATGACTCGTAATAACTTCTCTTATTGTGAAAAATGGAAAGATCAAATTACATTTCATAATAATGAGTTTGAAGATATTCACAGTTTCAAGGTGACTACATGTAGTATAGCACAGTAGTGCCAGTATAATCCGAATTTATTGACAATATTCACATCACAGGTGTCATCAACTTACAAATTTTAATGGAGCTCTGTAATATTTATTGCAGTTATAAGTTTGTATTAGGTTAAATGATGTGAAGCATTTCTGATTTGCTGTTCCACTAATCTAAGCAACAGACAAGCAAGCAGCTTGTCTGGCTCTCATTACAGAGAGCCGCGTATGTTTAGACTAGGTTGTTGCAGATATACAAACCTATATCCCATTGTATAAATAAAAAGATGCTGCAGTATAGAAATGCAAAACTAATGCTAACATATATAAAAACAGCTAGAATCGAGCAGGTTACCTTCCATCTGAAGGTTATGGTTGCAAAACCCGTCTGAAAACCCACTTTTACTCACTGGCTTTTAAATCAGAATGAGTTACTACTAATTTTATGTCTTTTTTCTTACTTAGATCATTTTATGCTTCTTTTTCTTAATTTTCATCATGTCTTCCTGTGTTTTTATATCTTTTGATTATCTTAAATGTACAGCATCTTGGTCAACAGTTGTTGTTTTAAATGTGCTATATAAATAAATTTGACTTTGCAAAAAGAATACAGGTTGTGTGGAAGCTTTGGGTCTTGACCTGTGTAATCACATTTTCACCGCACTTCAGCTTCTTGGTCTTGCTCATAAGTCTCATTTTGTAAATATTAGTCACACCATGTTTCAAAACGGGGGATTATCTGTGGTGTGAAGCTGGGTAACAAATTGTCAATCACAACTCATTAGCCAGTGAACCTGCAGTTTAACAGTCAGAACCTCCCCTTCTCTTCACATCCAGAGTAACCACCGTTTGTGTTTTTCAGCCACAAAATCTTTGCACAGAGGAGATCGCACAGGTTTAAATTATTATTTATTAATATATTATTCAGCAGGACAATATGCAGAGTAGACAGTCAAAGTAGAGACTAAGCAAGCCGCCTCTGCAGCCTTTGGATATATGGCTCAACCAGGTGATCTATACCAATTCCCCCCAACATCACCTTCCACTGTAGGCATGCATCATTTTATAATTATATTTTCCACTTTACTCAAGAACCTTTAACACATTTCTACTTCCTAGATATGGATGGCACTAAATTGCCCCTCCCCTCCTCTTCAGTTTCATTCCTTTCTCAAAACTGCCAATCAGAACATACTTGCTTTCTTTTAAACACCTCCTCCTTCTGCACGTGCTCAGTGAGTCAGACATCAGGCAGGTTCAGCAAAAGCAAGGCCACAGTAACAACTTACTCCACTGAGTAATGTAAATAACACTTCTAATTGTGGTGCCCTTTCATATGCTTGATGAGTAATGCGTGAGCCCGTGTGTGCACATGTGAAAGAGAGTAAGCATGTGGACTTCAGGTGATCCCTCGTTGATGTGATTAATGACGGTGTGTGTGTTTATGTTCCAGCTCTCGGGGTATGGAGCATCCAGGAAAATGACCTTGTTCCCCTGTGTGTGCATCAAGACTAAGAACACCTCCACACATTTCTGTTTCCTCAAGAAGGCAAAGGCCAGCAGAGTATACTTTCCGCCCTCCAGGTTTATTCACAGAAAATTTAGGAAAGCATTTGCCACTAAAATTAACTCCAACTTAATCAAATCTAATAACCTTTTTGACATTCAGGCAATGAGTGAGTGAATCTCTCTTCTTTGAAAGGAGCAATGGTTGCACAAGAGGCTCCATTCATATTTTATCAAATGTAATGACAATGAGCAAGAAAGTCCAGATAGCTTTATTGGATTAATGTTATGCCAGGGAAAGAGAAGGCAGCCTAAAAGCATTAAGAGGAAATTCCTGACATCGCTCCTGGACAACTTGCTTGGTTTCCCATATTTACAGGGCTGTTAAGTTTCACTTCGAAGAAATGTGGCTGTAAAAATCGTATTTTACATCTTCCAGCTACTGGAAGGCTGAATTACCAGTGGATAAGAGGATCAATCGCTTTACACTAAAGGCAGTGGACAAAGCATTAAAGACTGGAACTAATGCACGAGTAAAGTACATTTCTTTGATACTTTACCATCACCGCATTTCTGAATTCCTCCCATGATTCACCACAACAACAGGAAAACCATCTCCTTCACCCCAAAGACAAATCCAACTTCTGGTCTGTGACTGGTCCTGAGTCGTTTAATGTAAACTGAACGTATCAGCCAGCAAATGAGGAAAAAGCTGAGAATTAACATGTTAATGCAAAGTGAAAAATGTCAGTGGGTGGTTTTAAAGAGCTTTGATAACGCAATTACTTCACAAATTTGCCATTAACTGCTTTAATCCTGCTACATTTAAGCTACTATAATGGGTTTTATTGTACAAGCATTAAAAGAAAAAAAAATCCCGGGACAAAAAAAAAAACGATTTGCTTTAAAGGAATAGCTATAATAAGACGACCTGCTCGAGGGGGCAAAGGAAATATGCATGACTCTTTTGCTTAAAGTTCAACTTTAGTGGACAAAATGTCTTTAGGAGAACACGAACACGAACACACACACACACACACACCCTGGCAAGACGTCTGCCGAATAATCTTCTTAGAGAATAAAATATTAAAATATGTTATGCAAGTCTCATTTCAACTGATCTCAGTTGTGCTCGTTTGTCTACAATCTGAGGCTGACTTTGGTTTTTCTGCAACAAAGACAACTGTGCCCGTTTATGCACCAGTAGTACGAATGAGACAAAAGCAGAAAGAAAAAGAAAAATGATAGGATGAGGGTGGCATGGAAAAGAAAATTGAGCAAAATAAGCACAACCTGCAGGGTAAAGAGGGAAATGAAGCAGTGGAGGGAGTGACTGGAAGTGAATAATCATCGTTTTCTAGTTCCAACATCCTAAAGGAGAAAGCTGATAGCCTGCGAGGAAGAGGTGATGCATTTAACCAGTAGGAGAGGAAAGTAGGAGTGAGATGAGAAGAGACGAGGCAGGACCTTATTAGATAACAAAAAGCTCACCACAAAGCAATGTCCGGTTATTGCTTTACAAGTGAAATATCAATAAGTCACTCATTAATTCCATCAAAGAAAATAACAGAATAGAGGCTGTTGGGAAAATAACAAGTGCCCCGTAAAATCTTGTCCTCAGCACTGTGTTCAAGTTACATCATTACCACAACTTAAAAATTGTTATAATACCACAATAACAATATATGGGAGATTCGCTGGCTGTTAATAAGGCTAAAGTTGTATAATGTTATTCATATAAACAGGATAATGACAAATTAACTAAGCTTAGCTGTCAGGTACATAAAATCTTATGTTGCCACTTAACAGGTCTAATTTTTATATCCATAGACTATATATGGAAACAGAAATAAAATTAAATGAAACTGCCACCATAACGTCATAATAATGTTGCGACTAGGCTCCAAACATGTTAATTTCATTGCTTTTTATAGCCTATTTTGGCATGAGCATCTGCAGGGATTGTCTCAGTCTTGGAAGCCAGCCTCAGGTGGCAACCTGTCATTTCAACCTTAAGCTAAAAATATGTTTTCCTAAAGAAACCCAGAAACACATTAAACTATGCAGAGGTGACATGTATTATACAGCGTAACAATCAGATATAGAAAGGGATCAGTTATCTTCATGCACATTTGCCTGTGTGCATCAGCCTAATGTGCCGTGACAGCCTCCTGTTTTGTATTCTTGCTCATCACAAAAAGTCTGAACTAGAGAGACAGTTAATATTAACATCAATGTAAACTAACACTGGCAGAGAAAATATTGCTTGGTTTACTGTAATCCATCCCAATAAGTATGCCAGGGAAAACTCTAGTGTGACCCCCGCTACATCAACTCTAAATCGGAAGTATTGGTGTCCAGAATACAAAATTACAAGTAATGTGGTTTTTCTCCACACAGAATAATAATCATTGCTAAAAATATTTTATTGTGTTTAACCAAAGGAAGAGACTTGTCTCCCTTTCCCCTTTGCAGAAAGGTCTGAGCAGAGAATGAGAGAAGTATCACTATTATCTCTACAGACAGCTACATGTGTACCTGACCCTGACCTCTCACCTCCCTGTGAAAGGAAGGAAAAGTTGAAATAGAATTTTTCTCTGTGGATCAATACAGTTTCACATGACAGCAAGGATCCTTGCGGTGACAGAAGACGGCTGTCTGATTCCTTTCTAACATTTTTCCACTGCAACAAGACTGCTGGCTTTGATCTTTGCTCTCATCACTCAGGAATCTGAATGAAAACTTAAATGTCTGAGTTTACTCAGAGCAGTTTACGGTGTATAAATTAGATGAATAAGCTAATCAGCAGTAAGGACTGAAGGCGACTGCGCTGGTCCTCTGACAATAATCCTGACCTAGCAACATCCCGTAAGAGAACAACACTCTGAGAAGGAATGAGACGAGATAAAAGGAGAGAAGGAAAAGGGATTACTTTGAGGCTTACCGAGTAGGTGAGAGAGGTGTTGAAGATTTTCCTGAAGTCTGAGTTTTCCACGGAAGATAGAGGATTACTTTTGATATTTTAAATGAAGTGACAAGGTCGTACCACCAGTGACAGAAAATAGGGAGAGAAAAACGACACCTGGTGTCAAACTTGAGCCTAATTAGGATATTTGCCCTGTCGCTAAATGCTCCAGATCAATCTCCCAACATGTGGCCGGTGTGGTCCTAATGGTGGGACTGCTTAATATAGAGATAAGCTTCTTGTGTTGACAGCTACAGCCGCTATCTGTCTCCATTAAGCTGGCTTGGCTGGTAGATTGGCTGTGATGAATGAGTTCCTCTGGACTCTCTTCCTGCCCCCCCTCCCCTCCCTGCGTACCTGCAACTTTTTTCCTATTGTCTCTCACTTTTGTGCACCCACTCCCATAAATCTGTGCCACTTCAAATGTGTTTGGTTTTGATAAATTCATTTAACCTGGACAAATACTGGGCATATTCTACCTTTCTTTACTTAAAAGAAATTCTGCCAGACACATTTTATATGTTTAAATTCCACACGGTTCAAAGGCCAATCTCCCTTCATCTGATTTTTCATCTGAAGCCTTGTCCAATTTCCTGAGTGCAACTAACACCCTGAAACCAAAAACGTAGGCACACTGGAAGAGAGTTACACCACCTGGTAGCATGACAGCGCAGGACAACACTGAAGCAGAAATGAAACCACAACATACCGCTGACAGACAGGAGTCAACGAAGCGCCCTGCAGACGTCGAGCACATTTGACGGACAAGGCCTGGACTGACTGAATTTATTTGAGTCAGTTTCTAATCTGCACGTTTAGTCGCTGGAGCAAGCTAAAGATGGTCAGTTCGAATCGCTTTGGTCATTACTGCTGTAGGAAGCAGTTTGATTACATAATTAACAACTGAAAGTGAAAAATTGCTTAATGTTAATGGAAAAGTCTCTGATAATTAGAGCAATAACAGGAAAGTCTGATATAAATTAAGGTCTTATTTCTATTGGAAAAGCTGCTCTCTTCTAAACAGAGCTGTGTTTTACTTTGGTCAGATTTGCTTTTCTGTTTTTTTCCTGCCTGCAGCCGTAATTCTGTTTAGTGATGCTGCTGCCACTGGCCAGCTATCTGCGTAGGTCCGGTCAGGGTCAGGAGACACTATGAAATATCCGAAGTGGTGCACAAACACATACACCAGTCTGTCACCACACTTATTTGTTCATCACACAGTGGAGCGACTCGTGCCCTGGAAACATTTCAGCTCCTCCTCGTTTGATTTACCAACTCATACTAAGTGCATGACATGCATTTATATTATAGCTCCTGGATGAATATCATTCACATCACAGTTATGATGGATTGCAGTCATTGTATGTGTGGATGTGCGCTTTTGATATCACGTATATACATACATGTCCCATCAATTATGTTACTCAAGCCCATTTCTCAGAAAAAGGCCTATTAAAATGAATAAAACTGATCTGAACTATATTTATTTAAACTGGATTTACAAAAAAGAAAAAATACAAAGCGTGCAGTGAGGTTCTGTTTTGATGCCTACTGTAAATTCTGTATAGACAATCATACTGTACAATACAATAATTATAGTTTTAAAACTGTTTATTAACCCTCGCAATTGTATATCTACAATCTGTATAGTTTTCATATTTTTAACCATATGTATAACCTGTTCATAGCCTGTACATAGCTTGTACACTCACTACAGCTACAGCTTGTACATACTTATAGCATATTCATAACATACCTTCATACCACGTACATTGTAACATACCTATAATAGATCCATATTCTGTAATATATCTATATTATTGCTAAAGCACTTTCTGGATGATGCTAACTGCATTTTGTTGCCTTGTACTTGTGACAATAAAGTTGAATTCTATTCTATTCAGTTCTACATGTTGACTGTCAGCATCTTATTCTTTTTGTTGCAGTTTCTAATCCATCTATTAAAACACCACAACCTCATACAATGACGATTCTTTGGAGTTGTTATTTGCAAACATCTGCACAGACAGTGTTATGAAAGAAGGAAGGCTCAGGGTTTAAGTAGTCATCATCATGGGCTCATCCGATTAGAATGAGAATAAGCAGTCATCAATCATTCACAGGGTTCTCCTTTTATTCTCAAAATCAATAAAGGAAAGACACACATGGACTGCCAATGCACTGCTGCCGCCCCGTGTGGGAGTGAAGAAAAAAGTGAGCCAAAAGTGAATGCAGTCCTTATAGAACGTGTGACAGGTGAGTGCAATTAAGGACAAGCACCACACCCAATCAAAGGTGAGAGAACTAAACAAGGTGCATCTGGTGAAGTGAGTGGGTTTGCTGGGATGTGCTAAAAGGTGGGTCTTTACAACAGACAGTATGCGAACATTTAGCTCGCCGAGAACCCAGATTGATGTTAAAGCTGAGCGAATGCTGAGCCCAGCCCAGCAGCCAGAGCCTGAACTTCACCAGGTAACAAAGTGATGAGCAGTCAGGCTGCAGCCTCGTTTCTACCTGCTCATGCTTCTATAGTAGAATCACCGTGGCGATTGCTTTTAAGTGTCTTTGTGCCGTTTTTCATCTTTGCTTAGTTTTCACACCTAAATACTAAAGGAAAGATCGCATGTGTCCTCATTAGGATAACGAGTTTCACGTCATTTTACAGAGAAACGTAAAAGTGATGTAATGAGTTGTGTAACTAATATCAAGTAGCATACCGCATAGATACACAAATGTTATGTTATTTTGTTTTAGCGATAACCCTGATCACAACAAAGAGGGGAAATACCTTCAACATGCAAACACATTTGACCACAGACAGTGCAATTTGCATGAATGTAATGTCTTTGACATGCTGTTTAATGATGGTGGTGATTCACAAAGCGGAGCTAAGGACACCTAGTGTATCGAATTGATAAGTGGTATCAATAATGAAATCTTGAAGTGCCTCGGAGTGTCACTGCTGCCAGTCATACTATGCAAATATACTTGGTTGCCTGCAAGTAAATGTTTGGTGGAATTAGGGCGATAATTTACAAAAATGAAATGATTCAATAACAACTGACACTAAAGACGTTTTAGCAATTGTTTACTGAGGACATATTATCAAGTGAACACTGGCGTCATGTTCTCATAGACTTCAATACGATCCATCGTTTTACAACCAGAGGAGTCGCCCTCTGCTGACAGCTGGAAAGAACGCAGTTTTAAAGGCACTAGGAACAACTCTCTTTTATATGGAGTTTATGATAATAAAAAAAATGGGGATGAGCATCTTCAGAATGGCTTTGATGCAGTGCTTTCACTGTGATGTTAATCTGATAAATGTCTGAGTGTTGAATTATTTAGAGCTTCAGAAAGTTCAGACAGATTTTTGATCTTTCTCTTATTTTCTTTGGGAGAGATTTCTTTGAGGTTTCTGCACGTGGCTCTGCAGGGAAACACCTTCAAGATCACACACATCGAGGTCCCTGCTATTACAGGGAAGGTGTGCATGCATTTAAAATTAAAGCCAACCTCATTCATCACTATCTCTATCTCTGTGATAATGATAACGCATTACGGCCCTGTAATTGGGTTTCGTGGTCCATCTCATTAGAATTTGTGCATAATAAAGAAACAGGGGACACCCTTTTTACCTTCTTCTTCTTTTACACACATACTTTGAACCTCTGAGGCACTTAAGGTTTATAATTTTCTCCTTTACAAGTACTTTTAATTAAATTTCAAAAAGAAAGGGAGAAATATGACACTGTAGAAGAAAACGAAGGGGAGGTGATATAATGAGACAAAGGCTGAAGTGGGAATAGGTAAGGAAAGAAATGACAGGAGCAGGGAGCTAAGAACTTTTGTGTTGATAGAGCCTAAAATAGCCTAAAATGGAAGGAGGGAAAGAGAAAGTGGTGTAGTGGAGGGCAGAAGAGATGTATAATGATCAACTGTCCACAGTCTGTGGCACACTACAAGCCCCTTTAATCCAGGAAAGGCTCTTCCTCCTTTTTAATGATGCCAGGGGACAGGGAAGAATAAAGAAACCCTGTCCAACTCCGCATGGCTGAGCTTTATGGTTTATGGAGGATTTTCCTGACTCTCATGTAGGGCTGAACGATATATCGCATTTGCGATAATATCGCGACATGATCAAGTGCAATTTTCTAACCGCAAAGGCTGCGATTATACTGCGATTATAAGGCTGTCCAAATTACTACCATATCCCAGAATTCATAGCGCGGCCCAGCCAAACTCCAGTTTCCAGCAATGGCGGCCGCTACTAAGTTTTAAAATTACTCATACTAATCTTTCTGGGTCACAAAATAAACTTTTAACATATTTTCAGGCGAGAAAGTAGTTGTGTAAACATCAAATATCTGCTCGGTTTATCAAGATATCCCATATTTGCAAAAGTGCTTCGACGTTTTCAGAGGCGTCTGCTACCCACCAGCTCGACAGCTAGCCGGGAGCTCGAGGGTTACTGATGCGGCCGAGAACGGCACAACTCCCGGCACATCATTTTCAGATCACCGCGGAGTTTCGCTGCTCGGGTTAAACATAATATATAAGTCACTTAGACAACCTAAAAATGTTATTGTTGGGCTTTTTTCAGTGTTTTGTTTGTTCGTGAGTAAATCGGTTTGGCTGAGATTAAAGTTATTAGATTAGATAAAATAAAACTTTATTAATCCCCCGGGTGGGTTCCTCCTTGGTTTTCACACAGCTGACTAAACGTCAAACAGAAAACTTATTAAACAGAAGTATGAGACAGTCGAGAATTTACACCAGTGTCTGGTTATATTTTAGATAGCAAGAAGCAGACGGCCGAGTTTATTAAACTCCACCGAGACAGCGGTGACGCTAATCAGAACAATCAGAAGGCTAGACCGTCCAATTTCACGCCTTTAAACTTTAAAGGCGTGTTTGTGTGTGTGTTTATACAATTGCTATTATGTTTGCACTTTATGTGTAATGTTACTGACTGCAGAGATCAGTAAGATGTGTGTATTTTTTATTTATTAGTTTTATTTATTTAATATTATTTTTTAATTGAATGACTGTCTAGTAGTTCACAGATGTCGAAAAACTGAGTGTGGTAAAGCCACTGATTTTGTTTATGTATATTTCTGCAATCTGCACATTGTACTGACTTTCATTTTAATGTTTACTCCAGGGTTCCTTGTCAGCACTTTATGCTCAGATGTTTGTAAGCTAAAAATAAACTATTGTGTATGTTCAAATATACTGTTGTGATTGAAGAAGTTAAATAAAAATGTCAGTCATCAATTCATGCATCACCTCATGTCATCATAACAGAGGTCTGTCTTCCAGGAAAGAACAGTTTAAAATTAATGTAATATAGTATTGGCCATACTATATGATGTATTGCTTGTCTTTGTTTAATAATACAGAAGACAAAGACCTTAAAAAATAATCGCATATCGCATCGCAATCTTGGGGCAAAAAAAATCGCAATTAGATTATTTTCCATAATCGTTCAGCCCTACTCTCATGTTAGGACAAGCTGTAATACAGCGTGATAATTCTATACACATTCAACATAACGGGCACAAAAAGCATAACTTGAGAGACTCCAGAGGCAGAGGCTTAGATTAACTACTGCAGGCTGTCTGGAGAATCAAGGCCATGCAAGACATTATTATAAGCTTTTCACTGTTGTGTTTTATTCAGGGAAAAAAAAAGATCTGTGAGTCAGAGCCTATTCAAAATATCAAGATTTTATCCCCAGAGGTTTTTCTTTTTTATCCTCTTTAGCAAAGAAATGTGCAGAGTGCTACATATTCTAGTCTTTGCAATTCAAAGTTCTGTCTCTGACTTTAAAATGTGTTCAAATCCAGAATACAAGAAAACCAATAATGTGAGGTTGACCCGTTGGTCACAATTTTTATTTTATTTTATTTATTTTTTTTTTTTGGGGGGGGGGGGGGGGGGGGGGATAAAAGAGACAAAAAAAAATGAATAATAATAATAAAAAAATGTATTTCCTTGGATAAAAAAAAAAAAACTAGTTACAAAGTCAGTATACCTACTGGGATCATTTTGCAAGTATGTAAAATGAATTTATTACTTATTTCATGTGTACTCAACCAGAAAAGCTTGTTTTGAGTGTGGATGCAGTGCTTGTGTACCGAGTGCGGTGTAGGGAAGCAATCTTCCCATCCATACCACAGGGAGTATTTTCAGTAGTGCAAACGTGAACAAAGCAGCCCATTTCCTGCAGGTGATAAAGGACATGTGGGGAAAAAAAATCCCAGTTTAGGTCTTAAACTGTGCACAGTCTGTTACACAGCCCAAATTATTAATGAACAAACATTTTAAGTTAATATCTGCAGCATGTTAAAATATTCTAACCTAGTTATGTTAAACTGAAATCATACGCTAACATTTTAACAATTACATGATAAAGGAGGCTTCACGTTCCAGCTTGGATGCTGCTGCTGCTGAGGTGGGTCCACCGTAAAACTTTAATACATAGCAGACATTTCTGATACATCTAGGCAGTTACACATAAAAGCTGACAGTCCATCACAACACAGACGCACCAGCTTATCACTTTAGGATATGTCTTATTAATCTGCAGCAAAGTTTACACTCGACAACTTGGCCCTCAAAACCCATCTACACCAGTGATGATGATGACGTCACCTTCACTCAGTAACACCAGTGACGAGTCAGGTATGAATAACACAATGAACTTAAAGGTTATTACGCCCCATCATCGGGAGGTCGGGGGTTCGAATCCACAGAACAGCTATGCTGAGGTACCCCTGAGCAAGGTACCGTCCCTACACACTGCTCCCCGGGTGCTGGATTGGTGGCTGCCCACTGCTTCACTGAGCGAATGGGTTAAATGCAGACTAATTTCCCTAAATTATAATAATAAAAGTATACATTATTACCTTACTAAGAAAGTCGAAACTAAGAAAGTACAAAGTCGAGAGAGAACCCCAGAAAAGTTTTTGGGTTTTTTTTTTTTGGAGATTTGCATTTTGTTTTTTAATTTTAAATTAATATTTTAAAAAAAAACAAAAAAACACTGTTATCAACAATCTTCACCCTCATAAACACTTAAGACTAACAGCACTACACTAGCAGACATGTCACTTACTTCAACATTTCCCTGACGAGTGTTTGAATATCAACATGGAAAAGGAAATAAAATCTACACTACCCCTCTGCATCAGGTCACTCTAACAAGCAGTTGTCATCTGCCACGAAACAGGATTTTTATTTTATTTTTTTTAAATAACAGGGGTTAACTTCAGTCTCATTTAACATGGACAGTGAAGCAGAAAGGATGATATAAAATGAGCCCATTAAAAGGGCCATCGCTACTCAGGTCGTTGATATAGATATCCCACACTGCCTTGAGACAGAGGGAAACCACAGGAGGAAAGTGAACCATTAGAGGGTAAAAGAAGGGACAGGAAAACCATTAGCTTAAGACTTGAGGGGTAGAAGGGGACTCCAATTATTTATACAGACAGCTGTTCCACTAATTAGAGCAGAATAAGAGGTGCAGGTCCAGCTATTCAGAAACAATCAGGGTCACTGAGAAGGATAGTGGGGTTGACTAATAGCGGCACAGGATTTAAAGTGAAGGATTCTGGGTAGCAGCTGATGGAGTAGTCTCAGTACAGCTATGTCTTAATGTGACATAACGCCTTTCTATTCTGCACTAATGAGCGAAGGGGCATGAAGACGGATATCACAATCTGCTGAGTGCATAATCAGAAGAAGTCACATTTTAATTGAAGCCACTTTAGGAAAAATAATTATTAAACTGAGCAGTATGGTAATTTTCAGACCTATCAAAAGAGAAAAGAAGCTTCACGCACATTAACTGCCCAGTTGTTTACAATGATAAAAACACCACATATACATCATGCTCACTGAAAAACAGCTCATTACCTACAATCCATTAGTCTGGCCTGAAGCGGCTTCTCAACTTTTACTCAGCTGTTGTTAAAAAACTGAAAATTACTGGCGACTTTTTATTGCTGTATATAAGCAGCACACTCAATGGAAACTTCTCATAATTAATCACGTGTGTCACAAACTTTTGTATGCCGGTGCAACTTCATCAGGGACATTAGTCTCAACATATGCTCTACTGGCAATGGTAGCAAACTGTAATGCTGCAGCAAAAGGCAGCTTTTTGTACAAAATATTCTGGCTTTAGGAGCTACTATCCTTGAAAGGGAAGCAAAACTTTATTGAAAGGCTAAGAAAACCTTTAAGGTGACATTCATCTCCAGAGGTGCATACATGAGACAGAGCCAGAAACTGTTAGACGGCCTGAAATCTTCAACCATTAAACTATTACGTCACCAAGAGACGTGCATCTTGCAGTAAGCCTGGCGAGCTGCAAACCTTCAAGTATTTAATTTGGAGCTTAAAAAACTCATCGCACTACACACTACACATTTGATCTTCCAACCAAAATAGTTAAGCTCTGAATCTACAGCTGTTTTCACACAGTCAGTGAACGTTTCTAGGCATTAACCAGCAGAGCTGTATGTAAAAGCACAAATGTCCAAACCAGCTAGACCATGCATTCAATGGGATTTATGTGGAGAGGTCCCCAGTACAAAGCCCAGGGCTGCGAGCCGAGAGGCAGCCCGTCATCTACGCCAGAGGAAGAAATGAGAATGCTTCTGAAGCAGATGTGCACCAGATGTAAATTTCACATTTTCAAATCTTATGGGGTCCGGGTCTTAAAGCCTCCTCATAAATAAACGAGGGAAAGCAGCTGGAAGCATCAAGTTGTATTTTCAGTCATTTGTGACAGCTACGTGTGACTAACCCTTGGAGGTGGTGGGAATTCCAGTTTGGATTTTGGATGTCAAGACACAAAAATATTCACTTATTTATTCATTTTAAAGGGATTTCACAGATCAGACAAAAAAAGACTCATGGACCCCAAAGCAGGTCAACAGAGAAAGGTTTTTAATTTGCTCCTGAGTTGGTGTTACAGAACAGTAAATGTGGCTTGTACTGTAAAAACAGTAATATTAGAAAGTCTGACACCTATAAAACATTTATGTGATTAGTGAAGAGCCCACATTTGAGGACTTGACTGCGATTTGATTTGATATCTGAAAAATGCGTCTATGTTCCAACTAAACATGAGGCTCTCTCTTCACAACATGACTGAAAATCTTCAGCAACATTGCACGTGCATTCATTCCTATGTGGAACAACAGGCTTGGTGGAAAATGCAGACTAAGGTAATTGTCATGTAAATAGACAATTTTTTTCCAGGGCAGTGAATGCAAAGATCATGCCACAGATACTTGACAGATGATGGTTACTGACAGAGACAGACCTGACTGCCAAACATTCTCGAATACTGGCCAAAAATCCCCTACCCAGCTCCATCATAATAGCTAAAATAGACCCACTGGTGCAGCATTATAGCTGATCCTTACCACAAAAGCCAGTAGAGTATTGTGGTAAAGAGAGAGCAAAGGCAAACCTGTGGATTTACTGGTCAGTCTAAATTCCCACCCATGAACTGCACTTAACCAAAAGAGTAATTTTGCAGGCTGCAAAAGTGAACTTCATCCAAAGGTTGTCTAGGCTGAACCTTGGAGATATGGTGAGGAGCATCAGAGGGGTGTTTAGGGAACTAGGACTTCATTCAACTACGACAAGGCCTAGGGTCAGACCCAGGGAGAGGTGGAGAGATTATGTCTCTCTGCTGGCTTTTGAAGGCCTCACTACCCCCCCCCCACACACACACACACACACACACACACACACACACACACACACACACACACACTAGAAGAGCTGGAGGAGGTGGTGGCTGGGGAGGGAGAGGTCTGGGCATCTATGACCTGGACCCAGTCAAGTATCAGAAAAAGAACAAATGGATGGATTTTAACATTTCACAGTGAAATATGATTATCTTAACATAGTTATTAATCACAATGATCAAATGGGTAAAATCTGTTTACTGATGCTTTTTAACCATGCTGACCATCTTTAAGTCCAGGAAGGAATACTGCAAGTTAACTGTTTGACCAAAAGCACTTCATGTGAAACGCTTTTCCTCTAGGGACAATTTTGAGAGCCACTTGAAGAACAAAAGGGCTTTTGAATTTAATATTGCAGCTACGGCTGGCTGAGTAGGGCTATGTTAATAATAAAGAACAGAAACATAGACACGGGCTCTGGATCATCGGTGAGAAGGAAAAGAAGAGTGTGAGGAACCGAAGTGACTCAAATGACTTGCAAAGCCACAAAAATGTCTTCAGGGACGACTGGGTTTTGCCATTGCTGTGCTTCACTAAAGTAGGAATTCAAGAAGTACTACGCTGATTGGATCTGCCCACAATTTGTACCATTGTCCTTGAGCACACCCATGAACCGGTGCCTGCACTCTGTTCAGCTGGCAGGCTGTAGGACTGGCATGCACATGCCGTCACAGCAGCACATTTTACATACTGCTTAAAAAAAAATATGAATGAAGGGAGCTGTATCCTTTATCTCTGTCCACTGAGTCACATCCTGGACTCCTGTGTTGTCCCCTCCTGCTCTGCATCCTCTCTAAATGGATAATGTCAGCACAAACACACACACACACACACACACACACACACACACACACACACACACACACACACACAAAGGTCATACACATTTATGCAATCAGGATGTAATAATAACAGTCACACGCTCATCATTAGTATCTGCACACACTCAAGCTCAATGAGTGCAAACACGAAGAGGTGACTCACTGTGGAGACAGCAGCATCCATTCTTGACTGCTGACTGGGACACCAGTGCAGCTTCCCACTGAATTCAGTCCTGTCTGTGATAGCAGGTTTTTGCAGGTAGGATGCAGACTATCACATGAAATGACTTTTTTTTAAAAAAAAAAAAAAAAAAAAAAAAAAAAAAAATCTACAGCTACATACTTTCACTTGGCCAGAATATTTTAATTTAACCATATTTATATACATCTTTAATTACAGGAGAACATGCATTCTTTATTGTATTATTCAACTGCTTGATTTCATGCTATCTACACCTTTATACACAGATCAACCATGTCTGAGTAAAGGATTTAATAATGATCCTAATAATTCTTATAATAGTAACATGCCCAAACAGAGAATTATACTTTTGTAAATGGAACTATAATTTAAGAATTATACCATTTATAAAAGATACTCCACTATGAACATGAGGTGTGATGAGAAGGGGCTCGTAAAAATCTGAAACCTGTCTTGGTTTAAAATTCAGTGGAATTCCCATTTTGCCTCCACGATGGGCACTCGATCTCCTCCAGTGTGTCAAAACACAAACCCTTCTATTTGATTTTTTCTTCATTTTTGGGAAGTTGACAGTATTGCAGCGAGTGAAATCACACCAGGTCCAGGTGTTGAAGCATGTTGGTGTAGCCAAAAAAGAAAAACCTGTTTTCAATGGGCTCTGAGACAGCACGGCGTGGCACGCACAACAGTCACAGGTTAAAGCAGAAGTCCATTTTGACAGTGTGAACGTGGGGGTTGAATTCACAGTCCACAACCCCCATGAATTAAAAAAATATATATACACACACACCGGTATATGACAAGGATGCTCTAGATTTTGTGCCTCATCTGATGTGCTGTCGTTGGGCTTGGATACTGTGGACTCTTCAACTTAAACCTGCCCAGTTATAGCAGGAGACCCGTCTCCTAACACCAGCAATGAGCTCCTTCCACATGAAATTCAGGACAACTTGAAACAAAAGTTTGAGGTTCACACTGAAACTGTAGAATATACAGAGCAGGCAGTCAGAACAGAACCCACTGAAACTATTCTTGTGGATCCAGCTTCTCAGAACTGTTTGATCACAAGTGGTATTTCAATCTTCCAAGAACTTATTAAAGTAGCTTTTCCCCCCTTAATTCATCATCCATCTGCAGAATATTCATTTCTCCAGTTTATATGTGATACACAATTACAAATATATACTGCACTCTGTTCGCTGTCTCGATTCTCAAGACCAATCGCGCAACAACAGGCGGTAGGTACATGTGGATGTGGTGATGCAATTGGGACACATGCACACATCAATACATCAATGGTTACTAACACTTTAGCGTCAAATCTGACCATAAATATAGCAAAATACCCGGCCTTCAGATGTCTCATCTTTGGAGATCTGTGCATTAAACATCTCTGCTCTCACTTTGCCTCCTTCCTTTTAATGTAGATAAGATAGAGTAAGATAGAGCACCTTCGCTTCTGAAAAACACTTAGGAGCAGCACATACTACTTTAAAAGGAATGATAAATTTACTTGTTTTCCAGGAAGGAGCAATCAATGAAACTGAAATGCTTCACTCACCCAAAAAACAACAACCCCAAAACACCCCACATCCCATTTCGTGTCCAACCTATAAGCTTAGCTGACAACCAAAACAACCCTTCTGCATTATCTAGAGTTAACCTCCTCCTAACCATTAACACAAGAGGAGTGCTGTATCCAAACTGTCGCCTTCCTCATAAGCACGCTGTCCAGATGGTAGATGTTCATATTTCTTCCAAGAGGCTAATGGTTTTCTCTGGCCGGCTCCGGCAGGACTGAGTGCACGAGGGAAGTCAAAGAGAGGTAATTGGGAATGTTTCTGCCTACCGCTATTCCCTGTACAGCTTCCCATACATGCTAGTCATCAGGAGAACTCAGATGGGTTTCAACTGATGTGAAATTCAATTTAGTTCAATTCAATTTATATAACCAAATCACAACAATGGCCTCGAGGTGCTTTATATATGAAGATATAGACTTCAAAGGGAATAATGTAGCGTAAGAACGGTGTTGGTTACTGAATTAGAAAAAGAAAGCTTCAAGAGCAAGTACTGAAGCTCTATAACCAGCAAAGCCAATAAAAGGTTGAATTAACTTTTCCTCAAACAGCCGTGATTTATTTTTTATTTTTTTAATTCAAAAACCAGAGTGGTGCTTTTCTTTGTTTTTAAAAATGGGAATTTTTACCAATTAACTGAGACACCCAGTCGTATGCTGTGCTTAAATACACTGTCAGCACACAGTGAACAAACCACATCTCCCTACTGCTGGCCAAGCAAGTCCATATACAGCGACATCCTCACGTGATTTGTGTCGTTTTTCTTTTTTTGCCCTTGCTTTATTTTTTCTCCACATGATACAACCTAAGCCGTGCAAGAATGATAAAAATGAACAGTTCCCCAAACACCAAGCAGAGGCAAACACTGAACACAACGATGGGTGCGGCACACACGCCTCAGAGAATATATCACTTTTCACTGGTTGTTTGGCTGGAAAACTATAATTATGGATTCGTACTCAGTGTTGAGCCGATGATGCCACTTCCACAAACTCTAGCAAACGGTGATTGCCTAAAGTCACATGGGCATGTCACTTCTGGAAATTCCCTCAGCAGCTGAACATGTCTGTGGTTCAGTTTCTGTTATTGAATGTGAAAATAATAATGATAATAATAATAATAATAATAATAATAATAATAATAATAATAATAATAATAATAATAATAATAGATACTTTATTGATCCCCATGGGGAAATTACTTGTTTTTCTCTGCATTTGACCCATTCACTCAGTGAAGCAGTGGGCAGCCCACTAAGCAGGCGCCCGGGGAGCAGTGTGTAGGGACGGTACCTTGCTCAGGGGTACCTCAGGGTAGCCGTTAAGTGGATTCGAACCGCCGACCTTCCGATCATGGGGCGACCACTTTACCTACTGAGCTATCAGCTTCCTTCCAAGGGAGACAAAAAACACAGCTGTTAATGTGTCATCTTTGTCCCCTTTGTTGTTCGATAGATTCAGTTACTACCTAACTGTCTTGAGCTTAATTTAACAAATAAAATGCTGTTCAGACTGCACATTCACAGTGTAAGAAAACCCCAACAATCATATGACCCCCTAATGAGCAAGCACGTTGGCGACAGTGGGAAGAAAATACTGTTTGACAGGAAGAAACCTCCAGCAGAACCAGGCTCAGGGAGGAGTGGCCTTGAGTGAGGGCGAGTGTATGCACTAGTGGTTTTGTAACCTTTTTGTCTTTAAGCCAAAAGGCAACTAAGATTTCACGAAACACCTTTTATTCATGTGTGCGCGCAAAATATCCCCGTTTTATTTTCGGTGCTTTCTTCTAATAGCAGCTCATTTACGTTTGTTATAGTATAAAACTCATATTCATAGTCTTTTTAGAAACTTGCTGCTCCCGTTTAAGCATAAAATAGGCCACGTTTCTCATAAAAGGCATGTTTGGTTACACCAGGGCTCGCAAAATCGCTAGCCCGACGTCCCGGGGCTAGCGACTTTTCGAGTCGGGCTACCAAAATCCATCTCAGCCCTGCCCGTCAGGCTATCATAGGAAGGAAAGATATGTCAATGCTTTTGCATTCTTTCGCAAATGTAGCTGAGCAATTATGTCATCGGCATTGATGAGCCACTGTCAATATGTGAGACATGGAAATCGCGTTTGAATTTGCGCTTGTTTTGTGCTTTCACGATCCACTTCATGGACAAAAGAATTTATGTGGCTGGAATATGACGAGCTAAATAACATAATGCTCTGCCGGGTGTGTTGTGAGTTTCCCTCGATTTCTGAGTCGACAAGCGCCTTTGTTACTGGGACCAGTCATTTTAAGAAAGACCTCATCAGAACCCATGAGAAATGCAAGAAATGCATTATTGCCCAGTCTGCACTATCTTTCCCAGAACAAACACCGATTGCAAAAAACATACTAAAAATAAACCAAGCATAACAAGAAGTCCTGAAAAGGCTGTTTAGAACAGCGTACTATGTTGCAAAGAGTGAACTACCATTGGCAAGATTTAGCAGTCTTTGCAAACTTCAAAACGCAAATGTCCTAGATCTTGGTTCCACTTGCCTCTTACTGAACACCGATTGATGTTCTACACAGTTCTTGCAAGTTCATAGAAATTTCTGTTCAATTAGAACCAAATATTTGAGTTGATGATTGTAATTTGTTGTTGTAATTTGTGTTTTAAATATTCTTAGATTGATGTTGTGTTTCCTTTACAATATTATACTTTAATGTATAATATTGAAAAGGAAACAAAACATCAATCAAAAAATTGTCTTTTTTTTTTTTTTTTTTTTTTAATTCGGGCTACTTAAATTTATTTTGGGCTACCAAAAACTGAAGAGTGCCTGCCTGAAGGGCTACCAGTGATTTTGAAATTTTGCGAGCCCTGTACACGTTATGGCTTCAACTGGAATGCAGTCTAAGAAAGGCAGATTTTATTGGCACAGTGGCACAGGGTGAAAACTTCTCTGCATATCAATACAGGATTATAAATCAGGCTCAAGTCTGGGGGGTTTTATTGGGGGGGGGGGGGGGGGGGTTTAAGACCGCTTCAACACACCTTTAAGGAACCAAATTCTAAAAATGCTCGATCCTTTAACTCCACTCAATCTTTCATTAACTCTAAACGCAAAGCCATCCTTAAGGTCGTCTATCACATTTCTGAAAGTTCCCTAAAATATTACACAACTTTTTGACTGAGTAGTATCCTCCGTGACAAACTAAAATCCTCACACTGAAAAAGTGGAACTAAATTTTTATTTTCTGGCAATGTGGCAAAATTTCCTGTGACGATTGGATAAAAATAATTTTCCTGAACACAAAAGAACATTTGCTGTTGCTCTGCTATGACAGAAATAACACGTAGCCAATCGTAGCATTAGCATTACTTATGTAAAATATAAAAACAGGTGGCACAACAGGTGACCCACTGGCTCATGATCACTATGTCATTACTAAAGGAAACCGTAATGGCCTTTTAAAAATACAACATAAGAATGTAGCATAAGCAAAGCCTGCAAAGTGTGTTGCATCATTAGCAGCTACACAGAAACCCTTCACTTGTGCTCGTCCTCTGCTGTGTAGCTTGGCGTTTCCAGGGTGATAAGAAGAGACTGCAAATCTAATCAAAGTAAAGTCTTTGAGGTTCAGCTCAGTGATACATTATGCAAGAGAGGGGTAGCCGAGTGGACGGCAGGGGTTCACAAGCTGTAGCCAGGAAGGAGAGCAAACTAAAGAGTGGGTAGCATGAGAGGACACCATGCAGTTAGATAAAAATACCGAACCTGTTTAGCAGCAGCAACATGTTCAGCAATTTAGAAACAATGTGCTGGCTTTGAGAAGCCCATTGGACAAGACAAGCACATCGCTTTTCATCAAGATAACAAACAACCAGCAAGTCAAGAGGGGGGAGTTTCAAACTAGATTCCCAGACAAATAACAGAGAGGACAGGGAGAGAAAAAACAGTAACGTGCACAGAGAAAATGAAAGTGAACAAGTGAGGCTTGAAAGGGAATAGCAGAGCAGACGAGGCAAACAGAGAGAAAACTCAAAGAGAAACCGAAAACTAATGTATCACATAACTTCTACTTTCTTGATGCCATGTCTATGAAACAAAAGGAGTCCTTGGTTGAATCCAGTCTGAGCTCTGTAAGATAACAAAATAAAGCCACAGTCAATAGAAGCACAGACAGCAGAGAAAGAAAAAAAGAAAAGAAAAAGATGGTGCTCAACAAAGATGGCTGACAAACTTGTGGTGGTGGCAGCACTGTGCAAAAGCAAAGTGAAGAATTATCAAAAACAAAAAAAAAAGAGGGCTGAGAGTTTGCAAGTGAAGGAAAATTTTAAAAAATATTCCATTTATCTGAAGCCTATCCCAGGTGCTATAGAGCGAGAAGGCGGGGTACACTCTGGACAGTTTGCCAACCTGGCAGGGCCAATACCGAGAGACATAACCATTTATACCTACAGCCAATGAAGGATCACCAATTAAACTAAACCCACAAACAGTCTTTGGACTGTTGAAGCAGAAGTACGTGGAGAGAACCCATGCAGACACCGGGAGAACAAAGGCAACACAGGAACGCCCTGGCCAGATGGGGGATTCGAAACCAGGACCTTCTTGCTGTGAGGCAACAGTGGAACCATCAGGTTGTGCAGATTCTGGTTGATGGTGGTGCAAAGCTGTTCTTAGTCAGGGGAGCAATTTGTCTGTCTACAAATATTCAATATGAATAAATTATTCAATTCAATTTTATTTATACGGCGCGAAATCACAACAACAGTCGCCTCAAGGCGCTTTAAATTGTAAGGTAGACCCTACAATAATACATACAGAGAAAAAAAAATCCAACAATCACATGACCACCTATGAGCAAGCACTTTGGCGACAGTGGGAAGGAAAAACTCCCTTTTAACAGGAAGAAACCTGCAGCAGAACCAGGCTCAGGGAGGGGCGGGGCCATCTGCTGAGACCGGCTGGGGTGAGAGAAGGAAGACAGGATGAAAGACATGCTGTGGAAGAGAGAGATTATACAGCAAGTAGTCCCATGTTATGTTAAAAAAAACAAAATCAGAACAGGTGTTAGTTGTGCCGATTTCCCCAATTGCTGACCAGTGCATGCTCTGCCTCATACACTGCAACAAAGCATTGCCACTTTGTTACTGTGATGTTCAGCCCTAATTTATAAAAGGGGGGGGGGGGGGGGGGGGAATTTCTAATAGGTACAAAAACTATACAACTGCCGCCAAAAAGCACCTTTCACTTAACTGAACTATTCAAAATTCCTGCAGAGGCTGCCAGATAATCTGCATCCTACTATGCAAAACCCATCAACAAGCAGAAAGGATGTCTTTTCTTCATTGTAGTGCAAGGAAAGCAGACAGCACAAAAAAAGAAAGAAAAACTCAAATGAATAATAAAAAAAAAAAACCTCCACAGGCGAAGAAGAATGGTAAAAACAAGACGACAACAATAAGGATGGACACGGGAGAATCTTGATTTGAGGTGGAGTGGAAAACAAAAGGTCAGAGAGAGAGAGAGATGTTAAGGGAAGAGAGAGGAGGTTGAGTTGGTAGAGAAAGTGAGTGGGCAGCAGCCAGGACAGAGTTTGCCTTTCTCTGTACGTTTTGTGTCCATGAGGGTTAATTTAAGAGTACAGAAGCAAATAGAGAAACAGATTCGTGACAGCAGGTTGGCACAGCTAAACTCCCTGGGCAGCTCAACTGTTGCGAATGCTGCTCTTACATATCAACATGACGGGGATGGAGGGCTAGGGGGGTGAGGGAAAAAATGGCTTCTCATTTGGTCTAATATTCCCCATCTCGTTTCATCCGAAATGAAGTTATTACACAATTTGTCAGTGCTGTCACAAAGCAGGTAATAACTGCAGTTTAATTGACTGCTTTGTCAACGCTTTATGTAAGGTGTGTTGGCGAAAGCTGCACTCCAGTGTGGAGCTGCAGAGCTGTGAATCCTCCGGCTGGAAAAAGGAACCGCTTTCTC
Organism: Rhamphochromis longiceps; assembly: GCF_057381845.1. Taxonomy (NCBI): domain Eukaryota; kingdom Metazoa; phylum Chordata; class Actinopteri; order Cichliformes; family Cichlidae; genus Rhamphochromis; species Rhamphochromis longiceps. Next base: position 42,552,086 of record NC_140562.1, on the reverse strand, counting down.
ACCCTCCCACACCTCCTCCTGCACTCCTACCACCATTTGCTGCTGACCTCTCAGGTCAACCAAGCCCGAGCCTACATTCCTTCAGCTGCAGTCTCTGGGGACGTTTCTTCCTCCACCCTCCTCTTACCACACGTGTTACTTCTGAACTCTCTTACCAAACAGCCACACACTGTTGTATTTTTATTTCTAAAGCCTCGTGATGCTTTTTGGCGGGTATGTAGGGTTTTAGCAACATGACAACAGGATGAATTGAATTTCGATCCTCTGTAGATACTATAGCACCAAAATTGTTTTACTGGCTCATTTTTTTATCTTGGTTTTTTGTGAGCGTGGCATCTCCACCTGAGCAAAAAGAGAAACTAAAAAGAGAAGAAAAAAAAATCCATCTTGTTCAAAACCTCAGAGACCATGTTCACATTCTGCTACCACGTCTCAACAGAAAACAAAAAAAAGGCCATGATCAAATCCAAAACTATATGAGCAGATTAAAACATATTTGCAGGTGGTTTGAAATCAAATTCAAACCCAATAAAACCAAAAGAAACTCAGCTCAAGCACTCAGATCAAATTTCAAGTGTTTGCTTATTTTTTGGAGTCATTCTCCAGAGGATGCCTGTCTTTCAGGAAGAAGAACAGAGGGTAAAAAAAAAAATATATATATATATATATATATATATATATATATATATATATATATTGGAGAGTAAAAAACAACTAACACTAAACTACCATGCATGGGAAGTTAATCCCCCCCTAAATAATAAAATGAAAATAAAACCAGCTGCAACAACATTGTGATTTTAGTTCCTGGACAGCTTCTCGAAATGATGCCACACATCAGCAGCATATAATCACTACAAGTGTCCAACCTCTTCAGAATTGCCCAGTTTCCTACAGTTTATACACCAGATATTACCAATGTTGCAAAAAACCTTTGGGGGGAAAGATCTAAACAGATGACAGGGTGAGCTGAACTTAAACTCTGATCAGATAACTTTGTCTCTAGAGATAATTGACAGTATTTCAGAGCTTGTCAGTTCAGTTCATTTTTATTTCAAACATTTAAAACATGTGCCTTCACAATCATTACAAAATATCATTCCATTATTTGTTTGAAAAGGAGTAGGCAGAAGTATTTACTTATTTGTCCCTCCCCCCTCAAGTTTTACCTCTCATTCATTTAATTTTTTTTTAGTCTTAAATTAAACAAACAACAGTGGATATCTGTGGTTTCTAAACAGATAATCAAAAGCTTGTTTGTAGTTTACAGTTGAATGTTGGCAAATGCAGTCCCTCTTTAGTTCTCACACCAACCGGTCGCAGCAGATGGCCCCGCCCCTCCCTAAGCCTGGTTCTGCCTGGTTCTGCTGGAGATTTCTTCCTGTTAAAAGGGAGTTTTTCCTTCCCGCTGTCGACAAAGTGCTTGCTCATAGGTGGTCATGTGATTGTTGGATTTTTTTCTCTGTATGTATTATTGTAGGGTCTACCTTACAATTTAAAGCGTTTTGAGCCGACTGTTGTTGTAATTTAGTGCTATATAAATAAAATTGAATTGAACTGACTTCTCCACACAAGCCATGTACCTGCATTCAACCACAGCCTGGCCAAAAGCACCACAAGCAGACTGCAAACAAGACAGCTTAAGGTACCAAAAACTTTCACTAACCCCGCTGCTATGGTCTTCCACAGGAAGACTTGCATCGAGCATTTAATAGCTAGATACGTAAAGATCCATGAAGTGTACACTGAGAAAAGAACATCGCATTGTTTGTGTTTTCTGAAATATTTAATTTATACTCAAAAATATGCAATCATATTTCATATTTTCATAACAGGTTACTTTGGACAGAGAAACACTGAGCGGTTTACGCGTTCAACAACAGATGCATCTTCCTGCTCAACGAGCTGAACATTATAGCCTTCTTGAAAGCAGGATTTATTGCTTCTTTCATGACAGACTGCTGTATTAGCTTCGCTGGCTTTAGCAGGTAAAGTGAGCGTGTCTGTCAGAGACTTCTTTCAGCTAATTCACCAACAAAAGCAATGGTGCCAATTTGTCAGCCATAATCCAATATCTGCACATATCAGCAGCATTTATTAGAAATATTGGCCGGGGGATTAGATTTCATCCTGAAGGGGGGGGGGGAAAAGCCTTTTGTGATTTAGTCAGCGTGGATCTTTATGTTTGTAAAAAGCTGAAATAAAATCTGTTAGATCAAACTCCTACAAATGCTGCGGCTTGCACCATTACGGTGATCCATGTCAGTGAATGGCAGATCATTGTCTAAACACTGGAAGCGCAGTCAGTCACTAAGATGAGATTTCCTGCTGTCATGGTGAGCACTGCTTTGTTGCTTCTTTGCTTTTTATGTCCAAACAGAGAAAGTTTCTTTACACTTATACTCCATCTCTTTTACTCCTTAGAAAATAAAAATTCTTCTTTGGGAGACTTTTACTTTGGAGGAGTGTCATGTGCTCCAATGACTTCCCAATTTTTGGAGGAAGACAAAAGCACCAAGGGGGCTCTGGGAAAAGGACAACAGCTGCTGCTGGCATGAACGAATAAATGTATACACACATATAAACTTAGAACAGCTGAGTGTACAAAAACACATAATGCATCTATTTTTTTTTTTTTTTTTTTTTAAGTATGAATTACTGTCAAGAGCATGTGGGCGTTTTGTTGGCATACTGCATATAAGAAGTATAAAGGAGCTGGAAAATGTATGTTTTCTAAAATAAACTCATATAATATCTTAATATGCGTTCTCTACTGGCTGATTGCTTGGTTGATTGATACTGGATTATTACAGCTGTATCTTGTCCATATTTCTCCAATATGAAAATCTGGGAAAGTTGCCTAATTTAGAAATGATGACAAAACAGAGTTTGGCTAGCGGGGAAGTTCAGACTAGGGCTGGGCCATATTATACCGTTCACGGTAATACCGGTATAATGTTAGGCAACGATAGGAAAATGAAATATCGCGATAGAATATGAGTAAAACGCGCATGCGCAGTGCCTTTGTTTTCATACGCACATGGCTGATTGTTGAGTGAAACAGATGAACCAGAATTGGGTTGTAAAAATGGTGCAACTTCCGTGATGTGGAACTGGTTTGGCGTTTGTCCATCAGTTACACGACAAAGCACATTTTTTTGCAGAACATGCAAACGGCCGTCGTTATTGTCGTATTTGTCGGACTAAGATGCTCTTAAATCTGGGAGTAATCTGGGTCCTAAACCCCCCTCTTCAGGTCAAACGAACACTGCAGCATCACTGAGAGTTAAAAACTGTCTAAATTCTTTCATCTTTAATAAAACGATCAGCATTGCTGCTTTACCAGGTGTAACTATGAAGTTTAACTTCCAGGCATCCATGAAAACAAAATGTATTACATGTAACGGAGTTAGAAGCTAGCAGGAAGCTAGCGGAAGTTAGCTCGCTAGTTTCGCTAGTTACCTAAGCATGATATAGCATGTTCTGACTGAGAGATTTCTGAAAAAAATCAAACGTACAGCTCTGCTATCACTTCCAACATAAATGAAGACAGGAAACTAAACAGCAGTGACGTTTGTAGGGTTACTGAAGTTGGGCTAGCTGGTATATAATGATGTGCTACGTGATCGCTAGCGACACAGCTATGTTAGCATAACATAAACAGTGAAGCTGGAGGACGAACACTAACACTTTTCCACTTATAAAAGTTAACGTGAAGGTTCCTCATGGTTAGAGACAAATGCAATCGCATGGCAGGATGCTGTAAACGGACCAAACTTCAGTCAGGAGAACAACTGAGATAATCCATCCACAATACGAGGTTAGTCATTAATATACTGCAACAACATGGGAATAGAGCAGAATTCAACATTAATGAATCAATGTTACAGAAGTGGAGGAAGCAAGAAGAATGAGTTGAATAAAGTTTGATTTCCTGACTGCTTTGTTTCGCTTAATGTGCCTTATAATCCCGTGCACCTTATGGTCCGAAAAATACGTACTGCGCACTGCAGTTTAATGTTGCAAAGCACCTCTTTTTAACTTCAGTGAATATTATACATGGTTATGCTCAGGATATGTCAGCCCATTTCTACTGGAAATGCCTTTTGGTTAAACTTTCAGCAAGGAATTTGCATTTGCACTGTTGCATTTTTATAAAGCTTTAATGTACATAAAAACCAGCTTCTTGTTTAAGTGAAAATAAATGGAAGGTTGTCTTTTTGCGCTAGTAATGTTGTGGAGTTGTATTTTGTCTCGCATCAATTATATCGTCAGTTATATCGTTATCGCAAATTTTCAAATATATATCGTGATAAATATTTTTGGCCATATCGCCCTGCTCTAGTTCAGACCATCAGTTTTAATACTTTTCAGTACTGTCACCAGGACACAGAGTAACCCCACAGCTGGGCAGACAGTGGTGACCTCTTAGATACAAGTCTAAAAATTAAACCGGCCCATCCCATCCATTAGCCAGAGACCAAAGATGGACAGTTTTCCACTAAAGGGCCAATCGGTCTCATAATTACGAGTTGATCTGCTATAACTCTTTACTGCAGCTATTGCATCACCGCAGACTAGGGCTGCTCAATTAATCGAATTTTAATCACGATTACGATCTGGGCTTTCAACGATCATTAAAAATGACTGAGCCGATTATTAGCCCCTCCCTCATTTATCCGCGACACCTTAAAGGCCGGTCCGTGAAAATATTGTCGGGCATAAACCGTCCGTGGCGCAAAAAAGGTTGGAGACCGCTGATTAAGAGGACCTGAGGGAAGCTCGGAAAGCTAAGCAGAAGTTATTTGGAGAGGAGAGTGACTGCCGTTGGCTGAAAAGAGAGGTAAAAAAAAACTTCAGTGGTGTTGCACACTATTTTATATTATTTTTTAAAGTCATTGTTAACCCTTTAAAGCCGGTCAGAGCAGCACGCTCCGTTTTGCGTAACTATTTTTAAATCCCTGTAGAACCTGAACAGTGTAAGCTAGCGCAATAATTTGTTTTGCATATGAAACCGGAGGAGTTGTACTTACATCTGATGCCATCAGCTTGTCCTCGGTCACGGTTTCGTTCCACATATAGCTTTGCAAAAATTGCATAAAAAGCGCTTGCAGGAACAAAAACATAATATTCCAGAAACACGCTTTGCCGTTCCTATCAGCTGTTCGTAACACTTCCCACAGTGAAATGATGCACATGCTGTTTTCTTTGCAAATTTGCATCATAGGATTGTTTTTTGTTTTTCCTACAGTATATAAAAATTGCTGTATCTCCAAAATAAAACTATGAAGACACTCAAAATAAATTTCCTGTGGTGGGAAACTATTTTTTGCAACTTTATTGTATTTAAAGTTTTGAGGGATAAACCTCTTAAATCTCTCCAAGTAGAAATATATGTAAACAAAACAAAAGCGATTTTCTATTTTTTTTGTAGTTTATTGCACTTTTTTGCAATTTATGTACTTACTATGCACTTAATGCAGACATATTATTAAAATATGGGCTATAACAGTTGTATTGATGTATAGCAACTTGAAATGCTCCCACAAATGGCACTACAGCATGTAAAAAAAATAAATAAAAATAATATAAGCTCTGGTGGACTTGGTTCTATAGTAGGTCTTAAAGGGTTAAATAAATATCGTCAAATAATCGTGATCTCAATTTCAGTGAAAATAATCGTGATTATCATTTTTGCCATAATCGAGCAGCCCTACCGCAGACTACAAGAACTGTGGCAGTTCATCATGCTGCTAACTCTGCAGGCAGGAATCTCCCAGTGTGGCATCTGCTGTTTATTTGTTTTCAGAGCTCTGAGATGCACACATAGACCGAGTTATTTCCCATTTCTCCCTTTTTTGCTTACAGAAATTTCAGTAAAAGTAAATATGGTTAAACATTTATTAGCAACAACTTGAAAAAGAACTAACATTTTGGAGGCCTACACACATCACAGCCCTACACACGCATGGAGAAAGCTGTAGACCAAGTGGGATACACTGCGAGTCATTTTCAGTTGGGTTTTATTTGCATTTAAAAAAAAGTAAAGTAAGTCTGAACACTTTCTTTTGAGCTTATTTGAGTAAAACTGGAAGAAAACTGGAAGCTGACGTAGTTGTGAGAAAGTGTCCAAGTTATTAAAGGTTGGTGTAATTTAATTAACACACATTTAAAAAAAACAAAACTATCTAAGAAAAGTAGGAATAATAAATATGCATGATGTCAACTGTAGTTCTTAGGAAGAAAATCCAGACTCAGTTTTCTGAGACACTGAATGAGTCAAAGAGAACTTTAAACAGCCTCTAAAAAAAACTCATGATGAACAAGCTGATGTTTAAGTTCCCAGAGCTTTAAGCAAAGATCAGTCAAATCAATACCAGAGTACCAGGAGGTGGTGGAGGAGTCATCAGTGTAATATTCAAAGAGTTTACTGAGAGGTTACTGCTTATAGAAAGGTAGGTGATTGTTCAGTTCAAAGAACAGAAAAGTGCAAATGGTTTAATGGATGCCAAAAATCAGTCATTGATGATATTATTTTAACAGGATTGAGTCATTATCTAACTCGGTCCTGAACAGACGTGGTGTGAGTCTGTGTCTCTGGTCACAGTATCGGTTAAAGACTCACCCTGGGCTGCCAGTTTTCATACTGCTTCTGCAGGTTGGCCCCGATGGTCTCCAGGGCCTTCTGTGGACTCATCGACAGAGGATCTGGGAAGCAAACACAAGAGTGTAAACACACTGCAATTAACACAGACACACATACAGACGCACACACAGCAAAGAAAATAGCCATAACTGAGGAAAACCACACAAGTCGATGTAGAACTAACAAACCAGCCATATAATTACTGCTTTAACGTTTAGTGATTAAGAATTCAGCCACGCCACGAGTACAAAGAAGTTGTTGAAGTTGTTCGTTTCAGCATCAAAGGGACATTTCTTATTAAATCTGAAGCGGGGTATGGAAAAATAGCAGCAGCCGCTAAGGTTGAAATATTGATGAGAGTAAATCAATATGGCATGAAGAAAAGCAGAATATAGATAAAGGACAGATCAAATTCTGCTCAGGGAGGAAAAAAAGATGTATTAGTGGGTTTTCAGGGGATAGTGATATGCAGAGAATGAAATCATTACTGTTCTGATCAATGAGGACTATTCACATTAGATCACACCACAACGGCCGCATTATTTTACATTATGTCTAATGTACATAATACATTTACAAACCATATATAATATTTTGTTTAGCAATGACACGAAAATAAGAAAGAATTTGACTATTCAGATTTGAATATTTGAAATGTATTGATCATAAAATCCTTTTCATTCAATGTTTGCACTTTGAATGTGCCTTTAATGACTTAAAATATTAGCAACATGCTAACAGGGGCAACTCCTCTGGTTTAAAAACAAAGATAAACTGTATTAAAGTCTAAGGGGAAAAGACCCCTGCACTTATTTGAATACTTCCATTAAGACTTTATGGTCTCAGTCACTACTTTTAAACATTATTTAATAGAACATAAACTTCATTTTGTAACTTGTGGTCCCATTAGAGCAAAAAAAAAAAAAAAGAAAGAAAGGAAAGAAAACATGGTGTGTTTTAGCATGTGGCTACTTAGAGATGGACAAGTTTGTGCCGCATTAGCGCACATCGTCCCCAGATTCTCGTCCAGAACCACTGTTCGCTTGTCACATCTGGTTTTAAAGCACTAACAGGGCGACATCATAAACGCTCAGCTCTTCACTAACCAGCTATTACGTGCTCTATGGTCACAAGGCCTTGCTCTCTCATCTCCGGTTCAATCCCATCTGTGTCTACTCGGTGAATGCTCAGTAATATTGTCTCTGAACTTGATGAACATGCATCTTGCAACATAACGCTTCTGTTTATACTACATTCACTTGTATTTTTATTTTTATTTTTATTCCTATTCCTATTTATTCTATTTATCCCCTTCGTATATTTTATTTATATTGTCTCTGTATTTATATATATGTGTGTGTGTATAACTCTGTAACTTCTGTCGGTGCTGTGTTTTTTTGGAAATCGAATTTCCCAGAGGAACCCACCCGAGGGATTAATAAAGTTCTATCTTATCTTATCTTATCTTATCTTATCTTACACTGGCATCACAATTTCCTGCTATGGTGCAAAGTGAAAGGCAGTTTCCACAAAACCGCACACACACACCAGTGAAACAAAAAGCAGATGTGAGGTTTTTGTTTTGTTCCCCTCCTCCCAATCTGCGTGTGGCTCAAACATCCATGAGAGATGAACACTACGGTGCATTTTAGGACGTCATCCCAGCCTTTAACACTTCATACACCCAAATGGCTTCTCACAAGCCGAGTGGCAGGTCTATAGAGCGACAGTGTCCTCAGAAGCCACTGAAAAACTTTCAGAAACTTTAAGAGCTGTGTTTCCACTTTAATGTGCTTGCCTGACTCCTAACAGTCAGTCAATCCCAGGGGAGCAAAACAATGTTTTTTGAGGTTCCCATTCAATGGAGACGGTTGTGTTTTTGTTCTATGTCACATTATGTGGTTCCGGTGAGGGCAGACTGCTTCATCCCTGTGTGACAGAGACCTTATGAATTTAGCTCCCACGGGAAAGCTTGAGAATATCCCTGAAGTGAAAGTTCAAGTTTTAGTGTCATGTAAAAGTCACGGTGCTCAGTAGTGCTGAACACCATAACACCGCCTTGCTCTTTGAACCAAAATTATTTTTCACCCAAAAAAGGAAGAAGTCTGTGTTTCAGCCCAATAAAGCAGTTTTTCGATCCCTTTGATCACTGCGTGTACAGCAATGATAGCAACAACACCACTAAATGGCAACATGACACAATACAGAAATAACTGTATGTAACTGTATGAAATAACAATTCACGAAGTGTGTTCTTTGCATAGTATCTTGTCCAGCTAGTACAGGACCAACACAGAAAAATAACTACTAGCCAATATATTATATTGATATGTCGTAAATATTGTAATATTGTCGTTTTCAATAATCCAGAAAGCTGGCTGAAGCCAGATGTAAACAGTACACAGTTAAAAATGAAATCACAACTGTCGAGAAACTGATCGATGAGTCCGTGCATGTCTTGTTTTTTTTTTGTTTTCTTGACCATAATGCCACTGATGAAGTGCAGAGAGGCTATACTGGATATAGGGAGAACACAAAACCTTAGGGAGGGCAGTGTTTCTAAAAACAATAACAAAAAAAGCACTATCAAACCCCTCCACACACAACTCTGCAAGAGTGTTGCATTGCTCAAATTTTGTAAGCGAAGAGCAAGCTTCAGCCCGTCTGCAGCTTCAAATCACAAAAACCTGCAGCTTTGACATGAAGCGAGGACAGAGGCTGAGGCAGCCACAGTCGCGATGCAACTTTTTTTTAGCAGTTTTAATAAAATGGCACGTGTAAAACCAACTGTAACCCTGTCAGCTTACCAATTTGAATAACTTTCACAGGTTTTCACCTCAGTGCTCGGCAGCTCTCTAAAACGTGTTCCTGAGAGAAAACGCTCCAGGTATTTTGTACTGAAAACTAATATTTTTCTCCATATCTCTCCTCTCAATTTTATGACATTTCTCTACTGTCCACTCTTTTCTCTCCACACATTTCCCTTCAGATGTCTTCTAAGGTAACCCTTGTTACTGTCATATTTCAGGCCTGCTTCCAGAATAAGATGACTGGGTGCACATCAAAAGTTAGTGAGGCCGATCAGCGTACTATGGATAGTCCTGGAAAACGCCAGAAGATATTCTAATGGGTGTCAGACCACATCTGTAATAATAAACTGAGGTGTAAACACTCGTCATTAAGGGTACAGAGGTGGTCGTAAAATATCATCTTTATGAGCAGAAAAATCACAGCTGCACTAAATTAAAATTAAAATTTAAACCACTTTTAATAACTTATCTGTAGCAAATATGGATAACGCAACAATCCCTGTAAAGAGATAATGAATGCATTAGTGTGTGTATGATATCCGCTTGTTCACATTTTAGTTTTTGATCCACATTATCTAAAGTGTGTCCAAAAATCATTGACAGCATTCACACTGAGGAAAACAAATGCCTGAGAAATATCTGTTTATTTTCACACCAACAAGAGAAGCAGGACAGTGTGAGAGCCTTTAGTGAAATACACGCGTGTCATTTAAGCTCAATAAATCTCATTATGAGTCTCTTTGATTTGTTTGGTGTCTGCGTGGACTCACCTATCCAGCACTCCAGTCTGGCGCAGGGGGAGGTCTTGACCACATCAGGTGGGTCCACTCCCACGTTGAGGCACAGCACCAGCGCCACGCTCACAGTCTTCATCTGGGGGCAGACGCAGAACACAATTCAATCCTCACACATCAATACACAAATCAAAACAGGCTGGTGGATTATTTTTAACACCATTAAATCTTTATTCATGAGAGAAAATGCCATGAGCACCCAGACTTGTATTCCAGTACATCCTGGGAGTTTTATCCCGGTACACCACAATCTGCTGCTGCAGGCCAATGAAGCTCCACTGGAGCGGTGAAGGTCAAGTGTCTCACCCAGGGGGAACCTAACAGCAGTTACTGAGAGAAGAGATATACTCTTTCCTTTGGCACTCTCTGCATCTGGTCCAGAAATTCCCAAGTCTGAAGCTAATGTTGGTGCCACACCTTTAAGGCAGTGGTCCCCAACCTTTTTTACGCCACAGACCGGTTTATGCCCGACAATATTTTCATGGACCGGCCTTTAAGGTGTCACAGATAAATACAACAAAATAAAACTAGTACCGGTACCGAAAAAAAGAAGATTTATTCATAACACACGTGAAAAGACCCAGGAAAACCGAGTAAACGATAAAAACGATAACAAAATAACGCTGAAAACCAATAAAAACCCTGAAAACTATACATTTCACACCTGAGCCTCAACTCTCGCGGCCCGGTACCAAATGACTTACGGACCGGTACCGGTCCGAGGCCCGGGGGTTGGGGACCGCTGCTTTAAGGAATCTAACCTGTGACCTCAGAGGTGTGTCAGCACACAGGTCACACTGCAGGCATGAATTTTGAACACTATATATATTTAATGTAAGAGAGAACACAGTAGAGCCCACTACTGAGCGCTGTTACAGGGTGAAACTACTTCCCCGCTTTGCCTATAAATACAGTATATAACTGATAGTACCCCAACTATTATCTTCTCCATCGATTCTATTCTCTGTAGTTTTCCATTTAATTATTCGTTTTATTATTTATTTAATTATTTGTATTACTGTAGAAAGAGGGTGAGTCATGTGATTGAAAATGCATATTTTGTTTTGCGAAAAACAAAATATGCATTGGACATGTTTATAAATCCCAATAAAAGTCTCACTGAGCATTGGCCTGTAGTAGAACAAATATATTAAATTAAGCCAGAAGACTTGCATCAAAGAAACTGACACCACCACTGGTAGGGAACACCAAAAAAGAAAAGAAAGAAAAGAAAACGGGGAACAAAAACAAACAGGCCATCAAAGCAGAACAACCATGAGCCAGGGGTTATGTGGCAGGACCTGACACATCAGCTTGATCAGGCAGGAGATGCTTCCAACAAGGCAAATTAAACATTTCACCAGCAGTAGGCAGTCACTCGTTCCTCCCTGTCAGTACCTCAGAGTGTCTTTTGTGTGCCACAGCAGACATCAAGCTTTGTGACATCCTGTGGTTCGATCCTGTAGCTCTAATGAGCTTGAATGAAGACACTGACACAAAGAGTTGACCTCAAAGGATTCTGACAGATAAAGACAGAATGATCAGCCGCCTAAACTCTTATAAATGCCAAAAAAAACCTATAACACCACTATCTGACACCAGATAAAATTTATGCAGCTGCACAGGAAGAATAGTAATTTTACTGACTATTACCAAACCTTTAATGGGCGAAACAAAATATTTTTCACAACTGCAAATGTAAAAACAGTCATTTGAAATGGTGCTAAATCATTTCAAATGACTAAATGTGACATTTGCACAGAGCTGAAGAATAACAAAAACTGCACGGCGGCATAAGCGACGAGCTATTGGCCACACAGCTCAAACTGTATTCTTACATTTAATATTACAGCATGAGGTTTAAAATAAAATATTCAACTCGCTCCTGTATAATTGTGTTTATTTTGGGGAAAGTAAGATAAAATTCTCCTTTCAGTCATTATTCTGGTAAATTTGAGACAAAACAAACCGATTTTTGTAACACTCAGTGTGACCTACATTTCTTAAAGTAAAAGTAGGAACCATTTTTTTAAAAAAACAGACTCCCATTAGTTCCCAGAATTCATATTTAAACTTTAAAAATCATACTGTATACATTATTTATATTTTACCTTGTCAAATCAATAATTTCCCACCCTCTAAGTCTTGTGGTGTGCAAACACAGCTATGTGAGAACTTATCTTTTCACGTTTTGCATTTAAAATGCAAGCAGTGTCTCTGGAGCACATTGTAGTGGCTAATTATTCTTTGAGTTTTATTTTCTAGTTCAGTCTCGAGATTTCTGCTCCACAAGCCGACCTGCCTCTGTCACTGAAACCGCCCAGCAGGTCAAGTGTTTGTTGATGGTTTTGCTTAACCTGCGTCGAGTCACGGTTTCATCATCACGCCGCTCTGTGAATCGAAGCCGGGGGGGTGTTTGCTCTGAAACAGACGGCGCTTGAACTTCATAAGGCCTTGTGTGTCATCTTGGCTCCAATTACCTGGAGGTTAGCTACCTGCAGGGTTCCCTCACAGCAGCTCTGTGCCTGAAATCAGGTCAAACTGTGTGAAGTAAAATTTAGTGGTTGCAAAGCTTTGATGTCCACAACCACTTTTTTTATTAATTATGTGATCAGTTGTGCGAAACAGAAAGTTTGTCTCCAATTTACTCTTCAATTCTTTTCATAAGACTTTAATTCTTTATGTTTTACCACTGTTTTCCAATTGATGACAGCTGACTGCTACTACTTTCTCTACAGATTTATTAAGGCTTATTTGTGATTTAGCATCCAATAACCCAGCTAAAGCCGAATGTCTTCGCTTTTTTATGTTTCCTAAATCTTCTTTATTAATATGAAAAACAACAGATTATATTTCTCAATATATATTTTCTGTGGTTCTTTTGTCTGTTCTGTGAATTATTGCAGTGAAAAAGTCACTTGTATCATGTTCATAAATGATTAAACTAGTGATAAAACTCTACTAGGTTTACAAGGAGCCATTGATGGATTGCAGCCACACAGCATTATCGCCGCAGGCTAAATCCAGAAAATTCACGAGCATTACTGAGGGGGGCTCGATGACTGGCCAGCTAGGATCCCAGCGCGGGAGTTTTCCCCTCATAGCCCAGAGGTCTGCTGGATCTTTTTCACACTTTATGCATCACAAACTGTTATAAATAAACTACAGTTTTCTGACAGCTTTGAGTTGGAGTGAAATTGAGATAAACAGTGGAAAGTCCAATTGGAAGCTCAAAAAGCACATGTATGTGCATCAGTGTTTTTGTAGTGAGTATTTCATGCGTTGTGAATTTCTACAGGGTTAGAAAATTCTAGTGTAGTGCATAACTATGTACACAATTACAGAGGTACGATTGTTAATTGCCAGACAGGCATATTGGTAAAATGGTAAATGGCCTGCATTTGTATAGCACTTTTCTAGTCCCTAAGGACCCCAAAGCACTTTACACTACATTCAGTCATTCACCCATTCACACACACATTCACTCACTGGTGATGGCAGCTACATTGTAGCCACAGCTGCACTGGGGCGCACTGACAGAGGCGAGGCTGCCGGACACTGGCGCCACCACCGGGCCCTCTGACCACCACCAGTAGGCAGACATGAGGTTAGTATCTTGCCCAAGGATATTTGGCATGCAGCCAGGAGGCAGCCTGGGATCGAACCACCGATCGGCACATTTCCATCAGAGTCCTCATCACCGTCAATAGTAACGGTTTAAGACGTGCCGCTATGTGCATCACTGTGCTGCTTTAACCATGACAGTCTTTGTGGTGCAATAAGAGTGTTAAAACCTCCGCCCAGCTTTGTGCACGTTTTTTTTTCCCTTTTCTCTTGTTTACGACCCTTTTTGGCGTGAGTCTGAAAGGGATTTTTTCGTTTGTTACTGGTTCACATGAAGCATGGCCTGCAATCGAAATCCTATCATTTCCTTGGTTTGGACAGATATGCAGTGGCATTTTACGTACTGTGTCTCCACATTCAGACGGGATGCTTGTTGTTCGAGGTCAAAGTCATTCCTGTTGATTTTCCACAGCTTAGGCAGTGGGACACTTGTTTATGTGCACTGAATGGCATCGCTGAATGACTGCGTGCTCACGTACAACACCATGTAGGGTCAGCGGGATATTTCTAAGTCACCTTTGACAGCAAGCGATAAGATACCATCTCTGTCTGTACATAACTGAGCAGGGTTAAGAGAGCTGTTGTGAAAATAATTAAGGTGGCCTGTGCGTTCCCACTGGCAGAACAAAACACTGTTGTGATAGTGGGACTCAGCAGGACAAGCTCAACAGGTGCGCTCCTCCTTACACACAGATGAGCTCAGTTTCGCTTCACTTCATTCATTTCTACCCGAGCTCCTCAACCCACACTAGGTCCCACAAATGCGAAGTGATATAGAAGTTTTCTGCTTGGCTACACAACAGTATTCACAGAGTAGTCATCCAGTTGCTGTGCAGAACTAAACTAAGATGACAGCTCCATTACAGACATTGCATTGCTCACAGTGGCGTGACATTCCCTGACACTGAAAATAAGACTGGAAGGATTTAAACCTAATGAGGTCAAATCAATGAAATTAACAACAAAAACAAAAAACAAATCAAGTTTGTCTCTTTACATGAATGCAGCTCAGCTTTTAGACTTCACTTTTGCAGGCGAGCCAGATATTAGAGACAAACAATCTCCTTGATCTTATTTTGACAGTCACTTGTAGCTTGTTCACAGACCATTTATTTCCAACTTGGCTTTCCCGTCCAGCAGGCTTGTTGGCCAGGTTTCGACTGTGGCACTCACTGATATCGTTCAGCTGCTTCTCCAAAAAAAATGAGCTACACGCACGATTAAAGGTACTCCAACGTCACTGTACTGTAGTGGTGCTAGTGAGTACTTGGCAAATTAAAGTACTTGGAGAGTCCAAAGCTGAAAAGTTCTTTCGTGTGCATTTATAAATGCATCTTTAAATCCAATGATATCGCATCAAAGGGGCTTAAAGTATGCCATTACCTCCCTTGTCACCACATCTAGACCATGGTGTGGTTTCTTGGGATGCACTCTATAAAGATTTTTTACGTCCTTCATCTTTCAAAGAAGGATGGTGGCTTTCCTTCAAGCGTAATGTCCCCTGACACACAGCTCAGGACTCAAATTGCAGAAAAGTCAATGAAAACTCGGGCATTTGGAAAGCTATACATTTATTATGTCGGGTTTCCGATTATCTTGTCCAAACCTTCATATCTTTTCATCTAAATCACTTAAAGATAAGAAGCATGCAGTTATTTCTTCTGCTGGGAGTAATTTTACTCTGTTAGCACAACAAAAAACTGTGATCTCCTTATGTGATACACAAGTGCATCTGCCATTTGAATAAATATAGACGACTAAAAGCGGCTGGAGTCCGACTGCCAAAACAAGGTGATTTATCAGCTAATGTGCAGCAAGTGTAGGTATTCTCTGGCAGTCCTGCAAAACACCTACAACAACGGCCTGGGAAAGGACATAAAACACGCCACAAAGATGCCAGCTCAACTGGGAAGACCCAGATCAGATTTGCCCTTTTTAAAATACAACAGCTGAAATGGCAGCACACTTTAGAGACATTAATCCAAAGTCCGGAGAGAGGTAAAAAGATGTTTCTGTTATAGCAGGTAAAATGTCAAAGAAAACTGCTGAGAAAACTTTAAGGTAATTTTTTTTTCCTTTTTTTTTTTTTACACCACCAACTAACAAACGCCAAAGAAAAGCATCAGCCTTGTCAGTTCAGGAAAACTGCAAAAATGCATATAATTAAGATCATAGTGTAAACAGCCCTGATGAAATTATTTGTTTCCATTCAGCTTCCCACGCAGATAATTTATAATCCATTCAATACAAATTTGCATGAGAATAATGGAGATGAATGAGGGACAGCGTTTCTTTCTGTTCCAGCTCAACACTGCGATACAACATGGCATTTGAGTGTGACAGTACGCAGATTAGAGCTGGGCGATATATCGAGTTTTTAAAACATATCGATATATTTTTATACGAGATATAAGATGTGACAATATCCTTTATATCGATATAGTCTATGTTACGTTATAATTATAGTTGTGGAGCCGCAAGTTTGCCTCTCTTTCGTCCACTTTTGTCTCTACGCAACGTTACTCCGCCTCGCCTTCACTGAAGACAACTCCCCCTCCTACCCCATCGCTTCACGTGCAGGCAGCGACAAGACGGACACGGCAAATCTCCGTTAACGAGTTACTGCGCATCGCCCCATGCGTGGGGCTGGACGGCGTCAACGTGCTAACGAGCTAAACATGCTAACGAGCTAACAGCGCTAACCCTAAAATCCTTTCATTCTCTCAAAAGTTGATAGCGCGCCTTATGTATGAATTCTGGTTGTGCTTGATGGCCGCGAACCGATTTTATGTGGTACACGGCGCTCAGCAATCTGTCAAAAATGTTTGAGTACGACTTTGGTAAGCTACGGAGCTGCACCGCTTAATAGATTGTCGGCGCATTACGGCTACCGAGGAGCTTCGCGGAGTGATACGTACTGTGCATCAACGTAATATTACCGTATTGTGTGTGTATAAGGACCATAAATGGCACCTGTAAGAGAGGTGGTTATGAAGCGGATTTCAAACTCCAGGCTGTCAGTCACACAGTAAAACTTGGGAACAGAGCAGCTGTGAAATCTGTCTTCGTTATTACGCTCAGCGTCTTTTAGTTTACATTTTGACTGCACAATTGTGAGCTCTTTGTTTAGCACAAAAACAACCTTGTTTTCTTTTATTTATGGAGCATTATTATTTAATGAATGCTCATAATTTAATTTTGAGTAATTTTTCATGTACATCTGTGCTGTATGTTAATAAAAGTGCCTGTGTGACATCTGGGACACACCTTTGACTAAGAACTCTCTTTTTGTTCTTACTTTATGGCTTAAAAAAAAAAAATCGAGATATATATCTTATATCGCCATCCAGCTAAAAAATATCGAGATATGAATTTTGGGTCATATCGCCCAGCCCTAACGCAGATGTGCGCCAAATTATTTCTACTGATTTATCTGCTTGTTTACTCCACTTATTATCCAATGCACAGTGAAAACAAAGACCAGTACTCCTGCATCAATTTTGTTTTTCTGGTTGGCCATCAGATATAATGGTGTCAATCTTCATGTGGCTTGTGTAAATGAGTTCCTAGCCTTGGGGTGGTGGTGGTGGGGCTTTCAGGCCTAATTGTGTAATTACTACTGGCATAAATAAAGTGAAAGTAACTTATTTTAAACTGTGAAATATCGAGGTGTCCTCATTCCCTTAATGTTGGTTATTTGCTGAATGGAGACCACGGGGACAAACATGAAAGTGCAGAATTTGCAGTTCCTTCAAAGGCTCAAAAGGGAAAAAAAAGTCAAAGCTCACAGAAAAATGCCAACTTTACAGCAGATATATTAACAGACTGGTACCTAAAAAGTAAAAATTAAAATATAACAAGCAAAAATACTGCCAATCAACGCCTTTGAAACAAGTTGTAAGTCGAGTTGTATTAAGGCCATTATAGCAGGTCATGGCCTCTTTGAGTGAAAGATGTAGCTGTTGGGAGTTTGGTTACTCAGCTGAAATATTTTTAGTTATCTGACAAATAATATGGCTTGCTGTGCAAAAATATATACATACATAGCATTAGCTGGTAATTTGTCCCTACATAGTCTTTTATTTACAGTCAAAGACATTACACACAGAGATATAGAACACAACAAACTATATAAATAGGCATTCATTCATTTTGTTTGTTTATTGTTTTTAATGTGTGCTCATCTCCTGAGCTCCATCAGTGGATTATCAACAGTCATCGACTGACAGGTGATCATATATTGGGAGCTAGATTTGCATTTAAGAATGACCTTTATTCAGTAAACATCGCACAAATTCATATTGATCAAAAAATGAGGTCAAGTATTTTCAAAGAGTTTACACTCCACGTAGTAATAATGTTCTTAAATGAACTTCAATAAACAACCTTGTTGGTGATTAAACCAGGCCGTGCTCTTCTAACATGTTTACTTGTGAAGGAATGAATCATCAATAATCATTGATTTTAAACTGTTATGTTGAATGCAAACTGTGTACAAACACAAACTTGAGTGTCTGTTACACTTTGATCTGGACTATATTTCAAAGGTCTTATTTGTCTGGAAGTAATATTAAGATATTATTAGGTGCTTCAGTATATACATATACGCATACACACACATGGGTATGTGGCACGGGGCATGTGAGAGAGTATATATATTCTTCAGAGTTCAGGCTGACTAAGGTTCAAAGAGAGCAAGGATTGGCAGAGCCTCGCCGACTGTGAAAAAGGAAAATAACCTTTTGACCCTGAACAAGTGGTTCGTTTATCATCAGATAGGTGGCAGTGGGCTGTTAATTTGCTTGTTAGCACTAATCTGAGTGAAAAACTCAACCAAAATTAGATAATAAAGGCATACTGGCCCTCGTGGATTTCCAATAATAGCATGGAGAAGTGAGAGAAGAATTAAGTAGTTAATTCTTTCCTTTGTACAGTCTGCTCTTTTAGTGGGATAAATAAAAAGGGGTGAAACAGAAGAGGGAGTGGGAGGGAGATAAAGTCTGTACGTGCAGCTCAGTGTGTGTTCATGTCTTCCTGTTTCAGCTCTGTAGATATAAGTGGTTGCTGTCCTGCTCTCATTAACTACACGTGACTCCGGGGGATTTTCCTGCCATTTCTATCCAGGCCCTTTAAGACTCCCATACAGCCCCGAGCACCACCTGCTATGTCGATCAATGGACCCTGATTAATCCATTTGTTAGGCCCGCCATAAATTAAGGTTATTAAGATGGTGGAGCGCATTGATCGTGTGCCATAGCAGCAACAGGTCAGATATTGGACGCTTAATCTTAAAATCCAGAAAAAGGCCAAACGTCACTACACATTGATCTGCTTTTTAAATATAAAGACTACGTTTTGGAGATCAAAAAGTTGCAAATGTGGCAGGTACATTAAAATGGAGGAAAGAGTGTTTACTATGTTATGAATTACTGTAAACGGGAAGCAAGGAGACAAAAAGGAAATGGACCCATACATGGCTGGTAGAGGCGGACAAAGACTGTGTTGTTCAGTGAAGTTTTATAGTTTTCCACAGCTGCATTTTCATTGTAGACGACAATAAAGCACAACACAAAAGAAACTCTAGTGGGAAATCACGCCGCTCAGCTGCCCGATATTTCCATCGTGATTCTAAAGTTACTCACGGGTGGCTTCATCTCTACAACATTACATTCATCTCTATACAACAGTCTTTAAAGACATCAAGGCCTTTTTGCAGATGTAGGAGCGCTCAGGTGAACAGGTGAACCACCAGTGGATGCTTGCCTGACTCTACAAGCTAATAGTAAGCTAGTGGTAAACTGCACCTCTATTATCATCGTCACCGTCATTAGTGAAAAAGTTACCTATTTTATAAACGCACAATAACTTATACAACCTATAAAAAAGGTTAATTCTTTGTTATCTAAGCCTGTGCTTTTTATCTGTGGCACCATGACAGATCGTCAGGTGTGCCATGGGAAATTATTTCACGTCACTTAATTAGTCTATAAAATGATTATTTAATTACTGCAAATAATCGGCCATTGTTGAGCATCTGTGTCTTTGATGCAGTGACTGGCAGAATAATAAAATACTCTTTCATGTTCGTGTGAAGCAGCATGTAGCGCAATAATGAATTTGTTGAATTAAGACAACAGACAGTGATGAGACATAACAACAATGGATAAATATTTGAAAAAGAAAAAATGAAGACTCCCAACTGGGGCCGGACAAATTGATAATACAGGTGAAGTGTCTGGCATGAGTGGTGGTCCAATCAAAGCAAAAACTGTGAGCTCGAGGCAATCCAGCGAGCGTTGTTTGTCTGGGTTTCCTTTCACTGGAGATCCAGCTGCACCAACTCTGTTATGCTTAGTGTGCAGAGAAAAGCTTAAATGCAATCTGTAAGCTAAACATCTGCTACTTCAAAACAAAAACGAGGACTATTTTCTTCAACTTCAAAGAAAACACTAAGAAACAGGTAACTTAAATGAGAAAAGGTCTCCCAGAGCTCTAAAAGCAAGCTGCTTAGTAGCGAATTTGAAGCCAAATCTCAAAAACAAAAAAATATCAGCTCATATCAGAATGTCTTGAGCATGGAGAACGTCTGTATGAGCAGTCGTGGACGACATAGCAAAGGCTTCGTTAGCAGAGAGAAAGAGATCCAGTGCTGGATCTTGCCCCACGAGGCGAGTGTCTGTGTTTGATGATTTGCACACTTGTTGCTCCTTATGAACTGGCTGTGGCGCAGCAAAGTACCGACTTGTGTTTGACCAACAGCGTTTTTGACTGATGACGGGTGCGATGATGCAAAGCTGTTTCAAGTTATGAGTGGTGTGCAAAGGCCGGCACAAATGCTAGATATATTTCAGCATATGAATGAACTGAACACATAAATGCAAGGCCAAAATGAAAACCTACTCACAAGCACAGACAAAATGGATTTTGTTCAAAAGGTGCACCTCTGGCAATAACATCTAGAAAGTGCCATCCTTTGGCATGTTCCCACTCACTCCAAAATGGCAAGCAAATTTCAACAATGCTGCACAGTGAGAGATAATAGAAAAGCATCTAAACACTCTTTAGAAGTTGTCGTTTTATTTCCCCTCACTGTCACTGAATGACTTGACTGGGGCCGAGAAAGCAGCAGTTTATGGAAAGGATAAGACAGTATAGGACCAGGAGAAACCAGCATAGCTGCCATAAAAACTCAAAAGAGAGCGAGCTACTGAGAGCTATTGAGGAAGAGCTTCATGTGCCATCAATCCATTTTCTTCCACTTATTCAATTCAGTGTCGCAGGGGGGGTTGGAGCTTATTCCAGCTGCCAGAGGACAAGAGGCAGGGTACACGCTGGACAGATTGCGAGTTTTTCACAGGGCTAACACAGAGAGACAACCATTCACACCTACAGCCAAGTTAGAATCACCAATTAACCTAATCCCACTAACTGTGTGTCTCTGGACTGTGAGAAGAAGCCGGAGTACCTGCAGGGAACTCGCAGAGACATAGGGAGAACATGCAAACTCCACACGGCCAATTGATAGATTCAAAAAGAGGACATTCCCGCTGTGAGGCAACAGTGTTGGCTTCATGTGCACATTTCTTCCATTCCTGCCAGTATATCAGCTTTGTGATCATCTAAACAGGGCTAGGTTTCACACCGAGTGAATAGAACCAAATAGAAAGAGTAAGGCCTCGATTCTACTCTGTTGCGGACACAGACAGTTGGAGACCCGATAACCGAGCCGTCATCCCGTTTACACAGCTTGAAGAACACCACATGTGTAGATGCTAGTTATAATGTAAATTATGGAGTTCTTTTCCTAACAGTCACAAAGAAAGTCACACAAAAAATTTCGCATTGACCTTCACAATCCACATTTGACAATAACATTTACTTCACACAATTTGCCATTTTATAACATTTTTGGTTGGTGGTGTGTTGCTAGACATTTTTCACCTACATGACATATGTCAATGCAACCAGTACTGTGGCAAACATGATTGACCAATAGAATTGGGACTACATATTCATATGGAGACATCTATTTACAGAGATTACGGTCAAATAGTGAAAGTATGAGATTGGAAAAGTTAAGTTGCCCGTTAGGACAAAGTCGGACCATTTAAACAATCACCAAGTCGCCCTCTGAAATACCGACAACCTGCCCAAGGTCCACCCTGTCTAGTACCCTATGCTAATGTTGTAAATGGCCGTCTCCAATTACATGTGTGTGTCTAGTCATTAGTGGGGTTTCTCTTGTCATGTTTTATTTGCACTTTGAGCCAGGTTGAAAAATAGAAGCTAAAGAAATAGCTGGAAACATGTAGGAAAAAAAACAACTGTCACACACACTTTGTCCAAAAACCTCTCATTTTTAGCTTTTTTTTGTAAAAAGATAAGAATGTTAGCCTTTTTTGCAGCTATAGGGGATTTATGGCATCACTCTTGGCTGGAAGCAGTGCTTAAACAATGGAAAAAATACAAACTTTGTCCAAAAACCTCTCATTTTTAGCTGTTTTCCACTTTTTCTTTGGTCATTTTAGCCTTTTTGGCCAGGGTGAAGGGAGTATCTGCCATCAAACAAGAAGACAGCCGCATGTAACTACGACGGTGTTTGCTAGTTCACCTTACGTGCATTAATGTAATAACGTGGTTAGCCTACTCAACGTAAATTACACACGAACAACATTAAGCTACTCACGCAGAGAAGAATGGCTGCTGCTGCCATCATCATCCTCATCATTTCTGCTACACTGGCAGGGCTAGGGGCCAGGACTCTACTCTTTGGGTTTTTGGGGGATGTTGCTAACTCCGGGTCCGATAACAGGCAACCCACCCGCAGTAGATGTGCTCGATGTGAGGTCTCGCAGCAAGCTATCAAGTAGGGCGAATTTCTCGGCTTTTAACAAAATGCTATACGTCACCAGGTGTTTCATCAGATTCGAGGTGTTACCTCTTTTGCACGGTATCACCTTAAAGCACTAGGGCAGGGATAGCTCAGTAGGTAGAGTGGTGGCCCCATGATCGGAAGGTCGGGGGTTCGATTCCCCTGAGGTACCCCTGAGCAAGGTACCGTCCCTACACACTGCTCCCCGGGCGCCCAGTGGCTGCCCACTGCTTCACTGAGTGAATGGGTTAAATGCAGAGAGGGATTTTCCCCACGGGGACCAATAAAGTACACTTTCTTCTTCTTTCTTCTTCTTGTTGCAGGCTGCTGAGTTTGCATCTTTTGCTGTGAAGTACAGCCAGACTTTTGACCGCTTCGCTTTGGGCATTTTTAATCTGTAGCTCTGCTCTAAAAGAACGTACATACCTGGGCCCACCTACTATCCTTGCAAAGGTAAAATGATTGGCTAGAATCCAAAGTGTATGACATCTCAGGAAAAAAAGCACCGAAATAAAGCACCAAAATGTGCGCTGCTTTTCTGGTTACTACTGTTTGCCATAACGGCACTGGATACCGGTACCCATCCCTACTGACGTCACTAGCCGTGTCTGGGCCCAAACTACGCTTCAGGTCCTAAAGTCAAACGAACACTGCGGGATCACTGAGTTGAGATTAAATAGAACAAGACACAAAGCATTGAAACAAGTTAAAATCACAACAACCTTATTAAACGCAGAGTAGTTTGGACCCGGAAGCAGGATTCATCATATCATCACTTAAAGACCGGATAGCTGCATTTATGTGTAAAAAGTGATCTGGTGCTTATGTAGCGCTTTTCTACTCTACTTCAGCACTCAGAGCACTAAAAAAGATTTTGGCATAGTTTAATAAACTTATTTGGTATTTTGACATTAGTTCTATTGAACAAGGCTGATGCTATTTCCTACCAGACAGAAAGCCAAGACAATATCCCACATCACACTGTTTACTTGCCAAACCTTCTACATCCATCTCAACCACAAGAGAATGACTGATACAGTTCATCAGTCTTCATGGCAAATGAAAACATCACCATTATCTCTGCACTAATTACAGTAACATAAAGAGGAAACACAAGATGGTGGAATGGAGATGCACTCATATCAATGCAATACTGTTTTTGAATTTCTTGGAAGTGTCAAAAAAAGAGTGTAACCTCATCAAAAAAAACAAAACTTCTGTTCTTTCCTGACAGCGTTAATATTCTGCTCCTGACAAGTCGGGACGTTGTTAACCAACTGGTATTTAATTTGGAGCTAGCAGTTTAATGGAATTTGCAGATATTTAAGCAAAGTCGCTGTTTTAATCAACGTAAAATCGTTAGCGTGCAATTCTTTTTAGCACCTTGCAAATACATTCTGTTTTCATGGCTCGGTAGCTAAAAGTCTATATGCTCCCTAATGAACTGCACGCATTGATTGAATTCAACTAATGAAGCAGAAGTAAAACCAGCACAGCCCACCTGTCTTGTTTCCACATTATTATTATTATTGTTATGAGCTTGGATATTGATGACATTGATTTCATTATCGTTAAGCTGAAAAACGCACCATGTCTGGAAACCAGCAGGGAAAGAAAGGAGACATATTTAATTGAATCGTATGTGTGTGATCAATAGTCAGAGAAACGTGTGTACCAACCAATACAAACCACAAAGCTATAAAAACCAAGCATTACTCCCATACTCCCTGCCATATAATAATGAATTCCTAGAAAACACATTTAATTTGGTGATCAGAGTCCTGAAAAAAAGAAAAGATTGCCTTGAGCCATGTGTAAATCCAAAACAAAAAGGTCGCTAAACTGCCCGATAAGTCCATTAGAATCTTAGACGGGGAAAAGAAAAAAAAAAAAAAACCTCAGGCCTTTTTTTTTTTTTGAAAAGTTGCTACAACAATTCAATATTCTGCTTTGACTAAATGTTACAACAACAATTTTTTGTCACTACAACAAAGTAACAAAAAACTCATTGCTGACAATTTTAAAACGCTGTCACACCATCATGGAGGAAAATCAGTGAAAAATGAAGCCACACTTTACTTGTATCTCCAAAATCTGATGTCCACAGACATGTCGAAGGACGAGTCACATTCTGGGTTTGATATAAGATGTGAAAACTACATGAAAGACAGGGAAACCAGCTCTTTCCAGCTGGTGTAGCTTTGCTTTTGTCTTTTGATCAGCAGTAATAAAAAAAACACAAGGGAAAATAAAAATGCACAAGTACAAAATCAAACTACCTCCCTACACTGTGTTAACAGTGTATTGCATTATGAGCAAAATAGTAGGGCTGCACGATTTTGCATAAAATGAGAATCACGCTTTTTTGGCTTAGAATTGAGATCACGATTCTCTCACGATTTTCTTTTCCAGTATAAATATTTATTGCACTTATTAACTGCACATCAACTTCGTAACAGTTGAGACTGAAGATAAAAACAATAAATAAACATAAAAACAACAAATGTCTCACATTTTGTTGTTGCCGCAAAATGTTGTACTGCTTGAAATTCCGTCTCCACCGTTGCTCGACGCTGCGTGTATAGAGCAGGTAGTGCAACAATAGAAAAATAGTTGCGGGACGGCACTGTGTAGTGTTTGTCTAGGGTGTTGATCATTTTCCTAAATCCCTTGTTTTGCACAGTGTTGATGGGAGCCATATCTTTGGTCAGGTGATAAGTAATAGCCTCCGTAATTTCTTTGTGCCTGCGGGAGTTCGACGTGTATAGGGAAGCGCTGTATAAGGTTCCCGTTATTAATGTTTGGGTGGTTGACCGGGACGGATTTTCTCCTGTCACTTTCTCGTCATCCCTGACGTGCTCTCCGTTGTTTTTTCCCTGCTAATTTTAGCAGCCAGCTTCTGTATCACGTGGTATAAGGCTCCGCCCTTGTCATTTGTTGAGCAGGAAGAGTGAGCGCTTGTTTTCATGCAGATTACGTCCCGGATCAAAATGCGGTACAATCGTCGTCGTTTTCTTTTTTTTCCTTTTTTTTTTTTTTTTTAAATCGTTGTCATTTGGAAATGAGATCGCACATAAGTATGAATCGAGATCGCGATTTTCTAACAATTAATCGTGCAGCCCTACAAAATAGAGTTCAATATTTTTCATTTTTAACACTGGAAGCTTTGGCCTTTTCATCTTTATGCAGAAACTGACAGGCAAGATAGGATCAAATTAAGTGTTGTTTCTACTAATGCGTCTAATGCGACTTCTGTAAAGTGCAGTCTGATGGCTGAAATTGGGTGTATAAATGTATTTTCCATATTTTTTAGATTCTACACAAGTTTTTGACAGATTTCTAAAATATTTGTCGTCTTGTTTTTATGACAGGCAGTCTAATAAGTTTGTTAAACACTGTATCCAGAATGATGTGTAAAGGGGTCGATATGAACTTCTCACCCACCCGCTGATGATGCTGTACATATCCTGTTTAGCTGTAAAATTAATGCTGATCTGCCTTCATGCCCAACAACCTGAACCAGTCCTAAAAACAAGCACAATGAGGCCATTCCTGTGACAGACAGGCTATCGAGTCGGGGCAGGGTTTCGTCAGCGTTTACGAAGAAACTGTTACACTATAAGAGGACAAGTTTGCATCAACCAGTCTAACGTCAAACTGCTTGCAGCTCAACAAGGGATTGTGAAGCATGACAGGTAGGAAGCGAAAAGTTCCTGTGCATGCATGACAGCTCAAGTTTCATGCTGCTTTGAGACAGTTTATCTATCATTCAAAACAATATTTAAAGCCCTGATGCCATTACATGTTTTAATATAAATGCAAAAGAAAATAGAAGTCTCTTTGGGAAGGACGGTAGGCAGCGGGGCAAAGCTCACAAACTGTCAAATCCCTGCAGTGTAGTGGTGGCAGCGTCGTGACATGAGGTGTTTAAGGAAGAGAGAATTTAAGGAAAGGAAGTTTTTGAAGAAATCCTGGAGTGAAAGAATTGCCTTTCAACAACAAAATTTACCAAAGCAAATGACTAACTCAGTAATATTATCAAAGATTCAGATGTTCCAGAATAAATATTTAGCCATTGTGTCATTTAGCTTGCAATCAAACTCAGTGGCTCTCCACTTCAAAAACAAAAAAAGTGTGTACTCTGTAATCCACCCAATTTGAGAAAATTCAAGGAGAACCTGTTAAAGGTTAGCACAGCACACTGAAAAAAAAAGGGACTGGCCATCTCTTGGATTTATGTAAGCATCTTGCATGTATTTAACACAATTGCCTCATGTTTTAAAGATAAATGTAACTATATAGTGTAAAAACTACATGATATGCAGAAAGGGTGTATTAAATTGTTCATATCATGTTCAGGTGAAGTAAGTCAATAAGATAGCAACGTTAAATCTCGTGAAACCACGCGTGATTTCATCTCGCGGGCTTTGGATCGTGGTTTAAAAAATGCATCCATCTCAGTCAAGTCGAGCAGCCAACTCTACGTTTTTGGTATGTCTTGATTTTTTGAATTAATGTTTACCATATTTCAGCCAAATGTAGTTAAACGTCTAGAGTGTCGCCATGTAACATGCTAAAAAAGAGCCGTTAGCTTATTTGCTGTTTTATCTGTTGTCAAAGAATTGGCGCTTTTTCATTTGAATTTGTCTTTGGCACAAGAGCCGTAATATCACATTAAACCTAATTACGAGGCACTCATAACATAATTTGGTTTTCTGTGTGAATAGATTTGCCAACTGACTCTTCAGTTACATTGTGTATTTACTGCACCGTGGTGTTAGTGAGATTTTGGACATTGAACAGCTTTAGCTAATATCATCAGCGGCATTATGCTAGCTTACATCCCTACCCCTCCTGCCCTCACCTGCTGTCCTTTTGTTTTTGTTTTTGTTTTTTTTGCTGCACATTGAGAGACGACCTCTATTCTGCATTTCACCAGGAGTCAGCTGATGGATTGTGGGTTCAAGGTGTTATGGTAAGAAAGTATATACTATTTTCG
Source organism: Rhamphochromis longiceps (assembly GCF_057381845.1). NCBI lineage: Eukaryota > Metazoa > Chordata > Actinopteri > Cichliformes > Cichlidae > Rhamphochromis > Rhamphochromis longiceps. Next base: position 42,524,341 of record NC_140562.1, on the reverse strand, counting down.
CTTAAGGTTTCTGTAACTTAATTATAATAGGTTTTTTATAATTATTAGGTGCATGCATACTCACCCTATTAATACAACTGAGAAATCCAAAATCTGCCATAGGTTTAACCTGTATGTATTGTCAGAAAGGTGATTACTGGACTCACATTAATGCACACTTGAACTGAAATGAGGTTGTAACTTGTGGGTTCTTGGGTTGCAAATCAGAAACAAACATCTTTGGATTTTTTTAATCCCATAAGATCTGGAAACACAGTTTTTATTCAACAAAACATTACTGATTAACCAAGCACAGTGCCTGCTGTTATTTCAAAATAATTTTATGTCATTTTAGATGAAATGCAGCATTCCAGTGCATCCCAACCATGCCTTTACAGTCAAGGTTTCTGACGGAGCTGAGTTTCTCTCTGACAGTCTGCTGAAAGTGTTTGCAAAGTGATCGGGGGAACAGGGCACAAAGCTAAAGGATGTAGCTGCCATGATGACAGTAAGAACTTTAAAATTCTTTAACTACAAAGTGTATATGTATTGCATTAGGTCAGTAAAAGAGTTTTATGCTGCATCCATTGAAACAGTCAACTATTACCCGTGAGTACTGATTCCACCGAAAGGATGCCATAATTTTCGTTATGCATTTACTGGCCCACTGAGAAAAAATCTTTTTTTTAAAATATATGTTCTGGAAACTATATATCCATAAAGTTGATGTCAAACAGGAACTTTTGATATTTCTTTGTAGATGCTGGTGTTGCATGTTGACTGGTTTAAGTTTTTGTCTGGGATCATTTTCTTCTGTGCTACTGAAAAGTTCACAAATCTCTGTTTTCTTTGTTATAATACTTTAGGATGACATTAATGCTCGAAGGGAGTCTCATCAAAGTGCTCCGCATCTGTGTGAAAGACAATTGCAACATCTTAGTGCAGGAGTTCATGGTGTTTTATGAGTAGATTGTGGCTTTGCAACATTTAAAAATGCATTTAGTTATCCACTTGATCCTCATTGGACTGGTTAGGACCAGTAGTCCTCTTTAATAATTTGAAGTTCACATGAGGCCTGGTAGTGAACTCGGCCGCCCCCCCTTGAGGCCCCACCCCCCTATATTAGGGGTCACATCAGTGTGAAAAAACTTTAAATTTGTCATTCTAGTGAACAAAGGAAAATCCCACCAGTATTTACATTAGCTTTTGTTTGAAAAAAAAAAAAAGACCAACTGACCAACAGCTAACCAAATTGTGGGGAAAGTCTAAATTCTAACATCTTCTGAGTGACATAACCTGGATTTCTGATGGGTTTTTGTTAGTCTTTCTAACAAAAACTAATGTAAAGCATTTGAAATTATTATGTTTTTCACTCTGTCTTAGAAACTCTGTTAGACCATGAATGGCAGCATGGCAGGCCACTCTTTGGCTATAGCTATTTACTATGTTGCTTGCATTGGTTTAAATTACTCTAACATTAGAACTGGTAGATTCAAAAGAGATGAGTTTAAAAGGGAATCTTAAAGAAATGTTTTGTGTTTAACCAGGACTTGACTGAGGCCACTGCACGGATTGAGAAAACCACAATGAACATCTGTCTCCAGAGGATGCACCAGGCAATGACTTTTCTGATGTTGGCATCATCATCGAGGGTATAGTAGTTCTTCAAGATCTGGATAACGTGACCTTTGCAGTAGCCATGCTGTTTGGACCTTTTTTATTCCTTCAAGATGAGTTACCCATCACAGCTCTGCTACACTTTTGAGGTGATTCAAAGGGTGGTAATGGAGTTGGATGCAACTCAGCTCTCAAGAAAAGCTCACAACTAAGACAAAACTACTCCTGCAAGGAAAGCTCACTGTTATGCATGCAAGCTGATCAGCTCTAGGTGAGAGGACATTTAAATCTCACACTTGTTCTGCTGCATTTTTGAAGCTCAATTCCAGGAACAGATCGCAGGGTTCATTTTTATATACTCTGCAACTGCCATGAGGACGAGCCGTTTTTTGTTGTTGTTTGTTTTTCCTTTTGCTCTGTACAGCATTTTGGCAGCATTTTTTAAATTTCTCTTTGTATTTTTTCTTTCTTTTACTAGTGAAGAGATGTAGCGTGAACAGTTATGCAGTCTAAATATCCCATATGGGTCGTGTGAAATGGTATTTTCAGTTTCATTCAGTTGAAGTAAAGAACGTTGAATATTTCTAAGTGTGCTGTTTTGAACCAAGATGTCACAGTATGATCAGTGCTGTAATTTTTGACAGTCACTGTATCAATGTTATTTTTGCATCTCTTGAATAAAGGTTTTGACCTGCAGGTGCTAATTTCTTTAGTTATTGGGGTAAAATGGGTAATGTTAATAGGAAGGTGTTTGCCAATTCAGTAACCTAATTTAATGTTAATGGAAACTAACACTACCTCAAATTGTTTAGTTATAATTGTTGTTTAACTGAATCTTGATGTCAGAGGCCTTAAATAGAATGTTTTGATTTGTTCTTTCCCAACATTTTTCAAAAGAAACAGTCTAATTTCTTTGCTGTGATTGATTCCAGAGAACACGGAAGAACTGACATTATTTAACTGTTGATTTATGTAGATTCAGTGGAGGAGTAATGTCAGTTTAATTCTTTACCTACTGTCAATGCAGTGAAATTAGACATGTTGTTTTTAAAGGTTACTGGTGGATGCCAGCAACCATCTTGGAAGAGAACAATACAATCTGTTATAAGGCCTCCATTTGAAAATTGTGTATTTGATGCTAGAATATAATAGCAAAATGTAATTTGAAGATAACATGTAGCATTTAAGTGACCAAGTAGTATTGGGTAAAAGTTATTGAATGGTGTTGGGATAAAGTGAGAAAATTGTGAAGGATTAAAATATTTCAAGAGCTCAAATTACTTCATCAAAACATGTTTAAGTCACATTTTATCAACACAAATTGCACAGGTTTATTGAACATGAATAAATTGTGTTAATTTAACTCAATTGTTTAAGTTGCTGCCAAAGCAAAACATCTGTGTGCAACAAATGTCCACCATTGAATTAAGTAAATCCAACAACATATTTTTTTCAGTGCAGCATTATCATTCTGTTTTTAAATCATCCCCACTTCATATTTTTCACCTGATGGTAATCATCCCATCTTCTGTGGCTCTGCACACTTTGAAAACCCCAGAGGTACTGGGAATATTTTGTGGTCTTTACTAATAAAAAAAAAAAGTCAATTAATTGATTAATAGTGCAACTTAATAAATTAGAGAATTGTATGTGAATCCAAAATGGAGCCAGCTGCTAATGATTTTAGAAGACTGGTAGTATGAAACAAGAAAAAAAAGCCCAAGAACACAAAAACTCCATGCAAAGCCAAAGATGGCTCGAGCCTTTAGAAGGTTCTCAAAAATAAATGAGTGCAGAGACTTCCGGTGGCTCGTAGCACCGCATGGCCGCATAGAGAGTGACCTCCGGCACCAACCGTGTGTTTCCCCGGACTCGAGAGCTGTATTAGGGCTACATTGCCATTTTTCGACTCAAGAATGAGTGGGGATAAATCTAAAAAGGGAGGATACGGGCTACGAAACATTCTTGACTGTGAAATGGAGAAGGACGCCGCGGCTAGTGAGGCAAGCCTCGCATCGGGACAAGATGGCGACCGAGGTGAAGGTCTGGGTTGGCTTCGGGATGCTGTGAGTAGCGTACTGGTGGCCGAAATGGCTACATTGCGAACCGAATTGAAGAGTGACTTCAAAGCATTCGGTACGGAATTTCGGGAGGATGTAAAGAAGCAAATGGCCGAACTCTCTAAGGAATTGAATCAAAGATTACACGAGATGGCGGATCAGGTGGAGGAGATGACTGGTCGGCTAAAGCACGTCGAGGACAACATGGCTGACTCGGAACGCTGGGACATTGGTGTTAGGGATACACTTGTGCAGCTGTTGGAAAATCAACGGGCGCTTCAGGAAAAGGTGTCCGATATGGAGGGCCGCGCTAGACGCAAGAACATCCGGATCTACGGCGTACCGGAAAACTCAGAGGGCTCGTCGGTGACTACCTTTGTTGAAAATCTGATCAAAGAACACCTAGGCGAAGATTTCGGCCCGGACCGTGCTCTCGGCATTGAGCGCGCACACCGCGCGTTGGGACCGAAACCACCCCCGAACGCCCCACCACGCTCAATAATAGTGCGCTTCCTCCGGTTCTCTGTTAAAGAAGAGATTCTCCGCACGGCGTGGAACAAAGGGGTACATATCCAAAACAAACGGGTGTATTTCGATCATGACTACTCTCTGGAAGTGCAGAAAAGGAGACGGGAATATATCCCAGTTAAGAAGGCTTTGAAGGACAACGGGATCCGTTTCCAGACACCACTAAGTAAGATGCGAGTGTTTTATGCGTCAGGCAATGTCCTATATAATACCGCGAGCCAAGCTGCCGAGGATTTAAGAAAGCGGGGAATAGCCGTGGGTAAGATCACCTTGGGGAACCAAACCAACAGGATGACAGAGGACACGATAAAGCAGCTACTTCCTTGGGAAACGCAGACAGCACACTGCGGGGGCGGCTTCCAGCAGCACGTGTGGGAAAAACTCCAAGCATTCCGGAGGGAGCAAGCAAAAGTGTCAGCAGACGAGTGAACAGCTGATGGCGGGACAACGGTGAGATAGCTGGCGGTAGAGTTTTGATAATCTAACCGCAGGAACACTGACTTTCGTATCCTTCAGAATTCATATTTCTTTAGGTTGGTGCCTACGGACATGGTTAGAGAACCACCACGTTATGTCTAGTAGCGATAAGAGACTGTTTCGTTTATTTTTTGCCCTTTTTTGGCTTTTTTGTCGGTCACTCCCCTCTTGTCGGATGAGGGGCCCCACCCTGTGGCCAGTCCCCTCAATGTCAAAGGATACTGTTATATCCTTTGTATTGGAAGCTCCTGTTAATGTTTTGTGTGTTTGCTGTTCAGTGAGTTCTGGTTGTGATGTTCTGAGGTCTGGGTTGATTATGTTGTATTCCACATATCCACTTGATGGCTTATAATTTCTATAAAATGCTGTCACTAAATGTAAATGGCCTGAATAGCCCTATTAAAAGAAGCAAATTAATTGCCAAATTGAAAAAGGAGACAGTAGACTTGGCATATTGGCAAGAAACTCATCTAGATAATGCAGAACATGAGAAATTTAAAAAGATGGGTTTCAGACATACATTTTATTCATCGTATAGGGCCGGGAAAAAACGAGGAGTAGCTATCCTTATCTCAAATAAAATAAAATTTGAACATATATCTACTATAAGTGATAAGGAAGGTCGGTTTGTTTTAGTAAAAGGTAGAATAGAGAATAAGACGGTCACACTATTAAATGTCTATGCACCCCCAGGAAGCAACGCAAGCTTCTTTAAGAAGATATTTGATTTGATCTCTAAGGAAACGGTGGGAACTCTTATTTGTGCAGGAGATTTTAATTTACTGTTAAATCCCAGATTAGACTCAAATAATAGGGACAGGAAAAGCACGTCTGGAGGGAAACGGGTTAAAGGAATGTTAACGGAATTAGGGCTTATTGACGTGTGGCGATCTATCCATGGGTCAGTGTCAGGATTCACTTTTTACTCTGCTCGACACTCAGTGTATTCGAGGATAGATTACTGTTTTATGTTTAATAGGGATTTACACAGGATAAAAGATTGCAGAATAGGTCCAAGAGATGTCTCTGACCACAGTGGACTTTATATAACGTTACATTTGGACGGGACACGGAAGACAACTTTGTGGAGACTAAATACCGGTATGTTAAATGACCCCGCTTTTGTGAAACAAATGACAGCCGATCTTAACTTGTACCTGCAGGACAATGATAATGGAGAGACAAATCACAGTATTGTATGGGATGCAGCCAAAGCTGTCCTCAGAGGTAAAATAATTGCGTGGTCGACCATGATTAAAAAGAAAAAGTCACAAGAATTGTTACAACTGCAGAATAGATTAATGGCCTTGGAACAGTCAGGTCTAAAGGATAAAAATACTACAGTAACCCACCAGATCAGACAGATTAAGCAGGAGATAGATAAGATATTGAGCGAAGAAGTAGAGAAAAACATAAGGTTCATGAAACAGAGGTATTATGAGGCGGGGCCTAAGGCGGCGAAGCAGTTGGCGTGGCGGATTAGAAAACAGCAAGCTGAAAATAATATTTATAAGATTAGAGACCCGGTTGGTAACAATGTTGTAACTGACCTGGATAAAATTCAAAAAGCGTTTGAAAAGTATTACAAATCCTTATATAGTCAATCTACTCAGGGTGATGTAAATAAGATGACTGACTTTTTGAATTCCTTAGACCTGCCTACGATTGGTCGAGAAGCAAATAGTAAGTTAACGTCCTTAATATCTCGGGAAGAAATAATTAAAGCTATCTCCAGCCTTAAATCCAATAAATCACCAGGTACCGACGGGCTCCCTGCCGAATGGTACAAAACCATGAGGGAAAGCCTTCTTCCCCTGTTGGAAACTAGTTTTAACTACATTTTGAAAGGAGGTCTGGTACCTCCCTCTTGGAAGGAGGCCTTCATATCGGTTTTGCCAAAGGGGGGACAGGATAGACTAAACTGCAAATCTTATAGGCCTATAAGTGTCCTGAACTCAGACTATAAACTATACACAACTATTTTGGTGCGAAGAATGGATGCTGTAATGCCTTCTTTGATTGATGAAGACCAAACGGGTTTCTTGAAAAATAGACAAACCCACGATAATATTAGACGAGCTTTACACATCATCGAACACATTAATAATAAGAAAAAAAGCTCAATTATTCTTAGCTTAGATGCTGAAAAAGCATATGATTCAGTGAATTGGGACTTCCTCTTCCTAGTGATGAAAAGATTTGGTTTCTGTAGCGAGTTTATAAGATGTTTCCAAGCTCTTTATTCTCTCCCTACTGCCAGAATAAAAATTAACGGTAGCCTCTCCGATACTATTTTTTTAGAACGAGGATGTAGACAGGGGTGTCCAGCAAGCCCCTACCTCTTCAGCTTGTTTATCGAACCTCTAGCCCAGGCTATACGTCAGGAAACATCGTTGAAAGGGATTGTAATAGGAGGGGACGAGTACAAGGTGTGTTTATATGCAGATGATGTCTTGGTGACAATCATGGATCCCAGCTCAGGTATACCAGTATTAATGGGGATGTTGGAAACATGTGGCCTGTATTCAGGGTATGTCCTTAATGTCAAAAAAACTCAAGTTCTGTCATTTAATTTTTCTCCGGACCAGACACTACTGGCAAAATTCAAGTTTAATTGGGAGGCAACTGCTATCAAATATTTGGGAGTGTTTCTGCCTAGAGATCTGACACAACTGTACGATATTAATTACAGTCGTATTAATAGAGAAATATATAGCGATCTCAACATTTGGGCCTTGCTCCCTCTCGACCTTGGCAACAGGATACAGATAATTAAAATGAATATTCTCCCCAAACTACTCTTTTTCTTGCTTTACCTATTCAAATTCCAGAGAAGCAATTCAGGGAATGGAATAAGCAGATTTCGAGATTCATTTGGCTTAACAAAAGACCACGGGTGAAGTTCTCTACTTTGCAGTTGCCGAAAGACAAAGGGGGCTTGGCTCTACCTTCATTAAGGAATTACTACTTATCTGCTCAGCTGAGGTCCTTGGTGTGTTGGTGTAATCCATCTTTTTGTGCGAGGTGGAAGACTATTGAGATGTCTCTCTCAGACACGCCAATCCAGTCTAGACTTGGTCACGCGGCTTCTGATTTGGACGATACCTTGACGCCCAGCCACTGGGTCACTTTTACATTAAAAATATGGAGGGGAGTGGTCAAGCAGGCGCAACTCCAGGAAGAGATAAAACTTCTGAGGTGGCCAGCGTATGACCCTGATTTTCTACCTGCTTCCCACGATAGTAGATTTAAACAATGGGTGTGGCATGGAATCACTGCTGGGTGTTTGGTTATTGTAAAATCTAAAATTATGGCTTTTGATACCCTATGCAAGACTTACGATCTCGGGAAACAAGACTTTTTTCGATACTTGCAACTCCGTGACTATATTGGCAAAAGACTGAAGAGCTGTGTCCGTGGAGACTTCTCGATTGTTAATATTTTCATTGATGCTTATGACTCTGGGAGTAACAGAGCCTTGATAAGTAAACTGTATAAATGTCTGACTAAGCTCAAAGGGCACTCAACAATTTACATAAAGCAGAAATGGGAAAAAGAAATGGACATTGTGTTTACAGAAGATGGGTGGGCACGGATCTGGGAGACACAGTTTACCACGACTAACTCCAACATGTGGCGGGACTTCTGCTGGAAGAACATTATACGCTATTTCATAACGCCTAAACAGAAGTCTAAATTCAGTGCTACACCTGCGTTTTGCTGGAGGAATTGTGGGGAAGTCATGGCTGATTACGGTCATATATTCTGGTCCTGCCCACTCATACGACCCTTCTGGACGGAAGTTATAAAGATAATTACAGAGGTGTTGGGATTCCACGTGTCCTGTACATTTACCTCATTGTATCTGGGGTATTTTACAGACGATTTAGTTGCAGATGATGTTTACCTTCTGAAAGTTCTCTTGGCTTCTGCGAAGAAGGCCATAACAAAACGCTGGCTCTGTAGAGATCCTCCCACTGTAACACTTTTTACCTCTATAGTGGAAGACGTCAAATTGATGGAATGTATGACTTTCACTCTGCGACTGCAGGGAGATTTGGGAAGGAGACGGTGGAGAAAATGGCTGGACTTTACAGCTTGTGGCAGCACCCTTTGATGCATAGAATTAGCAATGCAGACTTGTTGACGTATGTATGTGTGGATGTGCAGATGTATGTACAGGTGTATGTTATCTTCCCATGACCTCATACTGTTTCTGTTTTTTCTTTTTTCTTTTATCTTGTTGCATAAAAATGTTCCTAAACAAATAAAAAGTGTCAAAAAAAATAAATAAATAAATGAGTGCAGACACTGCAAGCTAAAGCTAGCGTAACAACTATTCAGTCACTTGAAAGCTAATCAAGGCAAATATGAAGCACTATTTTGTTTAAAATGCTGATTCTTAATACAGTCATACCAAGTGTGACATCTGTTAAAATGGTCAGTGTCAGCTGATGTTTGGAAACTATTGGGCTAAAAATAAAGTGTACATCCTGAGAATCAATAACGCCCTGCACTGCAATCCATTATCTCTACAGGTGGATGTTCAGGTTTTTGTGCCATCAAGATAAAGGTTTCATGCTCTCTGTTCACTGTGGGGGAGGGGAGGGACAAAAATAGATATGAAAGTGCTGACAGCACTAGTTTAGGTTTTTCAGTTTATCGATGGGAGTCAATCTAACCCCTGAAAAAAAAGAAAGAAAAAAAAAATCACTGCAAACCTAACCCCGCTCATTAACGCTCAGTCAGACTAAATGCTCGACTTCAGGTCTGACAGCTCGATAAAAGAAATGTGATCCTTCCACCAACCTAACTACTACCACGACATGCTTTCTGATCAAAAATGACATGGCGCTTTATTAGTTAAAGTCAGCTGCTCGTCACCTGACTTTGCCCTGTACTGTACAAGCGTTCTTACAGGATATCTGATAGCTGTTATCGTGATTCTACTTGGTAGGTTCAGCAGCTGTACACACAATCCTGCTTTGCTCCGAGTGGCTGCAGATGACTGCAAACACACAGATGACTCAAAAGCTGTGACTGAACCAACAGCGGACTAAACACACAATTTGAACCAATAAGCCTAGTAATAGTGCAGGTTACCTGTCACCATACCGAGTCAACTCAATGTGTCTCACAGAACAAGACCTCTGACTGACCTCTGTTAGAGTCATTTGCCTTTTTCTTCTCTATAATACGCTTTGGTCTTGATTTTAAGATGTAAAATGCCCAGACATTTAACACAATGTTATTAAAATTGAACTAAATCATGAACTTTCTTCCCCAAAGTGCAGAAAGAGTTTTTTTAAAAGCCTTCTCACGGCATGCCTCTTTTGCCAGCCTTAACTTTTTGCTGACCAACTTGTTCTCTAAGCAAACTCCTATCGATACTGTCAGTCACCTTAAATCAGCCAAAGCACTACATGTGGTCTCAACTACCAGAGGTGAAAGTATGTGAAGCTGCAGGTCTAAACCTTCATGTCATTAAAGGGTTTCTACTAAAGCACTCCACATTATCAGAACTCCATCACCATCATCATCATCAATCAACTAGATAAAAATTCTGACGAATGCAAAACTCACTGGTAAAATGAACCTAAGAAGCACTACAGCCTCATCTGTGTCCTTTATGATTCTGCTCTAAGATCAGAAAAATAAACAGAATTAAACAAAACTGGCTAATGTACACTAGCAGCAATCAGCAGCAGGACTTAAAGTTAGGTGTCCGTCCGGTCTCGCTGCGCTGGACCTTTTTATTTATTTTTATTATAATAGAAATGGTGGTGTATTCAACACCACGTTTTCTCATTGTGTCCACAGCAGAGGATTTGCTGTTTCTGCTGCCTTTTAAAATGTTAGCATTCATGTTCATGTCACTTCTGACAAGATTACGATTTCTGACACACACGAATTTCAGTTTTGCGTGTGCTTTGAGTGTGCTCTGCGAGTGCCGACACAGGCGGGTGTAGTTGATAGCTGCCTGCTATGCTTCACCTTCACTGACCTGACGCCAACTGCCAGAAATTGCAATTCTACTAATGGCCACTTGAGGCCTGGTCCAAAAGTGAGCCAATCTGCCTAGACTCCCATATTAACACAACTTTACAGCATTAAATACATGGTTCAGTATCAAGTTATAAAAATTGTTACAAAATTGTTACAACCTACATGGAGACAATTACAACAGTTTTTTTCAGCAGGTCGCCAGTGAGCATCTGCTAGGATTCACCTCACCTAACCAGAGTCACTGACCTCTCAACCATAACTGTGCCGTTGTGCCCAGAGTATGTTTAATGAAATTATCTGACAAATAACATGGGATTCCATGTGGTACAAAGCTTCCAAGCAATCTGCTGTTCCACTTCAGTTGATTAAATAGTGGTTCTTCTAGAACTGATGATTTAAAAACTAATTAGCAGGTATCTGTGTATCTAGGCTGAGCCAGCAACTTAGTACTTGCTGTCTCATCTACATACGGTCACTTCTTGCTCAAAAGGAAACAAAAATGGACAACCAATCTACGAACCAGAAGATGACTTCAAAATGGCTTCAACCACCTTTCACATACTGCGTACAATCGACATTGATATCTTAATCATGTTTTTCAGAAAAAAAAAAAAAAACATTCAAATGCATTCTGAATTCCCCAATCCCCAGGCTACAGTCAAATTCAAAGCTAAATTCTGTTCTGCATAAGACACACAAATAAAGCTCTCGTAGCCCAGACATGTGAAAGGACACATTCTTCTTCCAAGTTTACAAATGAGGACGGAGGGCCTGAAAATGCTCTGAGCAATGAAAGATTTAACACGGTTGATTTAGCATGACTTCCTGATAGGAATGTCCATTTCAGCTAGCCCATATTACCTCTTTTAAATCAATAGCAGCTCCACATTTAATGATGCCTTCATTTCCCTGCAGCTTGACACCTCAGCGGGCACTGCGGAGTAATTCAACTCATGTCCTAACAGCAGCGAAGTTTTAAATTTTCATCTGGGTGAATTTCTACAATCGGTGCAGAGTTTCTGAGGGTTATGTACAACTAAGTGACATTTGCCAGCATTATAATGGCAGTGCTCTGTAGCCGTGAGGCGATAAAATAATCAGGTTGGTAGCACTGCAGTGGATCAAACGGCAGCTTTATGGGAGCTGAAACACACGGTGACCATTCATGTGGGAAACCCTTTTAGGTTCCCCCTGAAAGCGTAGCATTGGTAGCTGGTAATCAAGCAGAATGAAATGAATTGGCAGAGTAATAGAGACGAGGGTAGCCAGTGATTTGCTGCTGTTTAAAGACTGATAAGCTCTTGAAGCACAGCATGTAGCATCAAGGAATTTGATTTGTCTTTTTAATGAGTTGAATTTTTGAGAACTGGCCCCGTGGATAACCATTTGACCCACCCTGTCCTATAAAGCAGGAATTTTCTGCTGTAGTTACAAACCACAAGAAATCCTTCTAGGATAAAAATTAATGCTCAATCAATACGTTACATGAAAGATGATATCAGAGTTTGATCTTTTTGTGGGAACTGCTGATTAGAGGGGGGAAAAAAAAACATACTATAATATTTATCTTTTAAAAATAACAGTCTTTCTAAAGCTACATCTAAAGCATCAAAACTCATTAAATTAAATCAACAATCTTAGATTTCCTGTTTTATTGGTTCCTGCTTAAAACTAACAGTCCCATCAGATATATGAGCATGAAAATGCAGCTATACAGGTCGCTATGAGCTGAGATAAAAGGAAAAACAGCCTCTGTGACCTCAAAGCAGAGCTCACACAGGAAACATCCTCAGGCTCTTGATTTACTCCTGTACATGGATGAGAAGAGAAATTACCCTGTCCTTCATCCGCCAGCTCTGCGCCAGGGCCTTGGAGCCCTCAATCTTCTCTGAGTGCCTCTTCTTCATGAAGGCCAAGGGAAGTTTCCAGTCATTCATATCGGCCTCCTCTTCCTCAGCGAGGCCCACAGCCGGTGAATGAAGCAAGTCTGAGTCCATTTTCATCAGGGCCCTGCTGGGAGAGCGCTCATGTTAATGTCACTGGTTTGATTTTGAAGTGTCTTTGGCTGTAGCTACTGGGTATCCACAAAAAGATTGGCAGGCTCACTTTAGCCATTTAATTGCTGCATATAGTCGATATTGACATTAGTCTCAAAAATAAATAAATAAAAATCTTAAAACATAATTTGGAGACATTTCCAGTCCAGATGCAGCCAAATGTGCTACTGTGCAGCTATTTTATTAAGTAATGGATGATAAATAATAAAGAAAGAAAGTAAAAACAGAATATATACACAATAGATGTAAGCAATCCTAAATACATTTTTGATTACCAACTGAGATATTCATAGGAAAATTTAAACAGCAATAAAAGCGCACTGTCAGATAACTGCAGGAGGCCTGTTCAGAGAGCTCGAGACTTAGATCCAGATTTAGATGAATTTATTCATTCAAACGTCTTCAGTGTTTAAACAACATGTAAAAGAACTTTTGCTTCCTTTTTCAGTAATAAAACGTTTCATTATATTATCTTAGCACAAGTATAAAAAAATTAAGCATCATGACTTCGATCCACGTCTCTTTGTGCAGCTGTTGAAGTTCTACAGGATGAAGACGTGACCTGAGAGGCAGCCGCCCCTGTTTGTACATTATTGCATATGTTTGTCCCTCTTGGCCATGCTATCATCACAGATACAAGCCATTTCTTTTGGGCCAAAGTCTGCTTTGTCAATATGGATCACCAATCATCTGATAAAGTTCCGTCCTCTTAAATGCTTCCTATACAGGATTGGTGAGGGTTTATCCAAGCTGGCATTAGAAAGCAGGGGTAACACAGTCAATTTATAATTACTAAAACACTTAACAAGCATTGTGGGAAGAAGCCAGAGTACCTGCTACTGTCCGATAAAGTAAGAACAGCTCCATCCCTCCTTGTACTGTTGTTATGGGCTATACCAAGCAGACTGTTTCTACACTCAGATAATAATCTGATTATCAACACTGGCAGCTGACTTTTCCACTTTATGCCCTTTAAGTCATGGGATGGTGGTTATGAGTCATTTTTATGCCGTGTGAATCTGCTGCTGTGAATCCTGTTTGAATGAAACCCACAACAGCAACTGAAACCAAACACACTCACATCTGGCTTCCTCCACTTTATTTGAACAGGCTAGCTGCCTGACTCTGTAGCAAAGCAACAGCTGTAGAGATGTTTCAGCTCTACAGCTGGAGCCACGGGACAGGAGGTCGATGGGTTTTTATCTTTACTGCCTCTGCATTCGTGCTAAAACGGCCCAGCTGTGTTAAACTTGGCTGCACGGATGCTGGCGAGCAGCAGGCTCAGTCCAGTCCAGCTAGCTAAGCTAAACTAGCGCGGCTAATGTAACAGCTCTGCTGTCAGGTGTCAGACTGCACCGAGGCCAGTAATATTCACTTAAAGCCTTTTTAAAGCGAGTCTCTGAACCACACACGCGTGACAGAGATAAGGAGACCGATCAAATGTGCAGAAAAGGCACCTAGAGTGTCAGCGAAGCGTGCAGGTGCAGACCTTGGTGCGGTGGGATTATCAGCCCGGGCTGTGGAAGCTCTCCTTCTCCGGACAATGACAGACACGGTCGCACACACAATCCTGGTCAGCAAATTGTAGGGCAGCGTCCAGAGCCTGTAGAGTAAGTCAAAGCCGTCAAATCCGAGCTGCACGGGCGCGTGTTTGCAGGGGAATCTGCGGCTCCTCTCCCCACGGCTCTTCGCTATGGGAAGGGGCTGCAGGCGAGGCCCATCTTCACACGGACAGTCTGCCACAGCCACACGTAACGGCGGCCGCACTTATCAATGACTGGGCTTGCGTGGACTCCTTCTACGTACCAGCGGCCCTGGTAGTCGGCTCCGAGCGACGGTCTTCGAGGAAATCTCAAATAATTCCGGGAATTTCTCCGAAGAGGCACTTCTTCAGCACTTCTGCAAGGGCGCAGCCATCTTGAGTTGAACCCAGAATGCACTGTTGGGGCGGCGAAGCTGTCGTGAAACGTCACAGCTGTTGTTCCTGGCGTCACTCACCAAAATATAAACACACGTACTCACGTCAGCCTGAAGCCTTTGAAACCCGCACGAGAAAGTGGCTTTGAGCTGTCCTTGCACGAAGGTTGTAACTAATGAAAAGGTTGTAACTGAAGTCTTTGTAGTTCTTGCAGTTTTAACGTAAGTGTACATTTACCGACGCAAAACCTTTTTTCCTCCAAAAAGCATTTACGATTTTGTAAATACTTTTTTAAAATGATAATGGCCATTTTTTGTGGGGGTTTTTTTTTCTTAAATCTTAAATTTTATTTCTTACATAGAATTTTTTATGACTTTTTCCTCCCGTATGTTGCTCTGTCACCAGATTACTTCAGCTTGACAATGTGGTTTGCTTTGCTGCTTCCTTTGGAGGAAGTTCCTCTGTTTAGGAAAAGGTGCTTTGGAATTAAGAAAACGAGGTTATTATGGTTTTGGTTTTCTTTCTTCTCCTGACATTTTTCCCTTGAATTTAATTGTAGTATTTTTTTATAAGTATTGAACTTTATGTTCTGCGTCTTCAATTTACAGTAAAGGTCAAAGAAATAAAGAAAAACTTCAGCTTGACAAAGTGCTTTACAACGTCATTTGAGAAAACAAATCTCATTATTTAAGAAAAGGTGCTTTGTTATTTTTAAAATGAGAACGGAGGTCTGGAAACAAGGACTTTCCCCCCCCCCCCCAACATATTTTTTCCAACTACCCGTTTAATGTAGTTTGTAGTAACAAATTTAGATTAAAATATGACTTCATAAAATCCCAAATAGGTTGTGATGTTATCTGCTTGGTTATTAGCTTACAGAAATAACATGTACCACATGCGTGGTTAAATACATCTCACCACAGCTACACCAATTATTTCCAGTAGGCTTAAATGTATTGAATTGCTGCCATGCGATTGGTCGATTAGATATTTTTGTTCATAAACAGTTGAAGGGGTGTACTTAACAAGCGCCGGTGAATCTGGTCCATATTTTTGTACCAAATGTCCTTATTTTTCCTTATTAAAGGGAAAAGGTTTAACAAACAAACAAAAAAAGAATACACTTACACAGGTTTGTGGCCTTATTTATTCAGCGATAGTGGGGAAAAGCACTGACATGGATCCTTCCTTCCTTTCATCCTAAACACCAAAGTATTTGTTTTAATTGTGAAACTATTTCAGGATATTTTGCTGTCACTTAAGGGGACATTTGCTAAATGTCATTATTTTTTTAATCAGTGCCAGCTAACATTAATTTAGTTGTTACACCACAAGCCATACAATACAATACAATCAATTGACTTGTTGTATGAGTAGGACGTCAATACTATTGAAATGGACTGACATTTATACAGAAGTTATCTTGCTTAATAGTCATCAGTGTGCTTTAAATTACCAGTGACATGCACACAAGTTAGAATAATCAACCAACCTAACAGGCATGTTTTTGGACTGTGAGAGGAAACCAGAGCACCTGGAGAAAACCCATTTAGTCACAGTTTGAAAACATCGAAAGTCTGTACAAATAAAATCCTCAGGAGGGCTCAGTTTCAGAGCCCTCTTACTGTGGGGAAATAGCACCAACCACTGAAATCTACAGGGTTCCAGTAACCATATTATCCATTTTTTAAACCACTCATCCAATTCTGAGTCATGGGTGGTGAAAGAATCACTTGTTAACCTTACATGTATGTCTGAGAGAATCCACACACAGTGGCGCAATGGTTATCCCACTGTCATCCCACACCAAGAAGGTTCCTGCTTTTAAACAGCTGGCCAGCTGAAAAGCTGGAGCCTTTCTGTGTGAAGTTTACATGCATAGATTTTATTAGCATACTGTAAGGTTCTCTGTCCCGGTCGTTGTGTCCTTGGGCAAGACACTTTACCCTACCGCCTACTGGTGTTGGCCAGAGGGGCTGATGGCGTGATATGGCAGCCTCGCTTCTGTCAGTCTGCCCCAGGGCAGCTGTGGCTACGACCGTAGCTGCCTCCACCAGTGTGTGAATGCGAGAGTGAATGAATAGTGGAATTGTAAAGCGCTTTGGGTGCCTTGAAAAGCGCTATATAAATGCAATCCATTATTATTATTATTATTATTATTATTATCCCAATCTCCCTTTCAAGTGTTACCAAACTGGATGGAAAGTATGAACTACTAACTGAAAGCAGTCTGACAATTTCTGAGAGACTAAAACTTGCTTCTATCTGACTGCTGTAAAAGTGACTGACAGCGAGCTGTTGGGATGCTCATCCTTTTGGCAGGCTGATTTCTTGGTCAACTTTCTACTTGCTTGTTTACTCAGCTTGTCCCAACAGCCAACTCTCGGAAAGGTCCAGATGGTTTCAAATGTCTTCCATTTCATAAATATTTAGACCATATTCTCCCCAGAACACTCAAACCTTTAGAAATGATTTTCTACCCTTGGTCTGATCTCTGCCTCACCACAGTGTAACCACACAGATCTGCAGAGAGTTCTTTGGATTTCATTGCACTGATATTACCCCGATAAGCAGTGTGGATTGCAGGCAGGACTTTTATGTGCACATGTGTATGCCTCACTATATTATCCCCAATCAACTCAGTGTTCCACAAAGGGAATCTGGTGCCGTTTGAGACACATTTCAAGAATAATTAAAGCAGAAAGAATAAACCAGACCGAAAATCTGGAGCAAAATCAAGAAGATGTTTGTAAATGAGAGATTTATTTAACCTGAAAATGTGCACATCACCCCTCAGTGAGATTAAGTGAATCTTAAGCTAGTTCATAAGGAGTGTTGTGTTATATGTAAGTCATAAATGTGCCCAGACCCAGCCATTTAGACTGGCTTTAGCTGTGCTTTTTAAACCAGTATAGCAAACTGGTGGTCATACATAAGCTACACATCCATAACATGGTGTCTAACCAGATGCTGGCCACACATTTTCGACCAGGATATGTCCTTCAATGCTTATATCTCTAAAATTAGAAACAGTCTCAGAGTGATGCTGAAAAATTAGTTCATGTATTTATTATTTCTAGGCTTGACTATTGCAATTCATAATTATTAGGTTTCTCCCATTGAATACTGCAGGTTGCCCATTTATTGCAGCATTTTATGATGACTGACGCTTTCTGGATGTTTGCATCAAACTTCTGATCACACAGTCTTCTAAACTGAAGGCAGTTTCAGAATCAGAATCAGAATCAGAAAGGGTTTTATTGCCAAATGTTGAGCAGGTTTACAACATTAGGAAATTGCTGCGGTGCTTCAGTGCAAACATACTGTCATAAATTACGCTTAAATAGACATGAAAATAAAAATAAGAATAAGAATTAAAAGTGCTAAGTAGATAGATATATATATGATATATACATGAGTGCAGGTGGTGATCAGTGCCAAACATGGAATGATGCAGTGAACACAGCGTAGGGTCATGTGTTAGTGGTGGGAACAGTCATACGGTTATTGTTCATGTGTCCGACAGCAGAGGGGAAGAAACTGTTCTTATGGCGAGAGGTTCTGGTGCGAATGGACCGGAGCCTCCTGCCTGAGGGGAGCAGGTCAAACAGACTGTGTCCAGGGTGAGAAGGGTCAGCTGAGATCCGAGCTGCACGCCCCAGTGTCCTGGAGGTGTACAGGTCCTGCAGAGATGGGAGTCTGCAGCCAATCACCTTCTCAGCAGAGCGCACAACACGCTGCAGTCTCTGTTTGTCATCTGCAAACTTGATTAGCTTGACAGACTGGTGGGTGGAGGTGCAGCAGTTGGTGTACAGGGAGAAGAGCAGAGGAGAAAGAACACAGCCCTGAGGGGAGCCGGTGCTGATGGTCCGGGAGTCCGAGACATTCTTTCTCAGCCTCACATGCTGCTTCCTGTCCGTCAGGAAGTCAGTGATCCACCGGCAGATGGGATCAGGCACATTCATCTGGGAAAGCTTGCCTCGGAGATGGTCTGGAAGGATGGTGTTGAAGGCAGAGCTGAAGTCCACAAACAGGATCCTGGCGTAGGTTCCTGGGGAGTCCAGATGCTGCAGGATGAAGTGTAGGGCCATGTTGATGGCGTCATCTACAGACCTGTTGGCTCTGTATGCAAACTGCAGGGGGTCCAGGAGGGGGGCCGTGAGGGTCTTGAGATAGGAGGGAACCAGGCGCTCAAATGACTTCATGACCACAGATGTCAGAGCCACGGGTCTGTAGTCATTTAGTCCAGTGATCCTAGGTTTCTTGGGGACAGGGATTATGGTAGAGGACTTGAAGCAGGCAGGCACATGACATGCCTGCAGTGAGGAGTTGAAAATGCCAGAAAACACTGGGGCCAGCTCGTTTGCACAGTGTCTGAGGGTGGCAGGAGACACACCGTCTGGGCCGGGAGCTTTTGAGCATTCAGACTCTTAAACTGCTTCCTCACATCTGCTTCATGAATATGAAGAGTTGTGGTGGGAGGAGGTGGTGTGAAATCCTCCTTTGTGTGGGGTGAGGAGGGGGGTGTTGTAGGTGAAGTGTTTGAAGGTGGTGATGGCTCTATGGAGGGGGGAGAGGTGCTTGTTTAAGCATACAAATGCCACATCTCATGTAATGTAAATCAGCACTTGTTAAAATCTGTTACCTTTGTAAGTTCTGTTATTTTTCATTAAGTTGGTCTCAGAATCACAATTGAAAAAATTAAGTCAACTGTGAAAATTCACATAAATAATAACTCGGCTCAGGAGAATAATTCAAAGTTCCAGTTTTTACACAAATTGCTGAATTATTGATGTCACAGTCAAGATATGATGGATGAAAGGTAAATGTTTGGTTATTTGTAAGAAATTGTTGATCAATGCTGTAAAGTCATGTTTTTCAATCATTTTCCTTAATATTTAATTACTTGTATCAATAAGCTTCCCTGCAGTGTGCCTTTGAAATATTAGTTTAACTTAGAGATTAGTTCTGTGTGCACGTTCATGGTTATCCAGGTGATTTCGCGAACTCGGAAATAAGGCAGCTGGACCTTTTTAGGTTTTCATCAAAGACGCATCTTCTGTTCTATAACAACTGGTGGAAAGTCCCAGATAATAAACCCTTAGTGAGTTGTGATGTGAGCTGAGGTGTAAAAAAGGCGGTTATTGCCACCACTGGGCCTGACAGGTTAAACCACTGTGAGACATTGCTCCTCCCCAGCATTATATGAGCTAATGAGGTTACATGACACAAGCTGTGAATGGGGGTTGAAATGTCTGGGGCTCTCTGACTGTGTTGTAGGTAGCTGATAGCCGGTGTCGTAAGCCCACATTTCTGCTCAACGATAGTCGTTCACAGCGAGCATAGATGGCCTCTTTTACTCTTCTCTCCAACAGACTTCCTTCTCAGCCCAAAATGTGAACTTTGGCATCATCAAAAGAGCGACCTTTGTCCTTTGCTGTAGATGTACAGCTCAGTCTTGTCCTGCTCATCTGTGTTGTGCCATATTTTGTGGAGTGGATGTTTGGTATCTCCTGTTAAGAGGTCAGAGCTCTCCTCACTGCACTGCACCGTATACGAGCTTGTTGAGCTTTTGTTTGGATGCTTTGTCCTTGGGATGAAACAGTTTTTGTTTGAGGGTGTTGCTGGGTTTGAAGTGCACTGAAATGTCATGCTTGGAGAAAATTCTTCTGAGTTTCTCTAACAAATCTGTAATGTTGTTTTGTCTGTTGGTATTTTTCTCCCTGGTTGTTATCTGACATTTCTTTAATTGTTTGTGTTCCACTGGGTGCCGGGAGTGAAAGAGCTGGCATCAGTCTCTGTGTGTGGATTTCAGGTAAACTTCATTGTTGAGGCTTCCACCCTATATAAATGAACACAGCACATTCCAGAAATGGTAACCTTTTCCTTTGTATCCTCTGTGGTGAACTTGATGTTTTTATCCACTCAGTGGAAAAACATCAAGTGAAGGACTTGACCTCTTGGGTTCTGATTTTAACCCAGGCGACGCTGACATATCTGAACCCAAGTCTTGTCCCTATCAAAGAGCCTAGAGCTTTACTTTCCACTTCCTTCGCTTAAAGGTTGGCTGTGTTGGTGACAATCAGTAGCCCATGGCACATGCATGTTTTTACCAGTAGACACCCTCATTGTATCTGAAATATGGGATGGTAAGGCAGAGGTCCGACAGGGTGCAAACCTAAACAGGGGTGAAGGTGGTTTGAGGAGCTGTCTTGCTGTTGTGGTTTCCTGACAGCATCCACTGCCTTGATTGCCTTGATACCTAAAAAGTGAAAAAAAAAACATCACATGACTGCATGGTTTAACCTGGAGTCAGCAGATGAGTTTATACTGGTAACAGTGGGTCAGAAAGGGACTCCTTCTTTTTGGAGATTATGTATCAGAATTTCAGGAGCAGGACCACGCCTCCAAAAACAAGCTGCTTCCGGTTCTCATCTATATAGGTTCTCATCTATATAGGTTCCCCTAGTTCTGCAAGCTGTTCATTCTCGTCTACGTGCCCCACCCTCCCTCCTTGTTTTCAATTCTTTGACTTCTTCACTTCTATTTAGTACATGGGGATCTGCCAGGCCCGGGAGCTGTCGCCAGTCCCCTTTGAGGCCTTCCCCAAACCGCAGCTCAATTCATGTCCAAGCATTCACCTTTACCTATTAAAATGCTGTCAAAATGAGGACGTAGGCTCAGCTAGTGAAATGATTCTTGGGAGGTCCATATATACAGGGTGTAGCATTGTTGGGGTATTGATATGGCTTCCCCTGCCTCAGGTTTTCAAGATGTTATAGACAATGAATTACTTTCTTCTTGTAGCTGCTGTGGGGTCTCGCCTCGAGACCTTGTAAGTGCTCCTGTCGCTGAGGAGTGTGGTAATTTTGGAGTGTTAATCAGTTGAGTTGAGAAGAGGGAAGGCCTGCCCGGACCATGATTGTATCTCCTCTTCCTCCAAGTGTAAACCCACGTGTTCACAGAAAAGTGACCAAGTGCAGTATATAAATATACAAGTCACAACACAGTTAATGTATATTTTTAACAGAGAGCTGCTAAAATGCTACAAAGCAGCATTTGCATTCATTTTTAGTAATATTTATTAGAAATAAGTCTAATATATTCTCCATGAGTTTTTAGAGCTTGTCTGCTAAACACAGCTGCCTGCTTTGGACATTTAATTACGCTGACATCAAGCTACGAGTGAATTAATAAAGTTGGGATTGAACATTAAATGATTAGTTAAAAAGCAGTTTCACATTGTCTCATTATTTTCACACGGTCATTTTTGCCGTACAACTGTGGGTCGTTCTAAAGTCAGGCGTGTCTTTAAAACGAAACACTCATTTTATTTGTTCTTGTTCAACAAAATAATGAGGTTTGGTGCGCACAGCCTTGCTTTTGTCATCACCTGCAGGAGTCAGGTGAACAGTGCGTCTTCACACATGATTTGTTCCAAACATCCTTTTGCTGTAAAGCTTCACACTCATTTCTCAAACAGCGGGAGCTAAAGGTTTGTTTTTGAAAGAAGCCTCGTGGAAGAGAAAAAAATCAGTAGTCTGCGTACTCACTCAGGCAGTCGGTCGTGACATTACTGAGAGCTGTTTAATTGAGGGAGTACAATCAACATGTTTATCAGTTTGTTCTAAGTCAACAAATAGATTTGCTCTGAGGCCTTGATGACTTTAATCAAGCACAACATGGTCTGTCTTGGGCACAAAAGACAATGCCGCGCTGTGATGACTAACAGCTTTCTTTGGGCTGTCAGCTCATCAGAAAACATGAAAATGCTACACCAGATGGATGGAGCATGAAAATATCCCTGTCTTTGCATTCGCGAGTGCGACAATCATTGCTATGGCCTCTTGGCTTACCGCACTAGCAATCTGGTGTGCAAGAAACTCATAGGTATATCTGATTCTCAGCCACAGTGTCCACTGCAGGGGGGAACCAATCCAATCTCCCAGGTGTGATAGAGGTTGGGACCCTGGAATGACTGATATCTAATGGTGGTGAGAAAAAAAAGAGGAGATTAGTCTACTTTTTCCTCATGTGCTTTTCTGCCATGTAGAGAATAAGGTGACATGATCAACTGGGCTAGATCTCGGGAGCTGGTGCCAAATAAGGCTGGGGCAGGAAAAGGCTTATAATCCTTTTTCCACAGATTGATTTCTACAAGACCAGAGAGAAAAGAGACTAATGAATGTATAGATTTGAGTAAGTGAGTGTTCATAGGAGGAAGCTTTGCTATCATGTGATCCTCGAATATGATGTCAATATACGGGTGACTCCTGTGAAGGAGGAGAGGTGTGCTGGAGCATCGATCGTTGGCTCGTCTGCAGTCATATTTTAGAGAAATGTTGTCCCTCAGAAACCTTTTTATTTGCCCAGCACTTTAATAAATCAAGTTCAACAAGAATTAAAATGCATTACTAAAACATCAAAATCATAAAATATGAGTAAGTTTTTTTTTTTTTTTTAAGTGTTTTAATCCTGCATCTATTGCTGTTTAAGCCAAGTTTACAGCACATCAATAAAAACAGCTACAGTGATTAATGCTTTGTTCTAAGTTGCATTATGATGATCAGTATTTACCCTCTGAGCAGCTCCGAAGTGAGTCTCAGGCTTCATAATTCACATTCAAGGTTGACTGAGAATATGAATTGTAAATCCATCAAGTCCCCAACTGAAATGTGAAAGACAGGCTCACACTGTTTGCCTCAGTGTGGGCTTTAAATGATACTCACAGGAGGTTGATATTTACATAGATATCAGATTATTTTTTTATTGTTATTATTTTGGTTGTTGGAGGCTGCAGGCACATAGTGGCTTATCCTCGCTGCATGTTGAAAATGAGAGCTGCATAGACTCTGGGGTGCATGCAGGGTGTGGCAAATTGGTGACAAGAGTAGAGCTGCTACTAATGACTGTTTTCACTCCTGGCTGTTGATTGCAGGAAATAACCAGGTGAGTAACTCCAGAATGCAAGTTTTTGAAATCTGATCTCTTTCATTTACCAAATAGACCAAGACTCAGCAAATACTGTGGTTACTATATGCAAGACAAGGCCCCCTCATCAATAATCAATATTGTTTCTAATTAAATTTCTTTGGACTAATTGCTGCAGTTTTGGTTAGGAGGTATAATTAAAATGCCCTCCTAAATTAATGCCATAGGCAGGTGGACACGGGCCGAGAATGTTTTACCAAATGAGGAGCGAGCAGGCAGAGATTAAAAAATATCAAGCTACCAGTAACTCTGCAAGACCCACAGACTTTATCATGGCTTAGCAAGAACTCACTGGCAGGGCACACTGAAATAATTCACCATTCTTTAATAGGAACAATCAGGTAAATACACGAGTTAAGGTTAGCCTTAATATTCAAAGCTTGGAATGAAGAATTGTTCTTTTGCACGTTTGCACAGGCCAATTCTCTGAAGGTCCAAAACAAGTAGAATTTTTCAGAATTGTTTCCAGTTGACAGTTTTTCTCTTGGTTTTTGCAGGTGTGTTTCATCAAGTGCAAGAGCCGTCAGACTAGCATGTCAGGGAGCCATCTAGCACGAAGGAGGGCACGGCAGGTAAGCACAGCTTCACAGAGTTGCAGAAGCGTAACATCAAAGGGCAGCCTGAGTTTCACTGCAATACTAAAGGAGCAACAAGCAATGAGAGAAGAGTTGGAGTTAAATACTGTTGGTAAGTGGTAATGAGCTGCAAGTGAGCTAACCGGTGCCAGAAGAAGTAATGCCAAGCACACCCACACAGATGATAGAGGGAGGCAAAGGGAGGAGAACGTAGAAGCACAAGAGTTTTCAGTGTGAGACGTGATCTCTGACTGTAGTCTTTGTTATTATAATGTGGTTGTTAATTCATTAAGTTTGTTTTAAACCCAGATCCTGTCACAGTCTGGATGAAGCTGACTGTGTGAGAGTGAGAAGGAGAACCCAGGTTCAGACACGGAAGGAGACGGAACTGAGTTTATACAAAAGGCGAGCCGTTTATTAGGCTGAAAAAACATGAATACAAAAACGAAGCAAGGTGAACAGGGGGCGAGAACTAAAACTAAAACCTGACAAAAGTTACACAAACATGATTCTGAACAGGTGCATGCGAGGAACTATGAATAGGAAACATGAACCATGAAAGAATTTAAACCTGAAGTAACATGGAGGGAGGAAAACGGATGACCTGACAAAGACTGAATGAAAATACACAGACTAAATACACATAGGAGGTGATCAGGGGAAGTGGAAACACATGGGGAAACAACTGATTGGGATTAACACCACAGGCGAAGCAAAACAAAACACAATGAACATGGAAACACCAGACTCTTCAAAATAAAACAGGAAACACTGAGACATAGACATAACAACACAAGCTTGACACGGACATAAAACACATGAGAACCGATAAGGGAGATGAGAGCATGGGTGTAACTAAAAGTAAAACAATGAGGACAAGAAAAAGACTCATAAATCAGGAGACAGAGATGAAACAAAAACTAGAATAAAACTCGACTAAATCCCGACTAATAATACAACACAAGAACATAACATATTTTCAATATAATATAAGAAAATCAAAAATCCTTTTCTGACTTTAGTTGGAAAAAAATATGCCCGTCCATGTCAGTTTAGGTGTACATAGTGTGTAGTCTTATGCAAACAATATTTGAACCTGATGCACTAGAAAGAAAAGAAAATCAACTACAACTCTTTTTCACACGCATTGTTTTATTTGCAAAATACATTTTCCACATAAAAAAAAAACATCTCAAGAAAGTGGAGATGATTATGCTGATTATCACTACAGGTTGCAGAGTGAGTGCTTCCCAGAGCAGTGATTTTCCCCCAGAGACTGTACATATGTCTGCTGAGCTACACAGCAGGTTGTCCACTTCCTCGAGCTGCAATTCTGGTCCCCAGACTTCAAGTCTGCTCAGTGATGTGGGGAGCCCAGGTAGCAGCTTGATGTTTGGTTAAAAACATCCAATCATCATATCAGAAAAAAAGTGAAAACACATTACATATTCATCATGTCGAGGTAAAACCTTAAACACGCTGTCGTCATTTAAAAGTTATCTCACACTCAGTGGATGTGGGATGCAGGCTGACGGTCAGAGGAGAGTGTTGTTTGCTTTCAGAGCCTTTACATTGAGGGAGAGGGAACATCATTAAAAAAAAATCCTTCTAAAGGCTACAGGTGAAACTGCACAATGTATAGATGCTGCAGACACTTTCTCAAGCTTCAGATGGCACAGAAGCTTGTAGTTACACCTGGAGGTTGAAAGTGGAGGACAGGGATCTGAAATAGTTTGTGATGCTGCGACAGACTATCTGAATCTTCAGGCAGATGTTTTAGCCTTCAGGCAGCAGCTGCTGGCGGAGACTGAGGATTGTTGGAAAAGACTGCAAGAATCAGGGTTCACGCTGGATGCTGCCATTTAAGGCTTGAGTCTGAGCTGGTGGCATAAAGCTGCTGTAATCAACTGCGGCTGCAGACAAAGGTGGAAATTGTGCACTGGGAGAAGCCGCAGGTTTTGGGTCAGGCTTCGGAGGCTGCTGGATGGAAGTGGCAAAAACTGAGGCTGTGGTTGGCTCCTGAAAGATGTTGATGGAAGGCTGGGTTCACTTAAAGTTCAGGATGCATGAGGCAGAATGTGGAGTTTGCTGCTGTAGGTGGAGACTGAGATGTAACTCGATGTCAGAGGTCGCAGTTCAGTTTTGTGCCAGAGTTTTTTCTTGCATCAAGGTCAAGCCTGTGTCTGTTTAATATTTACAGCTGAGTTCAGTCTTTTTGAGTCTTTTGATCAATATTTACAGTTTGATTTTTTGCTACATGTTTGTATTTAGCAATGTTTTGCTTTTTTCCCCCGAGAAGGCTCCCGGGGATCCGGTTCATGTGAGATGTCCACTTCTATAAGAGGAGGATAAACTTCGTCTTCATGTAATTCACTGACCATCAGTAGTCCACTATCACCCTCTTGTAAACTAATTTGTGGACAGTTAAGTTTCTCCCAGAGGCGCTGTTTTATGATACGGCCAAGCTGAACAGTATATGGCCGGGGCCGCCCATTTTTATATCTGTAAGACAGGAACACACACAAATTTATTGTTTCAGATTTGAAAAAAATATGAGAGAATTTGTCTTAGTTAATTTTTCACAAAAAATAAAGAGGAATTTCCCATTATTCTTATTTTCTATTTAAATTGGGTAAAGTATCTATGAGACAGATTTTTAATTATTTTAATAAAAATCAACTTACTTGAGCATATCATCCACTACAGAGTGGTAGATCTTCTGATACTCTTCTACGGTGTATCCATGGATCAACAGAGGTGTCTCCCTCTGCTCCAGGACACCACCGGGGCTCAGCTCAGTGGGAGAGGCCTGAGGAGTGGGAAATAGATCCTGGACAGGAGAAGTAGTCGATGGCTCAGCGAATCCTTGGGTCTGCGCAGGTGTCAGAGCAGCAGTGCTCAGTTGTGTTACAGTGATGACCTGATGGAGGTCAGGACAACTGGAAGCTTTGGCCTCTGGGATGAAATCCTGGACCTGGAAGAAGCGAAGAGCAGATTGTGTCAAATTTAATGACTTTGTTTTATTTGTTTCTATTCTAAGACCACATGGGTGTTTATTTTTCCAGATTTATCTGAATTTAGAATGCCCACTCTGTCTCAGTCAGTAAGAGCAGCTATTACCTTGTTACAGCCAGCTCCAGTGGTTTCCTGACAAGAGGATACTCTTTTCCTCTTCCTGCAGCGGGTATTGTCCTCCAAGTAAAAATTCTTGCCGCACTGCAACAGCACAAACAGGTCCATGTTAGAATTAAGGGTGAATAAGGTTAAAGTGACAACAAGTGTTGAATAAAAAGGAATTTTAAAAAGAATAATAATCAAATAAAGAGTGTTTTGTCGTGCAAGCCTGGTCACATATTATCTGCATCTGTTGGAAGTAAATAATATTAATGAATCCTATATTTTAAAAGTATAAAGCAATGAAGTTATTATATTGGGGTTTTTTTTGCACTTTTTTATTTATTTAGATATTTTCACAGCTGGAAAAGATGCTCAGATCTTTTACTGATCAGTGTCCCGGACAGTAAGCTCAAGCGTTACCTTGATAAGGGCGCATCCAGGCTGAACAGAGCAGACTCTTTTTCGCTTCCTGCAGCGGCTGTCATCCTCCAAGTGAAAAGGCGTGCCACACTGTTATAACACACAGACACCGATGTTAGAACAAGGGTAAAAAGAGCAGCTGGTAAATTTTAATGAGTATTTCTTTAAAAAAAATTATTTGAAGAAGTATTTTGCTGAATATGTCTGCATCTAGTGAAAATAAAGATAGTAAATACTCCTGCACTAGTCTAATGAGCTTGGAAAGAAAAGCGACTGGACTTTGTCAAGTTTCTTTGAAGATGTTTCACCCGAGAAGCTTCTTCAGTTCTAAGAGCAATTGGTTGAGAGTCTCAGATTTTGAGCCCCCAAGAGGGTCATGGAGCCCCTATTGTTCCTCTTGCCTAATCACACGATCCAAGGTGTGAAAACTCGTCTAGGTCACAATCAGCCAAGGTTTAGGGTGAACCCATGGTGAAACCTGGCCCCACCCTATCATGTAATTTACTGAGGTCAAACGGCCCAGGATGTGAGTGGGCGTTAAAGCGTCTGGGAAGGATCCCAAAACTGGATTATTGATGCCAGACCGTTGGTGTTCAAAGATGGTCATTCACAGCAGACATAGATGCTTCTTTCACTCCTCTTTCAAACCATCTGTCTTGGTCCAAAATGTGAACATTGGCATCATCGAAAGAGTGACCTTTGTGGACAGCCGAGCCTTGTCCCGTCGAGGTGGCTCTTCCATGTTGTGCCATGCGTTTATGAAATTGCTGTTTGGTCTCTCCAATGTAGAGGTCTGAGCATTTCTCGCTACACTGTACAGCAAACACTATGTTGTTAAGTTTGTGCTTAGGAGTCTTGTCTGTGGGATAAACCAGTTTTTGTCCGAGTGTGTGGCTGGTCTGAAACGCCTTCAAGGAAACCTAAAGAAGTCCAGACGCTTTTCTTTCCAAGCTTCTTAGACTACGATGACCTGGGTGACTCAGAACCTTCACAGACATACTCCTGCACTACATGACCACCTATTATTTTTTTGATGCCAAATCATACATCACAGCAGGTCTCACTACCATTTTTTTAACTTTCCCGAAACTTGTCCGTTTCATTCAAAAGTGGGCTAATTTTAACAAATGAACACGTGTTTAACCCTTTAAGACCTACCATAGAACCAAGGCCGCCAGAGCTTACTTTATATCTTTACATGCTGTAGTGCCATTCATTTTTGGGAGCATTTCAAGTTGCTATACATCAATACAACTGTTACAGCCCATATTTTAATAATATGTATGCATTAAGTCCATAGTAACTACATAAATTGCAAAAAAGTGCAATAAACTACAAAAAAATTGAAAATCGTTTTTGTTTAGTTTTTTGCAAAAAATAGTTTACAACAACAGGAAATTTATTTTGAGTGTCTTCATAGTTTTATTTTTGAGATACTCCTGCAAGCACTTTTTATGCAATATTTGCAAAGCTATATGTAGAAGGAAACCGTGACCTAGGACAAGCTGATGGCATAAGATGTAAGTACAACTCCTCCGGTTTCATATGCAAAAAAAATTATTGCGCTAACTTACGCGGTTCCGGTTTTACAGGGATTTAAAAATAGTTACGCAAAACGGAGCGTGCCCGCTCTGACCGGCTTTAAAGGGTTAATAAATCCATTGTTATCTCCATGTGCTGCATAGAAGGGTGATTTCTGTGATATTGTTTTGTAGATTGTTAAATACATTTGGGATGAACAACCAACTACTTACAAACAAGTCAATTTTGAACTGTAAACATAATGGGGGGGACCATAAGCTAATTTTTGCCTAGGGCCTTGTTTTGAGTTGATCCGGCCCTGCTCTAACAAATAGAAATCACAAACTTTCAACTTGCATGTCCTTGTTAGAAAAAAATTCTTTTCCTTTTCTTTTTATTAAATTCCTAAAAATGTTGCTTTTTTGAACGAAAACTATTTAAATAGTATACTATTTAATGGCGTCATATCTACATTAGATATTTACAAGGTTCGAATATATCACACATGATGCAGCTCTGCGCGCACTGATCTGCGCTGTCTGTCTCTTCTCAGACAGTGGGTGGGGTTAATTGAGGTCTAAAGCACTCACAAGTAATTAATATCACCCAACAAACTTCTCTCATAGCCTCCTGGCAGCACATTTCGATGCTACCCTTTTTTTTTCTTTTCTAAAAACCTTGAAACCTCACATGCGCCGTGATGAAAGCGGTGTTCTGGGAGTCAGCATGGCTTTCAGTGCAGGTGATGCTGAAGAAAAATAGTCAGTGGATGTGCTGCTTTGAAAGAAATCGTCGAGTCTGTGAAAACCTGGCTTTTCTGCACCGCTGAGCCAGTGGAGCTGAAGGACGAGGCCCGTCTTTATTTGCATAACACTGAAATGTGTCAGGCTTTCTTTTCACCTCTTTTGTCCAACGTTTCATCCGGATTTCACTCAACCAATCACTCGCGTTTACTGGAATTACTCAATTAATTACCCTAACCCCGATGTAAACGCTCTTGTTCATATTATAATGACTCTGTAATAGGGTTTTGGTTAGTAGGACTGCTGTATCTTTACGCCACAAATAGTTGCATTTGGGTCTTTTCCAACATTACAAGGAAAGTGAATTAATGTATGAATAAAATAAATTCATCTGTTTTTAAAGTACTACAAAGTTTGAGTATGTAGTTCCTAAGTGTGCCTGAAGGGGGCAGTTATACAAAACTCATTTTTAAAATTTCAATAATAACAAAAAACAAACACATAAATATGTACGTAGCTGTTAAAATCCCCACTTTCCTCCATTCTTGTATTAATCCAGACGGTCAAAGTTAAACACTGATTTCTGATGTTTCTCTGCACCTCACATAGTTTTTTCACCAAAATTACAATGTAACTAACAAATGAATGTATACATTAATGGCTAAATAAATGCTTTGGTTTTCGTTAAAATGCACCTTTTTGTCTGATTTACGGGATATGCTTCATCAACTAATTCAAAAATAACAAATTAAGCAATTTACATGTTGATTAATTAAATTTGTAAGTCCCCGGAAGAACAAACAAACAAAACAAATCTGTTTGTATAAAAATGAATTTTTCTCTCACTTTTCAGTGAACAGCAGTAAATAAAGCAACACTGGAAAAATTCACTGAGGAGCCCAAAAGAGACCTTACTGTAATATATCCACATAACATTATATACCGGTACCCATCATTTTGTTGTATTTTGTCCCTGCTGAGATCACTTACCATCTCTGAAAAATTAAGCTTCGACGGTGTCAGCAGTCCAGGTAGATAAGAAGTTAAGCTCCTATGTGATGACCCCGAGTTTTAGCTCCTTGTTGAGTCCGCCTCTCAGGTATTAATCTTTGGCTCCTCCCACCTCATTGAGGAACTGACGTCACCTCGTTCACCTTAAGTCCCTGGGCAGGGGACTAAGACTCAATGGCAGCAGGCATTTAAATAAATGAAACATTATGGCCTTAGATGAAAGTAAGTGTGAAATGTAGCACAACTGCACCTTCTATTGTTTTTTTTAACATTAACTGAATTGACTGACGCACAGTTCCCCCTGATGCCCCTCAGCCCTGGGTAGGTTCTGCCCACTTGGCCTCTCCATTTCTGGAGGAGGATTGAATGGACACATAAAATGAAGTGTTTAGATGAAACAAATATAGTGCTGTATAAATATGTTAGCCATCTTAAGCATGTACACGGATTATTCAGTGCCATCTTTACGGCAGCATTTAGTCACTCACGCAGAAGTTTGGCACCTGGGCTACAGAAACACTTTAGAGGCAGGATTTTAAATGTGACTCCATCTGACATAAAACCTACTAAACAGCTTTGTCAATAATTTGAGGGATGTGTGAATTACCTCTGTGTTCATGCAGCTTCTCTGTAATTGCCAACAGCTTGTGCTGACAAGATAATCGATCACCACATACACGGATACCTATTCATTCATGACCGTATGCAGGCATCATGGAGCACACATCCTCCAGACATGTCTCCTTTTCCCCGTGATCAATGAGTTCATGTGAAATCAGACAGCACTCGGTTAACTGAATGAATGTGTGTGTCTATCGTGTGTCCTCCGACCAGCAAAAATGAACCTGATATTTGGCATCAGCAGTTTAAAAAATGATATTTCACTCTCAGGGGAAGTTCATTTATTTTTCTAGAATTATTTTTGCTCCCAACTATTCGCACTGGGAACAACACAACTCTGGCGTCACCATTTTCTGGATACTGGATGATAATTACTACACTGAACAGACAACGTGACAGCATGCACACGTGAAAAAGAGAGTGGGAGAAGAAGAAGAGGGAGATAAGGGCCAATTGACCGTGACCTTGAGTTTTGAAGTGATGTCTTCAGTAATGGTGATGTCACTTTGTATTTGACAGAGCAGCCAGTGGAAAGATTTGTGCCACTTCAGTTTGGCACTTGTCGCATCCACAGAAAAGGCAACTTTGACCCACACACGCACACACACAGGCAAGCGATGAGCACTCAGAGCCACATGTTCATACTTGTTAGCTGAACGAACTCACACAACAAGCGTGAGGAGCATTTACCATAACACTGAACAACAGTGAGCTGCGGCTCACCTTCCCCAACACTGTGAGAGGTGTAGGCGGAGTGGAGTACTCGGGTCTGAGAGCAAAGCAGTACAGACCACTTCAGCTGACTGAGATGGTGCTTGTATTATGAAAGGGCACTGAATCATCAACTGAACTGAATGAATCTAACAAAGCCATACAAGCAGCAATAAAAGGATGGATGAATGCAGACGGGTGACATATTAAAGGGAAAATGAATCTGGGAGGAGATCGACTAACGCTGTTGGGCTGTGGGGGGCAGTTTGACGACATGGTTTTGGTCACCAGTTGGGGGGGAAGAGTCATTAATACAGAGTTGTTGTGAGTCTGCATGAGCATAGATTTCTTCAGTTTGTACCTTTACATAATATAAAAATTGGTAACAATTCAGCATATACTGGAATATAAAGCAGTGATTCTCAGTCATTCTGTGCATCTTTCAAATAATTATTTTAGTCTTTTACATTTAATACAATCCCATTTTCTCTACTGTCCTTTCTTATGATTGCCTGGTTCACACTCGACAATCAGAGCTTAATATATTCACAGTTCTGTCTGACGTCAGGAAATTAATCTTTCTAAATGTGCAGGTGTTCTATGTTCACAATCAAAGGGAAACAAAGTAATTTGAATCAATCATTCAGTCCTGGATTTGTATTTCAGCAAGATGTCATGCACATTTCGAACACAGCACATGTAAACATGTTTGTATTTTGGGATAATTTTGGAAATTAAGTACAGCTCAACTCTGATAGCAAACTGGCGCACAAACATCTCCACACTAGAAAAAATAGTGGTGTCATTGTTCTGGGTCATTCATCCCAGCATTTTTAGTTTGTGTTGTTTTTCTGATTTCTTTGTAAAGTGAGTTTAGTCCTTAGTTTTCATGTCAAGTCTATCATGTCTTCTGTGTCGCGTCGTTGTTGTGTTGTGCTTTCATGTGTGCTCTCTTGTGTTCCCTCGCTCCCGCTCTCATCTGCCTTTCCTCCTGTGTCAAGCTCGCGTTAGTCTTCTTCTCAGCATTTCATGTTTTATTTTGATAGTCTTGTTCATGTTCAGTGTGTTTAGTTTTGTTTCCTCCACATTTATTTTTATCAGCTGTGTTTCCACTTCCCTCATTGCCCTTTTGTATATTTAAGTCCTCTGTTTTCCTTCGTTCATTGTCAGGTCCGAGTTTAGTTTAGCTGTTGATTTTGGTTTATCATATTTTGCACTTTCGTGTTCTACCTTCAATAAACCGTGTGTTTTTTGTTAAACCTTATCCCTGCCTCGAGTGTCTGCACTTGGGTACCGCTAAAAAGAAACACAAGGTCTGTCGCTGCATACTCGTGACAGTTGGCTGAGAACGGTCTTGGTACTCTTATTTTTCATTTTATTTGCTCTATGGTTTAAACCTGCCTGTGCAAATGGTGCCAGAGGAGATACCCTGCAGCTGTTGACTGACACCAGAGTAGTGTGTGTCTCTGTTATGGGTCTGAATGTGGTGGGGATAAATATGATAACTCAAAAGATTCGGGGCATTATCATGGGTTAATAACCGGATTGACGGGTTATTTTTAAACAATCTGAAGTTGGTGATTCTACAGTGATGAAGATTGTTCAGAAGTTGAAAACATTCAAGGCGGTCTTCCTGGGAGTGAACATCCCAGCTTACCCCAGTGTCAGACCGTGCAACACTTAGAGAAACTGCAGACAAACCACAAGACTTCTGGAATAATGTCTGCACTGTGCAAACATCTCCACTTTGATTTGTCCACCAAAGTTTGGAAAAAAAACTCTCTATACCAAAGTATTCCAGAGTCAAATGTGAGGCCAGCTGTCTGATAGCTAAAGCCTGGCTGAAACTAAGCCATGCAGCAGGACAATGATTCTGAGCACAGCAGCAAATCTGCAGCAAAACAGCTGAAAAAGAAAAGAATCAGGATGTTGTGAAGGTTTAGTCAAAGTGCAGACTACAACCCATTTGAAATGCTGTGGCGGAACCTCAAGAGAGCAGTGCATAAATAAATGCCTGCAAATCTCAACGAACCAAAGCATCGCTGAAAAGAAGAGGCGGCCAAATTTCCTGCAGAACAGTGTGTGAGACTCATAAAGTCAAACAGAGAAGATTAAAGTTAATGCAGCTAAATGTGGTGCTACAAATGACTGAATTATAGGATGAACTTAGTTTTTCACACACTTCTTCTTTCAACCTAACAGCACACTGCAGCGTGTCACCTCATACTGTTCATCTGAGGTTCTATTTAGCTAATTTAAAGACCTGCGAGGGACCAAATGAGTTCTTTTTTTTTTAGTATGCTCTTTTCATAAAACCTTAGAATTGTATGTGACTGTAGGTAAATGAATTGGTAGATAAAGTTGTGCCTGGCAGGCTGCAATAAAGGCTAATGAGACATGCATCATCTAACAAAGCAGTCAGCTGTCCTCTGTTCTGGGCTTCAGAGTGAGCACTTCAGAAAGAAGGAGGGAGAATGTCAAGTGGCCTTATGTGCAACATCAAAGCTACAAAAAGGCAACGAATCACACTGATTCAGGAGACGCTGCTTCACACACTCAGGTGGCTCTGGCTCACTTGTATTCACTGGAAGCCTCAAATGCTCATAAAGAGAAAATGTACATTTACTGAACTTGGAGGGTTTAACAGGACATGCTGTGCGCAAGTGTAAAATGTGAGAAATGTTAAGCAGAACTGGCATGTATTAGCTAAAAAGGATTGTTACATGGTTTATTCCCTAAATGTGTGATTTCCAATGAAAAGCAGCAGCATCTGGAGATCTCACTTTATTTGTACCGAGAATTAATGAGACATTCTGGCTATTAAGCAGGAGGTTTCTGAGCCTGAACGTGCCTACAGCTGACAGTAGCACTCATCAAAAACCCTATGCATATATATTATTCATGTGCAGCACAACGCCACGGCTGATTTGCTGTATATAAATAAACCGTGTGGTACAACGCTGGGATCTCTAAGCGTTGCTTCAACATCATGAATAATTTAGACTAGAAAAATCCAGCCAAACCAAATATGAATGTAAAACACTGTTTTAATTCACAGTGTAGATAACGATCTCCTTACGGAGGTATGATATATAATAAAAGCTCCTAGTTCCTCTTTGGAAAAAATATGCACACTTAAGAAAAGCAAACTTGTACACCAACTTGACAGAAAACAACATTGCTAAGAAGCTTTTAATTTGAAAGAATTTTGTAACGAAGGAAAAACAGGTATTGCATTTTTTTTTTTTTATTGTTGCCATGTTTCATTCCTCTCCTAAATTAAGTGTTGATGAAATTTCCTTCTCGCTATTTTCCTTCTCTGTAAACTAGGTTCCTTTCAACCTCAGTCAAAATTTAATCTCCTCTGGGGAGAAATAACCCAGCACAAAGGAAGGCTAGGGCAGAAAATGTTGTAGTTTACAAGGAGATACTTTGGTCACTTGATATAATTGAGAGGGGATGTGCAGAGAGCTCGCTCTCCCTATTACTCACTTCCACTTCAAACCCTTCTGCTTTACAGGGTTTCATCTTCACGATGTTATTGAGTCCTAAAACACACCTGCTCCCACAGAGTGATGTCCTTGCTCTGCCACTAAACACTAAGTGCTTCAGCTTGTCTTTAAGGCTGTGAGAACTGTTGCTCCATTATGGCACTGTGTAAAATTTTAGAAGGCTAAATTTTTATTTCTACCTGGATGATGCCACCGTACACTTGAAAGTGGGTTAGATTTAAAAGCATGTGAGCTTTGGAGTTGTAACATTTTAAAACGCAGAGAAAAAGTGACCTCTGTGAGGGGAAATACAGTGAGCTGTAATAAAGGTGCAAGCCTCCCTCGTACATACTCTTCATTTTGGTGCTGTTTTGAAACTCTTATTGAATCTTTTTTAGGAAAAATGTGCACATGTGGATGTAAACAAGATGTTGAGATATAGATGAAAAAACTCCATCCATTCTGTCCCTTGACAATTTTATTGAACTATAATTTTTGTCCCAAAAGTTGATTCTGTTCATCTGGATGTGGGGGAGAAACATTTCTTCAGTCTCAGCTGACTGCAGGTTTCCCCAACCGTGTAAACAGTACATTTGCATAATGACTGAAACCAGCACAGCTGACTAACAATGGGCTGTGAGGTCAGTTTCATGATCGTTAATATGCAAATGATCATGACCACTGATCAGTGGCCGTGAGTACCATTCACCTGCTCGATGCAGAGATGGTCTTTCCCCTTTGATGTAAATTTTCTCCTTGACTCCTCGTTCAAACAAGCATTCCTCTCTGTCCAGGATGTGTACATCCCCATTACTGAAAGAGTGTCCATAGACTACAGAGTCCTGGCCTGATGAATTAGCTCTTCTGTATTGTGCCATCCGCTTAGTCAAAGGTTGTTTGGGTTCCCCGATGTATAAATCCTGGCAATCCTCCTGGAACTTAACAGCGTACACTTTATTACTCTTTTTGTGTTGGGGGACCTGATCCCCAGGGTGGACCAATTTTTGGCGCAGCGTGTTTTGGGGTTTAAATGCAACAGAGACTCTGTGTTAGAGAAAATGCATTACTGTTAACAAATAGGGGATCACTGAGGGTTTTCAGTTAGGCAGCAGTTGTCCTTCTCTCCTGGTGCCTTCCCAGCTTCGATAAATGTCCAGCTTTGATAACAACATTTACTCAAGTCCTTCTTGATATGATGTTCTTTTGTTTCCCTGACAGCTGTGTCTGTGGCAATGGTGTTTGCTCTGTGCTGTAGCGTCCTGATGACATTTTAAAAAAAAGTTTGCAAATGGTGGAGCCAGCACCCATGCTCCCTGTTTCTGCTGTCTGAGATGGGAATTAAAGATCTTCCACACTAGGACTTCTACCAGACAAATTTGTGCAGCATCCACCCTTGACCTTGTCCTCCAGCCCTGCTCCTGTCTTTACCAAAGTGTCTGCAACATATGACTCCAGGTCTGCTGATATGATTACAAAATCAATCATAGATCTGTGACCTCGGTTGTCCTGCTGCCATGTGCACTTGCTTGAACATGGTGTTCATCATGGTTCAAAACTGTGGTTAGTGTAGAAGTCCAATTTTAGAGATTTTTATTCTAGAGATTGGACGGTTAATAAAGCATAGAGGGCAGTGAAGCTGTTCTGCCTGCATGGGCGGTTCCAACACCCTATCAAGACGCTTTGTTTTTGCTCTTGTTGTAGTTTGTTTTAAGCACACGCTTTAAAATCCCTCTGCCCAATACAACACTGGAAACAGAAACTCATCTAGCACCTGAAACATCGCCCTCTTCCCAACCTATTTTCTAAAAATAAAAACAGGACCATCATTTCAGTCTGTCTTATGCTGAAGACTAAACATCCCCTCCCTCCTATTTTGGCCTCAGTCTTGTCGAGGTAAAGGCCTAATGGGGTAAAATGTTGTTTCTGGAGCAAGTCCAACGAGGCCAACGCAAGCAGCTTGATGAACAGCACTGTCATAGCGAGAGCGTTAATGTGCAGGCTTTGGAGAATTATGATGAGATTAGCTCAGAGCCCAGTGGAACGCCTTGTGCCCCCGGTATTTGTTTATGTCACTTTGGATTTTAGTAAGAGAGGCGTAAGTTACTGAACGACCCTCCGGTGTGTGCGAACGTCAATAAAACAATGTTATAAGAAGTAGATCATAGAGCTGAAGGTCAAAGCCAAATTATTTAGTCCTGTATTTCATCTGCATACAGGCATGCGGAAGAATTTATAATTTGCATGGTTTATAATGTTTAGTTTGTCAGTGTGTGTGTGTCTGCATAAAATAAAACTACCTCTGTTAGCAGAGACAGACTCTTTGGCGTTTTTCTGCTCCACTCTTGTCCTCCACTCTTCCCAGCTGTCCTGGTGGGAGTACATGCATAACAGCAGACTACTCCACAGTGCAGGCATCCCATCAGAGAGCCCCTACCTGGTGGGATGGTGAGATGTGATGAAATGGAGACATCAGTGTAGCAGTGGCAGAGACACTGGAGTTTCAGCACTGAGGCTTCAGTTAGCTGGCAGCACATCTGAATTCCCCACAGTCAGAAGGGATGTAGTGGAGTGTGCACATGGAGGGGAAAAACAAATTTTACTTTGGGAACCTGGACAGAGCAAACAAAGGAGGAAAGTTAATAGATTTGCAACTGAAAATACACTTCCTCCAAGCTGTGAAATGAGAATTTTGAACAAAGAGAAGCAGTACAAACAGTGCTCAGATGTGGCACAGAGGTGACAGACAAATCATACCCAACACACTCAGATTGCACCAACATGAACCCCCCTTGCCTTCTTGTTTTGCTTGTGCTGCACTACCACACCCACCCTCATGCCACCCTCCCTACTCTCTGTTTTGCTATTGCAGATGCTGGATAAATAAGCAGGCGTTTTGCCTGCCAGTGTGCAAAATGGTCCTTATTTATCTCTACCATTAGAGAGTGGGTTCTATTATAAAGCTTTGCATTATTCAGTGAACCTGAGAGACTGATCATTATGGATTTCAGCCCTTTTCCATACCGGCCCCTGGAGTCCAGCTTGGTCTGCTGGCTCATGCACTGCCACATCTGACCTTGTGCTCAGAGCAAGCTGCAAGGAAGAATGGGTCAAAACTCCTCTTCAAAAACTGAAGAAAAGATGTAAATCTAGCTGTGAAATATCAAGTTCCATCTAAATGCTTCACTTTCAGGAAGTATAAAGTAACAGAAAAAACTAATTCCACGTGCTACAGTTTCGTAGGTTTTGGTAAGCTCAATGAAAAACTAACTGGACAGCTAGTTAAATCAGTTTTATGGGAGTTGCAGCAGAGTAAGTGGCAGGCACACAGCGAGGATGGGGGGAATCATAGCTGAACATATGGTGCTGCAGAATGGTTTAATGCGTGGGACAGGAGATGAATACTGAACAGATAAATGTGATAAGCAGTCGTCCCTTCTAGTGTAACCTCTCAGTACAGTGGGAAGAAGCAGCGTCATTAACATTAACTCTTGCACATCAAGAGCTTTTAAAGCTGCTCAATCTGCTCTCATTTGGTAAACAAGCACTGCGTCGCTGCTGGTGGCTGAAAACACTGAATGAGGCATTACTTGTTGATCCGCAGCCGCTCTCACTCTGAGCGCTAATAAGCGCTCGGTCTTTAATGTGCATGTGCTGAGATAAGGAGAATTTGTTACTCTGCTTGTCCTGCAACTCAGCAATTAGACCCTGCCATTAACCATTTGTTATATCTGCTCTTTCTCTCCTTCAGCTTGGCACCTTGCTGATTACAACGCGTTGGATCGATAATTAAACAAATTAAAGGGGACTGTTGGGTCAATTTTCATCCCACCTTAGCCGGCGGCTGCCGCGGCGTCATATAAAAGTCTGAAAAAACCTCTTGAAATGCAGCAGAGTTCAAATTAAAGGCTGCTTAAAAAGGCTGCGTTTTACGCAGAGCTCAACTACACCGATGCGACAGAGACGGAGCGGATATTTGTGTCGGAGCAGGCGGGTTGGAAAGCAAACCTGCGACTTGTGCGTTTGGACTCTTGTTTAGTTAGTCGATGGTTGTGACCCGGTGTTCTAACCAGATGTGGGAAAAGGCAGCGAGGGGCGTTCAGGTGCGAGACTGGGCTTGTTTTTACTCACACGATAGTTTCAAAATAGTGAGCTTCTACTTAAACGATGATCCTTTTATTTAATAAAAAATGTCATCAAGACCCCGAGTTTCACTTAAAATGCAAATTAAGGAGAGCCTATATAGTTGATAATAATTGTGATAACAAAGGTTAAACTCGCCTCTGTGTCTTTATGGTAAATGGTAAATGGCCTGTATTTATATAGCGCTTTACTAGTCCCTAAGGACCCCAAAGCGCTTTACATATCCAGTCATCCACCCATTCACACACACATTACACATACTAACCTCGGTCGATGCACATAACTTTTTCTTCTTTCAGTGTGCTTAGTTTCAGTAGTTTTTTTTCTGA
Source organism: Rhamphochromis longiceps (assembly GCF_057381845.1). Taxonomy (NCBI): domain Eukaryota; kingdom Metazoa; phylum Chordata; class Actinopteri; order Cichliformes; family Cichlidae; genus Rhamphochromis; species Rhamphochromis longiceps. Next base: position 42,484,029 of record NC_140562.1, on the reverse strand, counting down.
ACGACCAAACTGCCAGAATTCAATCTATCTATCCACATGAAATCATGACGATCCATGACTGATAAGTGTTCCCATTCTGGTTTTTCCCATCCAGAAATACTTTTATTGCATTGGCATTGTGTTTGGGATCATTGTCATGCTGGAAAATGAAGCTTTTCGGACGGTATTGCATGGCAGATCAAAGTCTGATGGTACTTTTTTGTGTTTATAATTCCATCCAATTTGACAAAACCCCCAAACTACTGTTTGAAATACAGCCCCAAATTAAGACAGGGCCTCCACCATGTTTAACACGTGAAACTTAGACACTCACTGTTGTTCCTTTCTCCCAAAATCTTCTGTAAATATTGATCGTGGCTCAAGAGTTGGGAGTTCGCCATGTAATCGGAAGGTTTGCCGGTTCGAGCCCCGGCTTGGACAGTCTCGGTCGTTGTGTCCTTGGACAAGACACTTCACCCGTTGCCTACTGGTGGTGGTCAGAGGACCTGGTGGCGCCAGTGTCCGGCAGCCTCGCCTCTGTCAGTGCGCCCCAGGGTGGCTTGCCATCACCAGTGTCTGAATGGGTGAATGACTGGATGTGTAAAGCGCTTTGGGGTCCTTAGGGACTAGTAAAGCACTATACAAATACAGGCTTTGAACCAAAAAAAAAAAAATTACATTTCAATTCATTCCTCCATCAGACTTGTTCCCACAGATTTCTGTTCCATCTTGTGTGTAATTGGCCATACCTCAGCATTTTCTCCTTTTTACCCGTCTCTTAGAATGGCCTCTGGACAGCCATCCTTCCACTGAGGCTATTTCTTATGTTTCTTTAGTGAACAATAGCTTGACCATCTGCAGATCCAGATACATCTCTTAGGTCCTGTGTCAGGTGTTTGCTTGAGCTTTTTTTCTTTATGATTTTTCCTATTTGAATGAGTCGTAGGTCAGTTAAGTATCAAGTAGTTTAACAAAGAAAATTATCCTCTGAAAGTGATTAAGTAAAAGGACTGGAGTGAAAATGGGTGACAACTTGCTCAAGACCACTTTAAAAGTTATAGGTAAGTCTGGCTCTTTGGAAACAAAATGTAAAGACAGGGGGAGTGGCTCCAGATTTGTGCACAGTACTCTATCTTTGTATGTATTCATTACTTCAGTTCAGCCCTCCACACTTGGTGTGAAGAAACAAATTCGTTTCATACATGAGAACAAACCTGCTTGTGTTGCATAAATATCATTTAATTTTCTAATGCCAAAGTGGAAAGTCCCGGATGCACGTGATTGTTTTTTTAAACCCTCATCCTCACCCTGCACGTATCACTCGCGTTTTGGTATCGCAACATGATCTGTGCTAAGTGTTGCTCGCTGTGCATCTTATTTTTTCGTGTGAGAGCCGCGGGGGTGGTTACGCAACAGTCTGATTAATTATTTGGAAACATTTGACTTTCCTTTTAGCGCCTCCGCTCTTGTAGTGGTGAGATTTAACATAACTGTTATCATCACATCAGACGAGCCCAAAGCGCGTCTCTGTCAGGCTCCGAGTGGCTGCTGCGGTGCACACTTTGTTACAGTGAACAAAAAGGAAAATACACTCTGACAGCGTGTTGTTTAGGGATGTGAACAAGGCTGTTATACTTTAAAGTCACTGAAGAACCTGCACCGTGGAGTACATTTCTGGACACCAGTGGAGTTTTACGACGCCAGCGTGCATGCCAAAAAGACGGATTGGGAGAGAGGGAGGGAGAGAGGGCGGGTGAGAAAATGAGAGGTTGTGGTGGGGTCTCTAACCGTGGGACAGACTTTTCTGAAGGATGGGGAGCTGTTTTCATTTAAGGTGGACTGATAATTTTGCATTCACAAACGCGCATTGGATGAGCGTGAAGCGCAGACAGTTGTATGGTGCACAGGGTGCTGAAGTGAGTGGAGACGTGTCCTTTGTACAGCTCAGCTCAGCCTTTTAATTTCTCTGCAGTTTAACAAAATTCAATAATCTTTAACTTTGATGTCACAGTTAAGAAAGAATGCGATAATTAAAATAAAATGAGATCACTCAAAATTAAACTTAAGGCTTTAAAAGGAAAATAATATATTGTTCAATAAAAACATCCTCCGTTATATAAGTAAATGAAATGCAAAATTTGTTACTAAAATCTTATTAAGCTCTAAAGTAAAGTAAAAATGATATTTGGTCAAAAATGTGGAATAGCTTAACTTTCCAGAAAAAGATTCCTTTACCTCAAATAAAGGCATTAAAAACGGATCAGAAATTCTATTTGACTGAGTGTTGTGTTTTTTTGTTTCTTATCTTATGTTTCTACTATTAATTAATATACTGTCACCTGTTTATGTATATTCTTACTGCCCAGAAACTATAAATGTTAATGAACAAGGTTTCGAGAGTTAGAGATATTTACACATTACATATCATCACTTCATCCTTTTTTTTTTTTATTAAATAAACGGTTAAAATAGTGAAAATAATGTTTCTGTTATTTCAATCATTTCAATTTAAGATCAAATCACAACCGTGACAGAAAACTGGAGACTGGTTTTACCCTTTATTTAACGTTACGTTATTCTGAAGGTTTGTTAGCAGTAGACTGAAGACAAGTGATTGAGACTTCACGTGAAACGTTTTGCATCCCCTCCTCTTCTTCTTCCCCGATCTCATCTCACTTTGTGGTGTACACGCACTCTCTGCCACTGTAAGTGTTAGGACAGAGTGAATACGACCTTAAATAAGGGGCTGGACTCTGTGGGCTTGGCAGAACCCGCTGCCTCCCCTCAGTGATGCAGTGAATCTGCGCTGTTTTGTCCGCTATATAAGCCGCACACAGCAGCGCGAGTCTCACAGCTTCAGTGGACAGCTCCGTGGTGCTGAAATCTCGGAGACACCACTCTCTCTCACACTCAATCCCTGACGCATGACTGGAACCATGGAGGGATTCTCGTGGAAACTTTTTCTACTTTCCTGCCTGGTTGTTGTGGAGAGCCTCGGGCAAGACTTCGGACAGACGCAGTTTATTTGCACGTCAGTGCCCAAGGATATGGACTTGTGCACAGCTACGATGCAAAACAGCGGCCCGGCGGAAGACCTGAAGAGCACTATCATACAACTGCGGGAGACGGTGCTGCAGCAAAAGGAGACCATTGTGAACCAAAAGGAGACAATCAGGGAACTAACATCCAAATTGAGCCGCTGCGAGAGCCAGAGCCTCCCTGCGGCCGCAGGACCTGGCGGTCGGCGGCCGGGGTCGAAGAACACGATGGGGGATGTATCTCGGGGCACTACGGATACTCTGGCCCAGCTGGGACAGACTTTACAGACGCTCAAACAGAGACTGGAGAATCTAGAGGTAGGAAAGCAGAGCGAGTGATTTGCCGACAAGATCAAAAGTTAATTAAATAGCCTCCATAGTTAATTAGATTAAAGGATAATATTCTTTAACTCGTTGATTGTGTGTTGCTGCGGCTTTCTGCAGCTTGTACTTGGGGCCACATGTGTTTTCTAACATATTTATCTGTTTGTTGGAGAGAAGCTCCGTGTAAAGTGAAATGTTCCGCAGCCTATAAAATCAAGCGAATAGCACGTTTAAGATAAAGCTCTGCGCTTGGCAGTGAGTAGAGTAAACAGCTTCCAGGGACTTTAAAGAAAAAGAAGTCTTCCCTGTCACTTCTTTAACCCCCTCTCTGTCTCATTCTGTCCGATGCAGCAGTACAGCCGGGGGAATAACACCGTGCAAGCAAACAGCCTGAAAGACCTGCTGCAAAACAAGATAGATGACATGGAGAAGCAAGTTCTGTCCCGGGTCAACACGTTAGAGGAGACCAAATCCGGACCGAGGAATGACACCGAGCAGCGGAACAGAGTGGAGTCCACGCTCACCTCTCTGCACCACCGGATAACAGACCTGGAGAAAGGTGCGTTTGGATTTCAACGGGCACGGGACTTTAAAGCTGCTCGACCCCGTGTTGCTTTCACGGCAGTAAAACGAACCACGGCAATTTAAAAGCTGATTAGATGTAATTTAATTGTGTTTCACGCTCAAGGACGTAACGTCCCTTAGAAAACTCCCCACCCCAAACAGGTAGCAGCGGCAATGTGAAACCTTTTTACCGCAACCATCACATTGCGCACAGATATGAGAGAGTGGTGAGGGGAGCTGCATTGCTTTGCATATCTCAGGCTCTGTTTGCACTTTTGCTTCGCTGAGTTTTTGTTTTTCAAAGAATCTGAAGATCCAGCTTGTATATGAGCCTCTGCAAAGGGGATTAGTGAAACTTTGCGTCGCGCGCCTCGCACCGGCGCGTTTTGGAGCAAATATCCACGGTCGGTTCAAATTCCAACACGTGCAAACGCGCGTGCGTATGTTAGACCGAATGAGAGGGAGGAGACAGAGCCATCTTACACAAAATATCACAGGATCGCAATGGTGCAAAGAACCATGATGGAAAAGATTGTATGAAACTAGTCAGCCCTCAGCTTCTTTTGCTTTTTAAAGACTCTGTCATGTACCATAGTTTTACAAAATGTATGTAGGCGTATGGATGTTCAGCTTTCCTGTAATTTATCTCTAGACATATGAATAAAATGCTCACTACTAGTGCTTTAACTAACAGTAATCTCATCAACAGGCAAAGACACCCGACCAACAGATAAGTTCCAGATCACTTTCCCCCTGAGAACCAACTATATGTATGCCAAAGCAAAGAAGAGCCTTCCTGAGATGTACTCCTTCACCGTGTGTCTGTGGATCAAGTCCAATGCTTCGCCTGGGGTGGGCACCCCCTTCTCCTATGCAGTTCCAGGACAGGCCAATGAACTGGTGCTGATTGAGTGGGGGAACAACCCCATGGAGATTCTCATCAATGACAAGGTAATGAAAAAGCTATTATCCTGGAAGCAAAGTGAATTCACATGTTTCTCACCTTTGCAGGAAGTGTATGTAACACATCAAAATAGTAATTTACAGTTGGGGAAAGCTGCAATACTTTCTGCTTGGATGAGTCAGGGTAACCTGACAGCTTCTCTGTAACACAACAGGAGGCTGAGTTAAAATAGGTGCTGTTTGAAACAGAAGCAACCTTTTTATAGAAGACGAGGAGATATGTGATATGGGGGGAAATGATTCAGCAGGAAGGCATCACGATGTGCCGAGTCTGTCCTACCAAAGTGTGGAAGACATATTGAACAATGGAACTTACGAAATGTCTTTGCTCCAGGTTGCAAAACTGCCGTTCCTCATCAATGATGGAAAATGGCATCACCTCTGCATCACGTGGACCACCCGTGACGGGATGTGGGAGGCCTTCCAGGACGGAGTGAAGCGGGGCAGCGGGGAAAATCTGGCACCATACCACCCCATCAAACCAGAGGGTGTGCTGGTCCTGGGACAAGAGCAGGTGGATATTAATTTTTAGACATTTAATCCTACACCTGTTTGGAAATAATTCTCAACCAATTATGTGATTAAATTTGAACAAAGATTAAAAGTGGCAATATTTATGAAATGAGACCATGGGGGCACTGCAGAGGTGGTCAATTAATGCTTTCCAGTGTGTGCAAGGCATGAATTTTGATAGAGAAGCATAATTTGAGATCTATTTTACAGAGAAAACTAAGCAAGATGTATCCTCCATACTGCAATCATATTCTTAAATGAAATCCAGCTGCAGTTTTGGCTTTCTACCTGGATCAAGTATTTTCAGGAGTATGGAAGATAAAAAATGGCAAGAATTTGTAGAAAAGGAGGCATAATTTAATTCCTAAAATGGGACAAAAGATATTTCTATTTTAATTGTTTTTGTTTTAATTTTGTCTTTAGCTTGAATTAATTCCTTTTTCAACTTTATTTCCCCCCATTTTATTCATTAATGTTAGTGTAGTTTTCTCGTGTGTGTGAGCCTGCCAGTGATCAACTATATGGCAAAACTTGCCAAGCCCTCAGCCCGTTATTTGCATAATTTAACATAAGTGTCTGAAGTAAACTGAAACAAACTAACAAATAAACTGAAACTATCATTAGTTATAATAAATTAAAGGCATACATTTATTTATTTTCAAGATTACATTTGATCAATTTTCTCTCTTTCTTTTTGGATCCTGGCACTTTTTGTCCTCCATAAAGAGGATCCCACTTTAAACAAGAGTGTGTTTCTTGTACAAATTAAAGCCCCGAGTTTTTTCATCTTATAAACCTTAACTAGTCTGGATAACCTTGCAACTGTCCTGTGAAAACCCCCAAGTGAAATGCTTAACATCCCTTTGTTTCACAGGACACGCTGGGAGGAGGCTTTGATGCCACACAAGCCTTTGTTGGTGAGCTGGCAAACTTAAATATCTGGAATAAGAAACTTTCTATCACCGAGATCTATAACTTGGCAACCTGCAATAGCAAAGCATCGACTGGCGATGTGTTCTCCTGGACAGAGAGCAACATCGAAGTGTTTGGCGGAGCGACCAAATGGACCTTCGAGCCTTGCCGTTCAGCCAACTGAACTGCATCTCACCGCTGAAGAAAGGCCTATCTGTATTTCTGAGCTTTTGTCGTTCTTGTCTTCATTTGACGTTTGTTAGAGACTATCTGAGTTATAAGTAAGCTTAAATCTGGGATTTCCACCATTCTTAGGTATCCATGTTGCAAAACAACGCTTTTCATCTTGAGGAAAAAAAAAGAATCTATTTCATCTTGGAAACCTCAGTGAGAAAGTATTGCTATTATCCTTTTTCTTTCTTGGACATTCAGTTGAAAGCACATCTAAGCTTTTCGTTTGGCTTATTTCGTCTTGGACTGGCAACTGGCAATCTGCGCCTTACGTTTGGACAATTCACAATCCAAGTGAGGAATTACATAACCACTCTCGCCCCCACCCTTCCTTCAGGAGAGTGGGAGATTACGCTGTCCGTCCAATTCTTGTCAGTGTTTGGCGCTGTAAAGTGATGTCTGATGCGGTACAGCTCCCCGTGACCCCTCCCTTCCTCCCATGCCTCCCTGCCACCCTCCCTCCTCCTCCACTTTGCCCCGCCCCTCCGGAACTTGCACTGTGACTGATGAAGAGGAATGCCAGGAGAGGAGGGTACGTTGAAGGACACTGCAAAGTCAAACTGTGGTACAAGTCGATTTGTAATCATCGTTCGCTTCAAGTGTTTCTGTAAGAATGTCGTTAACTTGCCAACATTGCTAGAAGCCTGGGTGCCTTGGGCTGGTACAAATATTCAGCACATTCGGTATGTTTTCAGTTGCAAATTCAATGTTTACTGGTTTCTGTTTTTTCTTTTTCTTTTCCCCTCTGAGCTGGGTTGAGTTTCTTGTTCTTCTGGTAAACGTGATTTAATTACAGTTTGTTATCTGACATGACGTGTTTTGGCAGGTGTTTGTACTACTCTGTATTAGGAATGTTACAGTAACTGTATAGTAACAGCATGAATGAGAGAGTGCTGTGAAAGCATTGTTGAAATCTGCTTTACTATCTTCTCCGGGTCTGGGTTTTTTACTGTATTGTTATATGCTCCAAGCATGGCAAAACTGAGAGATGAAGAATTTAATTTTTGTAATAAAATTGTGATACTTAATGTCAGAGTGCATTCCTGGCTTTATGTGAACATTTCTATAGTAACAAACAACAGTAAGTGGAGTTTTTTTTTAAACCAGATAGGTGAAAAAGGAAGCGATAGTGACGGCCACAAAGCAGAAAACAAAAAGAAACTGCATGGAGTGCAGTGCAGATTAAGGTGACTGGATAAGAAAATAAGCCCTTATTGCCAGGTTTATTATTTGTGGTGTGAGGTGCAGCGCCTGCACTACGGCAGTCAGAGGGGGGAAAGTGTCTTGTCATAACAGTTCAAATAAATTCAGCCTGAACTCAAACTTTTAACTTTAAACGTTCTTTGTCAGTTAACTCAGATTACCTGTTATTATGGCACCAACTATTTCCAGTGATACAGTGTCGCCGTTAATGCTTCCTGGATTTAAATCAGACACTTAATCTGAAGCTCAAGCATCAAACCGTGAAAGCAATTTGTCCAACCACAGGTAGATCATCCTGGGGAATTTTACTCAAAGACATTTGAGAAATATTCTTCAGTGTGGGCAGCTGTTGTATTTGTTTCTCACCAAGTATTTTCTTAATTAAGAAATCTTATCAGGGCCTTAACTATTCATCATGCCATGTGGTGCTGAATAATTTCTGCTGGGGTACAATTTGTTGATTAATTATACTGCATTTTAATCTAAAGAAGCTAAAAAGAATGAACCAAAACTTGACTAGAGCATTATTGGAGGGAGAAAAACAAAACAGCTTTAGGCTTTTCATTCTGTTTTCCACAATAATTATTCATTACATCTTTGGCTTGACCTTGGAGTGAATGTTCTTCAGACCACTCTGAGTGGTCATCAGTTGCTTACATTACTTTTAGTCTCACATTAAAGTGGAGTCTTTTAAAACTCCCATGAGGACATCAGCTTAGCTAAATAAAGGAACAGTATATTTTTTGTTGTTGACATTTTACTATTTTTCATATTAAAGTGAAAACCAGAATAAAAGACACAAAGGAAAAAAAAAATCACTCCTCTCAATCAAGATCAGAATTAAATAGTTTAAAGCACAAAGTACAACCTGCATTAAAAATTCTTCCGTCACAGGATTTTCACACTTCCTGGGTGTGAAGGATTCGAGTGAAATTGTTTGTCTCATTCAGTCTGTAACATTTGGTTTGTGAGGTTTGCCTCTAAAATAAAGCTAACAGCTTTTGGGGTTTCAAAAGAAACGTTTCATTAGGAGCATTCGTGTTACGATTGTGTTCTCCTATAACACAGGCAGGAATAGCTACAACCAGTCGATAACTTTGGATTTCTAATGGGATTTCACCTCAAAAATATTCCCACATATTCCAAAATTTCTCCACCAAACACAACCAGTCAGTGTCACTTTAGCCTATGTTTGGTTGCTTTTCGTTATAATTTGACAGGATGTACATATGGTCACATGTAAGTAACCACTCTGTTAATCTGGGGCTTGAGTTACAACACAAGCTCATTTCCAGTTTGAAGTTTCTGAATCTTTGTTCCATACATTTAGCTAATGATGTAAACTTTGATAGCCAGGCTGCAAATAGATATGATTAAACAATCCTCTCTCAGTGCTTTAATTATATTTAAATAATTCTTTGGCATTTTAGGCCTTTATTGACAGCAATAAACTGGTGCTTGTGGGGATTTCAACTCATTTTTGAAATGTCACTTACCTGTCAGATGCTTTGAGCATTTGATAGTTCAGCTACAGCGCACTAAAAATTCATCTGGCTATTCTACAAATTCAAACAAAAATGTAAAGTTCAGCTACAGGCATAGAAAAATAGACCTATAATCTTTAGAACATTTGCATTTGTTCCCTCCAGTAAAAACATAAAAAAGGTACAGGTCTTATTATTTTTCTATTATCCCTCAGGGAGCAATGCTGCCAACACCGGTGTGTTGTTTCTTCAGTGGTGGGTCGTTTTTACTCCTAAAATATAAAACGAGTTAGTATAAACACTGACTTTTAGGGTAGACATTAATAAGCTGAGTTAGCATCTGTATTGTCTTTTTCTGGCGCAGCAGAACCAGAAGGACTAAAGACGATCTGATATTTAATGAACTGACAGAATTTAAAAAGAAATCCAAACGGGAGGCCAAAGCAATTGTGAGGAACATGAGAGAGATTTGACATACAATAGAAACCACAACAGACAAAGACAGCAGGGAAAACGGGGCTGGGTATCCACAAGGGAACCGATTAGGAACGAGAAACAGTTGGTTAACAAGACACAGGTGAAAGTGCTCAGCAACAGGAGAAGGTAATGAGGGCGGGGAAGGAAATCACAAACCAGTGAAACAAAAGCATGAAGTGAAACCCCAAAATGAGAAAACTAAAGTTCTGTCACCGCGGGATGAACTCTAACACTACACACAATTACAAAGGACACATGAAGGAAAAGAACCTAAGACGAAAACAAGACTAACGTCTACAAAACAACAATAATTAGTGAACGGAGAGATATGTGATGTTTTAATGTGGACAGACTTTTGAGTACGAGCAGATCCTGCTGAAATGCATCTGAGCTTCAGATGCAAAAGTAGCCTGATGTCATACAGATCAAGAGCCATAAAAGAGTGGACGTGGACACATTTGGGGAACCGTAAATGCTTCTTAAAGCTGGTTTTGCTCACTGTCCACTCCAGTCCAGTGACTGCCCGTCTGCCTGCACGGAGCTCCTTTGCCAGGCAGACGGGCAATACTGACACTGTGTTTTTTGACCTTTGAATTTCCTTTGCTGTTCTCCCTGCTCTGCTCCAGCTCACAAGGATCAGGGTCTTGGGGAAGAGCACAGGAACATGTTAAAAACATGGAATAGTGGAATCATTTACGCATTTGCAGGACTATAAAACCGGCTCAGTGATTCCGTCAAGTTCCTTTCACACCGATCTTACTCTTAGATTCATTCAAGTGCTGTCACGTTTTAGATACACAACTGACTGATATTTCAACACTTACAGTGAACACACTTCAAAATTCTTTTATTTTTTTTATTCATAGCTCACCTGACATCTCTGCTGCTTTAATCCTCTTTGAATGACAGTTACTCTACTGTCATCACTCACTGGAATTTCTTTATTCTTCACACATAAACTGACATTTCACCTGCCGGCACTGGCTCACACACTGAAGCTAAACTTTTAAAAGTCAAGTTTTAGAGCTGGATTCATATTCAGCTAACATTTCAGCAATGTCTGCCGCCTGAAGTACAACTGACACTGCAGCTCCTTTTATTGTTTGCACAAACTGACAAATCACCTACAGATATATCAACACTGTTCAGACTTTTTTAAACAGTTCAAGCATTTCTGAGCTTCAAATTCAACCAGCACCTGAACTCCTTTATTTTTTTTCACTGTAAACATGAAATTTTTTAAGAATTTTAATCATTTTGTTTTACTTGAACGTGTGTTTTTAATTTAAAAGTGTTTCCTTTTCTAGTTATCACACTGTGTTTTGTTTCACTCGTTAATTAGCTTATGAATAAATTCATTATGCCTTGACTTAAATATCATTTGGTAAAAACAAAGTTGTCCTAACAGGCATTTCTGCTCAATAGATTTTTGTGAAAAACTTTGAACTTGCAATGGATTTTTTTTCTTTTTAGCAAAGAGAAATTTTGCGCCTAACTTTAATCTCCCATGATGCTCAGCAGGCAGCAACCAGGGTCAAGAGCCTTTGATAAGGATGACAAGACACTAATACAAAGCAAATTCCTGTAAAACACACACACACACACACACACACACACACACACACACACACACACACACACACACACACACACACACACACACACACACACACACACACACACACATTCTCGTTTTGATATCTTAGTGAGGACATCTAATTGACATAATGCTTTTCTTAGCTGCTTACCTTACCTTGCCTACCTTAGCCTAAACCTAACCATAACCTAATTGTAACCCTGACACTAAAACCACACTTGTGGTCCCCACAAGTATAATAACATTCACATTTTTTGTCCCCACAAAGATGTCTAAACAGGAACACACATAAACATATACAGGGCACAAAAGTATTTCCTCTATCACTCCGTAGATGGATCCCAAACTACTCATCAAATTATAGTTTTGTACATTGAAGTCAAGAGAATTCAGCCCTTCTACAATATAAAACAACCCCCCTATTATGATATACCACAAATTATCCTACAGCTACCTGAGGAAATACTGGCTCTCACAGAGCCACAAAAGCCCACCTCACATTTGGCGCCACTACACACCCATCAAAGAGCACATAGTCATAATCACTAGGTCTGTTTACTACACACACCTAATACCCTGCCGGGGTAATGCTGATAAGCCTTTACTGAATATATTGCTGCAGTGCAATAGCATTTTGTGCTTTGTGCAGAATTTAAAGTGGACAGACAAAAACAGATCAGCGCAGACTAAAGGATGATGTTGCACTTTGTATACATAAGACACAAAGCCACCTCTTACGTGAGCAATCTCGACTGATAACTCGACATGACGTAACAGCAGGAGTTACACTCGCCTTTGCGTCAATTGATTATAATGTAATTGCTCTGTAAGCCTTGACATAAGCAGCTACAGGCTGAAGGACAATAAGTACACAGATACTTTTGGAAGGTCGTTAGCAATTTTCTGCTTCTAAGGTACAGCATATTACATGATGTTATGCTTGCAAAGCACATATTCTAGGACACCTCCTCAGCTGGCAATGCAAACCAATGTAAGATGCTCTTTTTTAAAAGATGTTTGTACTTTATGTAAGGAGAAGATGTCCTACTTGTTTTCAGACATCACATGCTATTTATTTAGACAAACTTTTTATCAAGACTTTTAGCCACGTAGCAGCATTTTCGCCGAACAGCTAATTGTGTTACTTTTTAAGTGATGCTGTACTTTTTTTTTTTTTACCCCTTTCTACCTATTTTGCATTGAAAGCAACCTACAACATTTTCTCTATCCATTATTTACTTACAGGCCTAGAAACTGGTCAATGACCCTCTGGCAACTACCAGTCACTGGGAAAAAAAATGGTGAGTTGACACTAGAGGTTCCCAACTTCGCTGTGCAAAACTGGTAGCAAAGAAGGTGCTGTACCAAAAACCCCATTGTGATTGCTGTGGTCATTAGCACATTAGGTCATTGTTGGGGTTGCCAGTAGTTTGCATGGAAGACATCAACTTTTCTGCAAACACAAAAATGAACTTTTCTCTTGCCAACTACTCACTGTCAGAAAAACCTGAAAATGTGCTGCACGATTCACAATGACTGGTGTTTGCAAAATCTACCATGCATGGATCAACTATGAGTGACTGCAACAATATATTAGCGACCCCCAAAAATGGCACAGACGTTTCAGTGCAGCAGCATATCCCTCTTTGTGAACAATTTTACTTTGCAATCTCCACCTGCAACCACCTGCTTACTGGACAGTTAGTACACATTATTCCCTAGTGTGCAGTCATTACCAGGGGGTCACCAGTCTTAGACCTGCATGACTGAGGCCTAAGTACTGATCCAGAGAGAGTCTTCTCATACGTGGCTTATCCTAAACCATGACTAGTAAATCAACCTACATAAAAATGTGGCTAAAACTGATAATAAAGCACAGAATGAAACCTAACAATATGAAAATCAAAAATCGAATATATTTTATAATTCTGACAGCAAAATAAGTGTGTTCCACTTTTACTCCAAACTGTCATAACAAAACAGAAGTATTATTAAGGTGAAGCCCCCCCCCCAAGAGTCAAGCCACCCAAGACAGACAAGATTCATGAGCCTAGGTCATATTAATTCCTCTGGGTTTTTCTTTTTTTGTTGTTGGAGAGAGAGATTGAGTGGATAAAGACGTGACATCTTTGCTGACATCTCATTAATTCATAAGCAGTCCCTGGTGGCAGAGGGAAGACAGGAATAATGCTTCAGTTCAGAGCTGCAGCATTTACTGTTGTTAACTTTGGGCAACAAAGCAGCACCATGTAATGAGACTTTTGGTTGTGCCATGCTCAACAAATAACACTGAGAAGAATGTCTGCTGAGAGAGTGTCAAATATCAGCACATAATGAGGCCTTGGACTATTGACAACCTGTTTATTTCTGCCAGTGGATCCGTTTCATGTCGAGCTAAAGGACTTGAAACGGTCAAAGGGATTTAACTCAGAGCAGATGCTTGAAAGTGAACTGCCAACATCAATCTTTCCTCTTAAAAAAAAACAGAGAAAGAGAGCTTCATCTTCCTCCTCTGCTCTTTTTTTCCTTCTCCCTTCTCCTCCCATGGTGAGAGCTCCAGGTGACAGCGGGGAGTGAAACTTGTGGCATTTACTGATCAGCAGAGGCTTCCAGGAAGGATGGCGGGAGGATAATGAGGCTTCCTGGGCAGCCTGGGATCAAGGTGGATCCATGCCTCCCTTTCTTAGCCAGTCATTTCGGACAAGTGAGGCGTAATCCCTCTTTATATAAAATCTGATTATCACACAAATCTCACCGGGCTTCTTTGGCCCAGAACAGCAGCTGTGAAATAAGCTGAGCACTGGACTGAAAAGGAGCTGAAGGTGGTATACAGTGATATACCTTTATGTATTCTAGCTTTGCACAATAACATTTACAGCATATTTAAAATTGCAATAATGTATTTTCTGCCTACAGTATCGACACATTAGCATCTCTTAAGTTGAGCAAACAGCTGTCTGTTGATATGTCAAGCAGCTATGGCACAATATTATTCTTCCCTTTGAAGTTGTGCTGTGAGTTATGCTGGATTTGATTTCAAGACTCTATTCGTTGCAAAATAATTGGCCTCAGTTGCATCAGTAGACTTCATTAATGCATTCTCATGCATTATCGTTGAAGAAGAGACTGCATCGCAGTGCTACACTTATTATTTCCTTAAACCTCTCATCACAATCTTTGAAGTGTAATGCTAATGCTAACAAACAGATTGTGTAAAACTTTAGAAGTGGGGCGAAAGAGCCAGATTTAGGAGCTCCTAAAAGTCAGAGATTTATCTGAAATTGCTTATTCATTGCACAAAGAATTACATCACCTGAGAGGTTGTGCATTATTACCTAACTTTGTGACCTAGATTTATAGAGAACCTACGTGCAAATTGAATTCTTCACAGTGCATTTTCATAAATAAAATTATACCGATCAGCTAAATGAACCTGACTTATTAATAATGCACAGAGGAACTCGGAGTCAGGACACAAATGGAACTTTTTTTTCTCAGGACCCACTTCAAATGTATCTGAAATAAAGTATGCATTAAAATATTAAAAACACAATTAAGGGATTAATAACAAAAATCTAATGAAATAAAGTAAACACAATTAAAAGTTTTAGCATAGTTATAACACTAACAACAGAAAGTTTTTAAGGGGAGCCTGGCATCACACAAAGAGCTGAGCCCTTTCATGTTTACAATGACGGATGAGCTCAGGTAGGAGTCTGTGGACTATAATGTTTATTTAAAAAACGGGTCATCTAGGAGCAGGTTGAAGAGAACCTGTAGAGGTAGAGGTATGCTCTGGAAAGAAGGAATTAAATTCAGCAGGAGGAAGAAAGACAGTGGGATTGTTAAAGATTTTCACATTTAGAAACAGGGGGAGAAAGAGAAACGAAGAAGAGAGCGCTCCTGCAAATGGCGAAGAGCTGAAAAAACAGCAGCACTTACTGCATACACATTCGGCAGAAGTCATACAAGCAATAACTCTGAGCTTTCTGTCAACACACGGAAGTCAGTACTAAAATAAATGTACACAGTGGAAAAAATAACTTTTTAGCTGAGACTGGAAAATCTGCAATTCCTAGAAAAATGGTTATAGGAGTGGGGCGGCTAAGGCAGCTACAGTAAGAGAGCACAGGAGGTGATAGATATGAAGACAGAGCTGCCAGGCACGGCAAAAAGAGGAAGGCCAAAGAGTAATAAAAGAAGAAAAGTATATAAAGACAGAAGGGCTGAGCAGAGAAAACCATTCAAAAGCACGTGAAAAGAAATGTTCAGTTTAGGTTTAAATGTGGTTCAACGTGAGGCGTCAGGACCATCAGGAGGATCAGTCTGTGTGCGGGATGGAAGCTGCACACAGACTCAGTGAGGTTGCTTTTAGTAATTTGTAATTTATCTAATCTCACAGCTTTAGTTGAACCCTTTTCTATCAAACTGACTAAGTATTTGCACAATGATCCAGCTGCCTGGGGGGTAGCTTTCTCTCTCATTTAATAATACAAAAGCAATTTCTGAAAGTGAAACAAAACCTTCTTTGAGATTCAGAATCTCTGCGAGCTTGTCTGCATCCCAAACAAGTCTGGACAGTCCTGACAATTCAGGCTTCTTCTCCGAGATGCAGAAGCTTTTTGAAGTGTGCGTTTGATGTGGAACCCTGCTGAGTTATAACCCACCTCTCCGCAGATGGAGGCTCTCACCTCGAGCTTGGAGCTCTAAGGTATTTCCTCTCTCTGTTCGTGAACGGTTTTTCCCAGGTGATTCCCGGGCACTTCCTGGTTACTGGGCCTTTAAGTTGCTTGTATTTTCAAGAACTCATGATCAATTTCATTCAATTATTCAGAAATGTAAATATGTTTCTTTTTAACTACAATTTAAAATAATGGTTATTAACCGTGGTGTAAAGTTTCACTTCAGGCAGTGAGAAAAGCAAAAGCCGCTGCAGTAACTTCCTGCGATGCTTCAAATCTTATATTATTTATTAATGCGCTTGGCCCCAACCTATTGGCACTTACTCCTCACTGAATCCTCAATGAAATATGTATGCGTGACGCAAGACAACAGGATGTGAAAGAGGAAGATGAAGGAATACTGGGAAGGTGAAGGGGAGGAGTCATTGCCGCCAGGAGTCCTGATCTCATTTAAAAAGCCGGCTTTTGTGTCTCCACAGTGGAAATGAGGGAGATGAGATAACAAGAAAACCACAGTTCTCCCAAATCAGAGAAAATTACATCATGAGAAAAGTAAGAACTGCACCACACAGCAGCGACTCAATGTAAAGTAAATGCAAAAAAATGGATGCTGATGCTGATCAATTACAGCTCTATATTTTTATTCTTGAACGGGTAAGTTTACACCTTTTAGCCAAGTTGCTTCTTATTGGTTACCCTTCACAAACAAAAGGTTTCAGCAGCAGGTGGGAGGGGCTACCTGAGAAGTTTTATTAATAAATTTCATAACAATGGCTATTTAAAAGTGTTTGAAGTAGTAAAAATATCACGTCACACACTCTGAACATCTGAATGTTAATCACAGAAGGGATGACGTTCGTACATTTTTTTGTATGATTGACTATCAATAAATACCTTTTGATTTATATATTCATTTTACTTTACTGTTCTTTATCTAGAAATTAATATTTTATGTTAGAAAAACAATTTTCCCAGAGGTTTTAAAAGCTTATAATTGACCTTTAAATGATTAATTAATCCATACTAAAGCAATTAGTTTCAACCTATAAAGCATTCATGAGTGTTGGTGGTACAGGAACTCCTTATAAGAAAATGACATAATCTAACAGCATGATGCTTTGGGTTTCTCCAAATGATCCTCTGCACTGTGTTCTGTGTTATCAGATTTCATAAGCCCTCCTCCCATCTTTATTTTCTCCCTCCATTCTGCTACTCCTCCTCCCCTCCTTCATTCCTCACAAATCCTTTTACTCCCTCTTATGTTCCCTCTCTGTCGTCCTCTCTGGGGAGGCAGGGTGGGCGACTCACATTGGTCAGCTACATTTAGAGAATCTACAAGAAGAAAAAGGGTGTGAAAAGAAGATTACCAACAAGAGGATAAAAAAAGACAAGGCAGGAAGAAAAAAAAAGGCACCTGCTGAAGACAAGCAGGTCAAAAGGTTTGAGATGACAGTATGGGCCAAATATAAGTCTGGGATTTGTATTTTAGTCCCTTTCCTCAGTACTCACAGGAGCTACTGAAGTGCAGGGTGAACTGTAAATGGGATGACGTAACCTCCATGGGGGTTAAGTACACGAAGTAGCTCAAGGTCAGGCAGGATGAAGGCTACGAAGTGTCCTTGGATTTAGCTTGATCAAGACAAACGCCCGGCTTTCCCCTGAGTTTTGAGGGCTCTAACGGCAGGACTCTCCCTGTAAGGAGTGGACAGAGTACATAAAACATGGATGTAGTGGCCTTGACTTCACCCACTGGTTAATGAAGTCCCGCTGTGAAGCCTCAACCTGTCAAAACTTAGTGTTTTGAAATTGACTGTAAAACTGGGGCCTGCTCTATGTGCTCCTCTTCATGTGCTTTCCAAATCGGAATATGAAATCAAAAATATGTTACAAAGACGATGCACTGCAGTACATTGTTTGGCTGCTTGCTTTTTGACTTTTTAAGTGAAAGAGAAAGCCAATGAGAAAGTGCCAAAACCTGCAGTCCCTCTAATGGCCACTGGACTCTAAAAACAAGTCAGTCCCATTAGCCAATTAACTTTTCATAACTCATCGTGAAGTTATTTTAGTAAGGCTTATAGTTACATCATTCAGTGTGCTCTGTATTCTGGACCCAATATGCAGGAAATGGGAGACAGGACTTAAACTTGAATGTAGCTTTATCACTGCTTCACAAGAACCACAATATAGAATATAAAAGCACTTAAGCTGGACAGAAAGTAGGAACTTATTAACTTGAAAATTATATCAGAAACATGAAACTCACAGGGTGCACAGTAAGAGGAAATGAGGGGTGACATAGCAGAGATAAACTGAGGCTGTATTCAGGGTCTGCAGCCTTAAAGTACGCATTTCAAGGCCGATTACGTCACAGCGGCGCGCCGAAGGCTGTCCCAATTCAAAGGCTGCTCGAAATGCGGTCCTCAAATGCGTCTTTCATTTCCCTGAATTTTAAGGATGTGGCGGTGTAGACTTCGTGGCCCAACATATCCCAGAATGCATAGCACAGTGGTGGGTGTGGATAATTTTGCCGAAAAATAACGGCGGATGAGGGGCGCCCGAAGAGTAAACTTTAAGTAAGTACTGAATATTATGTCACTTATTTATGTGCGAATGTTTAATAACGAAGAACATTAAAACATTACTGTTGGCCACATGTCGGCAAAGTTATGTGACATTAGTGACGTTTGTACTAACTTGGTTTTAAAGCCTCTACTTTCAAATATACGCCCTTCAATAGCTGAGCTTAATCTTACAGAGAATGATCAAAGCTCATGTAGAAAGAAACAAACAAATGAACAAAAGATTTTCTCCTTCATTTCTGTCAAACAAAGCTGTATGAAACGTTTCCAGCTGTTAGTATCACGGTTGCTAGGCAACCTGGGCAGCGCGAGGGAGGCTAGACCATCCCATTTCACAAGCCTCGCACTTCTGGCCTTAGCGGTCTTTAGGTACGCGGCCCTTGTGGACCGTTAAGGCTGCGTACTTTAAGGCTGCAGACCCTGAATTGCGATACAGCCTGAGACAGTATATACAGGTAAGAAAGGAAGAGGAAACAGGTGGGAAAACAGCTGACACTAATCACAGGGGAGGAGACAAGGGAATTTAAGCTGAATATAACACACATGAGACAAGGGACTATCAAAGTAAAACAGGAAACTAACACTGCGAAAGAGACAGAGAAAAAAACAAAACATGACCGACTGAGGAGATGAGATGAACTACAGAGACTGGACATGGACCAGACAGACACAACTGAGCAGGGAACAACCCTCAGCTTAGAGGAGAAGACGAGGGGAACACGGGAAGACAAAAGGGTAAAAGGAAATGAGGCTGAGACGACAAGGAACACAGCTGGGAACAAATCAGAAATGGTGAGACAATGGGAGTAAAACTAGACACAAATGCACAGGAGACATAATACTGCTAAAGTACAAGTGGAAGTAACGAAACATGGACTCACAAACAGACAAAAACTTGACAAAGCAAGAGGCTAAACACTGAGTAATCACCACTAAACTGACACAAAGGGATGTGAGACAAAGCACAGAAATGGGATTAGACCCGACACAGGAACATAAGGGAGGCAAGAATACAGAATGGACTCGAGGGGGACAAAATAAACAAAAACCCAGAGCAGGACTACATGAGAAACACAACCTCAGAATATGAATATAAGGAAAATAACAGGAAAGTAAACAAAACTGAACACACTGAGTCCTAAAGCCAGTTATCCCAACATAGTGTTTATCATTGTGGTTCTTTTTTGAGCCTTTTTACTGCATTTACTGACAGATAACCAGTTTGTGCTTCGGTGTTGGTGACTGAAATTCCTTTGTTTTGGTTTGGTTTCTTAATTCGTATTAATAAGTGGCTGTGTATGTATGAACCAAAACTTTGAAATCTGGATTCATCACTCAGATAAACCTATTCTCATTGATTTTCAGTCTTACCTCATCATTTTATACTTGTTTCTTTTCCTTAGACGCGGCTTCTTGACAGCCACCCTTCCACCATTTCTGATAAGACTTGAGTGAGCAGTAGATGGATCAGTGTCTCAAGTCCTGTATCACTTCTTTGCTGCTTTTTTCATGATTCTCTAGGGTGCAACTTTCCGATACAGCGGCTATAGGTTAGTATTTTAAGCCTGCCACGTATTTTGTTCTCCATTTGTCAAATTTCCTCAAATATTTGGGAATCACTTTGTTGATGAAAAAAGAAAAATGGCTCAAGACATTTGCAGTCTACATTTACGTCTGGAAGAGTTGCCCTGTGCTTGGCCTTACAAAGCAGTGAGATTTATGTCACTTTAACATTGGCTTCACTTTTGAAGCCAGAAACTATTTCCATGTAGTAAATTGGGTCTATGGCAAGGCAAGGCAAGGCAAATTTATTTGTATAGCACAATTCAACAACAAGGTGATTCAAAGTGCTTTACAGAGACATTAGAAACAAAAACAAATAAAAAGCATGATTTAAAATTGATTAAAACAAGCAAACAAACAAACTAACTAAACACACACATTTCACACCTGTTCGCGCGATCTGAACACTTATCGTAAGGGGAGCTACCAGTCGTTCTGTGGACGAGCTACTTTCTATTTTAAATTCCCTGAATTTAAAATACTCTCTAGACCCAGTCTAGACCCAGCTGGGGAGCTACCCAGAGCTCTCATCCCACTTGACAAACAAACAAACAAACAAACAAAACAGTATATAAAATCAAAACAGATAAAATCAGAACAGTAGATAAAATCAGTAGTTAATGTAAGTTTTGAAATTTAAGCTTAACTAATTAACAAACAAACAAAACAGTATATAAAATCAAAACAGATAAAATCAGAAATAGATAAGATCAGTAGTTAGTGGGACAGTAGTTATGGGACAAAGCTATGACATCATATAATCAGAGAGAGGGTGAAAAGAGGGACCGGTGTGTAAAGTAAACAGAGAACAGCAGCGGCAGAGAAGAGGAAAAATTAGAAGATGTGAAGGAGAAAGATCAAATGTAGCAACAAAAAGACAGAGACAGAAATTCAGAAGCAGAGATGGTTGAGTTTGTGAGAGGCAGTCGCAGCAGGGCAGGGCTGACGACAGTGAAACCGTGGAGATGCTGCCACTGGCTACATACATATTCCATCTATAATGCTGCGTTTCATAGAAAACTCCCCCCTCTTTCTCCGCTCTGTCTTTCTGCCTCTCCTCTATTGCTGCTTCTTCCATCCCTCCCTCTCTTTCTCTCACTCTCTGTGCCAGAGCACCGCAATAGCAGTATGAATAATTGAACAAGCCTGAAACGGGATTGAGCACTTCTGTTGCGGTTGTGTCTTCTGGTGAGGCGGAGAGGCTGGCATTCATGACAAAAACAAAATAAAAACACACAAACACATTTCCTGACTGCCCCGTCTGCATAACTATAAATGTGAGAGTAACCTTGAATGCGCATTAACACACACACAGATACGCACAGATGCGCTTCCATGGCTTGCAGAGTAAGTCGCCTGTGTTACATTCTCACTGTTGGGATTTGAGTAAAAGGAGGATATTCGGCTACACATGTACTGGAGCCTTTAGCAGCTTTGTATGACATTGAGCTCATGTTCAGAGTCAAGGTCTGAGAGGGAGAGCAGGCAATGTTTGATTTAAATATTCCCAAGCAGATTGCCACAGGAGGGGAATCTGCAGGATTGGATCAATCAGCTTTCACTGTGGAAAAGAGGGGGGGGGGGGGGGGGACACATAAAGGGCACAAGTTGGAAGTGTACTGCAGCAAATATGTGTGTTGCAAGAGGAAAGAAGAGACAAGATTACTGCAGTGTGTGTGTGTGTGTGTGTGTGAGGGAGGGACAAAAGTGTGCACATAACTGTGTGTGTTTATGTGGATAAAACAGGCTGAGTACCTGCTTAAGTGCCTGTGAGATGTGGAACAGAAGGGAAATGTGTTTGTGTGTGCGCATGGACAGACAGGAGGGTGTATCCACAGGGTGTTGTCAGGCCAGGCCAGGCCTGTGCTCCAGCTGCAACGTGTGTGTGTGAGAGAATTTGTGTATGCATGCTCCAGTTCCAGCTTAATTGGCCCAAATCTGCCATTCAGCGAGGCCGGTTCCTCGCCCCTCCATGTGGCCTCCTGGGAACGAGAGAGCATAAGTGACACATTAAACTAGCACTCTCTCCCTCACACACCTGCCGACTCGCCTTTCCTCTATCTGGGAACAGAGCCAAGGGATGTTCAAAGTAATTAGGTCAACTGTGAATTGACGATTGCATATTAACAGGTATACAGTACACACACACACAGACACACGCACACACACACACCTTCATGGATCATTGTAGTGATCACTACTGTGTTGATTTTTTGTTTCCTTATTGTTACGTTTTTGGTCACGTGCATCAGGAATTTGTAATAATATACAAAGACTTTGTACAAATAAAGTTTTTTTCAACAGTTAAGATAAACACTGTTGCTATATCAAAGGTGTCAAATACTTTTTTTGGTTTTCTCAAACCAGCTGATCAGCACAGAGATACACATGTGGTGTCCTTTGGTGCTGGGACAAAAAGTCATATATATGCTTAGATCTCAACATGCAATAAATGAAGTATGTTGGGATCTGAACATATGAAGTCCCAACATGCCCAAACACACTTTTCCCCAAACCAAACAGAGTATATTTTTTTTACACAGACCTTATCAGTGAGTGAAAGTGAACATTCAAAGAGAAACAAGCTTAAAACAGAACATAAACCACAAACTTCTTGCTGGCAAACATTTGGCATATACCACTAATCTCTAACCTCAGATTTCATCACACAGTAAAACAGGACAGTTCACTCTGGGTGTCTAATTTTGCCATGTTTGGGGTGTAAAGTATCAGCTCTAAGACTTTATGGGAACCCTGTGATAAGAATATTAGGGTCATATCACATCACAGCCAAGCAGTAAAAACGAGTTTTATACTGCAAAGGTGAAACATGCCGGCTGAGCAGCCGGTTTAAAGCACAGCTTGGTGCACCAGTGTGGTGTACGGCAACCTACTTTGTTGTCAGGTCCCTCAACACTAATCTTGAAGGATGGCAGAGGTTTATAGAAATGTTACAAGATTTACAGGTATACTGCCATAAATACTGGAAAAGGACAAATGACAAGTTTGAGGCTCACGGAGACCTTTAGGATTCATACTCTGGGATGTCTTTTAAATTCTTTCTTTATTTAATTATTTGATCAAACTGTTGATTCCTTTTAGGCAAAAAAAATAAATAAATAAATACTGCTGCTCCGTGAGGTCCTGCTGGCATTGCAGAGATAGGCGAATGGTGTCCTCTGGCATCCCCCCTGGCTTTGGCAATACTTTGCTGGGATTGTTGGGAGATAATGGTCCCGTCATAAATTTGTCAGCCAGGAGATGGGTTTGTGTGCAGTTTGGGACCTTTGTTTTGTTTTGAGTTGAGAAGAGTTGAGCTGGTGATCAGTTTAGTTTAGTTTTACTTTCTCTTTTATTTATGGTTAGGTTTAGGCACCAAGCATGTCTTAATTAGTTTAAGGTAATAGAAGCTCCTTCATTAGATTTAGGAGCAGACTGTGATTTTGGTCAAAATATGTGTATTCACAAGCGTACATGTGTGATGAACTGGACTTTCTTTGCACCGATGCCAGAGTACAGCTTACATGAACTTGCGAGACGCCGGCAGCTATGACAAAGTATTAGATGTCCTGGGAAAGAGAAAAGTTGTGAACTGAGAAAACTGATCACACACTGCAAACCCCAAAGCCACAATGCGACTAAAACAATGGTGCAAAACAATAAATAAACACTCAAGCAGTACACTGCACAGTACGGTTGCATATTTTCATGCTGTTTCCCATTTTGTTGGCTTGTATCCGTAGTTTGTAGAAGCAGTTACATTTTCAGTCATTGCTGTCACTGAAGTAATTTTGTCTCCGATGAAACAGAGAGGAAAACTTTTAAGTGCATAATGGCTTCTTTTAGCCATGACCTCCTTGCACACTTTGGAGTATAACTTTTGAAATCAGTTTCCCTGGATTTTAAAGCAGACCTCCTGTTTTCTTCCCTGAAGCAAAAGCTAAGAAATCTTGATAACACCACAAGGGTTATTCTTCTACTTATTCATGCAGAAGTGAGCTTCTAGAGGGAATTGTATGGCTCCAGGTGTAAATCTAAATGAGACATCTGTTCTGTGTAAATAGGAAGATCCAAGAATTATGGAACATGAAAGTAACATTTCTACAACTGAATGACGTTTGGTAATTTGCTCAGTGTATGTTAGCAAGTGAAACCAAGTTCACAAAGACAGTTAGAGTGTACTGTGTAATGAATGCCTCGTGGTAATAACCAACACACCGTTGTTCACTAGTCGTGACGACTGTTCGATTCAGTGTGATTCATCTTTGCATAAAGCTTCACTGGCACGGATATTGTTCTGAGTGTTGCTGCTGCGGCAAAAAAAAAAATTACATAATATAACATATAAATAAGTTGGAATTACATAAGCAAGTGCAGAGATGCAGCAACTTTTTCTTGGATCATCGGCTGGGGATTGAGAGCTGGCAGATGATGGAGGGAAACAGTCAGAAAGAACCGAATCAAAGCGATGATTCAGCAGTGGAGTGAAAGCCAAACAGAAGGCATGTGGCCACGAAGTTTGCAGTGACACAGCATTGAGAGAGAGAAGACGCTTCAAATGCAACCCGGAAGAAAGGAGCTCCCCTCAGAAAGACGAGAGAACGCAGCATGGAACAATCGTTTTTTGTGTTTCTAATAAGCGTGTTCACGCAGTACTACTGTACTGTGTGAACACGTTAATGTAGCTGTGACGTGGGTGATAAGTTGATTTAAGCTAAGAGAGGTGCCATGAGACCGTTCAGTGCTGTGATGGCGAGGGGAATAGTTAAAGGATTATGTACAGAGTTCTCTGAGTTCCCTTTATGCTGCTGTAGCGACAGCATTGTTTTTGAAAAGGGCTGTGTCCATCAGTTATGTACTCAATGCTATTCCTGCATCTTCCAAACATTTCAGAGAAATGGTGATATCTTCCACTGTCCTCAGAGTAGATAAAGCAGCAGCACTCTTAAACTGAATGTGAACATCACGTCTGATTTCCTGCTTATTGTCTAGAATCCCACAAGACGACCAGGATAACAGTAAATATATCCTGCTAATAAAAAACAGAGAGATATTACAGAGCAGTAGTCTGGGGACGAGGTAAATCATGTCCTGCCTGCTTTATGGGGCCATAATTAATCATCCAGTAAGACATGAAAGTTGTAGCTGAAATTATAAACTCATCAGAGATGTGTTTACTAAGGTCACAGACATATGAGCCAGGGGGCATTTTATGGTAGACTGATGGCGTGCTGTCTTTCTCTTTCGTTCTCTTGCTCTCAGGTGTGATAGAGCATGCCGGAGGTTTTATCTTTCTCTGTTAAATCTAAGCTGTACAACTTCTGAAACCCTATGATGTAGCCTACACCGTCACCTGATCTGCACCTCCCTAGAAGTGTAACTAAATGTTGCTTCTATGAAGCCTGCAATTATTATGAGTAGCCTGTTTAGCAGCACTTCCTCCTGTGCATTTTAGCTGCTTAAGTTTTTCAATAGATCAGTGTTAGAACAACTAAAATTGCCTCGATATAAGGACTCGCAGATATCAGCAAACTCTCCCTTGGTTCCCTGTATTCTGTCTTCTGAACTCATAACTGACTTCACAATAAGGAAACTGTGTTGGACCAGTGGATTCTCTACACTCCTGCCCAATTCCCCATTTACCTTGCATTATATTTTTGAGTTGTCACAGTTCATTAAACTGTAAACCCATCCTTGCATTGTGCATTGGAGTCTTTTAGAGAAATGTTAAGAAAGCTTTCTAGCCCACTTAGAGAAACCATGCCCCACTGGTGCCTTTGTAGTGTGGTGGGAGAAGTGTCCATGTAGTCACAACTAATTCCAGAGGACACCTGCACACAGCCTTGTGCACACCCTCAAATGAGGACATTTATGTCGGCCCAAAGTGGGCTGCTAAGTGCTCACTGAGGGTATTAAATGATAGTATGATGATTAATTGTTCTTTAGCATTGATTTTCCACAATCCTCTCCACTCTGAAAACCGTTTCTCAAAAAGATATTCCCTCATTTGAAGTTTTAATGATGATGATGGTGGGCAGTGCTGTATGATCCTAATTGTCCATAGGTGTAGTATTTACTACACCGCCTACTACTGTAAGAACCAACCGGAATAGAAACGTGTCACCGTAGGATAAAGGTGATGTCTTGGAACAGCTGGTTCTCAAACTCTTTGGGTGTAATTATTTATTGTTTGGTAGGTCAGTCCTCAGATCCTGTGAGTCTGCACATCAGTGTGCTTGGGAAAGATACTGAAACCCAAAATGCATCTGTGCAAGTGTGTGCAGGATAGTTTGAATGCAGTGTGAACAGATTATGTGGATTAGAGTGCTCAGTTAGAAAAAAGTAGCACGTTAGTTTCACTTCATACTCTTTGCTTGACCTGCAGTGGCTTTGTGCCCACAGTTTGAGAACCACTTCTTTGAGTTGACACGAAGGTGGAATAAAAAATCTCCTGCAGTATAACAAACACTTTGTCACTCTCAACTCATCCCAGCCTAACACATTACCTGGAACCTCACCTTGTCATATTTTAATGTTAAGCCTGTATCCTTTAGGGTAATATTCTGATGAAGAAAGAAGAAAACCTCCTGCTTTCCAGTTTAGAAGATGAAGGGCGTGTGTTAAAGTCTGTCAGACCTCACTGCATGGTGAAAAATGCCAGATTTAACGCAGGGTTTGGCTAATGCTTTTTCAATGTGCAACAGGTCCTGACCAAATATTACTCTGTTACTAGTCAGGAGTGAGAATGGGGTGAATGTTTGTTCTGGTATTGAAAATCCATACTGTTAATACTATGCAGTTTAATAATATACCTTACTATTTGTATACAGACTATCCCAGAAGTCTGTGCACCTGTATGGTGAGTGAAATTCTAGCACTTTATTAGTCTGTAATTTCACTTTATTTAGCACGTATACAGTATTTGTTTGTTCATTGCACTATTAAAGTTTATGGATGTAGTTTGTAGTAGCATGCTAGCTACCGGTAACTGATTAATAAACCCTTTTCATCCAAAAACTGTCACATTTTACTTTAAACATCAGCATGGTGGTGGGCAAAACAAAACAACCATTGCCACTGTGGAACACTAGCTGGTCAGTGTCACCAGTTTAAGGTCACTGAACAGAGGCCTGTACTACAAAGCAAGTTCACCATATCCAGCATATTTTTTCTTTGGCTGACTTCATTTACCCTAACATCGGCAAGGTTTTTATTAAGTGTATAAGTTAACTCAGGGTTTATCAGTCTAGTGATGAGCAGCTTACATGAACAGCAGGGTGCATCTGCATGTGACCATAGACAGGTCCACTGGCAGCAGAGCAGCTGATGTTGGAAGCTTTTTTATGGGATTTGCTGAAATGAAAAAAATAAAAAATAAAAATGTTTTATATCCTTTAATTTCATTAAACACAGGTTTGGTTGATCTGAGTTTGGACACCAAAATGCAATCAACTATTTCGGGACCCAAGTGCATCACATAATTTAAGTAAACCCACTTCTGGTAATACTTTATGCACAACCAAAAGCACTATGCTCTATAATATAAAACCACAATGGCCTTACAGTAATTTGATGCTAGCTTCTTTATGATTTTAGTTCATCCTATGGTAGCACAAAGCACATTATTTAATAAAGTCATGTTAAATCTACTTATAATGATGAAAATCAATCATGGAGTCTCCATAACTCAGTTTTATCCCCAGTCTTGAGTGACATAAGCAAACATACATATTTGCAAAGAACATCTGCTTTTAGATGAAAACTGTTTGAGGGAATCTGATGGTCTAAGGCCATCACAGGAAGAGGTCCTGAGAAACAACCCTAAAAAACATGTCTTCAGTCAAAGGCCCAGAGTCTAATATTAATGTTGTGCTGCAACTTTACCCCAAACAACTGTCAGCATCTTCTTCACAGCAACATACTGTAATGAATGAATGCTCCCAAGCAGCATCACACATTTAGAAACATTTATTAGTAACACATGGATTGAATTTAGATTAAAATCAAAGAGGATAGAATCATAAAAATGAACATAAGTTTCTGCTTATGTAGCAATCTAAATGAAATGTTTTTGATGCTGTGCATCTTCATATGACTAGAGGCAGCTGAACATAAGGCCAGCTAGCTTTTCCAAGTCTCCCTCATCAATGACTTCACTGCTGACCCAAAGACAGCTTGAATCCTGTGTCTGTTTCTCCTGTTAGCTACATGCAGGTAGCTCAAAGACTCATTAAAAATCCTTCTTCTGGTCTTGTGTTGTACCCAAAGCCCAAAGGAATGTCTGGAAATCTCTTGCGATTCCACTTAATTGTCTCAGACTGACCTTCACACAGAAAAACAAGCAAATAAGCCTCCATGTATAAAAACATTATTTATTTGAACCTAAACCATTCATCTTTTTCCTAACAATGGGATTTTTTTGTCTGTACTCGTAACCCAGCAGTACGTTAAGTACATAAACTGAAAAGTGAGTGAAAACAAACAAACTAAATGGAAAACACAAACCTCCTAAATACACAATGTGAAATGTGGTCCACTGGTTGACACTCTTGTAATTTAGGCCACCATAACTCACCTACAGTCTCATTATGCACACTTTGTCACTCTTGCAAACAGGACTTGTTTTCTCTCCGTTTCCAATACAGCTGTTACACAACAAAGTTTGTCTTCTACTGGCCTTGGCAGCGAAAAGGTTTTTGATAGCTGAGTGTTACAATTTGGAGAAATGAGTCAAGCGTTATCGTATTAAAAAGTAATGCATCAAGTAAGGGAGGAATGATATAACTGAAGGGAGGTTTTTAAATATTAAACCTGGACAAAAATCATTTGAATCAAACTGTAATATGTCAGTAAAATCCTGCCCTGCTCTCTGCTTCTGCCCAAGAAGCATCTGTTATACAGCTTATAAACATTTTGCCATGTCATAGCAGGAAAATCCAATTTGTCATCAATAGCGCTAATGAGTACTGCTTTAAAATTTAGGTGAGTCAATATCCAGAATCCTAGTATTGACCATGCTCACATAATGAAGAGACTGAGTGGTGCTGAGACATGGGTGGTTAAGCGTGTTCTTTTTCTGCTGGTAGACAAAGCAGAGAAGAGCTCTACAGTTCACAAATTTACTTTTCAGATCCACTTTCACAACTGAAACCTCTACAGCCAAACCAGGCAGCTATGAACAAACACACAGTGTAAACACAACACAATAATAATGGATTGCATTTATATAGCGCTTTTTCGAGACCCTCGAAGCGCTTTACAATTCCATTATTCATTCACTCTCACATTCACACACTGGTGGAGGCAGCTACAGTTGTAGCCACGGCTGCCCTGGGGCAGACTGACAGAAGCGAGGCTGCCATATCGCGCCATCGGCCCATCACCAGTAGGCGGTAGGTGAAGTGCCTTGCCCAAGGACACAATGACCAGGACAGAGAGCCAGGGGATCGAACCGGCGACCTTCCGGTTACAGATGCACTTCCCAACCTCCTGCACCACAGTCGCCCCAATAAGCATCAAAGATAGAGGGAGTAAAGCAGAAGGAGTCGGAAGTTTCTCTTCTGGGTTGATGGGGCTGAAAACAAAGTAAAAAAACAGAGAGTGGAAAATACAATATGTCAGAAATGTGCTTGTTTTAAATGTTATATACCTATGTGGTATGTGACTTTTGTTGCCATGATGCCAGGTATCTCTTGGAAATGAGATTTTTTACCTGGATAAATAAAGGATTAATAAAAAATTTTACATTCATTAATAGTGTTAAGTTGTGCAGGTTTTGCAACATGATCATCTTAAAAGGCATTCGGGATATCAGCATCTTGTTTTTGTTGGTTTGTTTTGGGGTTTTTTGGAGCCGATAGTGACCATTTTTAGATGAAAAGGTTGAGTACTAAGTTACCAGCTAATGCAAGCAAAGTGGCTCCATGTACTGTAGTGGTGAATCACACTGACACAGAAACCTTCAAGCTGGTTACAGTTTACAGACAAACAGACAAAATCACTCACTAAAGCTGAAACCTTCTCACATCCTCATTTAAAATATTTGATACAGCAATACATTTAACTTCTGTATTAAACTGTAATAAAACTTTTTAGAAAAACCAGATTTGGGCTTAACCGTGTAAGTTCTGGGTTAACCTTAGTTTCCCGGATGTTTACTGGGGTACATCACAGCGTACTCATCAGTTTTCTTGAAAATATCACCACCGTTCCTTGAAGATCCCTCGGACCTCGAGTGGATGGACTATAGGAGGATTTAAGGTCTAATGGTGTGTTAAGTCTTTATACTTCTGGGTCTTATCTCAAATTTTCATGTAGACCAAGTGTCTGTTTGAACTATATTTTTATATTTATTATTTACTTGCTCTCAGAGTGTTAAACACCACCAGTAAGTGCAACTGACGGCATAAAAACTACAACTGTCTTTGCAGATCTAAATCAGATTCCCCCGACTCTAAATGAGTGTTATACTCTGTTGTTGACCTTTCTGGTTTCAAACAGGCTAAACTTTATAAATAAAGTTCTTTTCCTGTGCACAAACATTCATGCAGTGCTTTTAAAACTGAACTACTGTACCCTGTTTTCCTGTTACTGCTGATTTGTTACGCTCAGCCTGTATTGTGTGTTTAACCTCTTGACATTTTTCTAACATTGCAATTTTATTTTCCTTTGCAAAACCAGCTGCTCTGCTGCCAGTAGGCCTCTCTTCAGTGACTGAAGCTGAGGACACTTTTTGTGGTAGTTTTTGTAATTTTCTGATATTTTTTTTAGTCCTGGAAGTCAGATAGGACTTAACAAACCAGTGGATGATACCACAGTGACCATTAGAGAAACTGGAGGCTCTGGTATTTAGGAGTTGGCTTCATTGTTCAACCTCACTGGTTGCCACTTGGTGCAGATTCATTACAAGGATACTGCTTCCCTTACATATGTTTATATCCTGTAGTAGATATAAACATTCATGTAATTGGAGGTAGCTGGAAAAATGTTAATGTGTTGATGCGGCGTTGGATTAGAAAATGCTCAAAAGACTCATGATATGTTGTGACAAGTGATGCATTTTAGTATTTTGATATCCAAGCTAGTGTTGGGATTTATATCTGTTAATGTCACATCAGATGGAGGTACGCAGACTCAGAGGCGGTGCTCGCTGGAGACGTTTAGAATGTTTATTTACAGACAAGAGGTAACCACAGGGCACACAGATGAACAGGGTTAATCTGGGGGAAGATCCAGGTTATAGCGAGTCCAAACATCCAATCCTCAACATCCACGTACACGCTCACGGTTGGAGGGGGAAACTCTCTCTCTCACCACACTCCAGGGACACAACGAACGGGACAACCACCTGCACGCAAGGAAAACGAACAGTCACTGAGGGAAGCTGCAGGGAAAAGCACGAGACGTCAACTAGAGAGGAGCCAGGGTTTCACTGACGATGTAGGTCAACGTTCCAGCGATGAATGGCTGTCCATTTGTGCCTTAAAAAGGGCTGTGATTGTTCATCTGTTGCAGGTGGGTGATGAGCAACAGGTGAATAGACTCAGGATCAGTTGAGTGTGTGTGGTGTTGATCGTGGGCTCACTCAAACGGGGGAGAGAAAACAGGAGAATCCACTGGGATATCCAGGGCCATGACAGTTAAGAAAGGATCTCTCTCCTCTTCTGGAAATTAGACATAATTTCAGCACATTGATTTCTGATTTTGGATTGTCCTTGACAACTTTGAGGATATTTTTCTTTGACGCACAGATTGAACCCTCACATTACACTTAAAGAGGTTAACAGAGGTTCTGCAGAGGTGAGAGGCCGGCACAGAGAGGACACAGAGCTGGACAAATGTAGATAGAGCTCTTTAGTTTCCAGTAAAGAATTCCTGCACTTCACTCTAATGCAGACAGATTCTCATCTGCTTGAACACACGGTGTTTCCCTCAACCAGGAAGGCGCAGGGGGTGTGTTCTTTATGTCCGTCTTTTGTGCAGCTCTGTATATGATTTCTGTCTTGACCTCTTTTATCTCCATCCAGCTGAAAAGCACCACAAGGTGCAGGTATACAGTAGCTGCTCCAGGAGGGAGACACAGACAGTTAATATTTAATGGCTGTAGACTTCCAGCTCTTGAAGAGCTGGGGACCACATGAAACACTGTTTGATGGTTAAACCGAGTAGTGAGAAATCAGCTGGGTGAAACCTTCGGGATAAAAGTGACTGGAAGCAATTCATCTCTTCTTTCTGCTGGAAGTCGTTCATCTGAAGGAATTAAATATTGTTTTGGATCACAAAAATTGTTGTTTCCCATTTCTGTGATTCTGCACAAAGTATCAGTGACAGTGTGATGCTTACACAGACACCAGCATATCAAGGAATACCTCTCAGTGAAACAAAGAAAAACAAGGGAGTCTTATTCATCTACACATGATAAAAGGTCTGGATGTTAAGCCTTGTACTACACAGAGGTGACTGTGTGAGACTCGGATTTCAGTCGCTGATGATCAGATGTATAAAATGTCTGTTGATACACTTGTGCTGGTGTTCAAATTGGCCAATAGTGGCTAGATTAAAGCAGGAGGCTTGAGGCAAAGAGGTGCACACCAACCACATGTTTCGTCACCAACATGAACATGAAATGAAAAACTAGAAAATCTCACCCACTGGTGGCACCCAGCAGCCTTTTGTCATACGAGCACTGATTGACCTACAAGTGATTCATTTGTGAAGAGCAGCCTGATCAACAAGAATAACCAGATTACATGTATTAGACTGAATTTTAGCAAAATCCTTTATAAACCAGTCACCTAATTTAAATAAGATAAACACGCAGCCTGTAATTTCACCAGAAATTTCCAAAATATGTTTACATCTTCATTTGGTGCCTTTCAAATTACTTCCATGTGCACAATTTTTCCCGTGCTATCCCAATACTTTGTTATCACATTCTTTACTGTAAATTCCTAAGTTAATTTGTAAATTTTTGTAGTAAATTGTAAATATTGTAAAACTTTTCTTCTGTCATTTAATGGTCGGGCATTGTACAGCTACAAGCATTTCACCCCCATGTCATACTGTGTATGGTTGTGTGTGTGTGTGACAAATAAAATTTGAATTTGAATTTGAATTTGAATCACAATATTTCCAAAATTGCCAGTGTGTGAATCCATGATTTGTTTCATTGAGAGAGAATTATTTAGAAATCTTTCTAATGATTTCACAAACAAGGCTATTTCTATGAAAAATGAAACACATGACAGAGGCATTTATTAAAAGCTCGTTACAAAAACAAAAGGTAGAAACAAAGACAAGTTTCAGTCCTTCTGGCAGTTTTAAAGTTTAAATAAAGACACAAACAGTCAGACACGGCCTCCATCTTGACAACAAAAGGCCATTCTGCATCTGCGGCACTGTTATATAAGACTTTTTGAAGGATGTTACCTCTCTCTGTTGATTTGTTGTTATAACTAGCTGCATGTACGGTATTTTATTAGAGATTGTTCTAGGAAATGCTAAAAAAACCATTTAGTCATTGAAATAAATATCTGTGAAAAAGAAATGTCATTAAATACAACATACCTTCTGTATTTCACATTCTGGTGGATTTTATTTTCTTCACAGCTGTAAAGAAATTTGTCAGCCTGCTGCAGACTTCACCGCAGACACTCACTTTCTATCTCTGATGACTCCACACAAAGGAGAGCTGAACTTTTCTCTTTCAGAAAACCACAGCCTTCACCTCCATCTCATTTTTGTTTGGCTTTGCTGCAGTTCTGCTGAAATGCTGCAGCAAAGCCTGCACTCATTTATCCTGGTCGTGCCTTCAACAGTTTGACTCTTTAGCACTTCCTTTTATTCTTGTTCCAGGCTTTTAAAGACAGTTCCTCCTTTTTCTGTGTAGGCTTGAAAAAGAGAGGAACTCCTCTCTCCACTGATGATTACTGTCCATTGCTTTATCGTCTGTATTTTCTCCTGACCTCAGTGGTTGAAAAATTAAACCAGTGTGGATGTGCTAAAACCTCCAGTTCCTCTAATGGCCACTTGAGGCTGGGTGCAAAAAAGAGGGTCAAATCCCGTAGATTCCCATGTTAAACACACAGTAATGCATCATGTTCTGTAAAATCCTGGTTGTAGTGTGTCTGTCCTGATGACTATGTATTTCTAAAAAAAATGCTTTTAATGAAAAATACCTAAACATCAAAGTATGTTTAATAATGTAGGTGTGTTTTAGCAAAAATGCAGGTGACCTCTTAAATCTTCACTCATGATGGCCAAGATGGTCAGTCAAAGAAAAATTATTGGTTAACACAATATATCAGAGAAACAGATTTACTTGCTAATGCTAGGCATATAATTTGGACACATAAGGCTTCAGGAAGGGTTGATTTAGTTTAACTGAGAAGTGTGCCAACACATTTTAGTGTTCATTGTCTGCTCCTCTGCTCCTCTCTGCTGTGTTTGAGCTGCTTTTCAGAACATTTTCAATTTAATTATATAAATAATAATATGGCTGTCTGTGTAGTACATCCAGTTTTGTGCTTTTTGTGAAAAGTTTGTACTTTATTAGTCTGTTTAGCACTGAATAGCAGGTATGTATGTCAGGTATGTACAGTGGCTTGCAAAAGTATTTGGCCCCCGTGAACTTTCCCACATTTTGTCACATTACAGCCACAAACATGAATCAATGTTATTGGAATTCCACGTGAAAGACCAATACAAAGTGGTGCACACGTGAGAAGTGGAAGGAAAATCACACATGATTCCAAACATTTTTTACAAATAAATAACTGCAAAGTGGGGTCTGTGTAATTATTCAGCCCCCTGAGTCAATACTTTGTAGAACCACCTTTTGCTGCAATTACAGCTGCCAGTCTTTCAGGGTCTGTCTCTACCAGCTTTGCACATCTAGAGACTGAAATCTTTGCCCATTCTTCTTTGCAAAACAGCTCCAGCTCAGTCAGATTAGATGGACAGCGTTTGTGAACAGCAGTTTTCAGATCTTGCCACAGATTCTCGATTGGATTTAGACCCAAGATTGCCCTGTATTTGGCTCCATCCATCTTCCCATCAACTCTGACCAGCTTCCTGTCCCTGCTGAAGAGAAGCACCCCCAGAGCATGATGCTGCCACCACCATATTTGACAGTGGGGATGGTGTGTTCAGAGTGATGTGCAGCGTTTTGCATTTTGGCCAAAAAGTTCCATTTTGGTCTCATCTGACCAGAGCAGCTTCTTCCACATGTTTGCTGTGTCCCCACATGGCTTGTGGCAAACTGCAAACAGGACTTCTTATGGTTTTCTGTTAACAATGGCTTTCTTCTTGCCACTCTTCCATAAAGGCCAACTTTGTGCAGTGCACGACTAATAGTTGTCCTATGGACAGATTCCCCCACCTGAGCTGTAGATCTCTGCAGCTCGTCCAGAGTCACCATGGGCCTCTTGGCTGCATTTCTGATCAGCGCTCTCGTTGTTCGGCCTGTGAGTTTAGGTGGACGGCCTTGTCTTAGTAGGTTTACAGTTGTGCCATACTCCTTCCATTTCTGAATGATCGCTTGAACAGTGCTCTGTGGGATGTTCAAGGCTTGGGAAATCTTTTTGTAGTCTAAGCCTGCTTTAAATTTCTCAATAACTTTATCTCTGACCTGTCTGGTGTCTAAATCCAATCGAGAATCTGTGGCAAGATCTGAAAACTGCTGTTCACAAACGCTGTCCATCTAATCTGACTGAGCTGGAGCTGTTTTGCAAAGAAGAATGGGCAAAGATTTCAGTCTGTAGATGTGCAAAGCTGGTAGAGACAGACCCTAAAAGACTGGCAGCTGTAATTGCAGCAAAAGGTGGTTCTACAAAGTATTGACTCAGGGGCCTGAATAATTACACAGACCCCACTTTGCAGTTATTTATTTGTAAAAAAATGTTTGGAATCATGTCTGATTTTCGTTCCACTTCTCACGTGTGCACCACTTTGTGTTGGTCTTTCACGTGGAATTCCAATAAAATTGATTCATGTTTGTGGCTGTAATGTGACAAAATGTGGAAAAGTTCAAGGGGGCCGAATACTTTTGCAAGCCACTGCATATATGTACATTGTAACCATAGAACCATATGAATAAAGTCTATTTTTTCTTTGACATTTGATAAAATGTTGCTTCAAAAAATGCCATACAATTTTATTTATGCAGCACTAAATGAAAACAACAGTTGCATCAAGGTGCTTTATGTTGTAAGGTAAATGTCCTACAATAAGAAAACCAGAGAACACCCCAACGATCAGACACCCCCTTGGCAACAGTGGAAAGGAAAAACTCCCTTTCAACAGGAAGCTCCCAGCAGACTAGGCCGATTGTGGCGTAACATTCTACTTTAAAATACCCCAGGAACCAAAAATACAGATTCCTCCCAGCGTTACTCGAATCCAGAGTAATGCCATTCAGAGTAAGCATCTAGCTAGATACCACATTTCTAAGATTTTTAGGGCCAAGTTCAATAACTTTAGTTTAATCTTAATTTAAAAGCAGGAAATTAAAGGTCACCCAAGTGCTTTATGTCTTTAAGGCTTCCTGCATGAAGGCAAGCAAAATCTGTAGTTAAAAAGCAGTGTGTGACATCATGTTGGTGACGTACGGGATATCAAATAATGGTTAAGACTGAACTTAAAAACTAAGTGGAGTCAGAAACTCATATGCAGCAAGATATGTAACTCTGGAGAAGAGGCCAATATGAGAACTATACAAAGATTAAAATAAAAACAAGCCAAAAAGGTCATAGTTTATGTTCAGTCAAACAACTTGTTTCTTTAAAAACAACAGGGAAAATGGAGAAGACAGAAATGCTGCAGAGAGAACAATAGCAGAGCTGTCAGAACAGGACTGCAGGATCACTGTCCTCTGTCAGAGTCCTCGGGCGCTAAATAACGAAAAAGCAAAGATGCCCGCCTGCTCAGTGCCTCTGAAACACAGCGACCGAGAGGGGAGACGGAGGAGAAGATGGAGTGATTGCAGATGGGAAAACTGTGAAGCAAACAAAGAACTGCAGAAGAAACTGTCAGATTGTCTCTCTGAGTGTCAGCTCCTCCCTGACCAGTGAAGCTGAATGATCCAGTACCAACAGTTTACTGAAGACAGAATCCAAAAGAAGAAAACATCCAGTAGCATTTATACCGCTAAAGCCTTACCTTCACACAATTTATGGAAGACTGTAGTCACACATTAAAATATGACCAGGTGAGAGGCACAAGTAGGAATTTATGTGTGAAAGGTAATGCTCAGGTGCCTCAAACCATCATTTTTGTAAAGTTCAGGCTGAACTTTGGTTGAAATTTCTATAGATGTTTAACAGAATATTAATCTACTTCCTAAGCAGACATCTACCTGATGGGTTTAATTGCTGGTTGAGCAGCTGAGCTATCAACTAGATCCCCTGTACCCAAGCATTTAGTTAGGGTGTGCTGGGAACTTCTGTCAGACACTCCAGTTCACAAGATGTTCAATTGCTTCCTCCAGCACAGCTTCAGTTGTATTCATTAGGGACTTTGAGTTGAATAATGAGTCATATAAAGGGTTGGTTAGCCTGTGAGACACCAGAGGCTCCGGAGGCAGAGTGTTTTAGGCATGTCCTAGTACAACGTGGCCCTAGAGCAGACCCAGGACTTGCTGGAGAGATTGTGTCTCTCAGTTGGTTTGGGAAAGCCCCGGTTAATTTGGAAGAGATGGCTGAAACTCAAACCTGGATAAGCAGCAGGTTGGGTGTTTACATGTACAGAAACCTCTTAGTAGCAAAACACCTTTCAGACCTCCTAGTTTCTCTGTTCACGACCAGAATGCAATTTCAATGTATTTTTTTTATAGATGAGGCTTTCGAATTCCCTGAGATCCCTGATCTCATCAGCAATCACTGCAGCAATTTTTAAGCAATATCAATGAGAGCAAACATTATTAGTTTGCAATCAGTCATCAAGGATATGATATCGCAGTCTGTTCACTGTGTATCTACAGTATAGTATTTGTCCAGTGTTATAAGATACATACTTCACTCTGTCCAGTCTGCGGTTTTCATCAGCTGATCCTCCGACCCCTCCTGCTGATCAATACTGCCCCATCTGACCACTTCTATTCCTGGCCACATCCCTGCAGAGTCAGCCCCCTTCCCCCCCCTGCCCTTTTCCGCTTGCCTCGCTGGGACCAGGCTGGCACAGCGGTGCAGGTTGCCAAGTCCAACTCATTTAAAGAGAGACACTCAGCGACAACACGTACAGGATATGGCCAAAGTGATGTTTGTGTGCGGTTACCACATGCAGCCGTTGTAGCTCACCACATAATTCAACATGAATATTATACACATATTAACAGCTGACAAGCACTCTGCGGCAGATCAAGGACATTTATGATTTATTTACAAGGTTCCCAGAGTAAAAAACGGAGTGACCCAAAAATGTAATGAGAACAGTGCATAAAAAGAGCCACGCTGACCCATATCCAATTAAAATATGGGGCAAGTACATAAAAAGATACAGTTAATCTGACAGTGTCTTTTTGGCAGAGAGTAAAACAGCTTTGCTTTTAAAAATTACCACACACACACACACTCACACACACACACTGATGGACTTCTAAGGTGTCTTCTGTACTTGCTGGCTTTTATCTCTGACATCCTTCTCTGCATCATTTGCAACCTGGCACAAGAGAAAGAAAGACAAAGAGCAAACCATTTAACCAATGACACGTAATACAAACTCCATTTCACTGAGTCAACAGTATTAAAGACCAAAAAAGAACAATCTTAAAAGCCGTTTAAGTCAGCGTAACTGATGGTCACATTAAAATGAAAGTCATTTAGCATTCAGTGTCACCTCAGACTGCTAAAAAAACACTTGAGCTTTTGCCTATTAAGCATTTCAGAATCACTCCTAGAAGTTTAACTGAAAATTAACCTCAAACTTAAAAGCACTCATACTAAGTGGGATGTGAGAGGTATTCATTATGCTGGAAGACTGCATAACATTGCTCTTTTGCGCTGCAGAGGAGTAGAGATTTTGGTCACATGTTGGTTTCTCCTACAGCTCCGGCTTTATAAATATTAGTAGTAAAATGTGACATGCAGAAAATATTAGCACTTTATTATGTGTAGATTTTATATATATCGGCATTAATCGATTTATCAACCTAACATTGACGGTTGAGATTCACCTTTTTGAACATATTACAGTGGCTGGTGTTAGTTTGTGGTTCTCGCATCTGCAATTCACTTTCATAATTTTTTTCACGAGTCAGTGATTTGGATGTGTGACTGAATACTTTTGGCAATGTAGTGAATGTTATTTAATTATTCATAATGAAAGGTTCTTCTTTGGCACCAAGTGTGGAGAACAAAAGAAAGAAACGAGTTAACATCATTGAAACAAACTGTAAACAGTATCAGCCCTGAAATTCTTAATTGGTGCATCCCTGGACTGTAAGCTAGTAGATGATGATAATATAATGATATTAACATATGCAAACAGAAGCGCTCTGGTGTCTTCAGAAAAAGTCAACTGTTGAGTAAATGTATCACATGGTTGTTTTTAATTAAGTTGTAGAGTGCTCATACTGAGACGCCCAGCTGTGTGAACAGTTTGATTTATGAATCATCCACAACGGTCATCACTTTTTTAAAAGCTTCTCTATTTTACCTTTATTAGACAGGCACGTAAACAGGAAGACAGGAAACATGGAGATGGATGATTGTTTTTAATTTCTAGAGTGAATCTGCTCCTCAATAATATTTTGCCACCATTGTCTTACAATAAACTTATAATTGCAGATACATTTGGAGTGATTTGGGTTTTCTTTTTTTCTTTTTTTTTTTACATTTAGTCAAGATTTGGACTGAAGGTGGACCAACAAAGACAAAAACATCTGAAACTGAAGTAAAAGTGAATGTTATTGAAAAGCTGATAAACTAAAGTCCAACAAACAATGGAAAGAAAAGTGAAAAACACAAACTGGTAAACTGGTATCAGAACCAGAATCAGCTTTACTGACCAAATCTGTGTACACATGTCACAGTCTGGCTGCAAAGCTGACTGTGTGGAGTGAGGAGGCAGACCCATGAGCAACACGCAAAGAGACAAAACAAAACTTGAGCGTGACAAAAACAAGCCATTTATTAAGGCTGACAAAAAATGTACAAAACAAAAGGCAAAGATGAAACTAAACAATAACCTAAACTGGGTGAACTAAGATTAAAACATGAAAAAACCTTTAATGTTTGACAGACTAAATGCACACATGAGGTGAGCAGGAGAAGTGGAAACACATGAATGAACATAACAACATCACAGGGGGAGAGTAAAATTAAACACATTGAACATAGGAACACAAGACCTCTCCAAAATAAAACAG
This sequence comes from Rhamphochromis longiceps, assembly GCF_057381845.1. Classification (NCBI taxonomy): domain Eukaryota; kingdom Metazoa; phylum Chordata; class Actinopteri; order Cichliformes; family Cichlidae; genus Rhamphochromis; species Rhamphochromis longiceps. The sequence goes on along the minus strand of NC_140562.1, from coordinate 42,443,558 downwards.
GAAACATAATGAGACGCAGACATGACAACAAGAACTTGACAACACAAGACACGCAGACATGAAACACATGAAGGGCAAGGGAGACTTAACACAGGGGTTGAAGACCTAGTCCTGGTAGAAATGAACTCAGAAAACCTTAGAAAAGAAATTAAACATCAAAATAAACTAAAACTCAAAATGCTGGGTCAACAGACCCAGGTTTGTGACAACACGTACAAGGAACTGGACTCTATTTCCAGAATCAGAATCAGACAGACTTTATTTATCCCCAAGGGGCAATTAAGAGATGAGGTAGAAGAGACTCATGGGAGGGAAAACAGATGATCTGACAAAGTGAAAGTCAAGTCTACACACACACACACACACACACACACACACACACACACACACACACACACACACACACACACACACACACACACACACACACACACACACACACACACACACACACACACACACACACACAATGTTAAAAGCTAAAATAAATGATTGTGGAGCAAACAGAGAGGAACAAAATTAGGAAGTAAAACCAAAACAAGTGAGAAAACCCTTAAAGCAGGGGTCCCCAACTCCAGGCCTCGAGGGCCGGTGTCCTGCAGGTTTTAGATCTCACCCTGGGTCAACACACCTGGATCAAATGATTAGTTACCAGGTCTCTGAAGAACTGCAAGACATGTTGAGGAGGTAATTTAGCCATTTGAATCAGCTGAATCACAGACACATCTAAAAACTGCAGGACACCGGCCCTCGAGGCCTGGAGTTAGGGACCCCTGCCTTAAAGTAAAACAGGAAGCAACCACAAGAAGACAAAGGCTCTCATGAAAGGCATCAGTAAACCTTATGACAGAGAGAGTAATACAGAAGGCATGGGAAGAAAATAACAGAACAACTTCAAACTAAACCCGTATAGAAACCATACTAACCATAACTTAGCTATGTCACAACAAGAATTTTCAACCAAAGTAATGTTCCTCTGATCAATACGGACCCCATTCACTTCCCGGGAAAGTATCCTGATGGTGGAGAAGTGATTTTACTTAAAGGGCAGTTTTCCGCCAGGGGGATTCATCATATATTACTGCTCACATTATAGCATCCTACCACAGCTCTGTGCGGCAGCAGCAAAAACTGGAACCTAACAACGAGGCCCATTAGCAGCCTGTGTCATTATTTTTCCCCCTCACTGCAGAGGCCTAGCTTGCAACTCGAGTCCAGTTAGTTTGGGCCCTATAGCAACACTACACAAAGCAATTTGCTCCCAATGGCCACCCAGGATATTTCCAGTGCATTACAGAGTCAATCAGCATCAGCAAGTTAACTGGAAGGAGAGCAACACAGAGACAAAAGCGAGAGCCAGATGGAGAAGGAGATGGAGAACTGTCATCGCGTTACAGGTGACTACCGTGCTGGTCAAGGTGCTGAATGGGTAATAAAAGGGCATCGTAATGGAGTGGTAATGGCAATCTGGTCATTACACGAGGCTGAACCAGGGTCTCAGTTGGAGGAAAGAAGATGAGCCCACGCTGTGTCTGCATCAGTGAGTGACGGCCCCCACTGGAAGTGGTGTTAATATACTACCGGATATATTAGCTATTAGACATGGACACATTATGTCATGGCTGGTAATTATGTAGAGGTATTATTAGTTCTGTTGGTGGTCATATTGCTTCCTGGAAAATTACCTCTGTAGGTGGAGCTCTGTTAAATTAACACAGCACCCTTGAGTCTGTCCTGGGAGAATAGCACAACATCAAATAGAAGAGATTCTTTTTCTCTCTTATTTTAAATTGTAGCTTTATAGACAAAAATATTCCAGTTCACTGAAAACTGGTCTGTCACAGCTGAGCCATTTTTAGCCTGCTTTAGTAATCAAATGTTTTACAACTTAACCTGTTTAGAGGATATCCATCTACTTATGCCTACTGATTATGGACTAGGGTGGCTTAGATCATTTTTACTGTATATGAATGTTAATTGTGATGTGGTCACACATTAAACACATCGACATTAAACTGCTCCATCCTCACTCCCTCTGAGCTGCTAAGTGGACAGGGTTACCACCTTTTCTAGCAGAAGCCTTTAATTTACTTTATTACTGGCACTTTTTCCATGCAATCCTACTTTCAATGGCAGGATTAAATGATATTTCCAGTGTAGTGCAACTTGTCCATAATTTCTGTCAGTAACAAAGATAGTGTACCTATCAAGAGATACCACACGGAAGGCAGATGGGCAACAAATACAAGCTGCCAGATATTAGACATACCCATTTCTGTATTATGAGTTTTAGGTACCTGTGGATCCCTCTGGGATAGTTTTGCATGTAATGAGCTGCAGGTGAGCTTCTCTAATTGGCTGACTGAATAACTGTGTTAATGAATATATTCATAGTTTTCCATCTTGTGACCATCACAAAGCCCTGTAGACGAGCAAAACTGGGTAACAGTTTCAAGCCAAAACTCCAAAATTGTACAGTCCATTTTGTTATGTTTCAAATTATAAGTATATAGATTTTTTATTCAAAAAAAAAAAAGCATAACCCCAATTTTTTTCAGCCAGTAAAATCATTTCTGCTAGTACCTTTCATATCATCATATAGCAAATCCCTCCATTTACAATGTTTTATTCTGGACGAGTCAATAAAAGCTGACTTTTGTGTTGTATTTTCAAGGTGCCTGACATATAATCGATTACTCTTACTCCTTTTATACACAGCAGCATATTCAGGACTCACTCCCCCCCAAACACAGACACACAGTTGCAGGTCCATACAAGGAATTAAACATCATGATCATATAATTTGGGGGAAATTAATAAGATTTTGGTATGAATAAAAAATCAGTCTCTCTGTGCCATCAGTCATCTTTATTTCCTCACTAATGCCTTGCTTCTTGCTTCCTGAGAACTTCTACTTTTACATCTTCGCTGCATACGACTCTGGATACTGTGGCTCCTCTGAAAAACAAAGCCTCATATCAGAATACTTGACTTCCTGGCATAACTCAACTGCGCTGTGATTTGGCGCTGTGTACATAAAATTGAACTGAATAGCACCAAATTACAACAACAGTCATCTCACGGCACTTTATATTGTAGGGTAAAGATCTACAATAATTATGAGCAAGCACCTAGTGACAGTGGGAAGGAGAAACTTCCTCCTAACAGGACAGAAACCGTAGCAGACTAGAGTCAGGGAGACGCAGCCGTATGACACGACTGGTTTGGCTTGAGGAAATTGCGTCAATGATATTTTAAAGAGGTTAACACAAATAGTTATGAGAATATAAAATTGCTTGTTCTACGAAAACTCAATAAAAACACTTTGATTATAAAATTGCTTGTTCTATAATTATTTTACATCTTTACACCACAGCTAACCTTACGTGCTCTGGAGATGACGGGTTTGGTGCATTATGGCCACTGTGCTTGAACACCTTTCGAGCAGTGAAACAGTATCTAGTAGAAAGTCATCCAATTTAACAGTAGTGATTACCTATGCTGACAGGCCACTGTTAGTCTGTCACGTACTGGTGTGTGCTGAATGGAAGGAGAGGACCCAAATGCAGGACTGCTGAAAAAGTGCCCGACTTTATTGACTAAACTGAGAGGCTAAACATAAATGACTGAATGACGGGAAACAGGAGAGGAGTTGACGATAACGAGACAAGGAACTGAGAGAAACTGAGTGCTTAAATAACTTGATAATGAAGAGGACTGCAAACAACTGAATCTAATCAATGGGACAGAGGAAGTAAAATTAAACATAATGCACACTGACAAGAGACTAACACAATAAAACAGGAAGCAGGTATGGGGTCACTAAACAATGGCAAAAGGTCCAAAACTGAAAACACTGTGTGAACGACCCAGGAAGCCTGACACAGACAAATATAACTTCAGCTTCCTAACCTAAACACTGACAGCTCAGTAAAGTTTGTTTTCAATATTGTAGAAAACAGCACAAGATTTGAGACAAAGATTTGATGGGCTTTGACAAAGAGTTTAATTGCTTTCAAAAGCTTATTAATAAGTAATGAGATGGATTACTGTTTGCAGTTTCCATTTGCACTTTCAGGACAGCGTAACTGATCTGTATCACAGGAAAAGGCATCATTTTCTGCTTTCTTATTGTTATTTTTTCTGTCTGTTTTTCAAACTGTTTATCACATCTCCATTAAGCTCCACAACCCCAAAATCTGTATGAATGATTAACAATAAAAAAAAAATCCAAGCTGATTTTTAAAAAAAATGAACAGCTTGATAACATCTGCAACTCCATCTTAACTTAGTTTAATTTCCCTTCATAAATCAGAAGATTAATTTGAATTCACCTGGATTTTTCACATGCCTCAAAGCACTGGCTCTGTCTCTCACAGTTTGAGGAACAACATGTTTTGTTTTGCTTTTCACGTGTGGCTTTTACCTATAAAAATGTAAAAATAAAAACAGACAATGTCAGACTGACATAGAATAGTTGAAAAGAGCAAGGTGACCTATTCCCATTTCGTCTTGTATTTCTCTACTGTCCCATCAGGCCTTTCCTATTATAGACACTAATTAAAGTAAAAAGATCCTCGCTGTTGAGTGTGGCCTCAATCTTTTTTAAACACATGCTTGCAGCAACACATTTTGACATTGCATGTGTTGTCTATTAAAAGGTGATTGTTAATTAAAGACACTTAATGAGTGTTGGAACTGACAAAGTAGAACTTTGATGGCTGATGGCTCAGATAATTAGTGTTGGAGAGCATTACTCTAATAGGCTGTTATGGATCTTTTCTAAATAGATGTAAGACATGATAACACATGAGAGGATACTGTAGCGATGCACCACTAATTATGAGTAGGGGCCACTTTAATTGTTTTAAATACACCCAGACTTGATGCATTTACAAACAGAAAACATGAAGGTAGTACTTTTATTTTACTCCTGTGCTGTCTGCATGCAGGTGTCTGGCTGTGTTCAGGTTCAGCCAATAGCCTTGGGTTTCTTTGCTTAAGTCCTCCTTGCTGTGCTGTCAGACACCCCATGAGCTGTGTCAACCAATATTGTACCATTTTTCAAAAGGGAAACCCTGAGGTTCTTTGAAGGATGAAGGAAGAGGAAATCTACTGAGTCCCAAATTATTGATATTGTAGCTACAGGTAACTTTTGAAATAATATAGAAACTCTGAGTAAACAAAGCTGCTAGGCCTGATTTTTCAGGAAGAGTTGAAATCAATCACAAGTGCCAATGACAAGCAGGAAAAAGTTCTTTCAAATACTGGTTTGACTCAATTTAATGATCAAACATGGTCACTGTTATTCTAATAATGCAGTGTCATTTTAAGTGGGATCCCACAGGGATCTGGATTGGGACCACTTTTGTTCAACCTAACAAATAAATATATACAAAAAAAACCAATTTCTTTTTTTAAAATGAGACTTTCAGGCGCTCGACATTTGCTGTTACCAGTTACCAGAATCATTGTCAGTCGACACTCTGAGCATTGTTTAAACAAAAAACTAACTGTTATTATATTCAGAGATAACAAGGTTCAGATAACAAGTCAGTATAATAATCAACCCATCTACAATGTATTTATATCTCATAACCCTTGGCTACACAAAGTTATATATATTTGCTGATGACATAAAATTGTTCATTTCCGTGTCCCTAATGATAAAATTCCATAGACTCTCTTTAGAGACTGTGCAGGGCTTGTTATAGATGGTAAGCTGCACTTTCATAATGACATTTCTAATTTGATAATAAAGAAATATCAGAAGCTTCTTAGCCCTAATGTGATTTACAGTGCATTTTACACAAAGTTCTTTACTCCATTTCTCTCTTTTTGAACTAAAAAGCATTTATTGACCACAGAAATCTGCTCTCTGCTTGTTTCAGTTTTCTGTATTCAAATCAATTAAAGCTCTCCCAGTGTCCAAGACCCTTAATGGCTCTAAACAACATATCAGACCCACTTTCAGCCTCTAAGGTCTCAAGGCACTCATATCCTTCAGCATCCTAAAGCTTTAAGCCAAGGGTGTCAAACGTACGGCTTGTGGGCCACATCCAGCTGGGATAATTTCATATGTCAGTTATTAATGGCCTGTCAGTATGTGGGAGCTGAATCTTCAGCCCTGCTGAGAATCCATGCAGGCAGTGGTGGGACTTTATTTTGATGGGCACACCATGCAGCCAATCACATGCAAAGGCAGACTGGGATGATTATGTGAAAGAAGGAAGATGTTCCAAGACAGCAAGTGTAGTTGTATAGGCCAGGTACACAGAGAGACGGGGCAGCTGGATTTAAATGCAAGCATGTCAGAAAAAAGCAACAAAAGGAGCACAAATGTTAAATGAGCAGCATCCGGCTGCATTTTAATGATAGTGGAGACTGCAAAGCGGAGGAAAGCATTTATAAAATTAGGAGCTGGATAAAGTAATACCTGTTTCTATTTTCAGCCATTTTCCATTGTGGAGGACAAAAACGTTCATACTAATGTAGGCCTTAAATCTCATGTGTGTTTTCCCTCTTACTATTAAGTCCATTTTATGAAAACAAAACTAAATTTTAAAAATTCCTTCCTTGAAAAAGATTAAAGTTACAGCTCAGCATTGAATATTATTTCCTATAAACTAAATAAAAGTGTCTTTGAATGGCAGAGATGCAGAAATGTGTGCATGTAGCTCACCACAAACAAGCGCAAGCAGAAATTTTGGACTTTTAACTGTACTTTCACAAGTTTTACAGCTTTTCGTTCTGATAAAAACCTCAGTTATGGCCATTCATACTACACAAAGTAATTAAGCAATAAACAATTAACCTGTTGAACCCCAATGCCCCCGCTACCGGGGGCGAGAGGGAGAACATCTGGTTTAACGTGATGTAGCGCCTGATCTGTTATTTAAATATAGACATGTGTGGTATCCATAGAGACGTCAGGATCTCAGCTGAAAGCTCACAAAACGATTTCAACAACCACCAAACAGCTAAAGAAGCAAACGATTAAAGACAGATTCCTCAAAAAGATGTAAACACAAAGCACGGACCCACCCGTTCACCTGACGGCACAGACATGCCCTCAGGTGCTGAAAGCAGTTTCTAAAACCACAGGTTTCGTCTAGCTCTGACCAAAATTCACTGAACCTGCCAAAAAAGGACCTCTGGCAAGAAAGCCTAATTTCTGCTATTCAGTACTGAAGAAATTTCAAGGTTCACAAATCATGCCAAATTACAAAAAGCATGTCTCTAATAAAACCTCCATAACTTCTGCTTTACAGTTTAAAACAAAACAACAACAAAAAAACTGGACTGAACTACAGAACCATGTGAAATGAGTTTGACACCTCTGCTTCAAGCAAATCAGGTTAAAAGATTTTATGAAAATTCTTCAAAAAAAAAAAAAAAAACAGCTAATCTGAAACTTGCACAAGACCATGTGTCAGTTTGTAACATCTTATTTGACTGTTTATGGCTTTTAGGATTTAAAGTATAGTATACAGTGTTGCTGATGTTGAAGTTATCTTCAATTAAAACCAACCTATTTATTCATTTTGTTCTCTTTTTCAATATTTTTTTTTTATATACTTGGAGTAAAAACTCCTAGTTGATTCAATATCAAAGGGCAGTGTTAAACCTGTACAGGAGTGTTTCAGCTGAACTTTAGAGCTATCTTTCACTAAGTGGTTTTTTGATCTTACAGAAGGAAGGAAAGAGATAAAAAGGTTGACCTTTGACATTAGCAGCCAGGTGCCATCTCTGCTAACCTGTCTGACCCGTGTGTTTAGTGATCCGCCTGAGTCAGATCTGGTTTCACTGCTCAACCACAGTCTAATTGTATGTCAGACACACAAGAGTGGACAGAGAATGAGAGCAGATCAGAGGAAATGAGACAGGATCTCTTAGTGCGTGCCAGTGAAAACTAATGGCAACGGAGCCAAAATGTCTCTGTTGCCATTAGAAAACCCTGCTACACAAGTCTGTGGCTGGTTTTCTTTCACTTTAAACATGTCTACTTTTGTTTTTATAGAACATTTTTTCCAGTCAGCATATTTAAACACAAACTGCATGCCTATTTCATAACCTAAGTAACAACAGTTAAAACCCATTAACAACCCATTCTACAAAGTTGCAAGTTGACATTGCTATCAGCTTTGCCAGATATCCATCCATCCATCCATTCGCTTCCGCTTATCCTTTTCAGGGTCGCGGGGGGTGCTGGAGCCTATCCCAGCTGTCTTAGGGCGAGAGGCGGGGTACACCCTGGACAGGTCGCCAATCTGTCGCAGGGCCAACACACAGGGACAGACAACCATTCGCACTCACATTCACTCGCACATTCACACCTAGTGGCAATTTGGATTATCCAATTAACCTATCCCCACAAGCTGCATGTCTTTGGACGGTGGGAGGAAGCCGGAGTACCCGGAGGGAACCCACGCAAACATGGGGAGAACATGCAAACTCCACACAGAAAGACCCCGGCCTGATGGTGGAATTGAACTCAGGACCTTCTTGCTGTGCGGCAACAGTGCTAACCACGGTGGCACGGTATCTTTGCCAGATAATGCATATCTAAAGGCTGTGACATTTTGTGATAGTTATACCTGCTAAACACCAGTATGCTAGCTTTGCTATTAAATAAGATGCACATGCTTTGCCTGCCTCACAGAGCAGCTATTTCAGCTGACATGTAACGCATTGTGAGTACCTGTCACAAATCTGATAAATCATACTCCTTTGTTATTTGCTGATTATGAGGGGGGTGTAATATTTATTTCTGTAGTTGAAAACAATTTCAAACTGCACAGTATTGATCTGACTGTCAGAAAGAGGTTAAAAAAAGGAATCGGGCCTCTGCACATCCTTCTTTGTACAACGTGCATGCAAAAACTGCAAATAACAGCAACATTAAGTAAACGTTAAAGAACAAGTATAAGACATTATTAAGTCATAGAGATTTTTGAACTGAATGTAGTTGCGTGATATCCACTTGAGGCTGGCTCCAAAAGCAAGCCAAACTCCACAGGTCCAATCTTACAGTAAAAAATAAACATGTTTGCTGCATAGTACAAAAATGATTTTGGTCTCTATGCATAATTCTTCCTTCTTAACAGCTTTATGGTGGGTGAATATTTATATAACATCCATCTGGATACTGGAGATAGAGGTATGGCTGCATGGACACACAGGTGTCCTGACACAAGGAGCTGCAGCCAGTTGCTGTTTGTCTCCTTTTTACTAATTTGAGAAACTCAACTGGAACTAAAAACTCATGTTTGTATTGTTGATGCCTTTGAGAATCTGTAAATATCTATTAAACATTATGGCATATTGTGAGACACCAACTGTCCAAGAAGTTTGTTTCTTCAGCTTTACTGAGTAATTAGTCTGCTACTTAATTGGTAACCAAGTAACAGTGATTAGCAGATATGTGTGTCTGTGCATTGCACCCATATAGTTTATAGATGCAGCTTGCTAATTATGTTTACTCGGGTTAGCTGATGACTTAGTACCTCACCCTTTCATCCAAGTACGGTCACTTCTAGCACCAAAAACTCAACATAACAGGAGCCAAATGCTGACATTGAGACTTCAAACTGTGGAGTCCAGAAACAAACAGGATGATGGTGGTTACATCTTTTATATGTGTTCATAAGGAAGTAATGACACTGACCTTTAATTTACATAACATGAACAAATGGGCATTGATTTATTGTGGAACATTAGTCAGCTTCCCTTTCACTGCACACCAAGATGAAAATGCCATATAGATTAAAAAAGAAAGAGGAGGAAGAAGAGAAGCACTGCTTATGAAACATACTGTACAGCAGTCAACAACAGCTGGTCTCTGGGTGTTTTTTAATGTACAACAATACATTTACATTTGATAACCCATGGTCTCACACACACACGCACACGCACACAGTTCTGAAAATGCATCCGCGTGTGTAGAAACATTTGCACATAAAACTCTCTGAAGTCAGCACATTTGTAGATGGTAAACAAGCCTCCGAGCTTCTTTGCCATGCTGGTCAGGCTTTAGGCATTACTAGCGTACACAAGATTTCCTCCACCCACACACACACACAACCACACAGCTGTAAACATTAGCAATATTTTCCCATTTCCTCTGCAAGGCAGGCAGGAGAGCAGTAGATCTTCAGCCCTTCACCGGTAATAATCTCCTTTACACTTCACCGTGCCAGGGAGATGAATCGTGGTGGATGGGGTCACAGTGTTTGTGTGTGTGTGTGTGTGTGTGAGAGAGAGAGAGCGAGAGAGAGAGAGAGAGAGAGAGAGAGAGAGAGAGAGAGACAGACAGAAGGGGGCTCTGATGTACCATGCGAAGGCTGCCCTTTATGGTCTTTGCATGTGGGGTGCAGACAGAGGCCAAGGGCCTTACAGATACAGCCTGTGGAGGTGCTGAGCTGTTTTCACTGATGCATATGAGGTCACTGTTTTGTGTAAAGACCTCTAATTTTCCAAACAGCTTTAGGTCACCTTTTACGGCTGATATACATATTGTACTTTCAGTTGATATAGGAGCAATAATTATCTTAGATTATGCTATGTTTTGCTGTCATAATGTGTTTTCTCGTATCAACAACACAGACATCCTTCCTTCCTGTGGACATGCCACAGAAATATCCATCCAAAGAGGCTGATGCCGTCCCAGCTGTGATTGGGGAGAAGCTACAAACAGAGTGGTACCTCTAAGGCTCAATTACTAACATTAACAGTACTTCTATAAAATCTGCGTACAGTACGCAAAGTATAAACTTCTTGGTGGATATGGTTACTTCATGCATTTCTTAATATTCTGTGTATTTTTTGATTAATGAAACAAAAATATAAAATAAGTATTTCTTTAATGAGCTGCTGGCTGTAGTTTCCTATTTATTATTTATTTCATACCACGAGCACACTTTCAAACTATTACTTTACAAAAGTACCAAGAAACCAAAATTATTGATGCATGTGCTCCCATATGTCTCATACATTAATGAAATAGTCAATTTGTATTGTTGCTACACTGAGAGTTGAATTACTGCTTTTTTCCTCTTGTCGTATTTTACTATGATTATTTTCAGCTGCATGGGACAATCATAACGTTAAATTAGCGAACCAGACATTTGCTTGCTGTACATCAGAGAGAGAAGCTAGACTCACACATAAGATCTTCACCTTGAGCCCTAATCACTAATGCATAATGGCATCAGACACTTAACCCACGTCACCTGTGTGGGTATCTGGAGTGTTTGGGTGGTTGAGTTCACAAAGGGCTCTAAAGGCAATAAAAATGAGCGATGTTGACCCACCATCATGACATAAAAAAAGCCCCACTTCCAGTGTTTTGCTTTGCATCTATTCTGACAGTTTTTACTTTGTTTGGCCTTTTCTTGTTAAACCTTTCACTGACCTTTCCATGTAAACATTCTGCTAGGAAAAACAGAACTGAGCAGTTTGATACCACAAATACTTCACAAAAGTCCAGCGACAGACAATAAATAACTAAACTGCTTTTTTAACTGAGGAATTTATTTCCTATTTGTTTTGTCTGCGTAACCAGTGTGTTTCTGTGTTGTGTCTGACGATGAAAGGCAAAAAGAAAGAAAGACCTCCAAGTAATTAACTCGCTCCAGCTTCTACAACCAAGTCAGGAAGAGGGTTAGCTCAACCCAACAACTTCCAAGCTAGCAAGAATTATCCATTCATACTAGCATTGACGGTGCCTAGAACACATATGTGGCGCACAAGTACTACACATTTATAGCATCTAGCAAAGACAGGCATACTGATGACAATAACTGCACTAAAAACACACAATCAGAAACATCAGGGTGGCTAAATATACAGTATATGTGTGTTATACAGTGTTGGAAAAGAAATGACACCAACCTCTCCCACAGGGGAATGGTAGATATGGGGAGAGGCCAAAGGGGTACTCTGGAACTTATAGGGGTGCACCACAGAAGAAGAGGAAAAGGATGAGGAGGGGCTCTAACTGATAATGAACATAACTACAGGCTTGGCAGTCCGAAAAGTCAGGTATAAAAGGAACGGTTTGGGGTCTAGAACCCATTTTGTGTAATTATAACAATATGTAATTTATGGCCCAGTTACATCTGTACCATAATGACTTTACAAACCATGAACAACATGAGTGTGTTAAGTGCTGGATGCATTACATGGACACAGTTTTGTGCCTGAAATGTGTACACAGGTTTAGGGGAAGAGAGCATTCAAATGAATCATACGAAGTGATTTACTAAGATTCATAGCATGCAATTTACTGCAGACTGCACGTGTCTTATACTGGAACTTTCTTGCTTTGCATAATAATGGCAGTAATTCCTACACAGTTGTGCAGTGTTGTTGTTAAAGGTCTTAAATTAAAGCTCAGTCTGCACCTCATTTACATTCTGATTGTTTTGATTCAATCCATCCAAGACAAGATTACCCAAAAAAGTGTTACTGTCCCAAAACTTATCCATGACTGTACCATACCAAAATATGCTTTCTGTATGGTGAAAATGTATTTTCACTTTTATGAGTAATTTATGACAGAACTAAAGTTTTGTATCTGTGTTGTTTTAATGAATCCTGAGGTGTCCCTTAAGCAGTATACATGACCTTGGATATGATTCTTGACTATTTTATCTCATGTATCTTTATTCATTTAAGCACATTATGTAAGTATACATATTAATATCCCAGTCCAGAGGACATATATGAATGTGGAGCTGTTCAGTTTGTTGATCGCTCCGTCTTTGTGCCATTTCAGTGTTTACACATTTAGAAAACATCACAAGAATATGTAAATCTCATGCTCACATTCAATTAAAATTCAAACAGCTTCACAAAAGTGCAATAAATAACTACAAAAGCTGTCATTTACCGCAAGACAGCGCCTACCTTGAGCTCTTTCCCTACACTATCCTATGTTTTGTTTTGTTTTTTTGGGGGAGTGGCAGTATGACCACATTCACGTGTCACTGATGGGCAAGTCTCTCAGGAAAGTGAATTACAGAAAGTGTGTGTAGGTATTAAGCACTGCTGCCTATGAATCCGTCACTATGAAAGCTGAGATTGTGCAATTGAAGTGCAGCAAGGTCGATTTTCATCTGAAGTTTGAATGAGATCAATGTGCACTGTAAAAGAGTTTATGTGCAGATACATGATTCATGTGTGGAGACATATATTCATTTAAAACCTTTAAAAATAAAAACATCAAGGTTCAGCCTTTTACTTTAGGTTCTTTCACTTTAAGAAAAGTCAAGATTTTTTACAGCTTCATCGGTTTTCACCTTTAACTGCTCAGACCTCTTGTATCTATAGTCAGCCTCACATTCTTAGGCTCAGTGGTTCCCAAGCCAGCCAAGAGTCATAGGGCCAGATCTGGGGATTGTGGGTAATCTCCAAAATAGTGCTGACAGGTGTGATTAGTTTTACAGGTGATTTACAGTTGTATTCTTTACAAACACAGGTGCAGTCAGTTCATTTCAATATCAAGTGCAAAAAATAAGACATGCGTATCACATTCTGATTCAGTAAAAGGACTAGATGTTACAATCCCTGACTAGGGAGGGGTACCGGTATCCGGTGCCATGATGGCACCGGTTCTGACATAAACGGTAGTAACCAGACCGAAAAGCAGCGCACATTTCGGTGCTTTATTTCGGTGCTTTTTTTCCCCTGAGATGTCGTACACTTTGGATTCTAGCCAATCATTTTACCTTTGCAAGTGTAGTAGGCGGGCCCAGGTACGTACGTTCTTTAGAGCAGATTAAAAATGTCCAAAGCGAAGCGGTCAAAAGTCTGGCTGTACTTCACAGCAAAAGATGCAAACTCAGCAGCCTGCAACAAGTGCTTTAAGGTGATGCTGTGCAAAGGAGGTAACCCCTCGAATCTGATGAAACACCTGGCGACGTATAGCATTTTGTTAAAAGCCGAGAAATGCATCGTATTTGATAGCTTGCTGCGAGACCTCACACCGAGCACATCTACTGCAGGTGGGTTGCCTGTTATCGGACCGGGAGTTAGCAACATCCCCCAAGAACCCGAAGAATAGAGTCCTGGCCCCTAGCCCTGCCAGTGTAGCAGAAATGATGACGGGTGATGATGGCAGCAGCAGCCGTTCTTCTCTGCGTGAGGAGCTTAATGTTGTTCGTGTGTAATTTACATTGAGTAGGCTAACCACGTTATTAAATTAATGCATGTAAGGTGAACTAGCAAACATCATCATAGCTACATGCGGCTGTCTTCTTGTTTGATGGCAGATACTCCCTTCACCCTGGCCAAAAAGGCTAAAATGACCAAAGAAAAAGTGGAAAACAGTTAAACATGAGAGGTTTTTGGACAAAGTTTGTGTTTTTTCCATTGATTAAGCACTGCTTCCAGCCAAGAACTTTACCAGGGGGACACATCATTGTGTACCTCAACTTTCAGTCTTTTACCCAACCTAATCTGCCAATTTTTTCTTTCGTGGTTAGGTTTAGGGATTAGAGATCTGATCTACATTATCATATTAAAATTTGGGACACATCGTCAGTAGTGGGCCTTGGATTCATCGGGTGTTTTGGCCATTATCACTAGACACCCTCATCTAAGGAGGCCCTGCCAGGGTTGATCAGGCCCCGGAGTGTCACTGGTTTATGTTAAATTGTTATTTCTCTTTTTCTTTCTTCTGTTTAGTTTCTACAGTTAATTTTCACTGCAACTGAGAAGTAATACTTACCTCTTTAACATTTATGGAGCCTCACTTCTTCAAAGGGATAGAAAAGGTGATAGAGAGAAGTAAGACAAAAGGGACAAGATAGGAGAGAGCAGAGAGGAGAGCTGGAAGGGAGCCCCCCGATCTGGCATCCCCCACCTCCCTCACACCTCACAAATGTTTGTAACTCAGGTTGTGCGCTTGATTTAAATTCTCTCTTCACTATATTTTGCATCTTGAGAAACAAAATCCCAGAGTTCCTACATTTTACATGCGATCCTGTCACATTTTTCTCTTTGTAAATAATTACAGTACTTTTTTTAAGCCAATACACCTAGCCCATAATCTCCCCAGCATGTCCTGGGTCTGTCCCGGAAGCCTAGACCCCCTCAGCTGACTCCTGTCAATGTGGAGGAGCAGCTCTTCTCTGAGCTCTTCTCTCTGCCTCCAAAGCTTAGAACTTGAACCCTTTGGAGTGTCAGCTGTCTCTTTATTACAGAGATTTGGTAAAGTGTACTCTCCCCCAATCATGAACAACATCCTGATAAATTCCTCGTCTTGGGGCAGCACCTCTTCTCCAGCATTGCACTCTTTTCTGGCTGCTGAAAAGAGTGCAAGAGTTTTCATTTTTTTTATCTCATATTTATAAAATCATTGGAATAGTCTTACTCTCACTAGTCTGAACTAGTTTCCGTTAAGAAGAAGTCAATTAAAAAAGTATTTACTGGTCACACCCATGAAGTATCCAGATGAAAGAGAGGAGAGGATGATTGACAGGTATCCCGTGATAATATAGAACTTGGAGTATGTGAGATGATGCACTTTCAGGCCTCAGCTCAACACTGTGACGTTAGCAGTAACCTGACTGATAAGGACATGGCAGTGTGACAGAGAATGGGACACCTGGCACTGAGCCGGTCCCCAGGAGATGCTTGCTACCTACGCACAACGCTGACCGACTTATGGAGGGGGGAAGAAAAAATGTAGAAGCACCAAAATTTATGGCTGACATCTGCGGTGTGGTGACAGGCCACAAGTCAAGATCAGAGGCTGAGTTTGTAAGAACTCATGCCTTCATGATTCAAAATGACATCAACAGCACATTAGGAGCTGACATTTTTACCAAATATTTATGACAGAAACTTAGAGGAGCAGACTTTGCACACTGCAAATGCATCAGCTGTGCATAAAACATAATGTTGCAGATTAAACTTCTCATATATAAGTTTACGGTTATCATTAATTGGATTATGCTATACAGAAATAAGTTTTTAATGAAGACGTTTTCAAGTGGGGCGATAAAAAGGAGGCTGCACCTACGGGATAAATAAGGATGCACTGGCCAAGGCAGTAAGATATAAATATAAATGAGCATGCAGATGATGCAATTCGAATTTCAGCCAATGGTTTAAAGCTGGAATACTGATGCAGTGGTGGAGGCAATGCACAAGGATCCACAGAAATGTGCCAGTGAAAAGCAGCAAAGACGGAGCTCAGAGTGTGAGAGAAACACAGCCTGTGCAGAACACATTTAACTTGATGCCCAAACTGAAACACTGAATCTTTTTGGACTGTTTAAATTGTGGCATTTCTTTATCAAATGTGCCTCATGTCAGTCACAACCATGTGAAAAAAGTAGTTAATGTCACCATCGTACTTTTTGTAACTAATGTTTTTCATGCTTTGAATTTAGTAACACAAAAGTGATTTTGTTACAAATTATTCTCTGGTGCTTTTTCTTTCTCTGTGCTCTCGCTCGGTTTTTGTTTATCTAGCATTTGCAGTCGATAATGAAACACTGTCGGCACTCCTTTGAAAACAATGGATCCTAATGAGATTATCCTGAAATCAGCTCAACAGTAGTATTAGTAATAGTACAATAGGTGTTATGTTGGTCTACTGCTATTAGCAACATGTAAAGGCATTGTTAGCAGCAGAGACCACAGACTGATTTTGGCAGTGTTAACATCAACAGCTTGCCTGCTGAAGCCCACTGGCTCCTTTCCAAAAAGAAATTATTTACAAAAAAAGGAATATTCTCTCCTTTTCAGCCAGTGGAAGAGCGAACAGGAACAGAGCACTATTGTGACGGCTAATAAAAGCTGACAGTGTGTTTAAATTCTGCTCAGGATTCAATAACTTACACTACATCTCCATACCTAGCCTGACTCATTTGGCTGAACTGTCCCTACCACATGTGCAGCTTCTTGACTAATCAGTCAAAGAGAATCAGTGAACAGCAAGAAGTTCAGTTACAGTCCTTCCATTTGCTGTCCATCTGTCTCTATGGTTTCTGCTCTACAGCAGCTGCTTGCCAATAGCTGACAATCGCTTTGAAGAGATGCTCCTTCATACTGAATTCTGATTGGGCCAGTGCACAGTGTGATATGATTCACTGCCTTTCCTGACAGCTGTGTACCAGAGTGAGAAGGTGATGGACAGGAGGCAGAGTTATAGAGACGACTGAAGCTGGAGAAATGAAGAAGAGGAAGGCAAAGATAATAGGGAAAAAAGTCATCTGAATGGTGGACAAAATTGGATGTGGAGAAAAAAGGAGGGAGAAAGAAAAAAATAAGATTGAAAGGCAGAAGAGGAAAAAGTTAGAAAGAAAAAAGAAATGTACAGTAGAAAGATAAAGAGACAGGATGGGCAGAGGTGCAGGTGTGACATTAAACGTCAGGTTTTAGCTGCTGAGCCTTGACACTGAATCCAAGATAAGAAGGGGGAGAAAAGATGAAGTATCCATCTGTTACATCCTGTCAGTGAAGAGAACTGACATAACATAACATGCATACAGTGCACCTATAACAATCAGCCCTACTGCCACATAGCTAAATTTTCTGTAGTTTAACAAACGCTAAAACGATCAAGCACATTACTCCTATTCTCAAGCTTTTCTGTGTCCCAAAGGATAGATTTAAAAATATTTCTACTAGTTTACAAATGGTAAACTAGTAGGCATTTTAGTTTACAAATCACTAAAAGGGCCGAGCTACATTTCAAATCTTCTTTTGCCTTACGAAACATCCTGAACTCTCAGGTCAGCAAGAACAGACCCTCTGTGTGTTGCCAGAATTAGAACAAAAGAAAGTGAAGCAGCCTCTAGATTTGATGGTCCTCACCTGTGGAACAAGCTCCCTGAGATCAGCTAAAACTAAATCTTTATTAGACTTATCAATAAACCATGTCTGCAACCTCCTCTTAACCTTATATTAATTTCTAATGGGTGTTTTTCTGTGGTTACACACGGTATATTGTATATTGTTGTTGTTACATTTCTGTCATCACTGCCTGTGCATGCTTTACTTAACAACATGCACAGATATATTGTTTATACATTGTAACTGTCTCTTTGCATTCCTCTTTCTAGCCCTCTGCATTACCCTGTGTCTAAATAATGCTATTCAGATAAATTTGACTTGACTGTGACAAGCTGTCTTTCATAAATTCATGAACGTAGAGTAGATGACGCTTGCATGCATGTGTGTGACATTTGACTTTGAAATCAAATACCAACATAGCTGATTCACTGCTCATCTCGTCAACAAATCACACCCTTGCCTCTTGCCTGGAGTAAAACACCATATTACTCTGATGCAAATCAGCTGCAGTGGGCGTGATGCATGGAACAGGATCTCTTTAGGAAACTTGCAGGCAATACAAGCCGCCGCTACTCATGTTGATCTACTCTGCACCAACAAGCACATTCTGGCTTATGAATGGCCTGTGAGACGGAGCATTACAGTGGGCTGCAGTGAAAGAGCCTGTGGGTTCTTTATAGTGACTAATGTGTGTGTGACTGAGCAAGTGGGGTTAGTGCGTGTGTGTGTGTGCATATAAGCTGAAGCTTTTTCCCACGGTGAAGTGTAAGCATGACGGCATATTGCAAGATAAATAAATAGGAAAGCCCATACTCATGAGCTCAAACACATACCTGCAGTGGGAACCTCAGGGGAAATGTGGGAAATGTGAGTGAAGAGCCACACGTGGGCGAGAGGGGATAATGGCACCGTGGGATGTCAATATGAGAGGCTGATGCTGCAGATCAGAACGTGATTATTTCAGAGGCTTCAAACTATATTTCCTCAGAGGTTATAATGAGTGTACATGGGCATAAGTGTGTGCATATGTTATAGAAGAGTTTAAAGTCAAGTGTGCGTGTATGTGGGTAGATATGACAGAAAGAGTGAAAGGGGACAGAAACACCGGCCTGAAGTCCTACCACTGCAGCACCTCATCATAATGATGACTTACCAACAAAAAGTTTAGTGTCAATTAGAGCTGGGCGATATGAGATTTTTTCATATCACGATATGTTTTTTTCATTTCAGGCGATAACGATATCTATCACGATATAAGCCAAATAACTATATTTGTAAGATTTAAATGTGCTGTTGCTCACAAGTAAAATGTGAAATAATCAGCAGCTTGTTTTTAAATATTTATTTCCCATAATAAGTTCAACAGGGTAGATGTACTTAAGGAACATGAGACTTTTTCAGATAAATAAAGGCAAATATTGCAAACTACACAAAAGGCAGCCGCTAAAGCGTTTAAGTTTCAAAATAGAACAAACGAAACAGACTAAATTGTCAATTCCACTTAGAAACAAAGTATTAATTCTAAAAATAAATCTTAGTTTGTTTTACAGAAGAACAGACAAAACTGACTAACCTTTGTCAATATCAAATAAACTGAGAACTAAAAGGAAATTCTCAATCTCTCCTTGTTGTATAGCTTAGCTTTTCAAACAGTTTTAACAGTTACTTTAGTCTGACAAAAGCCGAATGACGAATTAGCGCTTCCAGTCAGAGACTGAGGCTATGTCCACACGTACACGGGTATTTTTGAAAACGGAGATTTTCCGTTTTCGTTTTAAAAAAATAATCCCGTTCACACGTAAAGGCAGAAATGAAGGAAAACGGTGCTATGAACATGCCAAAGCAGCAGGTGGCGCTAGATTCCTAACCGTGCAGAAATATTGGCCAATCAGAAGTCTAGAAGCCTCGGTGGGAAAAAGTAAACAAAGCTGGGGCATAGAAGCAGAACCGAGTCGTATGTGTGGACCGACAGTAACTGTGTGTATATGTAAGCATTTAAACACTGCAGAGAGTAGAATTAACAGTATTGTAGAAATTCATTTCACCGAAACAATAACGTGGCGCACAGTGTGACGCATGCACCAGTTTATTGTATTTCCAGACTTGCTTTCGGCACAATTTACAGTGCACGCTACTCTGTTTTTTGTCAGACTTGAAATAGCCGAAATACCTTCACACTACGGAACTTCTATGGCTCTTCCGTTCGACAATCTCTCCGGCATTGGAACCATCATCTGTTTTCTCTTCGGTCACGCTCGGTTGATTTTTCTAGTCGGTACACTCATTTCCTCCATTACCCGCTGGCTGCTTCCCAAACAAACACACGTGCGGCTTGGCACTTGTGCTGTACGTAACAAGTCACGTGACGTGAAGCTGCGGCTGTGATTGGTTCGGCTCTGCGCTACTTAATTTGGATCAGCCGACCTTTTTTTTTTTTTTTTTTTTTTTTTTTTTTTTTTAAGAGGACAAGAGCGGCGAGGTCTATCGCGATAGCTTAATTTCTCTATCGAGTAAAAGTTATATCGCGATAGATATCGTTATCGTTCTATCGCCCAGCTCTAGTGTCAATGCATCTGATGTAATATGATGTGTGCATCCGATCTGATATGACACACACTGGGTACTTATGCAAACTTATGCAAAACTGCAAAGAGCTGTAAAGTGGGAGAGTCAGTAATTAAAAAAACAAAACAACAACACAGAGGCGTGGATGTCCCGTCTCCTCTCTTGGAGAATCTCCTAATGCTCTGAATCCAGTTAATTTATCTTTTACTTAGTCAGTGGTAGTTTTCAGCTGTGCTTAGAGGATTAATAAAAAGTTGGAATGGATCTGGATGTTGGCCCTGAATCTAGTTTGGTTGAAGATCTCTTCCTGTTACAAAAAGAGGTTTTTCCCTCCTACTGTTGCCAAATCTTACTGATTTGGTGTTTCTCTCTAAAACTGTTGGGCCTTCAAATATAAGTGCTTCTTGTGAACTGGCGGCACTACATAAATAGAATTCAAAGGGTCATCCAACACAAAAGCAAACTTTAAAAAAACACCTCTGGCAGATGTTTGATGAGGAGGTATCAGTGTGTGTGACATGCTAGCACGGTATAGATTTTCAAACCAGTCTTTAGTTTGTTAAACAAAAGAAAATTAAGTGCAAAGATTTTCACAGGCAACTAAGTGCCTCAGCAATCCTGTATCAACAACAGCTCCACAGCTGCTAAAAGCCCCGAGTGACTTCGGAGTTCTTTATGAACCACAACACGAAATTACTTTTCAATCAATTTATTTATACAGCACAGTTCATATAACGAAAGTTAATAAACTAAATAAAAATCCAAGAATTACAAGAGAAACACAAAATAGAAGAACTAAACACTTCATTAAAAAATAGAAAAGAGCCAAAAAGGTATTATTAAAATTTTTATTAGTCCAAAAGAAACTAATAAAGCGAAATAAAAAACTGGTGCACTCATTAAAAGCTAAATTAAAACAAAGGTTTTATGACTTAAATCTGTTTAAATCATCCAGAGCTATTTAAAGCTTGAAAAACAACAAACAAGCCTCAAAGTTTACGCTAAAATGTTGTCATACTCAGGAAACGATGGGTTAAATGGTGGCTCAGCTCATTTTTGCCCCAACATTGGTTGGAAGGTTTAATAAAGCTACTGCTCTCTGAACGAAAGCACTGAACACTTGAACATAAATGGCTGGACTTTAACGTCCTCATCATGGACCAGCAGGCACCCTAGTGAACACACAACTCAATAGTTTAGATGGTCTTTTTGCCTCATAACTTTTGCACTGTCCACTTCCTGCTGTGACAAAACAAATTTCCCACGTGTGGGACTAATAAAGGTTATCTTATCTTAACACAACAGTTCAATGTTATGCAACAAAGCTAAGGTGGGAATCTCATTAATGCCCAAAACGTCCACGTCGGTGGGAAAGGCTTCTGAGAGAATTAATCCCACTCTTGACGAAGCCGACCATCACTGCTGACTAAAGCACCTTACAAGTGGGAGCGCAGCGGTCTGCTGCCAGCAACGATGGAGCCACTAAGCGGGGTGGACTTCACATAATAGCCACTCAATGAAAACAAAAGCCTTGGCCCTGTCAGCTGAGCCTCTCTCCCCCTCGCAGGAAAATCAAATAACCCCCAGTATCTCGTCTGCCTCGTCCAAGGCTGATACGTCCTTATTACAATGGATCGTCCTCAATTGATTTGTCTTTAGAAGCCTCAGGGAAAAAAAGGCCCAATTGATTTTATAGTTTACAGGGAGGCCATGTGAGAAGTTTGATGGTGAAGACACCTGCTTGGGGTAAAAACACACAGGTGTGATGCTGGTGTGGATGGCTGTGTTGGCGCCAAGGCTTCTATTGGATGTAAACAAGGCAATTTGTCCGATGCTGCAGCAGAGCACTTGTCGTTATAAGTCAAGCACCAGGCGGTGTCAGCCCCACCGTCTATCAATCACTCACATGTCAGGTTGCCACAACAGAGCAGGAGGCTGCAGATAAAGGTGGAGACACGGTGCGAGGTCAAAGAGACACTGTTTTTCATTTCTGGGAGAATGAATACGAAACAGAACAAAGCCCAGATAGGGTTTCTTTTTGGGTTTAGCCTTTCAGAAATATAAAGAAAAGTGTCATTAAAGGCCGTGTCAAACACCCTCTCTGAACATTCATCTTTTACATTTAGATGCTGTGAAAATTCAATTGAAGCTCCTCATCATTAGCCTCTAACACGGCATTGAAGATAGGAACAGCATATCCGCATGAAAGGGAGAATAATTTACTGCACAATAAGAACCAAGCAGTTAATCATGGCTAGATTGTTCAGACTAAAGGCACAGTGATTTATCACTTTGACTCATATGTCTTCAGGAACTAAAATATTCTACAGTTCTCCAACTTACAAAGTTTACTCTAATGATTCAGTAGTATTTGTATATCCACAGAGTAAGGAGGAATTTTCCAAGAAAACTTAAAAAAATTACCCTTTGGATTATTTGTCTCAGTGCATTTAGAAATGTTCCTCAGACATTTTATACCTGAAGAAAGATGAGTCATTTCTCATAGTTTCAGACTATAGAGCCCAAAGGTAAACTGATCGTACTGTGTTAAAA
Source organism: Rhamphochromis longiceps (assembly GCF_057381845.1). NCBI lineage: Eukaryota > Metazoa > Chordata > Actinopteri > Cichliformes > Cichlidae > Rhamphochromis > Rhamphochromis longiceps. The sequence continues at coordinate 42,420,632 of NC_140562.1, read as the reverse complement.
TTGTTGGAATTCATCTTTGAGAGAAATAACATTAAATTTCTAACCTGGTATTAAATTTAACTCATGATTTACTGTACAGTGAAGCAGCAAATCAGTCAAAACGTGGCAAAATTCAACCCAAATTTAGATCAAATCCACTTCAAGGTTATCTTATTGTGCACCTTTGAGCTTCTATTTCCAGTCTATATATAACATGTGACCAGATACTACAATTTCGACATGGACTTATAATAAAGCACATAACAGATAACTGCAGAATGTAACTGTCCGGTTTTGTGAAAGTGTCCACACACAGTGCAACAGATCAGCAATGTTGCCAGGAAGCTTTTTGGTTTTTTCTGTTTTATTAAAGACTGATGGGGCTGCGCACCTCGGCTTCATCCCTCAGGGTGAGACTGTCAGCACTCTCCTCTCCTGTAACATCATCACACATCTGAGGGAGAACTTTCAGTGCAAACAACCTAAAGTGTGGCTTCCTGCCTCCCTGAAGGTTCGTCTTCTCGTAACTATATCCTCTTTACCAAAATGAAATTCCAGTTGACAGATGACTAGTTTCAGCTCACACGACCGACACATCGAAAATGGAGGTTGAGCTGGAAGTGGTGCAGAGATGCACTTGATCTTGCAAGTTGCGAGTCGAATTGTAAAACTTTATCGCACCTCATGCAAATCAAAAACATTATTTTAACATCACTGTTAACAAATGTTATACCAGAACTAATGGGAATTAATTTATCCATTTAGTAAAACTGTCTCTAGTTATTTGTCCCACAAAACTAACCACAAGTTTAGTAAAAGCACAGCAGTAGTTTCATACAAGTCTTGTTCCCCAATAATCCTCTAATTTCTCCAAGTCATAGTTCTTCCTGCATATGGAGACACAGAGGGGGTGTGATGTACCCCCACATTTTACTCAGAAACAGACAAACAAGATCTTTCCACCCAGTGATTTGTTGGAGCGGTTCATCAGTGCATGAACCTCGATATCAGGCATGACTCCCTCTCACTGACATTATTCACCAGCAGAAAAGGTCAAAGCATGATGGCAGCAGAGAGAAATGGATTAACTTGTCTATGTGTCTTTCCACATCTTTGAGTCACCCAAAGACCTTTCTCCTGCCGAACCGGTGTCCTGCGAACAGAGCAGTATGCGGCAGGAATCTGCGGTGTGACTCAAACCTTCCAACACGACTGCCTGGGGGAATTTTTTTTACCGTGATGTGGCTGGAATTGATGGCACTGTTGGGATACGGAAGCAGGCAACAAATATTTGTCGTGTCGTGCAGTGACACAGCTTAAATTCAAAACTCATCAGCAGCTGAAAAAAAAGACCTTAATCCTCTTGTGCCACCGTTTGAAACCTCGACGTCAATGAAATCCTCCTGTAGGTGAAACATTGTGTCATGTGGGGACAGTAGAGCTATTCACATGACCATGTGTGTGTATATAAAACTGTATTTTACCTTTAACTTACTTAAAACTACACAAAGAAATTCTGCCATAACATGGCGACCATGTTTACCCACAGCAACGGTGATGTAATGCATACAAATGATACTGTCCTGCGTTGTTATGCTGAACAACATGTAAGTATGGAAACATGATTATACATCAGGATTTGATCATCATTTAAAACTCTCATTGAAAATTTTGCACACCCTGAAACTTACATGTCTTTTTAATAATAACACCCCCTTTTTTTAAATGCTTGATTTCTGCAACTTTTTCACCTTTATTGGATCATAATGATCAGCTCCTTAAAAATGCACCTGACCACAACCTCAAGAGGTCAGACACAACCTACCATTGTGCTTTTTTATATATATTTTATTACTGGCGGTGGATCCCATACATCACTGTTCTCTATTCTGCTATTAAATGTCAGTCTCTGTATATTTTCTGACTTATCTTTGTACATAGATGTGTAAAAATCAGTATGGTCTTTAAACTAACAATATTTCACATTTGTCCCCAGAGTCAGAAAAGAGCTAAGCAAAAAATAAATAAATATATGTCACCATTCTTTCCTGAAATAAGCAACGGAAAGACATAAAATCAGAACTGGCAACTGTGGGGGAAATTAAGGCCAGTTTAGAGGACTGAGGAAAGATTTATCTTGGTCAGTGTCTTGAAGTTGTTTTTCATATGCTATCGCAAATGATTAGTTAGACTTCAGAGATGGACTCAAATGCAGGAGGCAAAAGAAAAAATAAGGGGCAAGGGGGGAAAAAAAAACAAGCAGTTGATCGCGCATGAAGAAAATCCACAGAACTTGCACACCTTCACAGAGTACGGAGGACTGGACTATATGCTAACTGAGGGCTGATTGGGGATTAGACACAGCTGTGGAACGAGGTGCACGTGCAGGCAATTGACACAGGTGAAGACCATCAGATAGTGATGGCCAAATGAAGCTTTCCGAAGCACTGAAGCTTGTATTGAAAAACGGTTCATTACTCGAAGCTTTTCAACACAGTCCTCTCCGGTGACATCTGGTGGTGAAAATTTTGAAGAGCAGCTTGAATCTGCAAAATAAAACGGACTGCTCAATTATCACTGCTCACTCAAGAGTGGAGTTCTCTCTGATATTGGGCCACCGTTCCGTTGCTTTGAACATGTAATTGGTTTTGTTTTCTCGATTGGGGGGGCTGAAAAAAATGTAATGCGTATTTGCGTAATACATTTTGATCAATAAACTTTCCCTATTTAAACATGCACTATGGTGTGGCCTTTCTTTGCTCATAACTCCTTGATGTTGGTAAATACAATAAGTGAGCAATATATATAATATACATATGATAATGCACAGCACATTATGGAGTATGCCCCTGCTGTGAAGTCCTGCCTCCATCTACTTGTCGTTTAATCACTGGACAGCTGGACAGGTTCATACAAAATATTAGATTAGGCCAATTGTCCTATACATATTTTTGACCTAGGGGTGGGATTGATTGTGAACTGGAAAGGGAAAATGCTTAGGAAGCTGAGTAGGGCTGCATCGTTACTGATTTGTAGAATCATTTTGATTCGATACAGGATCCGATTCAATTTGATTGGAATCTGGAAAGTTTTGCCTCAGTCAGAAATATTACAAGTCTGATCATTTAACAGTATATATCCATAATTTCGTATCTATTAAAAGAAAGCTGACACATGTGAGACTTAATTAGAGATGTAAACAGAGAGTTATGAAACCTGCAGCTGCAGAAGCCAGCGAAAAAAAAAAGAGGCAAACACAGCGCGGACCCGCCGACACATCAAAATCTGACTCTGACGCGTCGGGTCCGCGCTCTGTGTTCACGTTTGTATGCAGAATCCGTAAACCTGCTCCCAGTTACTGTTTTAGCTGCATGGTGTTTGACGACATGTTGTGAGGTTTAACCTGAGATGCTGGCGTTTCAGGCATAATAACGTTAATTTACAAATCGACACGGGATTTTAATGAATCAATATCACTTTATTCAATTTAGCATGGATTGTAATCAGAAAGGCGATAATCAAAACCCACCCCTAATCAAGAACTTGCAAAGTAAAAACATGCTCTATGTCAGGTAGCCCTTTTGTTATTTACATTTAAAAAGAGGATTAGTGTTACTGTGCGCTGGCTGAGTCTGTTTCTTTTCTTAGAAATAGTTTCTCCTGCCCTGGAGAAAATCCACTTGCATGGAACAGAAGAGGCTGTGGAGTGCAGGAACTACACTGCAAGTTGGTAGATATGCAGGTATTCCTGGGTCCTGCAGACTATCACCTAAAAACAATAAACAAAATGATTTTCTAAACTGTGTAGCAATGTCATGTACGTATAGTGTCAAATACATTTTTGTAGTCTTCATCAGCTTTAATTCACATGGAAGTGTTCCTAAAGTCATATGCTGTAATGATATTTACATTATGAAAACATGATTTTGGACATTTCAGGTTTTTCACTTCGGCAGATAAAATGAATTGAGCAAAATCAACTCAAAATATTCCCACACGCCAGAACGTCCTCTCTTCCTCGCTGGCTCCATATCTGTCAGTGGAATGATCACCTCGTCGCTATCTGTCACCATCAACACACTCCATGAATCCCGTGGATGATTCACTTCCTTATATCCGTTTGAATCAGGTACCGAAGCAGTTACGTGCGTAATGAAGCTTCGGACGTCACTGGTCACGTGACTTTTGCCAAACAAAGCAAGCCTCGACACAGTGCTTCTGAACCAGTGTGTTGTTTTTTTCGACACACGCTCCGGAGCGTCAGCTTCAAGCGGGCCATCACTACCATCAGACAAGGAGGAAGCAAAACCCAAAGCAGCAAACAAGAGGAAACGTATCAAAGTAAAGCAGAAAATGAGCAATCACCATACTGAAACAAGGAGCCCCTCAAAAATCAAAGATTAATAATAATCAGAAATGAATTCATTCATGGGGGAACACAGAGGAAATGACTTAAAGGCTACCAACATAGACATAAAAATGAACACTTAAAAAACACAGGGGGGACTAAGGCATTGTTACAGAGATGAGACAAAAGGAGAAACAAACAGGGAAAAGCTGAGGGAACTAAAAACACAAGAGATAAACTCAGAAAAGGAACTGAAGCTAAATAGAGAACAAGAACTCTAAACGAAGAAGAGTAAAAACATATTCAAATATTACAATGAAACTAAAGCTTACGGTAAAGATGTCAAAACAGGAATCCAGTATATCCTATATATTCAATGTAAAAATCAAAACTCCAAACACAAAGTTATGTTATGTTTGCTGACAAATGTGAAAATGATGCCCAAAGCATGTTAAACTAAAACTAAATTAATGTTTGCAGCTGTGTTTTCATTTCTCTGCCCCCTTCCTAGAACACACCTACTTATCCACCTCTCCATTTGTCCTTCCCCTCTATCTCCTCGTCTCTGATTCCTGGGGTTCAGCGATTGTTCTTGTTATTGCTGAGGAGCATACAGGGGTTTTGTGTCAGTGTGTTTGACGATGAGACGGCTGTGGTGAAAAATGAGGTGGGTGGTGGCAATTTATCAGTACTTGAGCGGCATCCTGCCAGAGGTAGGCAAGGCGGCACAAAATGCGATGCCGAGGGTTTACTGTGTGCGACCATGGTGGAATTAATGCAGTTTCTCCTCCGATGCATCAGACAGACGGGAGGGAGGATAAATAAAAAGAAGAAGAAAAAGACAGAGAGGGGAGGGTCGTTTCTCTATCTGCAGAATTCCACATAAAGCATCGGCTTTTCTCCTTTAGAAACTCCCTCGACATCTTACTCCTCTCCTCTTTCCTCCTCCTCCTCTTCTTATCCCAGGGAGTCAGTCTTTAAGTGCAACGTGTCCTTTTTACTTTCTCCTCTCTTCTGTTTTCTATGCAATTTGTATCTCTGCTGACGTGGAAACTGATGACAGAATGCCGATAGAAATGGGAAATACACAAGGAGAGAAACTCTTTTATAGTCCAATGATGCCAACTCTTCCTCTCGCCTCCTCCCAGCTTTTAGGTTTCAAATCATCTCGTTATTCATCTCCTTCCCCATCATCTCTGCTCACAACCTCCTAAATCTGATCACGCAAACCCCTGGCCATCCTTGCACTGCCCGACCCTTTTGCAATTTGTCTTCTTACTTATCACCCCATCAATGCATAAACACAGAAATGCACACTCATAGTATACACACTCTTCACTGTTACTGTACTATGTCAGCCTCAGGCTAGCTGTGCAACTCTCTCCACTGGGAAGGGTGCAGGAAGGGAAACACACATCAAGGCAACCCAGAGTCAAGCAATAACAAGTAGAGAAGAAAAGAGAAAGAAAACATGGATACCAAAAAAATGCCAGAGAGTCATGTTATTAAAAAAAATCTTGGCTGAAGGTTGCCCTTCACTAGTTCAAAATTACTAATGACTCCATCTGCTAATATCTCAACACAGAGTAGAATGTGCCAGTGATTGCATCTGACTGCCAGATAAAGGAGGAGTCACAGAGCGGATTAGAGGGAGCTAAATATATACAAAGCACAAATAAATTTTGATGAAGCTGAGCCAGTGAAACTTGAACAAGTGAGTGGGGACTGTGAAATGAAGCCTAATAAGAAAAGGAAACAGGAGAAGTATAGAAGGGAGTCCTCGGGGGATTCAGACAAAAATGGCTTCATCATAATTCCAGCTTCAATTTCAACATTAAATTCAACAGGGAGCATTTTCTGTTTTCTGTTGCATGCACACACAAAACACAGAGACAAAGAAAAAGTGCAAAACAGAAACGGTGAAAGAAACAGCCCAACAAACAGTAATAATGCGGTGACACTACTCTGCACGCCGCGCCGACAGGATGTGACAAAGCATATTTGGATTTGGGGATGTTAGAGATAAAGAGAGATTGTAAATACACGCTGGGCAGCTCATTGGACACTTAAAAACACGATTCCATATATTTGATTATGAACAGAAGAAATATGAAAAATCTGATGGCCAAATGTTTGGATTTGCAGTTATTGTGAACGCCTACAAAACAAGCCTCGAGAACACACTGCACGCTTTAAAATGCAGGTTTAAGGCAGCATTAATCAGTGTTTTTTGCTGCTTGGGGCAGAATCACACAGAGGAGGCTGTAACCCAACCCTACTGCAGCTTTAACAAATGACACTGGTTTTTGACAACTTAGGTTGTTATTTGTGTGTCATGTACTCATCAAAGTGACACGTCTGAGAAAGCATCGAGAACAAAGCAATGAAATCTCACCCAACAGAAGTGAGCACACAATCAGACTGGCTGTTAAAAAGCCAACTGTTCAGCTAGACTATCTATATCACTTTAGTTCGAGGTAGAAAATGAGCACAGCTGAAATGTCAATAAATTTTATTGCACGGGAAAAAACTGTGTTTACGTCTCCGTTTTCTCTTTCCAATTTGTATGTTTAGCCTTTTGGTTTGCTGAAAACTTGTTTAACCCTCTGCTCGTGTAAATCAGTGGCTCACAAATGATATCGGCTTACTCACTAACAATCATCTCTAACTGTACTCCTTCACATTAACTTAAATTGTAAATTGATGGTGTGCGTGCAGCAAAGAGAATGAAAATGAGGAACAGATGGACACAGAGAGTAAGAGGAAAAAACTATCATTACAGCTTTGTGCCCCTCATTCACCTGAACATGTTTTATTTACTGTCCCTCAGAAGCAGAGTTGGCGTAAGAAGTGTTTGTTCTACAGTCTGGGTCAGTCTGGGCCGAGCGCCTGACACACACAGCCGGAGGCTACAGTCCTGCAGGACACACTGAGCCGCGGCGCCCTCTGCACGCAATGATGAAGCAAACTTTGGGATATTGTGTCGACCTGAAATCTAACAATGATACTAAATTTGAACTTAAAGCAAGACTTTTGATCTAAAATAATCTCTCTGTCACAAATGACATGTTTCAAAAGTAAAAAAATCCCTGTTTGATTCAATGGACTCGAGGTTTTTGATGCTACAGTTCAAAGTAACTGAAGTTAGCTAACATTAGGAAACTCCTCTACCTGTGCTACTGTTTTTCAGTCCCTTTAACCTATTGGTAAATGTGGAGTTTATGTACTTATAGTGAGTTAACTGTAGTTTTTGCCCACATACAGAGCAGTTTACTCTGCATATTGTTTCATTTCATAATTTTCGTTGCATTTTCTAGGGCTTCCCATATGGAAAAGAAATAGTAAAAACATATATGATTTACTCTTGAAAGTGGCCACTTTCATGAGTAAATCATATATAAATCATATAAGGCTTACATGATTTACTCATGAAAGTGGCCACTTTCTCATTACTTTCATATATTTTTTTAGTAAGTGTACAAAACATACAAGTTTCATTATATAATTTTTCAAGGGATCTTATATGTGTTTTCACTCTTGTATGCTTTTCATACAAGTTTCATACAAGACAGATAAAAACTTTATAAGATTTATATATATCTTTTCCATATGGGTTGTGTAGCCAACAGTAGTGTTTAGCAAGATTTAGTTATTAACAGGCCACCTTAATTGAGACTAGAAACAGAGGAGAGGTTTCTGACACAACTTCAGCCACCCCACGGTCTGCTGTGATAGGACATGACGATGTGAAGCAGTTAAAGTTCCAGTAAAACTTACAGAATCTGCAAAGAGCAGAAAAATGTGAAAAACGACCAGTTGCATGAACATATACATCTGCCACCGCGGCACCATCAAGGATGGGCTGGTCATGTAAGCACATGGTTTAGAGTCAGGCGATGGGGAGTGTCCAGTGAAACAAATCTGGGTGGTTACAGCGCCATAAGGTGTTAAGATGCATCTGAGCAATGGCGCTTTACGTTTTGCACCAGCCATACAAATCCACTTAACTCATTTACATATGCTCTTTAAAATGTTGCACAGGTATTCTTAGCTTTCTAAGAAAAACATTTAGGCCATTTACACTAATATTTTCTGACTTTAATTTGCTGAAGAGAAATGAGAGCTAATTTACTTTGCTAAAGTATTAAGTTCACATAACGTATCTTTTTTAAGTACGGCACATTAAAAATGAGTACATTTCTACAAAGATATATTTGTGTGAAGAAGCATAAAAAATCTCTCCTAACACGTGCCAGACTCAAAAAAAGATGTTAGCTTAACTCCAATATAACGCAGTCTGGGCACAAACACACATCTTCGCTCATGACGGGCCAGTTAATCAGTCCAAAGTGAGCTGAGACTGAGTGATTGTGTTTAAAAGATGTCAGAATGACAGCCGGTGATGGGCGGTGGTACCTGTGTTTCTGAGGTGGAAGAATAGAAACACCAAATGCCTCTGTAGCTCCGTCCTCCAGTTAATACTCATGCTGAATACTACCAGCAACAAGCTGTGTCCTTGTACTGCTATAAGTTTTTAATGAGTGCGGCTGCTCCCAACAGAGCTCATCGGCCCAACCTTGGCCCGACTAGTTCTCCAACATTATCCTTGACATTTTAGAAATGTTTTTGTAAAGGGCAGTAAAATTTGTCTAACAGCAGGGTGTAGATTGAACTGATCTCACTAACTCAAACTGAATAGTTTGCAGATGGCTTATTGAAAGTTTGTGACAATGCTACAACGGGGCTATCAGAAGATGAAACAACAGAACCTGGACATACTGTAACTCACTAATACTAGCACTCAACCTGTTCAGCCTGTGGCTCATCAGCTTCTTCCCTCTGTCATCTTCTCTCGTATGGAGATGCACATACTTTCCAGCTCAATCTTTCTTCCTAGCCAAAAGTCCTTTTCTCCTTCCTTAGTGTCCAGCCTCACATGCTTCTCCCTCTATCCAGAGGATACAACAAACACATTCATGGCAGTTTCTTTCACCGCATCAGCTGTACTTTCACAGTCATCTGGCAACTCCTTCCTACCACTCAGAGCTTGTCTCAAGTCCTTCCTGGACTCTTGCACAACATTCTTCCGTCTTCAGCTTCCACCATTTAATCCTTAACGTCTGCCTTCACTTGCTTCCTCTTCTTGATTTCCGAATCCATCCTACAGACTGTCATTAAATGTTGCCTAGCTACAGTCTTCCCTTGACACCACCGTGGAGTCTCCTTTTTCAGAATGCACCTTCTGCATAAGATGTAGCCCACCTGTGTGTCACCCTGTGCTCCTCCTGGTTCTTGAATTAATCAAAAGATCAAACTAATCTATATTAATCTTATACTTGGGGACTTGGGGAATCCACATAGTTTATAATTTTTCTGAAACAAGCTATGCTTTCCCTGCTCCCTTTAAACTTTACTTACTAAACTAGTTTTCTCTCTGTCTCGTTTTAATCGACAACATTATTATGGAGCACAAAAAATAAATGCTCACCAGAAACTTCACTAGTTATAGTCTGACCCAATTCTCTGGGTGGTCCAAAGACATGCATGGGGTTAGGTTATCTGGTGATTCTGAATTGGTCATAGGCATGAATGTGAGTGTTAATGGCTGTCTGTCACTCTGTATTAGCCCTGTGACAGACTGGTAACCTGTCCAAGGTACACTCTGCCTCTCGCCCTATGGCAGCTGGAATAGACTAAATCCAGACTTGGATTTTTACAGTAATTCCCATGTAAAATACACAGCACCAAGTAGACCACTGAGCCCCCTCAGCCCATAGATGAAGGGTTACATAAAACCCTACTGTAAACATAATGGATACTGTTATGATGACTGTCATTTACTTTGTGCTGTGTTTAAATGCAGAACTCAGACGGCAAAACAGCAGAAAGACAAACTGAAGCCGAGGCAGAAGCAAACTGTCATGCAGAGTAAATCACAACAGGTAAGCACATCCAGCATATCTCGCTATCACTCACATTACTGATAAGCTTTTATCGTCTTGCCTTGACTCCTTTCCTTTTCTGTCTTACACAGCCATTGATTTGTTTTTCCACACTCTTGCTCTGTCTCTCTCCTTCTGCAGCTCCTGTTGTTTCCCTCCTTTATTGGATCTCCTCGTCTCCTCTCCTGCTGCTCCATCTTTCATGTGTCTCTCCTCTTTCCGACAGACACAGAGACTATTTCTCTTCCTCTGCCACCCAGGGACAGAGTCTTCACAAGGTTAGATATTTTAAATCAGATAGACTAGCACTGCCGGAGTAGCAAGTGTCCAAAACGGGTCAAAATTAGAGCGCTCCTTTAAATGATATTGAACAGAAATACCTCACAAGTCTAAAGCTTCAAACACACTTGGAAAAGAGCTCATAAATCATTGGAGTCACGCAAAAATAAAAAATGATAACGATAAAAAACAAAATTGGATGATGAAATATTTTAGGCTTATGTTTTGATCACATTACGTCTGATCCACCACAAACGGAAAGAGAAGAGAAACAAAACAAAAACAAAACAGAAGAAAATGAATGGATGGATGAACAAACAGTACAAATTATTTAGTTAATTAAAAACTGGCATCAAAAAGAACCTATTATGCTCTTGAAAAATGTGTATTTTTAGCTTTAAACCTTAAACGAGCACTCTTTCAATTGGCTGCCCCTAAAAAAACAAAAGCGATGGAAACCTGCAGATCCTGGAGTAAAAAAGTTTTCAGAAATCGAGCACTGAAATCAGTCTGATGCTCAGACAGACAATAAGGAAAGCATAGTGGATCCACTTAAGTGTTGTGGTAGTGGGGTGTGGTTTGTGGCTCAGCTGTGGGAGGACAGAGGGGGCGGGTGGTTCAGGGTGCACTGCTAGGGGATGCTGCGTGGAACACCTGTTACATAACGTCCAATCAGCCTCCTCTATTCATGCAGTAGCACGTTGGGACCAGGTGGAGGAGCTACAGTGAGGAGGAGAGTTGACGGCAGCTGAAAATTCAGTATCGAGGCACAACGCCCAATCCGAGCACTGTGCAACAAATAAAGAGCACAGCAACTATTGTGTCTGTGTGTGGTGTTAGGAAGGTGGTTCTCACCTGCTCCTATGCAACATCCCTTTTTTCTGATAGAAAAACATTTCAAAGTAGCAATTTCCTACAAAATGTTCAGCATGCATACAAATCATAGTCTTGCTATTCTTTAAATGAAGCGTTTACCTGCCTAAAGTGTGTACTTCAGCTCAAACCACTAAGGTACAGTGCATCTGATCAAATGTGCCTGCAGTGAGTGAGAGAGTGAGAGGGTAAAGCTGGGTTAAGGCCTGGAGGAACCCGCTGTAGCCCTGCCTGCTCAGCACAAAGCCTCTCTCGCTGTCTCAGTCTCTTTGTAGAGAGGGTGATCAAAGTGTGGAGCGCGCTCAGAGGATTCACAAAGTCAGGAAGCTTCTGAGCGGATGAACACGGACATCCCATTATGTTTCCAAGTAGGGTATCAAGGGACGTGAAGGTGCACACATCCTCAAGCGCGTGAGTGTGAGCTCGCTCGAGCATCTGCACTCCAGACCTAAAGGTTTGATTCTGTGCACGATTAAAAATACTCGGGAAAATGAAAGATGATTGCGTTTTCGAAGCATCTGAGTGTGCTAACTGTCTGCAGCTTTGATCCGTAATGAGGAAGGTAGGGTAAGATTCGGCAGCGCTGCCTGTTATTTCAGATGAGAATCAGAGGATCAAAGGCTTTTTCTCTCCTCATCCTTGCCTCTCTCTGACTGCCTGTGTGTCTCTGCTTCACCTGAAGTGTCCTTGGTTCACCTCTGGCCTGTCCACACCCCCCTGAAAATGCAGAGAACCCGTCAAAGGCTCTTCAACATAAACTTGTCCACTCTTCTGTGGCAGGATGGAGTTATTTCCTGTCACAGAAGACAAGCTGTAGGACTGCTGCTTCACAAATACTGTAGATGACCTCTGACCTCCCTGAGGATGAAGGATAAAGCTCAAATATTTTCTTACAGACATCGGCATTTGTGCCGTGCAGTCCATAAATGTTTGGAACAGTTTTACGGGTTCTTTCCTGCCGCTCTCCCTTCAATGCTTGAACTAATAAGCAGTAAGAAAACTGACTCTGAGACAATTTCAGTTTTCTGAAGACAACTCTATCTTCTGTTTATTCATCTACATAATAGATTTGCTTAATTCCGGCAGCAAATTAGATGAGAATGATGAGGCTTTGTACCAACAATCTGGGCTTTACTTTTGGATTTGGGGAATTTCCTTTGAGTCACTGGCTTTAAAGCTTTTTTTAAGACTGTAAATTACTTTAGCGATGAAGTCACTACACATACTTTGGAGTGTGTATGTGTGAGCGTGTACAACAAAGTGTGAGACCCACACGTGTAAGATTTTTACGCTTACCTCATTCTCTGAATCACGTATCTGCAGATGGGAAGTGTATGCGAAGGTATTCTCTGGAGCGACAGTCGGCCTGCGGAGGAGGAGGGGGAAGATGAGGATGAAGTGAGAAAAAATGAGATTCCACATTTAACACAATGTCCCAAACTGTGTTCAGCAGCGGAGCTGCGATCCGAGGTGAGCAGGAACGCCCTTACACCCCGAAGTCATTCCTCAGAAGTTTGAAGTTAAAATTAAGTGCCTTGATGCTGACTTTGTACAAATCTCTTCTGTTTGCTACCAAATCTGGCAAACAAGCTAAATGATACAGCAACTGTTTGCACATACGTTTCTGAGGCAGCATTCTCAAACATCATTAGATTTCAGAAATTTAGTTTTGGGTGAATTAAAATCTCCAATTCTTAAATAGCAGCTCTGACTAAACTAACAGAAGAGACAACACGTGCAATATGATCAAGGGGCCAAAAACTTCCCCAGTTTGTTACTTCGGGACAATCTGATATCTTATATTTAAATATGTAAATGAGACATGATCTATTATCTGACACCACAAAAGCTTTTCTTCATTGTCCTTCAAAGTGCAGGTTTGCCTATGCTTCCTTCCTTTCTTTCTTTTGGAATCAGCTCAGAGTTTGGGTTTAGGATACAAACACTCCCTACTTGGAAAACCAGGCTTGGTTAACGCTTCTATTTTCTGTCATTTACTTGTGTCTACTCTCCTGTACTTTCTGTTTTTTGTTCATGGCCTTTCTTTGCCCCTCTTTTCTGTCTTCTCTTTCCTCTCCCTGCGCCTGGTTCTGCCAGAGGTCTCTTCCTTTTAAACGGGGGTTCTTCCTCGCTTTCATGAACAAGTGCTTGCTCAGATGGGATCAGGAGATCATTGGGGTTTTCTCTTTAATAGAGTCTTTGCTGCTGACATTATAGAATACCTTGAGATGACTGCTAAGGGGAACTGGTGCTACAGAAAGAAAATTGATTTGACCTTGCTGTGGGTCGGGGGGTTGGGGGTGGGGGTGTTCAGTCACTGTTAGTTTAATGTTTTTATAACACTTAAATGTACACACACATGTCCTTGACACATTTTTCTCTAATACTCTGCAGGAAAACATGTTATTTCAGAACAGCCACAGTCTCAATGTGAGACGATACCAAAACAAAATAGGTGAAAATGAGTTTATGAGGTAAGGTTTAACATTCACGTTTTTTCAAGCATCTTGGTATATTCATCAGATTATTGGTTTATTTGTTTTGCACTTGCATAAATTTCTGTCTAAAAAGTGACTTGAACATACCTTTTTTAAATTTGTGTGTTTTGTGGATATACAAATAAATCAATCCCACACTGGAAGAATAGCAGTGTTACCTGACATAACAGCAAAAAGTATAAAAAATAAAGAAAGAAAGAAAAGATAAAAAAACAAAACAAAAACCTCAGTTTGATAGTTTTTGGTTAATTTGTGACTTCTTTCCAACACATCAAACAGAAGTTACACTCACCAGCGTTTGATCAACGCTTTGATTCAGTGAGGCTGTTTCAGTTCATTACGCCACACTGATGTGAAATACTTGCGGGAAAGCGGTGGAGTGTGGGTGTGTTGAGGGAGACGAGCACTTTTAAATCAAAAGTGAAGCTGCAGTGTGAGACAAACGAAATAAAAAATAAAATAAATACACTTGACAAAATGTAAATCATTATGTTTCTCCCAGTGCAACATGCTTACCGTAAAGCTGGGATTTTCTTAAGACTGGAAAACTAATAACTGAATCACCTCTATCACTCTGCTGAATACTTCTCATGCTGCCTAAGGCTACACTTAAAGGCATTTTAGCCATCGGCACGCTCATCTAATCTGAATGTGGTGACGTCACTTTTCCAAACTGAACTGTGGATCTGTTGCCCTTTTATGGTGCTCGTTGAAAGACGATCGTTGAAAGTTCTCACAAAGTCGTCCAGCCACTCTGACGGAGCTGTGTGTTCAGACTGTGGTTGGAAAAGAAGGAGCTGATCACATTGATGAACCGGTAACACTACTGATCCACTACTGCTGCACTACTGGGCTCCAGTTTCACCTGCTAGGTTCCTGTAGGACACTCCCACAAAAGACATTCTTTTTCTCAAGTGTTAGATAAAGATAACCCTTTATATGTGAACAGACACGGAGTGTAGCTCATGTTAACAGCTCACAGATGGTTTATTAGCATGGATGTAGGCGGCTTCCAGCTGTGAACAGTGAAGCCAATGAGGAAGCGCTTTAATCCTTTTTCATAAGAACTTAGAACTTAATTTATTGTCATTGTACAGTTGCCTGCACAACTAAATTAGGTAGCAAAACCACAAATATGCAAGAAAGTGACAAATTTCAAAACAACAATATAAAAACACTATATACACAATACACAATATATATATATATACACTTTATACGATGTATAAGTTACAATAAAAAAGTATAAGTTACCAAAGAAAAATGGGATTATTGCACATTTGCCAAGATATTGCACAGAATAACTGTATGGGGGTCTGCTCACGCGTACACACCCACATCCACCCACGCTGACATACACACACTCAGGTTACCATAAGTTCAAAGGGGAAGGCCGCAGGTTTGTCAGTGTTCTGGTGCACTGAGAGTTCTGACAACCCAAAGGTAGAAGCTGTTTTTAGTCTGTTGGTTGGATCTGAACCTTTTTCCAGAGGGCAGGATGTTGAATAGGTGGAGGTTAGGATGGAGGTGGTCTTTTAAAATCGCCCTGGATTTGGAGAGACATCTATAACTGTCAATGGAGTCCAGGGAGGGGAGTGGACGGCCGATCACCTTCTTTGCAGTTCTTATGAACTGCCACACATATACTACGCTGAAGAATGGGTAACACCCTGATGGCATTACTTGAGAAAAGTAATTAAATTTACTTCGGAAAGTTTTCTCACAGTCTTCTTACTTTTACAGCATTGAGCCCTCTGATTTTTTCTCTCTCATGCAATCAGCAAGCAAATGAGTTTCAAGGAGCATCCCTAACTTTTATAAACCAAGCATTTCCTGCTCTACGTATGATTATCACACTGCACCTGTTTGATCAACAGAAAACGGCAGTAAAAATGCAGAGAAGAATCAGTTTAAAACTGGTTCGCTCTGGCCACAGCTCTGCCAAGGTGGGAGCTCAAGAGGTGAACAGATGTGCACCGTTGGCTCTCTACAGGGGCTTTCGATACATTCAGGCCACACATATACAAACACTCACACAAGAAGAGCAAAGGCTCTGGTCCAGTGGCCCACGGCAGGTCTTTATCCTCCAACTGCCCCAAAGGCCCTTAAGCCCTGCAGCTATGCCTGCATGCTCTGCTCTGTCTTCCCTTGAAATCCATCCTTCCTTTACCAATTCATCCTCCCTCTACCTGGAATTCACCTCTCATCAAGCCAAATCCTTTGTATCACTCTACTCAAACTTTTTCCTCCAAACCTCAACCTTTCTCCCCCACGCCTCTCTCATGTCCACCCCAGGGCTTCCTCTTATGCTTCTTTCCAACTCTCCTCCAGTTTCTGTCTATGAAGGTCCACAGTCCAGTGACTGCAGCACCAGAATGTCAGACAGCCATATATTAACATTTAGACAGCCTTAGGGCCCGAAGGGGAGCTCCAATTTTAAACAGTCACATCCTCTCAGCACATTCAGAAAAGTTGCACAGTCCGACTGCTACAGCTGGCACCGGTGGAGCTCTGCTGTCAATCTTCACCCATGTTTTATCCTGTCAGCTGTTCGACGTGACTGTTTTACGGCTGTGTAGCCTTCTCGTTCTCTGAGTTTCTCCTCACAGGCATGTCTCTTTTCTCTTCAAATTCCACTAAAGACATCGTGCTGTGATGCTATCATTATCAAGTCAATGAGATGCTGCTCCACAGAGAATCTGGTTTTTAAAGCAGAACAAATGAGGAGATTCATGCTTGGACTATGAAGTTATTTACTTCGATTAATCTGTCAGGTTGTGTTATTTTTTTTTAATTGAGCCATAAAATGTCTAAACAAAAAATACACAACCCATTTGGCAAAGCAAACTGAAATATGTTCAATTTTCAAAGAAAGAAAGATTAATCATTTGAGTCTCTGTCAGACTGCCAAACAGCTGGTTTACCATCTTAGTCCAAAATAAACTATTGTGAATTGTATGCTTGAAAAACTGTGTTGATCCCCTAATTGAGCTAAATGGAGATAATGAACGGAGGAACTAAAAAAGTATTATATCTGCTATCTACCAGAAACCCTGCATGAGAATAGTTTAATGTTTGCACATAAATTAAGCTTTACCGTGCACGACAGCCCTACAGATGATCGTGCAGAGACACGCTGTGTCGTAGAAAACATACTTTCTAACCAGGAGCGTGGGTTTCACGTTGAATCGCATTTGTCTGCATTTTTGTTAAACATTTGCAACTTCTAGAATCATTCGATCACATACATTTAAAGCACCTAAACACTAAACAATACCACAACATGTGTAAAGGTAAAGCAGCGGTCATAGTGTGTGTCATGTCAATTACAGACTGTATGTAAAAGATGGGCTTAGCTATCGCTGGACCACAGCGCCACCCACTGCCTTCTGGATTCTGCATTTTGACGACTTGTCCTTATCATTTTTGTACTGGTTAACACATTTGCCTCATATGCGTAAGATCAAAACCAGGAAGAGACAGAAACCCAGTTGCAGGATAAATGGGAGGTTGTGTCAGGAAGGGCATCCCCAAAATCTGTGCCAAATTAAGCATGTGGATCAATCTGTTGTGGGGAAAGTATCTTTTTATCATTGTTGGTCACTGTCGTGTTTTCGTTTGTTTGTCTGTTTTTTTGGGTGGTGTTTAGAGCCAGAAGTGCCCATATTTAATGTGCAGTGAAAAAGCCTCATTACTTGCATAAATACACTTTGTAAGTGAAATGCAGAGGCGTGTATCTGCTAATTAGTCTGTGAAGGTTCTCAGTCATCCAGGTCATCGTAGTCAAAGGAGCTTGCAAAGAAAAGCGAGAAGCTTCTTCTCGGATGAGAGGTGAAACGTCTTCAAGTAACTTAAAGAAGTCCAGACGCTTTTCTTTGCAAGCTCCTTTGACTATCTGCTAATTAGTTGTAAGTAACAAACTAATAAAATACTAGAATTTCATTTACTAAACTGGAGCACCACCAAACGCCAAACAAGCAGTTTTGTTTGTTAGATAATTCGATATAAAATGTTCCAAAAGGTCAAGTTTAGTGATGTGATTTAGGGAAGGTGAGGCATCGCAAACAGCGATCGGCTGAGGTAGCCTGTGCAGCACACCTGTCAATCAAAGCAGCCACGCCCCTAACAACAAGACCTAGCAGCATCCAAAGAGATTGGTTTTGTACCCCCCCCCCCCGGACACGTTTTTCTGTGTATTTTTCCATGAAGTTCTTGGAAAACATTTTGGATACTGGACTCCATGAATACTTTCACTATTACAGCATTATCATGTGAGGTCTATGCTGCCCCTTCAGGATGTGCCAAAAAGTCCCTCGATGATTCCTGACATCCACAGGATGCAGTGAAGCCTCGAGCATTTTATGTACTCAAATATTTTAGTGTTGCCTACAAATTCAAAACTGGCCTTTAAATAATATGTAAATGTGTTGCTTTATTCAGCAGATTTTACACTTAGCTTAATGATAGATTCTTGATCTCAATGGAACTAATGAAGACAAATAATGATTACATTTATAAAACCAAAGCCTGGCTTGTAATGACTTCTAAATTTATTCCAGAAACTGCCTAAAACCCAAAAGTCAGCACATGCACGAAAACAAGTAGAAGTAAAGGGAAATCCATGTGAGCAAAAGCAGGCACTGAAAGTTTCAGTGGGACAGCAGGGCACAGACAGGGTGGAGCACGGTGATGATGTGAAGTCCCTGTAAGTACGACTCTTCTTAGTTAGCGAGTCTCAGCGGTCTCACAGAGTCTGGTTCTTTTCTGTCTGCATCGTTTGTGAGGACCGACATGCACGGGTGTGCTGGCATAGTCATGTGTGTACGTGCATGCACGCGTATGGGTGTATTTGTGTTACTGTTGAGGTGACAACAACCAAAAATACACTAGCTCTGCAGGCCTGAATTATTCAGAGAGTGGAGACAGAGCTGCGGGTGGCGGGGGGTGGAGGTAGATGGATGGATGAGAGGTGGTGGCGGGAGAAGAAAAAAAACAAGTACAGCAAAGACGAACAAAGTCAAGAAGAGCAAGAAGCGAGAAAGCTGAGAAAGTGGGCACTCGTCAAAAGCACAAAACACACATGCCATAAACATATTTTGTTGCAGTCGGCAGAGGGTCTAGAATAAATTCATGCATCTGTAGACTGAAGGTCTTAAAAAACAAAATATAAAGCTATATCTCTGTACTTCTTACACAAAATCTTTCTGGGTTTCAATAACTGCACACAAACCATGCATCAGCAATATCTCTCAAACACATGCATACCTCCTCCTTCTCTTCCTCCATCTCTTTTATTCTATGCATGCAGGCTCCCCATTGCCAATCACTCACATTGAAATTCCATCTGTTTTTGCAATCTGGGAGCACAGCTGTCAAACATTTCTGTCTCCCTGGCCGACGCGGGGGGATATATCAGAACCCAAAAGGGAAACTGGAGCGTGGAGTCACATATAGCGCCTCTTAGCATGGGAAATGCGTGCATCTTACATCCAAAGAGGAGTATAGGACTGCCAGGGAAGATGTTATTAGCATTGCTGACTCTGCAGGAAGGCTGTTCAGATGTAGTGTAAATAAAATTATATTGTATGAGAAAAAGAAAAAGAAATAATACAAACTTTATGATGCCTTTTAAGAATGTTATTTGTGTTAACTAAGTTTTACAGAAGCACACAGCAAGTCAGATGTAACATCTGTAGGAGGAGCAGGAACATAATTAGCTACGTGTGTTTTGTAAAGCATCCTGGAAAGGAGAGGTCTGGAAACTCGCTGTTACTGTACATCTCAGCCAAATCCACAGAATCCTGTTACCAGTGGATGTCTTCCCATTAGTGTGTGGAGGAGGAAAGTCTGCATAATAATGGATTTCAATCCCTCAAGTAGGCTTTGTTTTCCTTTTTTTCAAAATTTCTGCCTAAAAATCATCCTCCGAATCTGTCAGTTATGGCTACACAACCATACGGCCAAAATGAAAGATACGGGGCTGGATAACCTTGGATAATGTTGGAAGTCTCGCCACAGTGGGATTTGAAGTAGTCCAACAATCACTTTTTCAAGAAAACAACATATACCATTGCTTCAGTGATGTGTTTGAAAAATTCAATGCAGCTCCACCAAATTAGATGCAATAGAGGCAAAGCACCACCATCACCACCAGCTGAAGTGATGACAGCTTGATATCTTACAGTACTTGATCTATTCTCTCAGTGAATACTTGAACACGTGATAAGATTAAGATTTCAAACATCACAATGTTCATTTACAATTTCAGAATAAGGCAAAGTTTGCTCATTGGCTAACAGCTTGTGATTAACACATTTTATAGTTGTAATACCACTAGTCTGTATTACTAATAGTAGTACAAAAAGTAGTAATAGTTGTACCAAAATAAGAAGGAAGCATCAGAGAGGCCAGTTACATCCGAGTGAAGCCGTCTGACAGGATATAAATATGTTTGTCATGGAGCATTAGCAGCATTAGGTTTCACTGTTGTCCATTAGCGCTTTTAACTGACTGCTGATGAAAAGGGTGGAAGGAGGAGGAGATCGACTTGTTGTGCGTATGTGCAAGGGATGTGTGTGTGCATGTATGTTTAGTGTCTGCATACAGCACGTCTGAGCGAAGACATCAGCAGTGTGAGCACAGATGCATTAAGAAAAAGCTGCTCCTGTGGTTGTATTTTTTATTAATGGATTTCCTAATAGATTTTTATATGATTTTTCAGTTTGCTTTTAACTGGAACATACTTAGTGAAGCTAAATACTAAAGCTACTTATATTATTTTGGATGCAAACACAATTGCTGGTTCACAGAGAAATGTCCTTACAGTTATATTCTCTCTGGGTAGCATGACGTGAATACAAGTCAAAAGAAAATATTAGAAGTGGTAATTATTTATCAAGCTCAACTGGTGAATGAAGCATCATAAAAGATGAAAGATAAAAGAGCCTGAAAAGGTATGTTTTCTTAAAACATAATATATGACACTAAAAAGAGTGAAAAAGCACAAAAGATCACCTTAGACAAGAATATTCATGAAATGGAGTCTGCCAAAACTCACAGTTTCAGAAATCATTAGGTCGGTGGTAATTAATGTTTCTCATTCATCATTTAATAAATGCAATCCATTATTGCACCTCCCAGTTATTGTCTCCATTCATCATTTCATCCATAACATGTCAAAAAATAAGAAAAAAGCTCCACTATAGCACCCGAGCTCTACATTATGGTATTTTTGGTCTAGCTTTCTTAAAACAGCAGTCCAAAACTGAAACATATTCAGCTTTAATTATATAAAAGAAGCAAACAAACCTGCAACTAATTAGAGAAACAGGAACTAAATCACTTGGTGGGTAGAGGTGGCTGTGGCTCAGGGGTAGAGCAGGTCATCTACTAATCGGAAGGTTGGTGGTATCATCCGTGCTCCGGTCTGCATACCAAAGTATCCTTGGGCGAGATACTGAACCCAGAGTTGCTCCCAGTGTGTTCACTGGAGTGTGAATACGTGTAAATAGAAAAACACTTTGATATGTTTGGAAAGTGCACAAAGTTACCATTGAGATTGTTTTGGTTGGTAAAAAAATATTGTTTTGTGCCAAAACGTGATGCAAATGCCACAGCTGAGGTTCCTGTTGAACGTTCGCCCTCATTGTGTTACAGTAAAACTCGGCCTGTCTTGTCTGGCAGCTTTTGCAATCAGAATTCGGATCTTAGACCGATGTTGTGCCACACACGTGCTGTAAGGTCTTGCCCGAACACAAAGAAGTACATGGAGTGGCTTAGCCAGTCTCCAGACCTCAATCCTACAGAAAACATGTGAAGGAAGCTGAAGCTTCGAGTTGCCAAGCGTCAGCCAAGAAACCTAAGACCAAAACCCTCCTTAGATGCGTGAAAACCTGGTGACCAACTACAAGAAACGTCTTACCCCTGTGCTTGCTGAGGGTTTCTCCACCAAGTACTAGGTCATGTTTTGCTTCACGATCAAATACTTACTTCACTGTCATGCAAGTTAATTGATGACTTTTACGTACTGGATTTTTCCTGGATTTTTGGTATTTCTGATATGATAGATGATATATGATTTTTGATATTCTGTCTCTTGACTAAAATGAAACTACCATAAAAATTAGAGACTGTTCATGTCTTTGTAAGTGAGCAGAAATCAAATTGAGCCGGAGATAAAATAATTATTTCCCCCGCTCTATATGAAGCTATACATCTTAACACTGCAATCTCTGCGAATTAGAGTGAGCTGCATCTCTCTAGACAATGAACGAAACCCAGAAAAGCTTTTACATTAGATTAGATTTGTGGTTTTTGATCTGCAACATCCCTCTGATGTGTTAGCCTCCTTTATCTGCCCTCTGCTTGCTCTGCTCTTGATGTCATGGTGACCGCAGGGGATAAGCTGAGGCAGGTGTCTGCTGGTCTTTTACCTCCATCACATGTTGAAGCGTGGGATACCAAAGGAGTGTGAGAATTTAATGGAGTGAGGGAGCACAACTGACCTGAGGCGTGAATTAGCTCTGTGTGTGTGTTTAAGTCTTTCCACGCTAACATTCTGCTGCAGTACATTCACACATGAGCCTTCACTGCAGAATCCAACCATGATGTCATCTTTCCCTTTCAACTTTTTTCTTTGTGAATCTCTAAAGCTGCTGAAGGCGGGGTTTATTTCAGTCGTGATGCAAGGTGAGAGGATTTTATCAGGCGCGGGACAGAAGAACAGAGAAGAACACAAGAATTATAGAACACAGGATTCAGATGCGCTTGTGTTTAGTTTGAAGACATAAAAAAATCCAAGGTCATTTTACAGACTTATAACTGGAATAACCAACGAAATGGGAAAAAGCCCCACAGATATTAAAATCGGCTTTCCTTTAGTTTCATAAATAAGAACATTTGCTGCCTCTTTCCATCATTGTATGCTAAAAAGAACAGTTCAGTTTAACGTTTTTAAAAATAAAAGGACCATTTTTGTCATGATGGAGTTTATCAGTCTTTCAGTTTGATATTACTCATGTTAACGTTTGGTTCTTCTTTCCTTTTATTTATAAGCCTTCCTGTGTGTCCTCTGTATATCTTACTCTATCACCTGAATTTTTATTTTACAATATGTTTATGTTTAGTTCTCTCTGTTTTCCTGGTATTAGTTTAGTATTTCAGTTGTCGGTATTCTCCCTCTGTTAAGTTCTCATTTCTGTGTTGATATTGAACACTTCCTGTTTTATATTAATAATGAGTTTCTTCTGTTTAACTCTGTTTAATTTGACTTTCTCCTGTCTCAGTGTTTTGTTTGTCATCACATGTTTCTTGCTCCCCAGCTGTATCCATTTTCCTTGTCAGCCCTCAGTAGTTCTCGCATAAGTAGCCTTATCTTTCATTTGCTCGTTGTGCAGTCGTACCGTTCCCCCAGGTGCTCGTTTCCCTATTTCCCTTATTAAAGGCTTTGGATTCTAATCAGCCAAAATAAATGGTTTGTTCTTCAAAATTCTACCTCAACTCTTGCATTCAGGTCCTAAACCTCCACACTGCATGACTTCATATTCAGAAGTGCAAAACTTTTTTATTTTGGGGAGGTGGACATAACTTGAGTTCTGAATTATATGATTCAATGCGAAAATAAAAATCAGTTGATCGTCTAACTCAGAGAAAACAGAAAAAAACAGACTGAATCACATTATTTCAAACTGGAATAATAGTAATAGAGTTATTTTTAGAAGGTACACATGCAACAAAATTTCGATGTTCGTAGGCACAATTTCAGCTAAGACATGATTATGAAAAATACAATTCAAATGAGAGGAGCATGGATGAATTACATTTTTAATGGGAGCATGATAAATTATATCAACATCTATGGATCATTAATGATTAAACAGCAAGGAAATCTGCAATATTTATAATATTGAATAGCACAAAAGAATATATCAGTGATTAAACAAAATATGCAGAGCAACTATTCAAACCATTAATTGCCAGACATGCCAGCAAGAATTTAATTAAAGTAAAGAAACTAGTTAGATTCAGGTTAACAATATTAGAAAAAACTGTTGCTATGTGGTGACAATCTTAATAATGGCTTTTTTCTGCAACATGTTCGTGGATAGACTGATCAGCGCCTGTATGTGGCTTTATGAATTACAAATACACAACAGTGCCTTAACAGATTTACACTTTTATTACGTTCACAGGGTTGGTGGGCCTCTGCAAATGGAAATCGGAAATCCCAGTTGAGGGTTACGTTCCACATGTAACTATAGATGTGTTTTTTTAATATATGTTTTTTTTACACATATATGCACTGATGAGCACAACTTGCCATGTTGTTGTCAACAGGTTGTATTCTGATATTTTTTAAAAAAAGTTAATTAAATAAGATGATTCATTAAATAAGACATTTTTTGCAGATAAATCACCATTGTGCAGCAACTATATCACTATTTGTGAACGTATTTCTAAATTTTTGCTTCAAGTTAATGAAGCTGTAACTAGAGTCTGAATTTAAGTGGCTAATATGAATTTCTGTGCACGTAGACAGCAACTGATTTGTAACAGACAAGAAGTTTGCACTTTATTACTGTTTGTCACAAACAAATTTGATGTAACTGCTAACTTGTCCCTATTTAATTGAAAACTGATAGCAGACTGACATCTAATTGCTGTTTTTCCTAGCATGACTTTAACATAAAGGCTGTGCTCTCTGATTACTAATTTGTAAGCAATTAAATAACTGGTTATTTGTATAGAACAATCAACACATTACTTTTTCCATTGCAACAAAAAAACAATTTGAATACTCTAATGTGGTTCTTTGTAATCACTGGAGGGAAAAAACTGTGAGGTCTAAAAGTGAAGATAGAGTTGCTAAACTGGGGACACAAAATAAAAGAAATATGTAGGACCAGCCCTTTGTCCTGAAGCCAAGAAGCACATCCTCTGAAATCATGAATTATCTCACATTTGTAGTTTTCATGGATCAGACTGAAATCAGTAATTAGGTTTCTCATTTCTCTCTCCATTTCTTTCACAATAATGCCCTGGTTGATCTTATACTGACATTTTTAACAGTTATGCAGCACCTGTTCAGGAAGAGTGTCACACGTGTCACCCCAGGCTATCATAAACTCTGTGTTTTGAAAACAGGACAGCTACATTTATGACATTTAAAATCTGTTTGTATGTATAACTCGTTGTAGGTTGCAGCTTATTCAGGAACTGCTCGTCCAAACAACACAAGTGACTGAAATCATTGGTGACAGCAAAGACAAAAAAATAAATACAATGAAAGGCAAACGTGTCAACCTATCTTTCTGAGAAAGGGCCAGTGAGTGATGCAGTTTTCTAAATGCTAGAACTTTTTGGCAGGCGCTCATTAATATTTTACACCCTTCAGTCTTTTTAAGCGTTAAGGTGCGAGAGACTTGGAAAACTTGGACTCGTGTTAGTGAATATCCCCTGAGGCCTGTGTGTTTATGTTTGTCCTTCCCTTTACATACTGAGTGGAGACAGCACGTGTCACTCTAAAGAGAAAAACAGGTTATAGAGGACAACTTTTAGCCAAATTATGAGAAGTTCTTATCTAAATAACATCAAACTCAGCACAGCAGTTCCCAGCAACACACAGTGCATCGAATGAACTGTTGCTAAGCTACAAGAAGAAAAGACAGGTGGACAGAGAGGGATTTCTTGAATTATTCGTAACATCCAACAAGCAGTTTTTCACTCCAACCATCTCACATGGTCATGACATCTGGGTATGACCAGTTAATGTCACAAACATTTGTGTGTCACATGCTCCAAAGTAACACGTTACTGCAATCACCATTCTTAGTGACGTAATAATCTAAATGCAAATATAAAAATCTGTAATCACACTATAGTTACAATTATTATTACTTGTATAACAAGAGTTTATTAGTTATCTGCACGATGGGAGGATAGGACAAAAAAAACACGTCTTTTTCTGCCTGGTAGGGGGAGGAAAATGGTGAAGCAGTTTATGACTTGGGAATGATGTTAAACCTGAGTGCATGCTGACCCCAGCCCAGCAGCCAGAGCCTGAACTTTAACAGGTAGAGACATAGTACACATGTAAACACTAAAGAAAAGTCGTATGTGTGCCCTCAATACGACACTGGTTTGTGTCGGTGAGCAGTATGTAGCATAATGGTTATATTGTTACCTAGTAACTATGTGATGGTGTGTTTCAGGTCATGTTATGGAGTAACATCAAAATAATGCAATAATTAGTGTAACAATTTACTTTCTCAGGTAAATTTTTAAGCAACGTAATGCACAACTTTTAAGAAAAGTAACAAGTAATGTGTAATATATTTTGAATACAATCAAGTGAAATGAGTTTTGTCTGTAGGATGGCAGGGCTCAGCCTTACAGATGAGGAGCTCAAACATCCACAGAGAGCTCAGCTGTTACTTCTTTTGTGTTAAAAGGAGCCAAGTGAGACGGTTCAGTATCTGATCAGGATGCCTCCAGCGCACTTCCATTTGGAGGTTTTGTTGGGCACTTTGAAGACCCAGAAGAAGATCTGGAACCCACTGGAGAGATTATATTGTTGGGACCCCCTAAGAGTTACTGCAAACCCATGCTGGGGAGAAGGACATCTGGAATACGCTGTTTAAACTGCTGTTACAGCAACCCGACGAGATGAGATGAGCAGAAGATAATGGTTTAAATGTCTGGCCCAGTACATTAAAGATAACATTTCAGTCAGGCTGAACCATCAAAGGATCAGATCTCCACTTCCTCCCACTTCGCCTTGAAAATCAAGGCACAAATATCTGTATGTTGTTTGTTGATTTCAACTCAGCACTTTGGCCTTTAGCGCCACAATCTGACACTAGATGTTGGACTTCCTCAGACAGGAGCGTCACACCACAAACCTCCAGGTTTGAGTGTTCAGCCTCATCCTGTTCACACTGTTCTCCCACGATTGCATTCAGAGACCCAGAGAGAACTCTATTGTGAGCTCTGCAGAGAGCGCAACCGTTCTGGTGAGATTATAAACACTGATGAGAGGAAGAGAGGATTTACATCTAGAGGAAATCAATAATCTTACAGCATGGTACACAGAGAATAACCCACTGCTCAACATCAGCAAAGGTAAAGAGACAAGGAAGCAAAAACACCCTCACTGGAGCTGAGGTGGAGCCGACGCAGAACAAGAGGCTGACTAGATGGTCAGCCAAGCAACCTTTGGATGTGGAGTCCTACCAAGTATGTGCAAGTGTGGGACTGACACAGAATCTGTTTAAGTGTGGGTAGTTATATATATTTGCATCTTTCTAGTTTGTCCACGATGAACATTTGCACACAAAAACCTGTTTTCATTTTCTACTGTCAAACGTATTCAGTTATTCAGTCTTCCTGTCAGGTTGATCTCTTTTTGATTTTGCTTTTTTCATGAGATGTGACTGTGATTTCAAAAGCCTGAAGGATGAAAATTTGCCTGCCAGCGAGACGTAACATCGCAGCTGGATCTATGAAGGAGAAAGTACCTGTGGCAGAAGCCGGGAGAGAACACGAGGGCAATGCTGGGAGACACAGAAGGGAATGTGGATGTCAGAGACTGAAAGCAGAGCAGTTGGGCAAAGAAAGGAGGATGAAGAGGGAGGCACTGGTGACTGGACAGAGGAAGGTAAGATTGTTCCTGCTTCTCTCTGATGTCCACAGTCAGTCCCTGTTGCTGCCGGATGCCCCTCTCCCCACCAGCTAAAACACTTGAAATAAACACACACAGGAGGAGGTGAGTTAGCCGCTGCTACTGCAGCTCCTCTGGTGAAAAAACTGATAAAACTGATTTTGAGTGTGAGTGTGTGTGTGTGTGTTTACAGTGCAGTCAGGTGGCTTGCAGTAATCATATGGTGCACTGCAGAAGCACAGCACAGCCTAGTGGCAGAAAGAAAAAGATGAGGTGATGTTCCTCCTCTTCCTCAGGAAAACATTTAGTGGTTGTTTTTGCTATTTTATGTTGTGAGTAAAACTTTTAAGACATTTAAAAAAGCACTTAACTTTCTATCCCAACTTACCCCGTTACCAGTGCCAGCATGCACTGGGCAGGAGGCAGAGTACGATATAGCTGAGCAACAAGAGAAAAGGGACACTAAAAAGTTCATAGTGAACTTAATCGCCACCACTGGGCGACAATTCAGCTCACTTTATTGGGTTGTCTTAAATTTTTGCGGGCTGCAGTTAAACAAAAGGAATCAACAGCACATTGAGCCTCACGCATAAATATTTTTTATCGGTGGCATTTTCAAAACCAAAACCAATCAGTGCAGAGGGCTCATGGGAAATCAGTAATGTCTATCAGAAAAGAAAAAACAGTTGAAATCAGGTTAAAAAAAAATGTTGATTGTGGACACACCTCCAGCCTCCGTAAACATTTAATCAAAGGTTCGGTTGCCTCATGACAGTGTGATAAAATGCACTCTGGCTTAAACTGTATTTATGTTTCACTTTAAGGAGTGATGGAAGAACAAAAACAGCGTCTCACCTTTGCAAAGTAAAGGAGGAAGGAAATTGACTAGTGGTGAGGGGAGCACACTTTTATACAAATGTATCATTTTGCATCTATAATTAGCGAAAGACTCAATATTCACAAACCAGGAGGAAACTCTTTAAAATACAAACAAACAAAATGTAACTTAAATAGCAACAGATAACATACCAGTTATGCTCAAAACAACTGTAATATTTGTGCCTTTTTATTTTATTTTATTAATTTTGATATCAAGTATGAAAAGTATTTGGAAAAAAAAGTATTTTAACATATCAAAAATTACAATAATAATTAAAATGAAAATGTTCTCTCTCAGTTAAAATATTTAAATAAATAAATATTTAAAATTTAAATTAAAAAGATAATTGAGTGCATATTTTAATCTATGAAGGCTTACTTTGTAAGCACAATGCACTCTGTGTCAATGTGGTGAACTGGTGGCACTACAGAGCTGTCATTATGACAGCTGATTTTAGGTTTTTTTAAGTAACCAAAGCATGGTTACATGGCTCTTAGTCGAATAAAAGAGCTTTTACTTGTTGTTGGTCATAGGGAGCGTCTAAAGTAAGCAAAATATCATTGGCCTAATTAAAAAAGTTCACTCTGTTCATCATCCATTCATTTCTGTGCATCTCAAATATAATAGCAAAGTATGAACCATATACTTTCCAACTTTGCGAAGATCCTGTCTGCCTTGCAGTTAAAAATATCTTCAGTGTCACACTATAGCTTTGTTGCACTTGTGTCTGACAGCCGGCATCATCTTATCGTTTGAAACTGTCTGCACAGTTTTCTGCGCCGGGGCTGGAATTCATATAAAAATACAGCCAAAATTGGAACATCCCTAATTTGGCTGCATATATTCTTCTTCTCTCCATTTTTAAATTGTCTCCCAGGCCCTGCTGCCAATAAAGCACTGCATAGCGTGATGCTCACACCTCCTCGCTTCACAGCAGGACACTGTTACACAAGTGGTGAGCACTGCTCGCTCCCTGAAACAGTGTTCTGCTTCTAAGATGAGAAGTTCAACTTTTGTTTCTACTGTTCACAAAAAAGGCTTCTAGCGTTCCTGCAGCTGCTCTGCTGAACACTCATGATGGCTCAATGCACTTTTACAGTGCGTGTGTGTGTGTGTGTGTGCACATAGGCCCACCTGTCTGATTGGCTCAGGGACCCGGTATCGGCAGCATGCGTGTGTGAGGCGGACAGCTGTGTCCAGGCTGATCTTGTGGCCCACAGACACGTACACTGGCTTCGAGCTCTTGTCAGAGCTTCGCAGTGCCTGAATTCAAAGACAGAAGTCTGCTGTAACTTTTCAGCATTCATCTCGCTCTCCAGTTGTGATCATCATAAAGAATTTGTTGCGTTTGACTTTCAGCAGCGAGGGTTTTCTTTGAAGTCAGCAGCAATAACACAACACCTTTGTCAGAGGTATTTGTTTCTATTTTCTGTGCATCTGTCCTTTACCGCACCTTTCCGAGCACTTTGCCTGAGGCGCCTATGAGTGGGAAGCTGTCTCCTCCTCTTTGCAGAGCAGCTATCTGTGGAGGCAAAGAAACAAAAATCAAAGTCAAAACAGATGTACAGATGCCAAAACAAATAGCAGCAAGCTGAAACAAAGTATTAACCTCCTGCAGAGCCTTCACACTCAGACCAGATGCCTCCATTTTTGATTGAAGGATGCTGGACTCAAAGAAAGATTTTAAATGACCTCTTTCTTGATTTCTGTTAGAGCTAAAGTTTTGTTCTCACAGTCAAAGAGACGGTGCAAAGTCAGATGCAGTGATGCGGGCTGCTGTTGACAGGTGTGCTCTGGGTTATGGGCCAGAGCGATGAAGGGAGTTTAGCCTCCATGATGGATGGAGTGTCTGCTCTACTATGACTGATTACAGCAAGCAGCCAGCAGGGAGACAGGAGGGGCCGCACGGGGCATCCAATCCCGGCTGGGATGAGGCCAATAGTGTGTGTGTGTGTGTGTGTGTGTGTGTGTGTGTGTGTGTGTGTGTGTGTGTGTGTGTGTGTGTCTGTGAAAGACAGGAATAGGACTGAAGCCAGGGCACCAGAAGTCAGAAACACGGGGTAAGTCATCAATAACACACTAGTTTGAGTTACAGCCAGGCTATCAGTGAGAGAAGAGACAAAGAGAGACAAACAGGGAGAAGGAGATGAAAGCGAGAAAGGGGATAGAGTATGAGAGGAGGACCGATAAACTGGAGGTTAAGGGAGAGAGGAAGAAAGAGAGGAGAGACGACGAAGACCTGAGGGACTCTGAGCAACACAAAACTTCAACAGAGATAACATTTTCCAAAAGTGTACTGAGGACAAAAAGGAGGGAAAGAAACATTTTCTACCCTCTCTCATCCTGTCTCTTTTGTCTAAAGCTCGGCTCACACAAAGGCCCACTGCATCACTTCCAGCACAGGGACATCATGTTCAGCTTCAACTAAAAAAACAGCGAGCAGAGAGAGAAGGGCTTTCATGTTCACGGCATGTGCTTTAATGATGACAGAAGGCAGTCAATACAACCTAATGATTCTCCATCTTAACAAGTTATCCGTTGTTCTTATTCACTGCTAAAGATGAACAAACAGCTGTCTGTTTTCAAGGCCTTTGTTACTTTGCTTTACTGACTATTACTGTATATAAAAGATGAACTTAATCATAGTCACACATTGTATGTGGACTAATGTCTTAAAGCCTCGCATCTGGCATTCTGCCCGTTGTTTTCTTCGGTGACACACTTTTGACAAGAGGCTGGAGGTCTAAAAATCAGCCAATGCTTACTCGTTCGCTTTATTAGCAAAGTGAATCTATAAGTGCAGCACTGCTCATAACACTGGAATTTCACTCTCCACAACTGGAGGTTAGACGGTGTGTTAGTACAAATCAAGCCATATTAAGCAGATAAGTGCACAAACACAACTGGGATTGAAATTAGATGAGGTGAAGCAAAATGCTATTTTTATACCTAAAATACAATTTAAATAGGTGAGTTACAGAAAAAACACAACTCTATGTGCAATAAAGCTTCAAATATAAAGTTGGCATGTTAACCACGTACTGTAGGCAGGTGTAGCTTTCTGGTCTGAGTGAAGCCACTGTTTTCAGGGCAGCAGAGGGTGACTCCTCCGGTTTAAAGTCTGGCTGTATAAAACTGTGAAATTCCCCTCCTGCTCACATCAATAAACACTTTACTGATGAGTTTAAGATGTCTTTGATGTAAATTAAGGTCGTCATAGGACTCAAAAAGGATGATAAAGCAAGTTGAGCTTTAGGAAGGTATACCTTGTGATTAACAGCCATCAATATTTGGTCTCATCCACAAGTTTTCACATTGGCTGGGACTTTACTAACTAATCGCTGATGTCATGTTGGCCATTCCTAACTTTATCATATGATTTTAAGACTGAAGTCTAACTTTTGTATTCAGCCTCAAGCGGTCATTTGATGAACTGCAGTTTTTGGCACTTCCCTGTTTCTGTTTTCAGTCTTGGAGGCTGACATTCGTTTACAGGCTCTTTTCTTTGAATTTTTAAACTGATTTAAATCACTCTTACAAAATAGTTTTGTTTTTTTTCCCCCGAGTGATAAATCAGAAGATTGATGAAACTTTTAAATAAGTTATTAAAGCAGAATTCATATAATTTTATGAATCTCTATTAAAGGCAACCAAACTCAGAAAAAATATCCCTGAACAAGTTACATTTAAGTAAAAAAATGGTGAAAATGTTTTGACCTACATACAGGTGTAATACAGGTGTGACCTTTTACATTTTATACCTGACAAACTTTGGGTGACACAAAGACCACTAATTGCTATCAAGCCCAAAATAAACAGATAAAATTGGAGTGACTTTAATATTCTCATCTCAGATGATGCATTGGGTATTTCTTCTTCAGTCACTCACTATGTGTTAACAGACCTCTCTGCATAGAATCACTTGTTATTAACCTCTGTCTCTCTTCCACAGTATGTCTTTATCCTGTCTTCCTTCTCTCACACCAACCAATCACAGCAGATGGCCCCGCCCCTCCCTGAGCCTGGTTCTGCTGGAGGTTTCTTCCTGTTAAAAGGGAGTTTTTCCTTCCCACTGTCACCAAAGTGCTTGCTCATAGGGGTTCATATGATTGTTGGGTTTTTCTCTGTATGTATTGTTGTAGGGTCTACCTTACAATGTAAAGCGCCTTGAGGCAACTGTTGTTGTGATTTGGTGCTATATAAATAAAATTGAATTGAATTGAATAGATGTCTACTGTTTCTTAATGAAACTCAAACCTCCATGCAAAAATATATTTGTTTTACAGTGCATCTTTAAAATTTATGTACATTATAGTTTCTCTGAGCACAGGCTCATCCTGCAACATATTATGTGCATTCGTACATTAACACAATCCCTGTGCTATACAGTGTTTCATTTTCACCTTTCCAAGGAGGCTCCATCTGATAAAGACGCACATACACACCTTTACTTTCAAGGTTTGCACATTTAATTGCCGCAACTAAGAGAAACTTCTGTAACCTTGAGAGACACTTCTCAGACTGCATATTGGCTTTCAGAAACTCTGTTTGCTGGAAATGTTGAAAGAAACTCTGACATCTGATCTAATCGAGTATGGCAGCGTATCGCTTGTCAGTGGTACGTGGCGGTGTGCTCGTAGCTCCAGTAATGGCTAATCTTGTTTCAAAAGAGCTAATTTTCTGAAATTTGGTAGGAAGCCTGATATAGCTTGTGTTTCACAGATTACTTCACAGCTAATTTCCCACCAAGCGCTCAAGCGCCAAAGCTGGTGTTCCCTTGAAGCGCCGCAATCGTGTGCGTGCCTGTAGACAAATTAGAAAGAGCCCCAGAGAGTGACAATTACATCAATATGGGCAGGAAGGGACTTCTAAAATTTCACGCTGATCCAAAGCTAATAGCTTGAGCCAAACATGCAGCATGGCCGTGTAATGCCTGTGCTACCTGATCCTGAAAGTAAATGAGCCACATGTATTTGGACACATATTGTTTCAGTAGATAAGTGTGACTGGATCGTCGGGGGTGACCATGATAGGTGTAAACAAAGATCAGATTCCCCCCAGGGGGAAAAGACGGGCGTAATTTTTCTGACGCCAAAGCCACTAACACTAATTCATGAGATGGATACATTGCAGAGAATTGAATTAGCATCTTACACGACTACATGAAGATTGCCGGGGTTGTAATCACACTATGTATCTGATGCTAACTGAGAAGTGGATCAGATGTCTGTCCGCTCCTCTCCAAAACTTTGGAGGACCACTCAGCATTAAAATGCTCATAACTGCAGACCTTTAGATTCTATTTAGAATTTGCATAATGGCTTTTCAGAAGTGACCACACTTAAGCTCAGCTAATTCACTGTCAACTCAGACAAGAAGGCCACAGGGTTCGAGCTTTTTCTGTGAGGAATCTGGAAGTTTCCGAGGAAGATGAAGTCTTAAATAATCTCCTGGAGCTGCATGAGCATGTGAATGTGTGTAGTTCATGTAAGATTCAGACAAAGCATTTTTATTGATCTTTTTGATGTATCAGTTTTTGCTTGGTCGGACCGCCTTCTGCTCCTCCCGCCTCAAAAAGGAAATAGCTTTCACAGTTTTCACAGGACTGTGCAGTTCTCTGAAAAACGAAATAAACTCCATGATTCAGTACCAATAACTTCCTATAATTTCTATGGATGGAGTGAAGGTGTACTTACACAGATTCCTGTAAAAACCTCTGACTGTATAAGTTGTTTTACTCAGTTTGCGCTGGTTTTGTTGCAGTTCCTTAGTCTATGCCACATGTAGTTTTTGGTTCATTCCTACTCATTAGTTGCATTAGGTTTGACTTGATGTTGCTTTTCATCCTTATTACATTAAAAAGAGGGAACAGTTTTTTAATATTTTCCTGTGGCTTCACTGGTCTGTCCCTCTTCCGTTCAGTTTGGCCTGAAGTGAAATGATAACTGACGCACCTGCTCGTTTCATCGGGTAGATTTAACTTTAAAGTGTTTTGTTTTTTTTCCTCAGCAGGTCGCTGAGCTGCAGACTGGAACAAAGGGAGCATTTGCATATTAATGAAAACCAGGTTTTGCTGTCCCACAGGTATACTTTGACCAGTGCACATTTGTCCCAGCTTGATTTGTATTCAAAAAGTCACATTAGCGTTAGCGACACAGCAAAGCCTTGGCTCGCAATAAAAGTCACAGTGAGAACAGTAATACACGCAAACAAAGCGCACTCTCACACACACACACGTAGAATTAGAAGTTGTGAGTTTAGATGACACACAAAGTCACACTGAAAAACAACTCTGTCCTTTGCTTCGTCCCTCTCTGACATTTCTTTGCTTTTCTCTTTAGATGCAGCGAGCAGAGAAAGCGATTACACTTTGAAAACTTAAATAATTCATCCAGTGACTCCTGTCAACACTGGGAGCTCTTTTACAAGAGAAACATGTGTACAC
Organism: Rhamphochromis longiceps; assembly: GCF_057381845.1. Lineage (NCBI taxonomy): Eukaryota > Metazoa > Chordata > Actinopteri > Cichliformes > Cichlidae > Rhamphochromis > Rhamphochromis longiceps. The sequence continues at coordinate 42,385,731 of NC_140562.1, read as the reverse complement.
AACTAAAAGAAACATTAAATATGAAGCAGGTTTTCTTCATCTTTTTTACATCAAAGAGCTCTGAAGGCCAAACCGCAGAGTGACGAGGCTCTGCAGCTCGGTGGGAGAAACAGACGTTCAAGTCTTAGACTCGTCATTTTGAAATGGCCTTTTTATAACACTGAAAACCACAATGGATACAACAATGCTGTATGACTGGAGACCTGAGCATAACAAAGTGCACACATTGACTCATCAAACCTACAGAATCTACGTTTAAAACAAAAAAGATCTTAAATTTAAAAAAGAGATGATGTTTTCTCACTTGTGACTGATGCTCCTCACTCTTGTTGACTCCTTGCACCTGCAGCAAGTTTTTGGCCACGCCCACACAGGGCAGCCCTGACAGCACTCCCAGGTGACACGCCAAGCCAAACTCTGCAACGATCCAAACAGCGACAATCAAGTCACATCCAAAATTAAACAGCGGGGAGTAAACGTGCTTCAGCGAACTGTGTGATGCAAAGAAACGTTACAACAGAGGGCTTCACGGTGATTCACTCAGGGTTGATTTTATCAGGTGTTACACCCAACAGTCCCTTTAGTGAAAGCCAAAGTTTATACAGCTTGTCCTCAAACCTCGCTAGACTCACCTTGAATTCAGTATTTTTAACAAGCTCGAGTGGAGCTGAATGCAAATCTGTGAATTAATGATCAGTGAAAATCAGACTGAAATTTTTAGCTGTCTCTTTTTTTGAAGATGCGCTGCTGACGAGTGTCATGCTACGTACGACCCAGAGACCGAACAGCAGCATCGGCATGCACGTCATTTTTTCCATTTTCCTTTCACAGAGATGAGTGTACTCTAACATCCCGAGCCGGCTCATGGAAAACAATCATTGGACATAGGTTATGTGTGTCACTTCTTTGGCCACACAGACATACAACCGCTGGTCACTTCCCTCCACCCTCGACAGATCTGAATCCCTACAGCTGTCTCTTATGTCACAAAATTAAGTTCAAGCTGAAGGTGTTGATATAACCAACCAGGGACGCTCCAAAATTTTTTCATAGGGGTGGCCATGTGGGGGTGGCACACCAAAAACAGGGTTTTCAATTTTATTGCTGTTGTCAAATATAGGTTACTTGAAAAATATGGCAAAAAAAGAGAGAAAAAACTGAATTATATACCTAGTTTATTTCCTGCTATTAGATTTGATATCACTCAAAATATGTACATATGAAAACCAAATAAGATTTTAAAATCCATCCATCCCTTTAAAGATTCTTCCTCACTCTTGTGTTCACGTTTTTTAAAATTATTACCAACACAGAGGTCACAGAGGCGACAGGGGGGCGGCCAGCAAATTTTAAGGGGTGTCCAGTGCCCCTCCTGGCCCCCCTTTGGTGGCGCCTCTGAATCCAGCGTTAATCGCATAGGTCCAGATGGACAAGAAGATGACCTTGAGGGAAAACTGGGCGATGATTGTACAGGTACAGAGAAACTAACAAACACATTATTCATTAAATGTGTGTTTTTAGATTTTTGTTGTTTGTTCGATTTTTTACAGTGAACTGTTAATATTTTTTATCAGTGTTATTAAAAGTTTATTACATTATGTTATCTTTAAAGTAAAAACAGAAAATCTAAAATCTTTGTTCGGTCAGTCGCCTCACCTCTGTAATGAAAGAGACCATTCCCATCCACAAACACCACCTGCAGAGAGAACACACCTGAAATGAGTTCGACTGCAGGAAGCTCGATATTACTCGCTTTTTCCACAGCAGACTTTTCCACGTGTCTGAGGATTAAAAGCACAGGTGAAATAATAAACAGAGCTACTTCATCAACAGAGGTATTATTAATCTTTTGCTTCTACCTGTGCTATGAATGATATGATCAACTAAAATGTCCAGAGTGAAAGATTTTTGTTGTTATCTATTGTGTCTATAACCCTGGGATGGCAGAAGATCTTCAAAAGCCGAAGTTAGTAAGAGCTCCTCAAACTGATATTGGAACGCTTCCAGCTCCAACACACCGATGAATTTTTAAAGCCAAAGGTGACTCCGCAGACATATTTCTGCTTGAATCATAAGTCACCAGGAACACTCACTTGAAAGGTTGCAGATAAAGGGAGCAGTGACTGCATCTGTCCAGAGCTAAATGTCACTGGAAGTAAATCTGAGCTTGTGTGTGTGTGTGTGTGTGTGTGTGTGTGTGTGTGTGTGTGTGTGTGTGTGTGTGTGTGTGTGTGTGTGTGTGTGCGTGCATGAATTTCTAAGTGTGAATGTGTGTGTTTCTGCACACCTGCGTGCACGAGGACAACAGAGGGACAGAGTGGGAGGCGTGTGGGCTGCGACAAACAGAAGCGAGTGGGTGAAGATGAACAAGAGGCGTCGCTTTAGAAAAACAAAAAACCGAGAGGACAAACAGAGGAGCTTCACTTAATGTGCATGAACGTGATGCGAGGTTTTAAAGCACTTGTCCAAATCCAGTAACGTTAGCAGGTTGTCGGTCTTGTTGGATTCATAAGTAACTTTTTCCACTTTGGAGGATTTATCGGTTATTAAAACATTTCCAGCTCACTGTGCCCTGGAGATGGGAATTATATCACTTCTTCTAGTACTACTACCATAAATATAATAATAATAGTTATCACAATAATAACACTCAGATCTTACTGAAGAAATTTTAATTACTTAGTTTGCCCAAAATCCTCAGGTTTCTAACTTTATCTGTAGGAATTATGCCAAAACTGCAAACTAAGGTTAACAAGCACAAACTAAAATGTTTTCTTTTCACTCTATTGTGAATATGAACCATCAGCATCAACAAAATAATGGAAAAAGAGTTTGTTTTACTTCCTGGTCAAATAAAAATGCAAAAAGATATATATATTTTCCTTTGTCTGTGTAGCTTTGAGAAGTTAATCTGACAGAAACGAACAGAACCCATTTCAGTAGTCACTAAAACAGGGGTGGGCAACTCCAGGCCTCGAGGGCCGGTGTCCAGCAGGTTTTAGATATCCCCCTGGGTCAACACACCTTAATCACATGATTAGTTCGTTACCAGGCCTCTGGAGAACTTAAGGACATGCTGAGGAGGTCATTCAGCCATTGAATCATCTGTGTTGGCTCAAGGACACATCTAAAACCTGCAGGACACCGGCCCTCGAGGCCTGGAGTTGCCCACCCCTGCACTAAGAGGTCATTATTCAAGTTCTAGCACGTCCAGACCTGAGGAAGGAGTGTGGGCTGGTTCTTCTTCAGCCTCTGCAGAGCCTCCAGGAGGAAAGGAGTTTCTCTGAATGCCAGAAAGCCGGCTATGTAGGGGGCCGTCAGGGTCACCATCTGACTGTCTTCATACAGCACCTGGCAGGAGGGAGCAGAGACTGCTTCATTTCTTATGACTGAATTTTACTACACCGTCGGATTATCACAATATTTCATTTCTCCATTGCAAGCAGCAATCTCCAAAGTCTCCACAGACACCCACACTAACATCTTCATCACCTTCATTCATCATAAAACCTTTTTTTGTTTTTTTAATAACCCATCTTTTTTTAAATTTTGTTAGGGGCATGGCTGCTTTGATTGACAGGTGGGCTGACACAGGCCAGTATCTGCCAGGTGCCACTTCTGCTGACATAACGAGTGTGTTACTGTTATTAACCTTTAAGCCACGTTGGATAATTCTGCAGGATATCCATATTTCAGTCAGTCAGATGACCACAAGTATACAGAGAAGTTCATGGTAGACTCAGTGACTGCGGAGTGCCCAGGTCCTGTGGCTGCACAACAAGCCCAAGCACAATCATCGCCCCTCCATCCCCGTGCTTACAGTTGTTATGGGGTGTTTGTGCTGATATGTTGTTTTTTTTCCAGATGTGGTGCTGTGCATTATAATCAAACATCTCTACTTTGGTTCTGCAACTCTTGTGGTTTGTTCAGATGCAACTTTGAGGACTTTTGGAGAGCAGACGATTTCTCTTGGCAACCATTTGAAAAAAAAAATCTTTGTTCATTTTTTTTAACATAACGTTTGCATGCTAATTGAGGCCTTGAGAATCTGAGATGGAGCTCTTGGGCTTTTGCAGTTTCACTGACGATTGCATGGTCTGACCTTGGGGTGAATTTGCTGTGACATCCACACCTGGGATGTTTATGGCATTGTGTTAACACACACCTGAATCCTACAGACCAGCAAACCGCCCAAACTTCTGCTTTAACAGAGGTGCTGCATTTGATTAGCAGCATTGGCGCTTCTCAGCCTTTTATGTTCTAAGGAAGCAGTAAGTCTGTACTCAGCTTTTCACAGCACTGCACAGAGTCCTGTGAAAACCTACATTATTGCATGACTGTACATAAATGAGTCAGTCAGGGACACTGTCAGGGTGCTTTGGACAAATGCGTCCACCCTAGTGTATATGTAAGGGTGAGTCCAAAGGCACAGAGAAGCTGTACAAGATAATCACCAACATCGCCCATCTGGCACAAAATGAAACATCTGCTCCCTGTTGATTAAAGGCTGTGAGTATATTCTGAACATCTGACAATTTATTTCATTTAAGTGACCTGGTCAATTAAGTGGACACAGTTACAGTTTAACTGTATAAACTCATAAAATTTTGGTGTACATCTAATTTTTAATCTCATCCTCGGGAAGCCTGTAGTGCAGAGCGAGTTCAACAGCAGGATATCTACTCATTGTCTGACAACCACAAGAGGCCACATGAACTTGTAATGAGTCAGCCCATATTTTCTAAATCCCGTTCAAAATAAACGGGGATCACCAATCATGAACATGGAGAGGTCTCAGAAGAATACACAACTATAAGGCTCAACACATACGAGCCAAGCAAGAGCAACAACATTGTTTCTCCATGCTCCATGAAAGTTAGCTTACAGGAAGAGGATCTAAACTAGTTTTTAATAGGAGACTGAACTCAAGAGCTGCACCGGCACAAGATAAATGAGGGTTATTTTGAACTGAATAATACAAAGATACTTATGTGTCCATGAATACAAATCTGGAGCAGAAAAGAGCCCCTTTGTTTATGTAAAACACTATCAATATTGCCTAATTAACAGTCTTAGTATTGCCATGCAGACTACATTTTGATTAGAACCACAGCGGGTTGTAAAATCAGCACAATATATACTGTAAACAGCCTTTCCCATGTTGGCAGGATCCATGTATGTACCTCCCTCGCTGTCCTGTCTATTTTAAGCAGCATCGCCGCAGGTAAACATGTCTGCCATGATCTCCTTCCGAGTATCCTGTGAGGTACCAGCAGGGTCCAGGAGACCCTCTGAGACCTTATGCAGATTACAGGTGCACAAGCTGTCGCAACTTTCTGACCAGCATATAAAATCCTGTTCTGCTCACAGCGAAGAGATGTGCTCACATCTCGAATGATGTAACATCTAACAGCATCACGTGTTATCGAGGCTGTTATCGGGCATGAGCTACAAATAAAACACACAAAAGCTGTCCGCCGAGTCGAGCTCGCAGAGGCTCACAGCAGAAACGTTTCTGAATACCTGCCTTGTCATCTGGCTTTAGAAATGCCGAACACCTTTCAGGATATGTCATTGTCACATTGTCGACTGCCGTGACCTTCATCTCCTCACAGGCATATTTATTCAGTGAGAAACAATAAAATTATACAACTTTTGCTTTTTTTCTGTGTGACTTGCAGCAGCAGTGAGCACACTGTGGAACGTGGAACTAGCATTCTTTTGAGCCCCAAATAGCCTCAGGTGGCAATGTTGAAGTAAATTGAAAACAAGCAGGGAACATAATCACATTATTGAACAACATTTCTGAACACATTTCATTAGCCTCACTGGGTCCATGTATCAACAATGTATGGTGACATATGTCATTAATTATAATTGGAAATTGCCAGCAGGCCGTGTTAATGCACAGATAAATAACTGCGAGGAGCAGTGCTGGTGAAAGGCTGCTGGGAAAGTAAATGAAATGAAAAGCCGGACTGGGAAGGTCACTTTGAGGAGCTCTGTTGCATGTTAACACTTTCACTGCCAGACTACTGTTTTCAATTTATGTGTATATTTTAAAAATAGGGACACAGGCTACATACAGCTTTTCTGTGTGTTTACAATTCTATTTTACTTTAAATCAGATCATAATTTACAAAATCAGAGATCACGCTGCATTAAAGAAAAATTAAAAGGAGCGGCTGAGTGCATGAACTCATCAGGAAAGATTTTATTCAGGTTATAAATGAAACGAAAGGTTATTGTCTTCTTCTATACAACTGGATCAGAAGCTATATCTATGCATGAAGTTTAATTATATTTAACATTGTAATTACTTGACATAAACGTATATATTTATCAAAATGTTTTTCTGAAGGCCAAGAAAAAAAAAAATTTTGTCTTGGAAAAAAGAAAGCCAACAGAAGAAAGCAGCAGCTCTGAGGAAAACAAATATGCGCTCCTCGGGGTTTGCATTCTAATATGCCTAAAATAACGTTGTTGGCATATGACTGTTCATAAGCCCCACAGGCAGAAGCTCACAGGAGAAGTTATCAAAAGGTGAGGGTAAAACATTTAAAATCACTTCAGCGGCTCCCTAGAACATACCGACAGCCCCGGCGAGAGCAAGAATAATTTCTTCCTCATGCCGCCAGCTTTCAGGAGTCATAAAAAAAGCTGTGACTTCAAGGCGAGGAAGCAAGAGGAGAAAAACGCCCATAAGGACTTTGTATTCAGTGCCCAAACAAAGTAAATGCGACTACTTTAAAGGTGAACAGCTGGCCTTGCGCAATATTCCAGCTGCACGTATTACAAAGCCTTCAAAGGCCAAGCATTTTTTTAAGGATAGCATTTTGTATCGTCATGTGTTTCCTTTTCATTAAAGGTGTCACTGGTGAAAAAAATGCAGCCTGTGGAATTCAATTTCTGATCCTCAGCCTTCTCCACGAAGCACTGCTGCTGTTCCCACCTGTCACCACTAGAGGTCAGAAAAGCTTCGATGTTTTTAACTCAAGTGTTTATTGAACTTTCTCACAAGTTGAAAAATGGAAATTAAATTTTAATTTACATATATGAGTTTTAATCTGTAATCTTTTATTTATCTTAAACAAACAAAAACATATAAAGGGGGTTAGGGTTATAAAATAACACTAATGTTTTATGAAATATGATATATTTGGCATTACAGGGTTATTTTATCTCTGTAGCTCACCTGCAGATCTGGGTAGCTGAGTACCACAAGCTGGGCACAGGCATTGACGTCATCCCCTTTGATGAAGGAGAGGTCCATCCCACCAACTCGCTCCAGACCTGAAAAGTCTGGGCTCCTCTGCCAGTCCTCTGTGTCGTCCTCCAGCACCTGCTGCCTCAGACGTGCCTGCTCACTGCATCGGGAAACAAATATATAAACATAAACACAAACAAATATAAACACACTCGCTGGCAATTACTTCATGAAAAAATATGAGGCCGGCATGTAAAGTCTATAGCAGACAAAAGGGCTGTTAACAGCAACAAATCTGAAACTCTCACAGTGGCTTGATGAACCCAGGTGGTTCGCCTCCTGCTGTGGTTTGTAGAACTGCAACTAATTTAATTATTCAAAACAAGGGCTTATCTCGAGAGCTTTCAAAACCAGTGACATTCACATCGTGAATTTTTAATAATGTCTAAAAGAAGAATCAGTCAGCTGATTGTATTGTACTGTTGAAATGTAAATATCTGTAAATGTTGTAATTGTGTCTCTCTGCAGGACAGCAGGAGCTCCACACGCTCACATTAATCAGAGACATCAGGACATGATACAGACTAACATGATGATATCATTGGTCTTGTCTTTACAAACAAGTAAATCAATGAAAGGCTGATGAGGTGTGGAGGTGGCTCAGCTCCAAGAGCTGCCTGTGTCGTGCCAAAGTAGTTGGCCCTGACAGAAATTGCATCCCCTGCACAGCAGCATCTGTCAGCACAGTCGCTGCTTTTTACTGACAAACGACATTTTTACAAACTTTAGTAAGACAGGTGAGAAAACCATTTACTGTCAAACAATTACTGCTGCTCTAATGTAGGATGAACAAACACTGAGTTCTTAAAGATACAGAGACACAGAGAGAAAAGAAGAATATAAACAGGAAATAAATACAATCATGATGAAATTAAATAATGGTAATGAAAATACTGAAAATATATATTTTTAAAGAATAGAGACCTCTGGTATTTTAAGATATCATCACTCTTGAAGCTGAATTTTTATCATTTTAGGATCCCAAAATATGGATGAGGTCGTTATAACTGTATCCTTGCGTTAAACGATTATAAAGCCTAATATGATTACACTCTACGGCACTGGTGCTGTTTTGGTATTTCACCATCCACTGAAGCTGACTTCTTCTGGATGGGACACTTTGGAAAACTTTGAAGATAAAGAATCAGCAACGTTTGGAGCAAAACGAGTCTAATGGACTTAACTGCAGAATAAAAACTGGGTCGTATTTAAGGTGTGCTGTGAGTAGCTGAGACAGAACAGCACTCTGACCTTTCCCACTGCTGGAGCAGATCTTCTGCGGGAGAAGCGGACATCTGTCAGCCTGCTAATGAAGACACGACCAGCTGTGAAATTACTGTTTTTAAGAAAAGAAAACACCAACTGACAGCAGCAGGGAGCAGGCTGTTTACTTCCGTACTGCTGACGCGACTTTGAGGGCGGGGTCACTGGGACTATCCCGGTAAATGCTGCCACCTAGTGGTTTAAACTGTTAACTACATCAGGTTTCTGCTCACACCGCATGCAGCAGGATGTCCGAAATATGGCTCCTCATGTGGCAGTTCAGAGGTTCCCTGTTCGGCTGTCTTCCGGTACCTTCTCCACATACTTGAGACAGCAGGTTTGCAGTTGGACTCGCAATAGCTTCCGTTTCCTAACTGAACAGATTAATATCCCTGAAGTTAAAAGTGATTTTGCCTTTTACCACCTCAGACGCCATGCAGGATGGTCATGGACTGAGGTTATTACAGTTAACTGCAATTAAAATAGAAACTAAAACCAGCTGAAACTAAAAATGATGACTACATGACATGTTCACGTCCTCCACAAAATGTGGTATTTGAAAAATTTCTCTAGTTACTACGTGAAACTAAACTTAAAAAAAAAAAAACAGGACAAAAGCTAAAATATAAAACTAAATTACTTTAGCCAGGTGAGAATATGGAGCAAATCTAGAATGACTGACTGTAATTTTTCAGTACAAACATTTTATTAATCATTGATGAAAAAATATATGGGCTCTTAAATGAGGGGTGAAATAAAAAGCACTGGAAGGAACAGTCAGTACAAATCATTACACAGTGATCATGTTGGACCTTTGTTCTTGATAAAACAACTGGATCCGGATGGGAGTCATCTCCCACCGCAGCACAGCAGAGGTCACTGTATAGTTTGATGAGGATGAAAATCATGTGAATCATCTGCTACGGCCTTCATTGTCCCCAGATCTAAGCTCATCTACAGGAAACATGTCTCCAACCCCAGTGTGTCAGTAAATAAGAGGATATGTTCTGGAAGAATGGTCTATATGGCTCCATTAGATGTGCAGAATTAGAAAATAATTGTTAAAGAGCACTGAAGTTATTTAAGTTATTTAAGACCTTACTTAAACAATTTATGTTAGTTTGTGGAGACATTCAAGAGTTAAGGGATAAATTGAATAGAAGATATTTAAGTAGCATTGTTTTGATAACCTTGTAAATTTTTTGTCCATTTTTATCCAGACAGGTTCTGAAATATGAAAAGCTACACAAACAAACAAACAAGAAATAATACATCAGTGTGGAGCTGCCATGAAATCAAAGTCATAAACGTCACGATCCAAGGAAATAATCAGCCAGACCTCCAAGACAGACTCAATACAACGCATTTTTTTTCTTATTTAATTTAATCACAAATCCACTACAGTAAAACATATTCAGCGTGTGTTCTGCATTAGTAGAAGTACCAACACAGATTTATTTACAGTCTACATAAAAGTCTGCGAGCGAGCCTTTCGTCTCTGTGGCAGTGACGCCTCCACAGGTTCACTCCTTGAACTTCCACTCCTGCCGGCACATGGGGCACTGCTGCTGGACCTGCTGTGAGTTCAGCCACTTCAGGATGCAGTGCATGTGGAAACAGTGGGAGCACTGACCCCAGACCAGCGGGCAGTCATCCCCAGGCACTTTGCCTGCAAAACAAACAAACAAACAAAAACACACATTAGAGAGACTGGGCAGGATTTTGCATTCAGTTGCTGATTAGCAGATATCCTCTTGTAATACTAAAAGAGGATACAAGTGTTTCCCCACACAGACCACTTAAGTATATTTAAGAACTCATTTCATCCATTTGTGTGAGCAGTGCCATCCCCGATCAATTTAGGCATTTGCTCTTATTTTGAAAGTTCAGTTGCTGTTAATCAGCTACCTGTGACCTTTCCCGTGTTGCCTTTTCTCCAGTGAGTGGCTCACAGGCCTAGCTGCTGTTGTGGCGGTCTTCAATATCAACCTAAAGAACCTACGGGCAATACCACAAGATACTGCAGCTGGAGTTGATCTCCAAGATGGGTCACTGGAGCGGCCATCAATCCATTTTCCACCACCACTTATCAGTGATACAGTCAAGCTCTTCATCGTAACTCGGGGCCCCCTCCCAGTTGGACATGCCTGAAACACCACCAGAACAACCTCAACTGTCTCCTTTCGATCTAGAGCAGCTGAGGTTCTGCTTTGAGCGTCTCCTGACTAAAGTGCTCATCCTGTCCGTAAGGCTGAGCCCAGACAACACAAGAAGCTAATTTCACCCACAGATATCCAAAATCAATTTCTTTCAGTCGCCTCTAAGCGACACCTTTTCCTCCATGCTACCGTGTCAACAGCATCTGTGCTGTTAACAACTAGGAAGGTTCCTCTCCTCTTTAGTCCAGAGGATGTGGTGACCATGTTTTCCAAAAGACAATTTCAATTCATCTGACCTATGAACAGGTTTTCTACTTCCCCTCAGTTCATTTTGAATGAGCCCGGAGGAGATGTTGATGATGATCATCATCATCATCGTTGATCATGTTCACATACAGTTTGCTCTTTGGATGACACAAACCTGGATTTGTGGATATTTGTGGTAAAACTGTCTTCACTGACAGTGATTTCTGGAAATGTTATTGAGCCCTTGCAGTGATTTCCATGACAGAATCGGGTCTGTTTTTAAATGCAGTACAGCCCAATGATCACAGGTATCCAATATTGATTTTTGCCCATAACCCCTTCACACAGATATTATGTGCTGTAGACGATGCGATATTCTGAGGCATTGCAATTTTATCTTGAAGAACATTTTTCTAAAATTGTTCCACAGCTTGTAGAAGCGTTTTTTTGTAGAGTGGTGATTTTTTTTGCCCGTCTCTGCCACCGTTCTCACTACTTAGTTTGTATAAACAGGAGGGCCAGGATAAATTTGGCATATTGTCGGTCGGATAATACATAAAGCGTTATATGTATTAGAAGCAAACCCACCAAAGAACAATCTTGTTTTGTTATGTTTGCATCTTTAATGCAGCCACTCGTTACTTAGTGCTATGTTATTAGCTCTGATACTCACAGTCAGGACAGCAGCCGTTAAAGGCCATCCTGCAGATCCCACAGTTGTCATCGTTGGCCACCCAGAGCCAGGAGGCAACCCCGTTCCACTGTTTGATTTTCACCTTCATCCTGCGGATCTGACAGGAGCACAAACGCATCACACCGGAGCCGCTAATGCTAGCACGATGGCTAATGTTGACACACGATCTCTGAATATTAATGTTCAGCAACACGTTCTTACTTACAAGGAAGCGACCACCGTCTCCTTCAGGTATCTCACACTCGTTAGGTTAGCAAAAAACAAATCATTTAGCGCTGGTTTGATCGACGTCTATAACATAAAAGTGATGTTTTAGCAACCCGGGCAAAAATAGTTTCTTCTTCTTCTGCTGAAAGACCGCCAGGCTGTATCCTGGGATGGGACATGCTGCCCTCTACAGTCAGTTTGGGGGAAAACCTCAAAATAAGAGCACCAAAGATCTGTTTTTGAAGAGAACAATCCTCACATCACCAGGTAAGTAACACAAAGGAGCTCCTGCCAGATCTGAAAAGGTGATGGTGTCATTCTAATGTTTACAACTGCTTATTTTTTTTTGACAAACATAGTTATTTTAATGAACCTTTATTCTATCATTGAACATTTGAGGCAATCTGATATTTTCTATAATATAAGAAATAATAACAATTATTTTTTAAGGGGCTAAACAGAATTGAAATTGAAAGATTTGCAGGATGAACACTTGTACAACAATAAATCTGTAATGTGCACATAAAAGCAGCACATTTGGAAATTAATAAATAAATCCTTATTGTTAATGTTTAAAACAACTAGTTTTCGCGGCAACATCAAAACAGACAAGAGCATTAATATGAAAATATAAAGATACAAACAGTGAGGTAATATATGCAAAATAATAGTGGATGATGATTATAATATACAGTGCAAAAAATGAAGAATGAGAGGGACAGGGGTTAATGCACTTGTAGTTCTCGGGGTAGGGGCTTATTGCGGTAGAATAGGAGAAGAAGAGGGGGGATGTATTTGACTGCCTGTTTGAAGAAGCTGTTTTGTAATTTGTAATCTGTGAGTTCTGCTTCTGATTGAGCTCTATTTCCAGAGGACTGTGGCATCGCTTCAGGTGATGTAGATGATGAATCCATTAAACTTACAGGTGGCTCTTTTTTTTTTGGCACTCATCCTGTGTAAATCTCACCGAGCGATAGTGTCACACGTCTGGAACCACCCATGCAGGTCTTTTCTGTTTGTGATGAACCACACCATGCAGCACTAGATGACGAGGCCCGCTGTTGTTGACTGAGAGAAGCTGGTCAGCAGGTGATGAGAGATGATCTTTAACTTCCTAAGGATGTAAAGCCTTTCCCCACCCGATGGGAGATATGTGTGGTGTGGGTGAGATTGACCAGGATGTGCACACCAAGGAACTTAAAGCTCTCCACTTCCTCCACCTGTACGCCTGAAGCAAAGTGCTCAGTATGCTTCAGTTTTCTAAAGGCTACATTGCTTCTCTGCTTTTTACTGGGTTTAAGTCCAGATTATTGTGACAACATCACACAGTCAGAGGTTGAACTCGTCACCTGCTATCGTGCCATTATTAGCAAATGTGACAGTGGTGTTGGTATGATGTATGTGTAGTCATGGGCTAAGAGCAAGCTGAGGACAAATATGCGAACACACATGAAAACCTTGACGCGTCTCCATTTAGTTTTGTTTTCTTTAAAAGCAATTGTAATGCTAGATGTCCACTAGATGCAGTTGGTCTGCAATCCAATGTGCTGAGGTGATGCTCACACTTACAGCACATCTGGTCTTCCTTCTCCAGGACATTTTTGTGTGCTACACTTTCTATTCCTTCATCTTGTTAAAATCTTATGTATCCGTTTCTGTTTTTTCTAACATTATTTTTACATTAAAGGAAACAAGCACCACGTGATGACGTTAATTTTCCATTTTACAGAATCTGAGATGATGAACTGTCAGTGATGAAATGCAGGTCACTCAGTGCAGAGAACCTTTGATCATTAGTGGAGCTGGAGATGCAGCATGAGGCCCGTATTTGTAAATTCACAGATTAACCATGTCACTAACAGATGATTGCAAGGAATGGGAAAGCAATTTTTAGTTCTAGGCAATGAAAACATTTTGATACAGAACGTAAAAAAGCGTGACAGGAGTCTGCAGTTTCTTATAATTCAAGTTTAATGCTGAAAAATGTAAAGCCACCATTTTCTCATTAATCCAAACATCCTTTTTTACACAATATCTCACACAAAGGTAAAGAGAAGATATGCAAAGATGAACACGGAGCAGAGAGACTGACGAATGTGATGAACAGTCACGACAGACAGTTATAGCCCTCATTTTTCAGTGAGATGTTGGTGAGAGGCGCTCACCCTCCAACAGCTAAAGTCAGAGAAGCAGGTTAAACTTCTTGTGTTCAAGAGAATTAACTGAAATGGAAATGAAAACCCATCCCATCTGAGCACACTTATTTATGCCTACAGCTTCAATTTAAAAAAAAGAAAAAGGTCCACTCTGCTTTCTAAGATCTACACACAAAACTGGAGTGTGAAAGTGTGAGAGTAGTAAAAGGAATATAAAGCAGTAGTCAGGTTTGAACTGTTGCCTCATCAGTCAAACCTGTGAAGAGATGAAGATCAAATCGCCTGAAGGAATAACCAGGTGAAGTCAAGTGTGCCGAGAGAAGAGTGGAGAAACACATTTTACAGGCATCTTCCTCCCCCCACTGTAATTAACATTCACCCCTTTACCCCATCACACACCCGTAGCCCTCATCACGAAGAGGGCCACTCAGTAAAACAATTCATGTTATTGCAGTTAATGACATGTAGATACCACAAGTTAACCAGTAACTATTAAAAAAAAAAAAAAAAAAAAAAAAAAAAAAAAAAAGCAGTTTTGTGTATCAAAAACAGGCAAGGTCCTTTTTTTTTTTTTTCCCTTTTTTCCATAGGAGGGAAAACACGAGCGAATTTTTGTGCTTCTTTTTGATGTTTCACTGAAAGAAATGCTAAAACTTTCCACAGACGAGAACTTGTTTTACCGTTACGAATGTCTTTAATTTGGTATACTAAAAAGTAGTCCCAAGCTAACACTGTCATATACCAGCTAAAGAAAAGGAGATTCGTATTTTATTTATCATTAAATATTTGATCTGATATTCGGTCCGAGAGCTCCAACATGCTCTAGAAAGACTCTAGAAACCCATGTGACCTATACCTGAACTGTAGCTACAGAAACCTACAGAGCTGCTTTAGGTGGGACTTGTTTTGTTTAAAGAGTCCCACAGAATAAAGACAGACTGCAGGAGTGAGAGAAAGACCAACACTGGCTCATCTGCAGCTCTCTTTTCAAGTCAGACTTTGACGGGACAGTAGACACGTTAAAGTGATGGAGTAATCCTGTTGCTTTTTACAGCAGAGTGTCACAAAGAAGCAGCTGCCGGACTGTAACGTTATTTTAAGCATTATTAACCGTTTCAGCACATGTATCATAAACACTGCTCGAAAATCTGTGGAAAATTCAGCGAGGTACAACAATCCGTGATCGTGTGCAGATGTGTGCTCCCCCCGAGCAACGTGGTGCTGCGTGGAGTCATTACAGTGAGGAGCAACAACCAGTGTGGCATCTGTGTGTATATATCTATGAGGAAAAACCCCCCGCTTTTATTTTTTTGCCGTTGTTGTCAGCTGCACTGTGTAACCATGGCAACAGCACCCAATGACTCTTGGCAAAGTTGAACATTTCTGCCCTCGACGGGGAGTCTGATCTGTGCGAAGTCATCAATGCTCATCAACCAAATAGAACACGTTTAAAAAAGAAAATGAAATGTTCATTTGACTCACGATCGCTTGTCTGTTACAGTGGTGACTAAGTGATGCTTACAAAGGCTAAAATGGTATTATTTATTGACACATGGCTCTTAAAATGGCTATATCTTAAATCTTAAATAAGAGATCCGTAAACCCAATCACCACGTGACTTCACCCATCAAGTGTCTCCAAAACACAAACAAACCAACACTAGCACTTGTACAGTATCAATGTGGTCTACTGGCGCGCCGTCAAATGATAAATCACGAAAAGAAACATTCACCCCTAAAGCACACTGAAATCTACATCACTCTGGAAACGTAATGATGGCAGTTCCGCCCAATTCACCACAACCATCCAAATTCAGGCATTTCATTGGCTGGCGCTTGCTAACCAATCAGTAGCACATTCGCCAATCAGTGACAAGGCATTTCCTTGACTGCTTCATTTAACTTGAGTTCCTCAAATGTGCAGACGCTCGACAGAAAGCAAACGAACTGCAGCCGTTCCACGTTAAGATTATTTTTATACATATATTTTCAAAGCATGAGGTAGGGATGCACCGATGAATCAGCCAAGTATCAGCTGATAAGATGGCGTTACTGACTTTTGCGCTGGCTAAATGTTCAAAAACTGTTCCATGAAGAGCTAAAACACATGCATTTTTTTTAAATAAAGTTTTTTTTCTTTTTCTTTCACCTGGAACAAAAAAAAAAAACAATATAAAGACTAAAAAAAAAAAAAAAAAAAATGTCAGTATCAGTGCTGGATTACGGCCTAGTATTTCACAGTCAGTGCATCCCTTACTACGAGGACAGAGCACGTGTCGAGGAGAAAATCTGGCAAATTATTTTTGTTTCACTCCTGACAAAAAGTCTGTAGACGAGAAACGGTGGTGCCACAGAATTCAGCCGTTTACCGACTCGAGTTTGCCCGTCTGTGCGCCTGTACGCAAGAAAAAGTTCATCTGCAATCTGCACCAGTGATGACGTTGGCCCAGCGGTGCAAAGCAGACTTAAAAAGAAAAAGACAACATTTCACTGCACAAGACGAGGTAAAGACATTGTTTTTGAAATACCCGAACCAAAGTCAAAGGACAATCATGATGTACTTTTTGACGCGACTTTAAAATGTCCTTGCAAACCCTGAAAACACACCGAGATAACAGGGCGGCGTGTGCATGCTGGTTAGGACTGTAGCCAGAGCGCAAACATTTCTTAAGCAAAGTACGGCCTCTGTGTTGTATAACCAAAGACAAAAAGGTAGCACTCGCACAAGACCTCAGGAATAAGTCACCTTTACCAATCATGTCAAACATGAGTCAAGTTTAGTCACATGACAGGAATGACTCAGAAAATGTGGGATCTGTCAACTTACGCCTGAAGTATTGTGAGTGCTGCCTTTTTATCTTTGGTTATTCAGCACTGGGCCTACATCGCTTTGATAGTTGAAGTCTTTGACTCTCATAATACTCATTTCTGAATGTCCTTTATCAACTTTTTTATTCCATCCTTTCAAACTTTAAATTCATGTCAAACCTCTGAAAGTATTACTGAAACAGGAAATGACATCACTGTAACATCAGGTACTTTGGTTCTGCCAATTCAAAAAAAAAAAAAAAAATGCATCAAATGTCCCGTTTTCAGAAATGTTACTGGTATAAGGTTTGTCATCCTGTTTTCTGAAATGTAGCATTTTTACTTTTGTTACTGCGTTTTGCACCTTGGGGCCACCGTAAATTATTCTCCTCATACATTTTCACGTTAAATAGAAATATTTCACACAGTAGAAAGTCAAACTTGTGTTATTGCTTCTAGTGGATTTACTTTGCTAAGCGTCAGATCTGGGTCAAATATTCAAAAGATGTGATGCAACCTGTACAGCAATGCAATGAGTGTCAGAAAGCTCAACTCAGCCACAGGAGCACGCCGGGAAGATTTTACCTGTCAATTGCCGAAGTCACTGACACCTGTACTGTTGTGATACAGACAGCTGATCTTATTTGACCCAGATCTATTAGATGTTCACCCCACCCACATTTGACCTATATACAGCTCCCCAGAGACAATAAACCCTCCAGTAACAATATGGCAAACACTGTCAACTTTTTTCCATGTCAAACGTTCTCGTGTGCGTTTGTGCCCGAGTGGCGTTCGTATGTAACAGCTCATCCAGTCTTTATCAGCAGACGCACATGAATGAGGTATGCGTCGCCTCGGTACTGTGTATGTGTGTGCACGTGTAAATGCATATATGTAACAGCGCCTCCAGTGTCGTCATCCTGTTCCGTAGGATGAGAATATTGCTTTCTGTCAGCTTCTGGTGCCTGAAAGGCACCACTCCTCACCTCCTGGCCTTTATCCGCTCCATCGTGCACAAAACATTCTGCTGATGGTCTTATTCAAACTGCTGCCCAGTTGAGATGCCAGGCATGGAAAATATATGACCCTTTGTGCAAAAATCAGCCCTTTAAATTGTACATTTAGTTTCTTTTTGCCTCAGAATTTTTTTTTAATTCTTTGTCTTCCGTTTGTGCAAGCATGCATCAGTTCCACAGAGACTGGCTGTGCAATAGGAACAGAGTCCAAAGATGATGGTTTAAGGGTATGGGGATAGGAAAAGTTGGCGTCCGTGTTGACGGTATGGGCAGTGGAGGGGGGACGTGGGTTTGGGGAATTGAAGTCCTCTGACACCAGTTTCTACCTGGAGATCATGGAGCTGGACTGAGATTGGTTGGAGTTGGTGGTGGCGGCGCTAAGCTGAGAGAAGCCGCTGTGGCTCGACTCCAAGCTGGTCATCGACCCCCTGAGAGAAGAAACAAACATGCGGTGAACACGTGAATGCACACAAAACTCACACTTCAGCTAATTTCATGTGTACACGACACCTGTGCAGCCTTAAGACTGCTTGGCACTAACTGAGCGCACTATGCGTGCATGACCCGTGCTCATGATGCAGAACCATGCGGTCAGAGCAAACCTAAAGGAGGGAGAATCACTCTGGACCCTACAACATACAGGCCCTGCCACAGGCTGCAACAACTCAGGGAACGGTTTTACACCAGCCACTGTTTTTAATTTTATAATGAATAAAAACAACAACAAAACAAAAAAAACCAAAGGTCAGGGCATTTCGTTAAAGGCAGGAGCCACTTATAGGGGATCCATTGTTCTTTTACCATTTCCTGTCATATCTGTGTTAAAAAAGTTTTGGGGGTGGATGTTCATGTTAAATATGGCAACATTTTCCAATAAGAGAGGTCCATATAACAATCCCTGGAAGCTCGAGACACTGTAATGTTAGCAGTCATCTCAGGCACAGAAGCCACACCCACGTGCTGTTCAAACTGTCTGTTTACAAAAGGCACCAATCAGAACAAAGCTGCTTGAAAGTGGGAGGAGCAGCAAGGCCCAGTATAAGGTAAACAAAACTAAACCGTATCCTACAAGCTACTCTAGCAAAATCTAAAAATAAAATATGCAGCTGGAAATGAGCGAAACCGGCCACTTCAATGAGGCTTCCTGTGGCAAAGCATGAGGCACCATTTTTCTTTTATTACTTTTGAATGAATAAAAGAAACTTTAGGTATTAATTCCCATGTAGTAGGTAGACTGGTTTTGGATTTATATGGATGCAATATAAAATTACTATGTGCATTGACAAAACCAATGTCTTGGTTTAATATGTGCCTGAATACATTCAAAAGGTTGGCTTGTATGAAGCCAAATTAAAATAATTTACAAAATATGACACATGGCACTTTTATTAACCTCATCCATTTTGTATGAAGTTATTAAATCCTCCATAAAAATGGTTATGGATGATTATGACCCGCGGTACCTCAACTTGCATAAATGTTATTCATTTTTGATTCCTTTTAACTGTTAACCGTAATAACCCATCCTAAGTAATTGAAACAGACCTAGATAAGTCTGAGGGACTCACCAGAGAATTAAAAATGAATAAAAAGAGCAGCTTTAACGAGGATGACTTTAGTTCACAGGAACCCTTTAACTCCCAACTCTACAATATAAGGAGCCATAAAAAGGTAGAGACTTACTGTTATGGCATGTATTATACATTACAGACATGGGAAGAAATATTGCCCTAAATTCTACATTTACTTCACTCAAGAAGGCATTTCACATACTCAGAAGTGTAAATATCAACCTTTATCAAAACATCTTGTTAAAAACTACTAGTATGAGTTAGATGATCACGCCAAGTCTGTTTTTGAAGATAAAATAAACTGAAGCAGCATGTGCACTGAAAGCAAAGTGAGACTGAGCTGGTAGTGCAATGTGATGAGTGAAGAAAAGCAAATACAAGTCAGAAAATGACAGTGTGTATGTGCGTGTCAGTTGGGCGGCTGTTTGCTGAAGTTAACCAAATCAAGTAATCCTGAGAGTTTTAGTTATGCAAGCAGGGTGATTAATGCCAGCAGGTTGCACCGGATTCTTTCCTCAGTGTGAAGAAAGCAACAACATCCTGTTAGCCAACGCTAACAAAAGTCATAAGCAAGAACAGATGCAAATTAGCATCTCTTTGCAGCATCAGAAGCAAGACTGCCATGGAGGGAGGGAAGGAGAAGGGCACTCAGATTAGCAGCCAAAAGCAGCGATGATGATGAGCTAGTGCTAAAGAAAAAGGGGCAAACACCGAGCCACTTACAAACTCTGCACATCACAGCAAGCCGTTCTTCACAGGAAGAAGACAGAGCAGGAGGAGGGGGTTGTGAGCGATAGAACAGGAGTGGATTGGAAAGAAAAAGCTTGATTAAAGTCGTCTTCAAGCAAGGGAACAGTATCCTCATCTCAAAACTGTGGGTCTGGAAAACTCATTATACTCCAAAGGCATTTCAGTCATCTTAGCAACATTAAAGATTTCATTCATTCAAGTACCAAATGTCATACGTGGCACTATGTGGAGGATTGTAGAGAGGGAAAACTGAAAGAAGACAGGAGTGAAAATGAGCAGTAATAAATGGATGATGTCTAAAATAAAAACCTTATCAAAACAGCAAAAATATGAATACATGACATATTTACACATCACAGACGCATATAAATGTCTCCATCGTTCACCCACACACTAACCTGAAGTCCTCAGAGCCCAACACCTCAGTGTAGTACATGACTTTACACTTGTGTGAGGAGACCTGGAGGGTGGCCAGCACGTCATCCACTCTGGGCAGGTTGGTGGCCGAGCAGGCCGCCATGTTGTGGAACTTCCACTGGAGGATGTAGAAACCCGGCCACCTCGTTATGTGGGAACCCTGAGGAAGGATTCAAAGTACAAACAAGCAAAAATGAGGATCTGTAGAAGTAACAATGATCCAAGAAGACATCAAAAGTTCACGATCATAAACCAACCTGCACACTCTCGCCCTCCTTGCAGGTGAGCGGAGACTCGACCATGCTGTAATCCTGACCCAGCGTCCAGGACTTGTCAATGAGCTGCACGTTGTTGCCTCCTGGGGAGGTGATGCCGTGGGCTCCCAGGGTATCTTTGCGTGGTACTTGCGGAGCTCGCTTTGAGTGGTAGATGTTGAAAACAATGTCGCCTTTGCACACATCGAAATCCCAGGTAATAACCGAGGAGGCATCGATGATCTCGATCACAATCTGATGGGGGTGGAAGATATTAAGCAGGTTTACATAAAGTGCATGGGCTGTATAAGATGATGTTTTTGGCATTAAAAGTGAATCGACTGATTGCAAAAAGAAGTACGGCTGTGAAGACGTGTGGGAAAATAACTCTTTACCTGTCACTTTTGATGATCTAGGCCAGAGGTGTCCAACCCCAGGACACCACACTTATGATAATGATAATAATAATAATACCGGTAATAATAATAATAATAATAATAATAATAACTCCAGGGCTCAAGTGCTGGTGTCCTGCAGGTTTTAGATGTGTCCTTGACCCAACACAACTGATTTAAATGGCTAAATTACCTCCTCAACATCTTAAAGCTCTACAGAGGGCTGGTAATGAACTAATCATTTGATTCCGGTGTGTTGACCCAATGTGATATCTAAAACCTGGAGGACACCGGCCCTTGAGGCCTGGAGTTGGACACCCTGGTATAAGCACTAGTTTTGATGCTGTTAGCATCCATTAATCTCTGTGCACATATGTAAAATATGTATGTACTCAAATATGTGGGAAAATGGTATCACTTCAAGAGGGGAAAGAGAAGTATCTAAAACATATGACATATGAATGCAGTTTTTAGGCCCGGTGACTGCTGAGATTAAGATCAAACTTGCTACTAGGAGGAAACTGGCTTGTAAAATGGTAAATGGCCTGTATTTATATAGCGCTTTACTAGTCCCCAAGGACCCCTAAGGGCTTGTAGTCTAAAAGCAACTTGAAACATCAAGCTTAGAAAAATACTACATCCTCTTGAGAACAGAGAAAACAAAAAACAGTTTGTGTGTCCACTACAGAGGACATGCATGAATAGTCTGGGTCTCAAAAGGCTATAAATGACTTTCCATATACAAACTTCAGGTAAACAGCAAACTAGAGAACTCAGTTACCAAAAGCAGTGAAATAAAATGGTTCATTTGCGTGACGGTCTGAGACCATTAAGATAAAAAGCAAAGCCCTTTCCAGCTGGGTGATTATGTTTGACAGTGTCCCTTTGGTATAAATCATGCAACACGAGGTTACGCCACATCACTGCAGGCAGATTATATTTCAAAGTCACGCTACATGTGTTCGTCGTCTGAATTCAGAATTTACCTAAGATGCGTTTAACAAGTTACAACCACTAGGTGGCAGAAAGTTTCACAACACCTCCATCAGAGGCACTGTGCAGTTCTCTGTTGTCCTGACCTACTATTCATATCAGAGCTACACAGGCCTTCCATCGTTTTCTTTTACTTTCCGTGCATTCAGCCTCACCTCATGCGGAGCTCCTTTGAAGATGCTGGCGCTTTGATAGATCATCTCAGTCCACAGACGGATGTCCTCGTTCTCGACCTCCTCGGCTGTGCGGTACATGGACTTGGGAACCAGGCCACCCTCCGGTACCTCACACTGCAAAGAAAAAAGCACACGTGTACACTGGGTCAGTAAAGGAAAACTCGATGTGGGTGGTGTCATGTTTTAGGATCAATTTTTACTCTGAGTTTAAATCTTACAGTGACTCTCACCATGCACTCTCCTCCCAAGAAATCCGGAATGATTTCCTTGTCTATGTAGTCCACGAGACCTCCAGCACCCTGATAGTCATTGCCTGCGTAGATCAAGAACTTCTTGCGGGTGTTTTCATCAATAAATGGGCTCACCTGAGGGAGAAGGCAGATATTAAATGCATGACATGCCTGCAGTAACATGAGGAAATACTGGTGCAGCATATGAAACTTGTGTTTGATAACAATCCACATTCCTTTCCCACCCTAAACCTTATAAATGCTAAAACAAGGAAGTTGTTTAACCAGTTTCTTGGTTAATTAAAGCAATAATGTAATAATGCAATAATATGCAACAATTCTACCTTTAAATAACCAGTCAAACCCATGTTTAAAATACATGACTTAATTAAGTCAGGAAGGTAAACACTATAAAACAAACTGAAGTCTTTTGTGACGTGCTTTTTGCATGAGCAGTCAATAGGCAGCAGAGCTAGGTGACCAGGTGTCCTATTTTATGTGTGACTGCACAGCATTTTTATCCCTTGTCCCTCATTCTACATATTGAGTCAGTGCTCTACATTTAAAAAGTAGAACCATTTTAAAAGTCAACACTGCAGGACAAAGCTTGGCTCTTTTCCAAAGACTGTAAAGAAAGCAGGAACGTTATCATCATGCATCAAGTACAGGCTAATCTGTAACCTATCTTCTGCCGCCTAAGCTATGTGTAACAGGGAAAACTGACTCCTGCCAATTCAAATCCACAACCTAGACATGTATTGTCACAATATGATGGAAAACCAATTAAAAAGAAATACAGGTCAAACAGCTAGAAGGTGATTTTAGAGGTGGCTCTTCATTTTTGCCAGAGTAAAGCGATCCTTCACATGCCAAACCTGTAACCTACAAATTTCAGTCCATCTGCACAACTGTCTTGTCCACACTACCAGATGCAACCATACTCTGTTTGCTGGGATCCTGTCACCTTAAGTAGAACCCAGCAGAACTTCCGGGACTTGAAAGCTCTTATTTCCATTTGGGGCCAACGATGCTGCTGTTGCCACTGCTTAGCAAATACTACACATTTGTGAATACTGGCAACTTCTGCATGTGTCAAAATAAGGGTGTGAAACAGACTGAAAAGTCACTGTATGCATAATCCGGTGCTGTAACATGATGACCCCACAGGGTCTGAGTTAGTCTTATCCTGGGTCTCACCAGTGTCCAAAGGACTGGGAAGACTCTTGGAGCTCTCAATATAAGCAGCCGTCCTAGAGTCTCAGGGTAATTTGCCTCCACGACCTCGATGATCCTCAGCAGCGCCTTGACTCCTGGTCGCCATAGGTGACGCATGTTCAGCCCCTCCAGATCTACTAGACATGTCCAACAGCTAGAGAAGAGGACATGAGAGGATTAGGGATGTGTGTGTATAAGGACAGCCACAAACCCATAAATGGGCTACGGCCTCTTTTTGACCACTTAGCACTTGTCACTCTGAAGTGAAGCTTAAGTGGTGAAGGCAGTGCTTGCTAATTCTGGAACCCTCCAACCCTTGCAGCACATTCTTCCTTTCCTTCTATCTGTCCTGGCAGAGTGCTGTGACGTGACAGCCTCTCATAGTTCACATGCCTTCCTGCGCAGCTCTTATCCCAGGCACCTCCTCCTCCTCTTGCTGCTGCTTCAGAGAGCTGACAGATGACAGATACCATCTCTGTTCCCTCCCGCTCACTCTGTCAGTTGCCATCTGAATGAGTCCCCTGAAAGTCGAGCCTCATGTGCGCTTTCCATTTTGGGGGAGATAAATTCTGCTCTGGACTCACTCATAGTGTGTGTGTGTTTGTGTGTGTACCTGTGCCCAGTTCTGACTGCTGAACCGAATCTAAAACGGCTTGCATGTTTTTAAGCTGCTTTTAACCTGCATTTATATTCACCTATGACCACATTCAAAGCCGTTTTACACAAGCACTGGACTATACCTACCACTGATGCCGATTATTTTTCTTTGTCAACACTGACACTGTGTTATTAGTTCATATTAACTGTCTAGATCACAGGCAGTGAATTCTGTCTTCATACTCTGAACCACTACGGAGGCTTCTTAAAAAACAAACAAAAAAAACAACAAAAACATCTAAATTAATTTAGACTGGCATAATGTATAAAAACAGCAAAAAACAAACAAACAAACAAGTAAACCTGCAAGTTCTGAAACTCCAGAAGCTGGAAATAAAGTATGCTGAAATGGTTCCTTCATATGCAACAACCGATTAAAAAAGAGTAATAGCAATTTTTGCTAAACTGGTATTAGATACATGAAAGTAAAAACAAAATTAAAAAAAAAAAAAAAAAAAAAAACAATCTTAACAACACAGAAATAGTACAAAAATAATAATTTTCAGAATTAAGAAAATCGTGGGTGATGACATGTAAATGTTACCTTTTAAAATGTTCTAATAAATTATTTTTCAGTAGTACATTACTTTTCTGAAGCAGCAAAAGAATTGAGACCAGTTTTTCTAAGGTCATTGTGAATAAGAGGCGCAGCCTCTGTCATACAGTGATGTGAGACCAGGTACTGTGTTTAAAAGTAACCAGAGAGCAGAGATAACAGTTTTTGAAATAGAGCCTTTTAAGTCAACGTCACACAGGGATACTCTCCTGTTTGTTATGGAGGACTATCAAACTATTGTATGATGTAACATCAAGCGAGAAAAGTATCACTTGTGATGAAGCACAGCACAGTTTAACAAATGTAGGTTTTATATTTATATAAAACATCACAATAAACAAACAGACAAAACAGGAAATTGTACAACGGTGTTATGAGTAATAGAAGAAAGAGCAATTTGTTTCTGTATATAGTACATATGTATTTATATCAGGTCTTTATCTTCAGTTTTCTTGAGTTGTTCCACAAGGAACAACTTGTGAATTGAGCTTCCAGTCAAAGCCCTGTTTGAATATGTGATGCATTTCAGTTTTACTCTTTTCTTGAACTAAACTCAAAGACAGTCTGCAGATTTAAAGCAAGGACCAGTGGAATATAACGTAGTATCACCTTTGAGAGGCAGAGATATATTGGTTTACAAATATTGTGAATAATAGAGGTCCAAGATTTTTTCAACAATCTAACATATTGACAGGTTGTAAAGGTTTACCTGATTGGCCGACCAAACACCTTTGTGTTCTCCTCACAGCGTCTCAGACCCTCCTCATTGATAGAAAGCACCTGCAGTGACATGAATTGTACATTTGACACACTTGGCTCCCAGACTCCACTCCACAGTGACTGCAACATTATAAATCAGCACCCTTTACACAGCCTGTGTTCTGTATATAGCCTGGTGTTAATTTACCTGTCAGGAAATGCCACCGGACATTAATTCCCTAACCTGTAATCCAAAACCGACCTGACCCAGCGCTTCCGCCCGTGTATTACAAACCCAGCGGCCTGCCTGGCCTGAATTGCCCACTTTTTCTCTCTCTTGCACCAACTGTGTGTAGAAATGCAACTAATAGAACAAAGCATCAGGGTGATAACAGGGGTAAATTAATGAGTGCGTTATCAAATTGTCCTGTGCAATTCAAAGAAGCAGGAGTTAACAAATATTGTGGCAGAAACCCTGTCTGACCTATAAACTCATCAACCTGCACTACAAACACAAAACCTTAACTGCAGTACAGTGTGTTTTACATACATGTCTGAGCAAAGACTCCTCCCCGAGAGCGCGCACCAGTCCTTTGGTGTCCATCTGGCCAAGCCTCAGGATATACAAAGGACGGCCGTCTGAAAAATTAAAAATTAAATAAATGTTTACATGGTATATCACATGATTTACATTCCACAAAGACTACAAGCTAAGTGGAAAGGTCAGCATTGCTGGCCATCTGCTCTTGTTACATAAGACAAGTTATTGTGTACACTGAGGAATGCTTTCATGTTTTGTCCCTGTTGATACAAGGCTAATACTTGTGGAAAATTGGAAATGAGAAGATTAAATAGGCTCTGGTGTGGCAACATAAAAGCTTTGTTTGACTTATACGTTCATTCTTTTCCCAAATAAGGAATCCAAGGAATCTACTCCAAAGAAGACTGTCACTGTGAGAGTGTGTGTACTATTTGGGTAACCAAGTAGCACCAACAAGCTAGATCATTTTTATTTTACACACTTGGCTGAGAGCTGCGGGTTGCTAAGAATGGTTGAGATCTGTTTACACTGTAAAGTCACATAAGAAAACATTATGTTGAAAAACTGCAAACACGACTGCATGATTGTGTAAGTGGAGTCTCCTCTACGGAACAGTGCAAGTTTAGCTCTACACAAGTCATAAGATCATGTGTTTCCATACTGATGCACATGCAAGATTTCAGTATGCCTAATAAAATTATCTTTAGTTGCGGCTGTAAATACCAACCCACCTTTGTCGTGGTGGTGCCAGCCGCCGGTGTAGTAGTCCTGAAGAACCTGTGGGGAGCTCCAGGTTTCCAGCAAGTAGTCCACCTGGTGCTGCTTCCTCCAGGTCAGAGACTGGCACAAGATCTCCCGCGCTTTATCCATGTTGAAATCTCTGGCCCGCAAGAAACGAAGGATGTGCTCATCTTTAGGGATCTGAACAGAGTTGGAAATGGTTACACTTGCCACCATAAAACACATCACTGTTATTTAAAGACATTATAAAGCTAATTTGTGAATAGTTAATGTAAAATACAACATTATCAGTAGCCTAGCTAAGATAGAGTAGTAGTGCTAAATATTACTTTTAGCAATAACTAACTCAAATGTATCAAAATGTATCAATAATGTATCCAGTCATGTTTTGTTATTATTCCTTTTGAGAAACAGTGCAGTACCTTTCCCTTGTGTGTCTCCTGAAGCCACTTGCGTAGTCTGATCAGGCAACTCTCCTGCAGGGGTGTCAGGTCACCCAGGTAACGTTTGATATAGTCTGCATCCAGCTTGTCTGCAACATAAAAAACACAAAAAGTTAGACTGCTGGATAGTAAATTAATGTGTAATAAACTTACTGAAATATCACCAATAAATCACAAATTCTAATGAAAATCTTAGATTCTGTAAACAAGGCCTTGCCCTAGCTGTCAACAGATATGTAATTGGATGTCACGATTCACAATAAGAAATATGTTTTTTCAGAAATTACATCCATAACTGTAAACAACTTTTCAAGATGCTGAATTCCATTCTCACACCCATCCCATTCTTGAGCAACTACTTTTCCTCAGTTATTTAAATTATTCACCAAAGTTGTCTAACTGGTTGTTGTTTTTTTTCCAACGATGCTTGCAGATGACAAACTGTTGCGGCAGTGGTATAAACCAAATAAAATGTCCCTCCAAATTTAGTTACACAATACGATTTCAATATTAGCCATTTTTTGCAGAATATAATTATATACACAATTCTAAAATAAGCTTCTAGGATTCATTTTCTGAATCTTCAGGTACAGACCTTCTGGTGTCCCCGGCAGAATCTCTGCGAGGCTGTCGTTCTGAAGCAAGTTGCTGTCCTGCTTTGCATCCTGTGAGGGTCCATCCCTGGCATCTGCAGACAGTGGGACTGAATCGGCAGGCACGATTCCAAGCTCAGGTTGGTTCGTTGAGAGGCTGGTGGGGCTGGAGAGAGGCAGGGAATGAGAGGAGGGACTCCAGCGGGGCACATGAGTGAGCCCCTCATCATCCAGCTCCTTTAGGTAGTATTCTATGATTTCTTTTCCCTGTTAGAAGGAAGGAAAACAAGTGTGAGAATACCGAAAAACATGATCTACATGTGTTTTTATTCAACCAAGAAAGGCCATGTAGCGTTTAGCATTTTCCAACTAAAGCGTCATTTTAAACTGAAGCATCAGCTAATGAAAACAGAAGGAAAAAATGAAAGGACTGTATTCTACATTGTTCATTAATGAAGGTGGATGACTCACTGGGTCCACAACAAAAGAGCCCTGTCCAGTCTAAAAGTTTACACAAGCTTATTTATGCAATTACAGTGTGAGATGGACTGAGTCATGTTCCAGAAACATCTAACCTCGTAGGACAGAGTGAGATCTGAATAATTCATAACGCAGTCATTGTGTTGTTTAATGTTACTGTGCATCGGTACATTCACACATAAATGACGGGATGAAACAATAAGCACACACAAACACACCTTTTTGATACTGCTGGCATACTGCTTCATAGCAATCTTTTCCACGGTGCTCTCAAAGCCGAAGAAGGACTTGATGTCCAGACTGGCGGTTTGCTCAAAACACGTCCAGTCTTCATTCTCCGGGTGGACCTGGACACACACACACACACACACACACACACACACACACACACACACACACACACACACACACACACACACACACACACTATATTAAAGCTGTAAGCAACACAGAACCGCATAACCATGTTACTATGGTAACCATACACCCAGCTTCATTACATGATGACGCACAAAGAAAGCAATTTTCACACAGAGCACTGTGAGTGGGAGTCTGTGTGTCAGTCTGTCCATGTTAAAATTAGCCAGCATTTCACACATGAACAGTCATGAAGCTTGAAATACACACATTTCCCTCAGTGCTGTGTGAAGGTCATCTTCGGCAATAGCAAAAATCATTCTACAATCATGCTCGGCAGCTGGAATTTATTTCTTTTTGAAGTTATGGCTTTTTGAAGTTATTAAAGTGAGTGGGAGAGAAACTCAACATTAGTTTCTGTGGGTCAGGGACATAAAAAAAACATAAACATAAGCATAAACAAACTCATCAAATTCAGTGACTTGAATAATTTTATATTTGTCCGCTAGACTTTTATGCACAATCCTTAAAGTGTTGTTTTCAGGCCAAACTGCAGTAGTAAGGACTGGCTGGCCAGTATATAGCACTCTACACTGCATATATCTTAGATCTATGATGGTTCTAGAAGGATTTGTTAGGATGACACTTGAATCAAAATGACATTTTTGTTGAAATACATTTAAAAATGTTTTTTGTCACAAGCTACAATATCAGTAAATAAAGAGTCACACGCTTCTAAAGCCATAATGATGGTAACGTGTTCACCCTTGACTACCAAAATATTTCATCTTTAGCCCGGTCCATTAGCTCAGTCTAACAGCACTGTCCATCCTGGTTACTGTTATCACAGCATGTTAAAGTACACAGTATAAGCCTCTGTTTGGCCTTAGACCTAAAATTAGCACTCCAGTTGGTTGGAGGCTAACTCAATGTGCTTGACCTCATTAACTCAGCACACATGCATTCATAAATAAGCTCATCTGGAGTCACAGTTTCGCATAGTGCAGAAAGAAAGTAAAGAGATGCTGGTTTCATTTCAGTATTTTGTGAGTAACCAAGCAGAATGCAGACGACTAAATAATTCACAAGGAAAGATGGGCCGAGACAAACAGAAGCAGGCTCAGTGGTAGTCCAATCATGGATGCAGGGAAGAGATTAAAGGAGGCACAAACATCAACATGGCTGTGCTGGTGGCAGCTTGCCATTCAGCAGGTGAACAACAGCGTTACAGAACATGTCAGTGTTTGCTCATTTGTCTGTATGCACAAGTCAGCCTAAATAGCCAAACGGGTTGAGCGTGTCACACTGCCAGGATCTGGGTTTTAGTTTGCCTCTGTAAAACCTGCCCCAGGAATACACACTTTCATGTTACAGCCTGCTTTGTATAATTTATACACACTTCTCCCACCTTAAAATGAATATGTTACTTTAAACCAGGAAATGGTAATGTAAATTGGTTGCAATGTACCTTGGCTGTACAGGACCAACAAAAAAAGTGGACACAAGGTTCTGGTACACGTGGATTAAAGAATCCTTGCAGTTATTTTTAGATCACTCTGGAAGCCCCATATTGATCACCTGTACAATCCTCAAACGTCTGTTTTCTGAACTAACTCAGTGTTTGTGGTAAGGATCAGTACTGGTCATGAAAGACATTTTCTTGAGCATTTTTCCAGCAGTTTCAGTGAAAGGGTTGAGTTTCTATGCCAGAAGTTAGCATGCTAGGTGTAGAGCAAAACCAGGAGAGTGGATTCTACTTAAAGATAAAAACAGCAGCTGCACTGAAACAAGTGAGAAATGACTTTCATTAAAATTAGTGAGGGATTTTAACAGTTTGCTCTTTGCTTGAAATGTCTATTGCTGATAGTAAGGGGCGATCGTGGCTCAAGAGTTGGGCGATCGTGGCTCAAGAGTTGGGCGATCGTGGCTCAAGAGTTGGGCGATCGTGGCTCAAGAGTTGGGCGATCGTGGCTCAAGAGTTGGGAGTTCGCCTTGTAATCGGAAGGTTGCCGGTTCGAGCCCCGGCTTGGACAGTCTCGGTCGTTGCGTCCTTGGGCAAGACACTTCACCCGTTGCCTACTGGTGGTGGTCAGAGGGCCCGGTGGCGCCAGTGTCCGGCAGCCTCGCCTCTGTCAGTGCGCC
Source organism: Rhamphochromis longiceps (assembly GCF_057381845.1). Classification (NCBI taxonomy): domain Eukaryota; kingdom Metazoa; phylum Chordata; class Actinopteri; order Cichliformes; family Cichlidae; genus Rhamphochromis; species Rhamphochromis longiceps. Next base: position 42,354,703 of record NC_140562.1, on the reverse strand, counting down.
CCAGGGTGGCTGTGGCTACAATGTAGCTTGCCATCACCAGTGTGTGAATGTGTGTGTGAATGGGTGGATGACTGGATATGTAAAGCGCTTTGGGGTCCTTAGGGACTAGTGGCTGTAGCTCAGGTGGCAGAGCAGGTCAGCCACTAATCAGAAGGTCGGTGGTTCGATCCCAGGCTGCCTCCTGGCTGCATGCCAAATATCCTTGGGCAAGATACTAACCCCATGTTTGCCTACTGGTGGTGGTCAGAGGGCCCGGTGGCGCCAGTGTCCGGCAGCCTCGCCTCTGTCAGTGTGCCCCAGGGCAGCTGTGGCTACAATGTAGCTTGCCATCGCCGGTGTGTGAATGGGTGAATGACTGAATGTAGTGTAAAGCGCTTTGGGGTCCTTAGGGACTAGAAAAGCGCTATACAAATGCAATGCAGGCCATAGTAAAGCGCTATATAAATACAGGCCATTTACAGGCCATAGTATGCTACATACCGAATAGCAGCATGTCTCGTGGACGACAACCCTGTTGGAGAAGGTCTCATTGTGGGACTCAATGTGCAGAGTCCTCTCCTTTCGGTTCAGCGTGTTTTTCTGGATGAAGTAGACATAGTCTACACCTGCAATCTGTAAACAATAGAACTTGTATTATAAATGCAACTGGCATGAAACACAGACACTGAAAATAAAAGATAAAACTACCTTTGCAAAAATTAACACTAATACATTCTGTAAAAGAAAACAATCATGGCGAGTACGGAAATGTATTGTTCTCAAAACAATATTAAAAGTCATTAGTAAAGCATTAAAGCTATATTTATGATACTCAATTGCTGGAAATCTAAAGTACAACAAACCCTTTTGAGAAGGCGTGGGGCATCCACATCCAGGGCACAGCGGCGCTCAATCTTCTGGGTGGAACCATCCTCACTGGTCTCCTCATTCACAACGTCACTCGCCACAAACATGGGGATGAGGTGACAAGTAGGGAAGCGGCGCTCATAAGCCTGAGAAAGAGAAGAGGAAATGCAAAGCCTGTTAACACCAGAGCTTTTAAGCTGGAAACACATTTTTAGATTTCCAAGGATAATTCCAGTCTGCTGACTCGTTAATTTTCAGAAGGGTTTTTCCTTTGTTGTTCTCCAAACTGACATCTAGACATGATTAGTCAACAGAAGCCTGACTTAAATAGAAAACCCGAAGGGCTTATCTCTTGCCTACAGATTTGACATATTCATACACCGGCACGTTTAGAGATTAAGGTTCGTTAGTCGACAGTGCCTGACATCTATTATAGGGCTCATGGTATATCAAAATCTGTTGAATATTTTTTTTATCTTAACTAGAGATATTTGACTGGCTTATAAACAGCAGTTTGGAAAGAGAACAGCACTAATGCTTGTTTCAAATTAAACAACTGAGGCTCAGGAAAACTTCAGCAACAATGGCACCAGCCAGTTTACATGAACTCCATTAGAAAACACTTCATGTATTCTAAAAGGGAGGAATTTAAATAGGTGGGACGGGTAGAGCAGAGGTGAGAGGCTAAATAAAGCTCCTTCAACTTTGTACACTTTCAAACTTCTTACTTGAGCTGAACCACAGTGGCATCAAAGCAAATGAAGCGCTTTTCAGTTGTTTTACAACAAAGGGTTGAACACACAATAGCAGTTTTTGTACTTGAACACAACACCGGCTCCATAATGCGTTTAGTCATAAATGCAAAACACAGGCAAATTCAGCTCTATTGCAGGGGCCGGCCAGCTGTTATACAACTGAGTCTGCTGGCACAAAGTGCAGGAACATTACTTCTTTTTCTATCGTCAACATTCATCCATCTTAGATATGATTACTGTGGTTGCGCAAGGAGCAAGTCCAAACAGACGACTGGAAAGGCAAGTCTAAAATAAAAACAGTGATCTTCCAGATAACTTGTGCTGGAGACAGTCCAAGTTTATCACAACATTGCACTAGCCTGAAACTCCCTTGTCACGTATCCTACTAACGTGATATTTCCTCTTTTGTACTGTCTGAAACTGGATCCTGAAATTTAATTCCCTAAAATATGAATGGGAGCATTTATCTATGACTCAAAGAGCACACACACACACACACACACACACACACACACACACACACACACACACACACACACACACACACACAATAAAAGGACACAAAGAAGGAAAGAAAGAACCAAAAACAAAGGGAAAGGGAAAACACAATGTCGGGAATGTGGTGGTGCAAACCTATCCACAGCATGTTTACCGTTTCATAAAGACATGGCCCGTAGGTTTCAAAATATCCAAGCATAGAGTGAAATTCAAGTCTGTGGACAAACTTTACAAGATCAACTGGAAGATCAACTGCTGCTCACAAGACTTTTGAGGTTGGTGGAGTTGGATGTCAGCTGAATCTCTGACAAAAGGAGCTTTATTTTGTGGAGCAAAGGACAACCAGTAACCCTGAGGTCCTTTGAAAACCATAGAACAGCAAATTGGTGTGAAATAGGCTTTAAATTCAAGCTCACGTTTAACATTCTTAAAACACTGAGCCATTTGCTTTCGAAATTCACTATTAAAATATTTGTCTTTTCTATATTTAAAAATATAAAAAATACAAAAGAGGAGGTTTTGAATGTTTAGTATGGCGAGTAACAGCAGTTTTGTGTTGGAGGAGGCAGCCAGTGGGGTTCAGGAGCTCCTGGCATTCCTGTGAGGAGCTGCCCACCGTGCACTGACTGCATGAATGCTGAGCTCTGTTTTTCAGCCCCAATGCTCTGGAACACTGGGGGTTTGGTTTTTGTCCTGCCGTCAGCACAACATCACTGACTGTAAATGTCAATTTCATCCCTTTAAAAAAGAAAAAGAAAAGAAAAAAAGAAAAGAAAAAAATCATACGTCAACAAAGTCAACCACAAATGTCACGTCTTCACAAACAGCACTAGGTTTCATTCCAACGACAGGCTTAGATCCTGTATGGTTCAGATAATTCAGCAAACCATGAAGAGGAATACGTTTTCTTCAGAGCCTTCACTTCATGCGGAAACAAACCAGCTTTTAACTGCTTTGTGTTCCCAAAATAGCCAGGCTGTTGTACTATTAAAAACAGGAAACAGAAGGGTCGTGATTCTAGGTTATTCCTGAAAACATTTTTTCTTTTTTCCTTCTGGGTAAGTCGGGGCTTTTCAAACCTTGTCTTAACTCAAGGCTCACTGAGGGACATTCAGGCCTGGATTTATCTGTGAAAAAAAATACAATAGTTTTTAAATCAGACACCATCCTAAATTAAATCAGCACCTGGATATTGCATGTGAGCGCATAGACGGTGCAAAAAATAGTTCCAGCGTCCACGGCTAAAAAGAAAAAAAAAAAAGAAAAAAAAAGAGTCAAAATAAAAAAGCAATCACTTTGGCTCCAAGACCGTACAGGCTGATAAGGAAAGACCCTCTCTTTGCGACTTCAATAAATACATCACTGATGAGTTGTTAATTTCAGGTCATGAAATGAATCATGAAGTTCGTTTTGTAAATTACAATTATTAGAATCAGAAGAAAGGATTACCCTGGTGTGCTTATTGGCAAATCACAAGTCATCAGACAATGAGTGCACGGTGACTTCTGTCTCAGTCAAATCCACCGTTCGCTCATAAAGTCCAGCTTCAAACACCAAGATGGCAATAACAAATGTGAAGGTTTCAAAAACAGATAGGCCAGTGGTCTATTATGGCAACTCTTTTTTCTACTGCCCATGTGTAAAAGCACTTCAGCTCGCCTAGCATAGAGCTCCATATCACACTTTCACATGGTCCAACAAAGGCTCCAGGACTCTTCAAGGTGGCCAATTTTCTCTCAGTAGAAATCCTCAAATTCTAAATACCTCCTTGGCTTGTTTGGCACCATGATAGCATCTTAGCTCAAGCTGATGGTTCTTGACTGCTAAAAGCATGAAACAACAGGGCTTCTTTTCTATTGGTTGTTAGCCATTTGCTGCACAGAAGAAAGTGACTCCACTAGTGTGAGTAAATTCACTTCTGTGCGCAGTTATGCATCGCAATAATAACAATAATAATAATAATAACAATAATAATAATAATAATAACAACAACAATAATGTGTGGCTAACACAAAAAAAGAAAAAAGAAAAAAATCACATACTTAAACAGAAAGCCAGTAATACACTGAATATTTTGGACACTGGTGCAACTATAAATAATTAAAGATTTTACCATGACCAATGAGATGCAGGACTGAAAATAAAAACTTTAGGCAAATGCCAAAACATCTTCTTCTAGAACCAGTGCCTGAGGTTATCAAACACTACAGCTTATCTCGGATGTGCCAACTCACCACATGATGTATCATGTTACAATTGGCTCTCCACGCATGACTCAAATGACAGCTAAATGCACATGTGTGCCAGCATGAAGTAAACATCCAGGCTATTTGGCATTTATCCTGATGATTACTCTGCTCTACATTAACCTACAATCGAAAGCTAACAAATAGTTTGGCTTCTGTTATTCCATTAAAGGGGACTGAAAAAGCTTTTCTATATATTTTTGCAACGCTGTTATAGCGGTGGACACTTATATTAAATATTGTTAAAGTTTTGGTTAAAGTAGTTTCAGTGTATCTACTTGTAATCCCTGAGACAATAGATTGGGCTTCTCTTGTCCAGTGTTCCGGTAAAAGATAAGAGGCTTTCCTAGATGTTTCAATTGAGTGTATAAAAATGTATAACCATCAACATGATGCGTGTTTTATTAAAGCTGATACCTGCAGCACTTGAAATCCAAACCCAGAAGTTTTCTGTAAGAAAACAAACCAGCCGGAACAAGACAAACATTTTCCCGCCCTCGATTGAGTCACTGAAATAAAAAGCAGGCACTGATGACACATCAAGCCAAACATACATGGCAACCAAACTCCACCACTGTAAATATTCATTTGCCCTTTGCCAATACTCTTTCCTGGAACATAACAGAACAAAATATTTCCAAGTTTCCAGACTCCAGGTATTTTAAAGAACAGGTTTAAGGACACCCTCCTCCACCAGCTTCCACGGTTTAGAGAATCAGACATACCTCAAGTGGCCAAACCCTGAGTAATGGTTCCTGGAATTTGTTTGTTCTTTCCAGGAGTGAATGAGAGAAAATATATAACAATATACTGTTACTTACATCCTTCCTGCATACACAAAACAGTTTCTCCTTTGGAGAAAAACAGCAGTGTTGATTAAGGCACGGGTCTGGAAAATAAAGCTAATCCTGCACAGGAAGGGAGATTCAGGAAGTTCCAAGAGTTCTGGGGAGTACACAATCAACTTTAAGACTACAAAGGACCACATAGTGCGTGTGTGTAATATAATACCAGGCAAGAAGTAGTAGTTCTGGCAGGTAGCCCAGCTATTATCTGGCCTTTAATGGTGGGATATAGAAAAAAAAAAGAAAAGACAAAAAAACCCTTAAATATAGCTGCAAATCCAATCCAAACAAATTCAGGAAAAAAGTCAAGTAGTTAACCACCTGACTAATCTGCCTTTGTTGTTGTCTTATTTCTTTTATTTGGCTCCAGTTCCTCAAACAATTTTATCTATTTGGCACATAAACATCAGGAAAAAAAATTCCCAAAATATCTTCAACAATCAAATTACAAGCGACTGTGCAGAAGCGCTGAAGAGGTGTTTTGACATCTGACCCATTTTATGCCCAGTGTGCATAGTTTCGGATATGCTGAAAATGAATAGCTAACTTAGCACATCTTTACCTTTACTGACCTAGGTCGATCGGAGATGTAAGATTAAAACAATACTGCTAAACAGAATCATGTTATATCTTGTTACAGTATGTTGTTAGCGTCAGGAACAATTTAATAAATTCAAGCCTGAAAGTTTTGCAGCACATAAAACCTTTATTTTCTGCACAAACTGACTACTGCCTCTGACCGTTTAAGACCGTTCGGATGCATTTACACCAGAGAGAGATTCGCTTTCTCCTCTTATCAGCAGTGAGATCTCTACCTACACAGATCTGTAGTTCAATCTGTGCAACACAGACTGTACATGCAGCAGGTGGATAGTGCCATGTTAAATCTCTCAACCCCCACACAATAAAAGCTGCTGAGTCTAACAACTTTTCTAGCAGAAACCACGCATAAGTATCAAGGGTGGCAGAAAATGACCTAGTTTTGCTCTTAAGATTGGAAAAGAAACACGACTGGGAACATTTAGCGCAAAAACATCAGCACTATCACTTTATCTGCCAGCGAAAGCCCAGGTGCAGACTAGAGGACATGTTGATGACAGAGTCACGTTCTTAGCCACAACATAAGAAAATGCTTAGTACTGAACTGGATGAAAAGACATAAATTAACCAACTGGCTAATATATTTTTTATAGCTCTGGCACGATGTTTCTAACTACTTAAGTCTCTAATTTAAAATAAATAAATAAATAAATAAATAAATAAATAAAGGTAAATTACAGATGATAGCAAGCAAGAGCTAATTTCCTGTTAAATGTTTTAGTGTATCGGATTTCATCAAGCTTTCAGGGCTTAGCGACCAGTTTTTGGTTGACACCATTTTCTTTTAGCTGCCAGATTTTACATGGCTTAATCCCACTTCTTGGGTGTTCTGCGTCTTAGATAAAAATGGCACCTTGTCAATCCTGAGAGACACTAGGGTCAATCTGCTAAAGACTAAGTCGAAAATGCTTGGCCTGTAGGTCTCTGGGGACTAACACTAATCAGAGAACACTTCCAGCTTCCTCGGCAGTAGTGTCACATCTCTGGAGCTTATGAAAATGGTTGTGTAACAGAGACGACAGTCGCTCAAGGGTCAGACTCGGCTATTTTTAATAGCTGTCTGGGAAAATGGGAACATTTTCGTTGAGGAGGTGGGGCACGGTGGGGGGCTGCATTATTAAGATTAAGATACTTGATTACGACAGATTAGAGACAATGTCAAAACAAACCAGCACACACAGCACAGCAAAGCTGACATACAGCAGCTAATCTGGCTGCGCTGCCTCAGAGGAAATTCACAAGAACCACTTTAATGTTTTATTCACAGGGCCATTCAAGCGTACACACAGTAAACTGTGGCTCTTTTCCTCTTCAGTTACAATGACTAACACAGTTTTTTCTTCTGTCATTTCTGTGTATTTAAGTCACGCTTATGAGGCCCACTCTCAAAAGGTTTCCTCTTAAAGACCCGATACATGTTGCATAACAAACACCACCCTTGACGTAAGACAAACAAAACCTGGTTTTGTGTGAGGGCTGCTGGCACGGGTGTGACGTTGGTTAGCCTGTATTTGGTAGCAAAAATCATTAAGGGTTCCCTCCCACCACCCCAGGCTATCCGGGGTTTGACCCGTTATGGACGTCATTATATAGCGGTGGACATCACATCCTAGCCCAGAACCGTGTTTTTTACTTTTGTTTGACATTGCCCACCACATCCATATATATTTAAATTGGGGTGGTCGTGTTATGTTTGCCGCTCCTTGCAAAGAGGATACCAAAAACCATTTGAATGAAAGCCATTAAGGATGCAGATGAGTGTTCCAGTTGTGGCTATTACTGGGCACTGACGAAATGCCAGTGCTGCCAAATGACAGATAACGTCATGTTCATTCATGAGACAAGTTTTCAATGAAACCCAAAACCTGCCCCTGAAAATAATGGCCCTGACGCACAAGACCTTGCTGACTTGCGTTTATATAATTTGAGGTGACTAGGTGACGGAGAATGAAGTAGGAAGAATGGAAAATGGAAACAGGGGAAAAAAGAAATCCTGATTTTACTTCAGAGAGCAAAGCTTAAGCTAAAACTGGGTCATTACCAAAGAGGAAAGTTACGAAAGAGGCAGCCTGAAAATTGTGGGTTTCTTCTTGCAAACTCAGCCACAGGGGATGCTGGAAAAAAAATGTCAATGTAAAATATATTTAAAAATCATTTTCTCTGATAAATACTTTACATCCAATAAATCAGAGTGTGCATTAGGGATGCACAGATTAGAGATAATAGCTAACAGAAGCTTAATTTTTTTTGTAGTAAAACCAAGGTGAGAATCTCTTTCATGTCTGCAATGTGATTGCTTTTAAATCTTTCAGTTTATTTAGAAACATCAAAGTACAGGAAGCTCAGAAAGAAAGAAAGAAAGAAAGAGAAAGAAGATTATGATTAGTTATGATTGGAATTTAGAGTAAATTTTACTTTCACCTTAGAGATTTTATACCATTTTATCTAACATGTAAATTTGCTGAAAGGCATCACTTTCAAAATTTGATGTATGCAATAACAGGGTTTGTCGAAGCATTTTTGACTCTTACTTTAAAACCACAGGCATTTAGGTTTTAGTCTGGACTGGTATAAATTGAGACTAACGAAAACAATAACAGCCATGTTTGCTACTTGATGGGGTCTTATAACTCAACAGGTGCCTCTTTCTTGATCACAAGACAGCAATTCTGTGCATGTGAGTAATAGCTTAGATGTACAGAAGATATGTCCAGTGTATATCAATGACATTCAAGTATTGGCATAGTTTGATTTAAAATATGCTAAGTACAAGTGCGGATTTAGCCAAAAACTATGACAGCCTAAAGAGAAGCAAATTTTAAAGCTTTATTTAAAACTGTGACATCAGCTATTTCCATAGCACAGCCCAAGGACATTTAAATAAACAAAGCAATATACTTGAACCCTAAATTAAGGAAAATACATGCATGAAAAGCACAGAAAAAATAAAACAAAAAAGTTTATTTTTTTAATTATTATTTAGTAAAACTTTTTTTTTTTTTTTTAAAGGCCCAAACCAGTTTGGTGAAACAGAGCTTTCAGTGAGACTGGTTTAAATATGACTCACGTTACCCTTTGAATGCATATGTACAGATCGAGCATTTGAATAGTTTGTAAGAGGTCAAGTAAGTGAAAGCATTCTTGGAAACTTATCCTGCAGTTTCCTAACCTCCTCCATGAGTTCAGTCTCCGATGCTGATGAAGATTTTGTTTACCTTATTTTATTGCCAGGTTAAAAGTCTGAGCCTAGGTATAGTCTCATGAGGGGCAGGAGCAAGAACAAGCTGTTGACTGAAAACACAGCAGAGCCTTTGGTCCGTGCATGCCATACCACCCACTTCTCTCCTTGCAGTGATCTCACTGTGTGCATTGTAATGGCAGAACCGCCTGGAACTACCAACTCGGAGGGAGGAGGGGAAATCTGCCAAGTACACAGACCTTACATAAAGCTCCTAAATTTTTGCCGGCCTAAATAATATGCTAAACTGTATTGCCAGGGTGTGCATGCATGGCTTGTTAAATGCGTGCACGAGGGAAGAGGAACCAGCAGATGGCCATCTGTCTGTAATCAAAAACTCATCACTGTAAAAAAATAAGAAAAGCTCAGCTATAGGCATATTTTGCTTGTGTAAGAATTACTGAGACACAAATCTGTCAAGTAAGATTCAACACTGTCAACTCAGAGATACAAAAAGTGCTGAAACAATTATGTGTCAAATTATAAAAACCCCTTACTAAGACTTTTTTGTGAAATGATAATACATTTCACAACAATGTATTCCGTGTTTGGTCTACACTGAACGTTACGAGTAGACTATAACTTATGTAAAAACAATAACAGTTACCCTGACCAAAAAAAAGAAATGATTTCCTACACCCATTTCTTCAGATTGCAATTAACTAAAGACATTGACCTTAAGCAGTTTGGGTGAAGACGCATTAGGTGATCAGTGTGTTCAAGTCTGATTAAATTCAATGAGCATCATTTAATTGGAGGAGCAGCAATTGTTGCAAATTGTTGGACGGGTAGACAGATATAGGAAAATTACTGTTAGCCAAATTTGATACATCAACTTTTATTTGATGAGAAATTAAATTAAAAATTCTATTAAAATTGACTGGCCCTGCATTAAAAGTAAATGGTAAATGGAGTGCTTCTTATATAGCACTTTTCTGCTCTACCTGAGAACTCAAAGTGCTTAACACAACTTGTAAAAGAGGCCCTTTTTCTATGCTTAAGTGCTTTAACACTCCTATGGATGCATCAGAGAGCATCCTGGGATTAGCATCTTGGCCCAATGATATTTGGCAGACCAACTACTGATTAGTGGATGGCCTGCTCTACCTCCTGAGCCAAAGATACCCCTATTATAATATGAAGCACACATTATTTTTAGAGGTCATTCCTCCCCCAACACAAGCGCACGCACGCACGCACGCACGCACGCACGCACGCACGCACACACACACACCAATTTACAAGCAGCTGACTCTGAAATGAAGAGTGAAAAGATGACGAAATCTGCCTCTACCTGTGCCAACTATTTGAAGTAGAAAGCACTGCATAAAGGCTTATGAGAAATCATTAAAACTGGGTTACGGGAAACTGAAGCTTTATTAACATCCCACTTTACAGTAAAAGAAAGAAGTGCTGGCACATTATATTTATTGCTGCCATTGCTCATTCTCCTATCATGGGTGAAAGATGCAAATTAACATTTTATTAGGCAATTTCTGTAAATGCTGAAAAAACATCACTGATTTATTTTAGACATGGCTGAAATAACTGCAGTGCGTGTTAAGAAAGCTAAAAGGCATTCACAGCAAGACTTCTTGGGCTATTTGTCTGTAATTTCACTGGGGGCGGGACTACTAAACATTAAAATTATGTAATTTGCAAGTGAGAAGGAGCTTTACCCAGTCCCTAAAATTATGAGGAAATATGGCAGTGAACACAAACATAATAAAAATGTTATAATATACTGTACAAATACTCCTAATGTCACATCTCTGCCACACAAATCTGAGTCACAATTTCTTGCCATACTGCAGGATGACTGCATTTTAAACAGGCAAAAGGGTCATTGTATAAGAGTATGACTGAGCGCGTTCATCTGGCAAAGGAGAGCAGGGTGGGGGAGGGAAGCTACAGGGGCAGCATCTCGACCTTGCAGCAGGAAAGAGGGTGAATGAGTGTCTTGATGATCAGTGAATGAAATCAGCGGCAGAGTTTTCGCATTGGCTCACACGGTCACATGGTGGTGCCTGATGGTCCTCGATTAATGTCGTTTGAAGCAGCACACCGGACGATAAGAGCCTCTGCCCAACGCAGGCCATAACTCTTCACTGTTTCTGGCAAACATCATCTAGTCGAGTAACTGAATTACACACTGTAGGAGTGGATGAAATACTGAATCAGAAGCGCAATGCTGAGAAAAGCTAATGATAAAGCATTTTTAAATACCTCAATAATCAAACATTTCACTAGTGCAGGCTAAATTCTGTTCTGATGCATCTCCCTTGAGATACTGTCTAAATTGCCGGCATGAATGAATTAACTGTGCTCTCGTTTTCAACAGAAATATGTCATGTGAGAAAAAAGAAAGAAAGAAAACGGGTGAATTAATAAAATGACCCAATTCCTCTGTTCAACTATGACATAAAAGAAGGGCTTTTGTTATACAAGTAGATTCCTTTACATGTGAGACCATTAAGTGATAGAAGCCACAGTCAATCCTATGGCTCAAACAGGGATTAAAACAATAGACTAAAGATCAGGATGCTTCTGCAAAAAAGAAGTGGGGTGAAAAATCCTTTAACCACAACTGGTCGTAAATGGGTCAGAGCATGGTAGGATAGGACACCACCCTGGCAGAGCTGCCCTGCAACGAGCCAGGCTAGTCAGAGAGAAGGGGGACAGTAGGATGAGCCAAGTTTAGAAACACTGGCGAGGAAGCAAACACTCACTAAACAGTGTGTTGGCAAGTCTGGAAAAACGTGTTAGGAATGACCTACATCCAGACTGTGAGAGGAAGCACAAGATGCTCAAAGGATAAATCACCTGTTTGCAGGGAATTAAAAGCTATAACATTTCATTAACAACGCCTGCTTTGTTCACACTCTGCAGCACTGTTATCTCAAACATGTGGGTTTGGTGGTGTTATGCAACCATCAGTGGACATCCTTGAATAAAACGTTTTTATTTCCAATTTGCATAACGGAAGAAGAGACTGACTGAACTATTTCCTACATCGAATTTGAAAGCTCATCTCATGTGCCCTGTTGGCAAAGGTTTCGTGAACCAGTTTTTGAGAAAGGCCCTAAAAAAAATAAAAAAATAAAAATAAAATAAAAAAAAACAGTAAAAGGAGAGACGGTGAGAAGGAGGAAAGCAAAAATATGGGACACCAAAGGGAAGCAAGTATTCGACTTGCACAGAGCTACTCTGGTTTTTCTTTGGGTGCACAGCAATTCTGTGCATTTACTTGACGCTTTTGCCCATTTGATAAACAAAATGTATGTATAGGCTTGAGTTAATTATGAGCCACTATATGCAAAATCCCCAAGTGTGTATTAAAAAATAAATAACATCGCACCACTCGTGTGTGTGAAGGTTCTCAGTCATCCAGGTCATCACAGTCTACGGTCCTTAGATCGCACCGCTCAGCACGTGAGAGGGGGTACTCATTTCATAAGTAGGTTTCTGTTTAAATGTCATGTGTGTCACACTGCTGGCTCTAACCCGTATATAACTAACACCAAAGAGATAGATAAACAGCACTTTCGGGCATACACGAAGGGCCTCATTAAGGAGCATTAGGTACCAGCTTCACACAACAAACACCAGGTTCCGGTGTACCTTTGTGTTGTGTGTACCAGTGAAGTAAGTGTGCGATACATGCTTTCACTCTCCAACCTCAACCTTCGACTCTAACAGTGTTCGTCCCACAGAGAGAGACGAGCAAAAAAACAAAAACTGAAATTCAGAGAATCGGCCGTCACGCTGCTGTAGCCCTAGGTGACTGTATTTGTAGGTCAAGTTCAGTTTAGTAAGTAGTTAACACCATCCGGGCCCCTCATTTTCCTCTTCAGTCTCTTCCCCCCTTTCTTCTTGTGGCATCCTTTAAGACCCGCAAGTTTAGTTTACCCTGCTACCTCTCGTCCTTTGTATGATCTGTTTACAAAACTTTCTGTAATGCATTTATGCCACATTTTGACAATTGTAAAATGTCTTGTTCATATTCTGATCATCTTTAAAACAATCCAATTTCATTCTGAAGCTCACCGTGAAAACATTAATTATCTAAAGTACACTGTATCTTTTTGGTGCTCTAACTAATAAGGAGAGTTAAGTCACTAAGAAGCACGTTTCCCCCGTCGTTGCTGCCTGTAATTCCAGTAGGTATTGTACCAACATGGAACATCCTGTTTTTTCTCCACAGAAACTCTGCTGGGATTGGAGAACAGGACCAAAGCACTTTGTCTTTGTGGATTAGCCACAGACACATGTGTTTCCATGGAGCAGGTCAGGCTAACGAAGGGCTTTCATTCGTTTAATACCCTCTCTCCCTCTGTAGCATGAGTATTAATCTGGGAGCTGAGGGACTTCAGGAATAGTTATTGTCCTTTAAGCTCAACTATAACAGCACGGACTTAGTGGATAATAACTACTCCAGGGTCAGCCAAATTTTTATTTCTCCTGTGGCTGTTGAAGTCATTCTTCATCTGTGGATGTGTTCTAGAAACAACCCTCCCCGCAGGCATAAAACAGCAGCAAGGGGTGTATTGCGTTGCGTTTTTGACATTCCACTGTGACTCCCTGAGGATAAACTGGAGGCTCTGAGACTGGACTGGCGCGATAACAGCAGCAACAACTATATTTCCTGTTATTGAGATGTGGACAGAGAAACAAGGGATTGCTGTGGTCAAGGGAAATTAAAAAAAAAAAAAAAATGCTGATATATTTCCTTACTTCAGTAATAGAAAAACAGACCAACTTTGTGGAGAGATAAGAAGGTTATCAAGGTCAATACTAATGCACATCAATGTTTGTGTACTTTTAGACAGCTCAAACAAACCCAGTAGGCAATTGCTGATACAAAGCCACCAACTGAGCTGTGCTTTCCAACGGACAAGAGGTTTTTTGATTGAGTTACCTAAAAAAGAAGTTAATTATGTTTTATTAGGATGCATACTGAACATTTCTCACCGGTGACTCACAATTTCTTAAAAATCAGGGAGGAGAATAAAGCTGAAGCTTTTGTTACTTGCCATGTGTAGTTCTGACAAGTTTATTTGGATAATCTTTGGCAATTACACTGCAATGTGCTTCACAGCGCCAACAAAACAAATCAAAACAGGTATAACACCACTCTACGATGCACAATATTCCCTTAACAGTTACTTTCAAATGACTGATTTAAAGTCAGATTTGAACAACAACAAGCAGAGTTGGGCATGACTGCACATTTAAGGTCAACTGCATTGCATTCCAGCTCCAAAGGAGCTGCAGGAGCTGATACGTGCAATAACAGAGACACTGCAACACAAGTCACCAACACTGGGAATACTGAGAATCCATGTTCAGAAGAAGGCGCAGTAAATGCTGCAGAACAAACACAGCTAAAGGGCATCTGTGACTCGAGCCTGATTTATGCAACAGCACAATGAAGCCACAGCAGTGTTAGATAGATCTTGGAAACTCTCTGATAGCACCTGTCAGTGAGCCGAGTGGCTTCTCAGGGTTAAGAGAAGAGAGGCGGTATTTCATCTTGACAAAAAGAATGCAGCGTGTGGCTTTCAGAGGAGAACATGGAGCCTTAGTTTTTAGCTCAGTAAAAGGGTTTTCAAAGCACTAACAGTACCCAAACAACAGACTCAAGTGGACAGAAAGCACCAAATTCCTCAAAGCTAAGTGTCAAATCCCCTACCAGACCAGAAGAATAAGCCATTACTGGCAAATTTTTCAGAAGCCTCTGGCAAAAGGAACCATAAGAACGAATAGCACGGTCAATACAGGGAAATGAACAGATGTTAGTTATTTGGACATACCCTGCATAATTCCATGTAAAGCATGGGTGTAAAACTCATTGTAATCTGCGTGCCACAGAAATCCCAATTTGATTTTGAGTGGGCCACACACTACATCCATTGCATAATACCCAATAAAAAGCCCTCTAAACTGATTCTCTTTCTGTAAATATGTTTAGGTACACACAGATAACCCTAACATTTCTTTATCTTTACAAACCTGATGAGCAGTCTGACATATCTCAAGTTAAATATGTCCCAGTTTTTCCACGCTGCAAAAAATACAACTGTATGCAAGCAAATAAAAATCTGTTAGACTGGCTCCCACACTTTGTTTGACACCACGGATGTAAACCAAAAATGAAAGCGGTCCTCACACAAAGAACCTGGTCTGTGTTGGTACAGTGCATCAGAAGTAGACATCGGTGTTCATGTTGGCTTCCCACAAGCCCAGGATGTTCTTATTGCTGCATAACTGTACTGCTGTGGTGACAGACCTACTACTATAGCGGAAGTGAGAGGAGAGGTTTCACTGGGTTGAGAAAGAAAAAAAAAAAAAGAGCCACCAAGGGTTGTGACGCACCATTAAGTCTGCTCTGCAGTGTCTGCAAAAACACTCACTGCAGAGAAAAGTCACAGGGAGGGGAAGAGACTCCAAATGCAAACTCAGCTTCAAACTGACTGCAATGTCCATTTTACCCCAGCAATAATTCAAATTAACAACACCGTATTGTGCATGAGTCATAATGTCACACAATACAAAATTAAAAGCTAAAGAGGTCCGCCGTCTGTTGCTGGCCTAGTTTAAAAACATCAAGGGGTTACTCCATTAGTTTTGTCCCATCTTCAAAAAGCACACGGGGTGGATTATCTGGGGCTTACAAATTACATACAAGTCAGTTTCACTATTATTACCGTTTCCCCTCTTTGGCTGCGTGTGTACAACCAGGTGTGGGTACGGGCCATCTATTTATAGCCATCTCTTTGCCTGCTGCTCAGTCCAGCCTGTGCTAAGGAGATTTAGTGTTCCTGCATCCTGGTTCTTGTCCGTGTCGAAAGCTGATTTCCATTTAAAGAAAACTGCACCTGCAGCACAACACAGTGCTGAAGGGAGGTGAAACTACAAACCAACTTCATGCAGGAATTTAAATAGATAATTAAGAAAAAAGTACATATTGCTGACGTTATCAGCACAGTAGAGCTGTTTGTCTAAAACTGGTGGTTGTATAATCAGAGCGAGTGCCTGCAAACGTGTACTGATACCACATTACTGACAAGCAGCAGCTGAGGTCAAAGCACTGCTGAGCAAAGCATCCATTGGGCTTGTTTTTACAGAGCAGTTTGCCTCATTCTTTTCTCCGTGTAAAAGCAAAACAGGTCTCACTTAAATGACAGACCATTGCTATGACAAGTGAATCTGATTCATGTTACAGACCCAGAGTTGTCATTATACCACAGCAGTAAAAGACATTACACCATAGGGGTTTAGTCAGTTCTGTTTTCCTGTGAACAAACTCTTACATCAACCATCTCCTGCCCCTGCAGCTCTCCAGCAAGGAGAGATTAGTGAATATGTGAGACAGGCTAAATGCCAAAAAAGGGTAACAGAACAAGTCCAAATTTGAGGGATGGAGAACACAAATGGCACTAGGAACACTTCTAAGACACCCATTTAGAAAAGCGCAAAAAGAAGAGAGGAACAAGTAAATCCATTCTGTGCACTTGACACAGGCACTCGTGGCTGACAGTGTACAAAAAACACACTAAAAGCAAAGCAGGGCAGTGAATTTTTTATGCTGCAAGCAGACTACCGGCACAAAGACTGGTGGGACTTTCAGTTTGCCATAAAAACACAGTCTTGTTGTACATTCAGCTACCAACAAGTGTGCACAGTGGTTCTACATCTTACTGAACAAATGAACAGATCTTAAACCACAAGATGACAAGCCATATGAGGCAGTCAGCTGTTTCGGGGGGCTGCATGGCCCATGAGTGTGAGTGTTCCTTGCATGGGTTTGACCTCCTAATTATCTACCAAATCTAAAGCTGAGTGGGAGGCATCATTTAGTGCCTTTTATCTGTCTCTTCACAGGATTACTTTGAAACGACCAAGTCTACGTCTGTAAAAACCTTGCGGAGAGGTCTACAAACCTTCTAAACAGGCTATTGAGGATGTTCTCTTCTAGCTACGCTACAGTTTATCGTTGCAGTTAATCATTGGCTTCTTAAAGACCGTAACACAAAACAGACTGCATGCATTTTCAATCTCTGAGCTACTCACATGCAAGGTGCATAATTCAGTGACTAACTCCAAACCTTTGAAGCAACCACCTGTGTACATTGCATAACTGCATCTATTGCATACAAAATACATGTGGACAGGTGGTAGAGCGAGTAAAGATAAAAACACTTACCGCCATCACCAGCTCAAAGGGATGCTTGTACACCCGCACAGGTGACTGGTATTTCTGCACCATGATTGGAATTATGCCAACGATCTGAACAGAAGAACATAAGATCAAAATCAATCAGCAGTGATTACGGACATTTGGGGAAGAAATCTAAGAAGCGGGGCTGTATCTGAGTCATTCTTTAGAATAACCACTTGCTAAGTGCTAAAATTACAGCATTATAGCTGCATCTGGTCCTTCAGCGAGAGGCTTGATGTGCAATTAGGATGAGCTGTGTTTTGGCTGACTGATGGCGTGATGCCGAGTGAAGCCAGGTGCTGCTGTGTGTGTGTGTTTCCTTATCTGAAGGGAACTCTCCTGACCAAGGACCTCGCTGATCAATGGATGCAGCATTTCTTACTACTTTATCACATAAGCAGTGCTGCTGCAATGGCTTATCACTGCAAACTACAGGAGTATAACTATGCTAACATCAGCTGCAGAAGCTTGGGTCAAAGCTGCACATGACAGCACTCTAACAGGGTTTTCCCTACCCATCAAAAATGTTTGTACACAACAGAGAAGCTTTGGGGTTCCAAAGGAAAAT
Source organism: Rhamphochromis longiceps (assembly GCF_057381845.1). Taxonomy (NCBI): domain Eukaryota; kingdom Metazoa; phylum Chordata; class Actinopteri; order Cichliformes; family Cichlidae; genus Rhamphochromis; species Rhamphochromis longiceps. The sequence continues at coordinate 42,336,886 of NC_140562.1, read as the reverse complement.
CACCAAGATGGATAAAAATATATTTTAGTCCAGTTCAGTTTTAATACAGGAAAAAAAAAAATCCTGTCCATTTAAATACAAAACAGCAAGGTAAGGTAAACAACTAGAGCAGTGGTGCATATGCAGCCCAGGGTATTTCCACTTCTTTGAACTGTAACTTACAGCTGTGACATGAGGAAAACCTGAGATTTCTCCCACTGTCTAAAAAAATTGCTTAAAAATTTTTTTTTTTAAAGGATTTAACAAGTACTAACTAATGATATCTGGCATTTGTTTTTCTGAGGAGTAGGGTAAGAGGTCTTTCACATGGGCTTATAGTTGCAGTTTGTTTTTTTTTGTTTTTTTAAAGTTTGAATCTGACCCAGGAGTTCTGTTGTGTTATTTGTCAGGCCCATTTGAGACCCACAAACTGGGTGTGACACTCCTGACTTAGAGCACTAACACAGAGAGAACAGCATGAGAGTCAATTTAAATATTAAAAAAAAAAAAGTACAGATCAGTCCTTGGATTTCATGTGTTTTTGCTCAGCGTGTTGCTACATGTCTATAACTCCTGCTATGCTTTGATGGGTATATGTCTGCAAGGAGGGGTGTGAGCCAACGTCCCTGCACTACTTAATAAAGGGATCAGGGCGGACAGACTAATAATAACCAGTCTAGGTCACACAGGATACATACTGCTACAGTATCCCTTTGCTAAACACCACATGTCTTGACGATTGCTACTGCAGTACATAATTACCGTCATGCTTCAGGATCTGTTGGCAACTTCAAAGACACAAACAAGACAATGACTTCAGAACGTGCTAATTAGGAGACTTCAGTGACCGATATGCCCGTTAAGTTTAGTACCCAACCATCTTTACTGATCGTTTCCCACTGATTTTAAGCAGCCTCTTCTCACGGTTTACTCGTTTTTGTTTTTTGTTCTAGCTTGTTTTGGTCTTCTGCTTAAAGGAACTATTTGTAACGTCACAGTTTTAACTAATCCAAAACTGACTTTTTTGTCCTCAATTTTCAACACTGTTAAAAAATATTAAACAAATATTTTTTAAAGAAAAAAAAGATGGGGATTTTGGTACTGACTCATAGTGGTTAACAGCATTTGAAACGACGGCTTGCTAGCTGCCACACAAACAGCGCTCGCTGAGACTAGCCTAACTTTATAAGTCGATATTATATTATCTTGACACACATCAAATTAACGGATCTTACCTGTGATTTAGAAAGGTAAAGAAATGTTGTTAACAGGTTGATTCTTGTCAGTGGTCGTTTCTTCTGTGAGGGCTATCCGACGGAACTCATGCCATTTCCCTCTTCGGCTCTACACTTCTCCGGCTCCAGCGGCTAACAGCAGTTAGCTTTGTTATGCTAGCTGGCCATTAAGCCGGAATATTTATCAAACCCTTTGGCGAGTCCTTCTCAGAGCCTCACAGCGACGAGCATCCCAAGATCAACAAACTAAATATCCCTTATAGCTCGCTGTTAAATCACTCCTATAAGTAGATGGTGTTTGGACACAGGAGACGGTCTCCCTCCCTCGCTGTCATGCCTGTGGTACCGTCGCTCCTCCCCGTTTTCTAAGCTCAGTTTTTTTCCACCTCTTTCATAAAACCCGCAGCGTGCCCGACCTCTTCTGTTCAAGTGAAGGACACACAGCAGAGGACAGTCAGTATTATCATTGAAATTCTGAAAACATTAAATAAAAAATAATAATAATAAATGCTTCTCTGCTTTTACGTTTTACATTTTAGCTCTAAATATTGGGAGTTTTACGGTACAGCAGGTGAAACGAGCTGTGTTAATCTGACGGATGACGCTGCGCTGGTTGCATAAGCTGTAAATGCCCCTTATGGGCTGTGTGTGCACTGTAGTTCATGTTCTCTGCAATAAAATAATAATTCAGTTGACATGAGTTTTTATTATTATCCTGACTTGATTCTTAATTTAAAGTTTACGTAGATCGGGGTGATTAAAGAATTTTCAAAAGTGTTTGTGTGGGGGGTAGAGGGGCACAAGAAATGTGAATATTTGATCATTCACTGACATAGAAAACATATGCAGGTGACAGGTAAAGGGCCTGGTTTACTCTAACTGCCTATGTGGCTCTCACTCTGCCATAGAGGTCAATATATATATAAGTATGAATGATTATTAGGAGGATGTAAAGAAAGAGAGGACAAAAAGGAGGAACTTATGTGCCAAAAAGGGGGCTACCACCTTATCTGTCCAGATTACTGGTGTTTCTGTTATGAGTTAGATCATGTTAATTTGTGAGTGCAAACAGTGTCCATACGTATTTTAAGTGGCTTATATAGCTTAAATTTTAGAGTTTTTGAGTTTAATTACTTTTACTTAGTTGTCTACACTTTCTGGCCTCATCCTGAGAAGTTTACCCTACAAAGAAAAGTTGTTTGGTGGTGGTCTGGTGCTGGTCTCTTACAGCTGCTTTACGTGTGTAGTACTAACAGCATTGTGTAATACTAACACAAAGACGTAAGATCAGGCACTGTCTCAGCGACACTGCAAAATAATGTTGTGAATACATTACAGTTATTTTCCAAAAAGTCACTTTTCACCAGCCCAGCACCAAAGTCATTTCTATTCACCTGAGCCAACTCAGGTGAATAGAAATGAATACATCTGAGGGACAGCTCAGGTTGAGCGGTTTGAAAAAAAAGTACGAGAGGTACATTTCAGATCATTTGGACATATGTTAAATATGGAACTGCTAGGAAATAATAAAAGAGGAAGACAGAGAAGATTCATGGATGTTATGAAGGAGGACATGCAGAAAGTTGATGGGACAGAGGAGGATGCAAGGGATGGGGTGAGATTGAGGTCACCTCTAAAGGGAGCAGGTGGAAGAAGAAGAACTCAATTAGTTGTTTAACACATTAGTTAATGAAGATAAAATTAAGTCAAGTCAAATCAAGTGGCTATGTAGTCATTTCAGCCATGTACAGTGGTACAGTACACAGTGAAACAAGACAGCGTTCCTCCAAGACAATGGTGCTACATATAATAGACAGTCCACACAGAACTACATGAAGTGCAAGTGTTCAAACATTGAACGATAGAGACACACAACAGTGCAGCAGAAAAGTGCAACAACGGGTTGTGCAAAAAGTACTTGAAGTAATGGGATGTGTGTGTGTGTGTGTGTGTGTGTGTGTGTGTGTGTGTGTGTGTGTGTGTGTGTGTGTTCATGCAGATACGTTTTTGAGCCAGTGACATGAATGAAGGTATGTGTGTTTGTGTCAGTCCAGAACCTGAGTGTTCCTGTGTCTGACAGTTTGGGGGAAGGAACTGTTTCACAGTTTGGCATCGAGGGCCTGAATGCTCTGGTACCTTTTGCCAGAAGCCAGCAGGATGAAGAGTGTGTGTGAGGTTGTGTGCGGTCCTCCACAATGGTGGCTTTGTGGATGGAGCGGGTGTCAGTGATAGAGGGATGAGAGGTGAGAAGGGGTTAATGGGAGATGGGCTTTTCTCAGCTTTTGCAGGAAGTAGAGGCGCTATTGGGCTTTCGTAGCTATTGAGCTGGTTTTGGGGGACCAGGACAGGTTCTCTGCTTTGGTGTTCTGTGAACACCAAGGAATTTGGCGCTCTCAATGAGCTCCACAGAGGATCCAACGATGTTAAGTGGACAGTGATATCTCTGTGCTCTCCTGAAGTCAACAATCATCTCTTTTGTTCTGTCCACATTCAGAGACAGGTTGTTGACTCTACACCAGTCCATTAGCTGTTGCACCTCCTCTCTGTATGCTGACTCGTCTTTCTTGCTGATGAGACACAGCACAGTCATGTCATCAGCAGACTTGATGATGTGGTTCAAACTGTGCATTGCTGCACAGTCGTGAGTCAGCAGAGTGAACAGCAGTGGGCTGAGCACATAGCCCTGAAGGGCTCCAGTGCTCTGTGTTGTGGTGTTGGAGATGCTGTTACTGATCCAGACTGTCTGAGGTCTCTCCGTCAGAAAGTCCAGGATCCAGTTGCAGAGGGCGGCGTGCAGGACCAGCAGGCTCAGTTTTCCAATCAGGTGCTGAGAAATGATCGTGTTGAACGCTAAACTGAAATCTATGAACAGCATTTGTACATATGTGTCTTTATTGTCCAGGTGGGTGAGGCCAGATGTAGGTCGGTGGTAATGGCATCCTCTGTTGACCGGTTGGGGCGATAGTCAGTGGAGTGGCAGCAGGGTCTTAATGAGCCTCATGACGAGCCTCTCGAAGCACTTCATCATGATGGGTGTGAGTGCAACGGGACAGTAGTCACCAAGGCAGGACACAGAGGACTTCTTTGGCACAGGAGTGATGATGGTGGCCTTGAGGCAGATTGGGAAGACAGCAGTACTCAGGGAGTATAACACTGTCACTAGTTTATGAGTAGTAGAAATGCAAATAATCATGTCTTTTTCTGCAAAATAGAGTATATAAAGAGTTACAGGACTCTCTCCCAGACCACAGCAGGAGCTTCACACACTGGCTCATACTCATAATACAAGTCAGAACGTTTCCACAATCCACCTGGAAACGAGAGAGTCCACAGTGAGTACCGTCCCATCCACCGGCCGACAAAAACACTTTAACCATTCCAACAGGAGAAGTTCAGCGACCACAGTAACTGTGAGCAGGAGCACTGACTATGTTCCTAGTTTAACAATCCCGCGCTGGCTGCCTCTCCGATCCTCTCTTGAGTAGTGTTTCCTTGACGATCGGCAACAGGTGGCTGATTGCACCAGGTGTGTCTGGCTCAAAGGCTGAAGACTCTCCAGGCCTGGTATGGCAGCAAAACTCACACACCGCAACACACACACCCAAACACAGAGACAGGGAAACAAGGGACCAGGAGCAGATCACACCAACAACAACAATAAACAATCCACATAGTCAGATAGAAATTATAATATTCATTAAACCCAAGAACAATGCATGAGCCCTGACCCAGGCCCATCAGGTCCATCAACCGCTCAGGGAGTTTTTGTGTTTGCTCAGACACATGAAAAGTGAGAGGGAACATTGTCTGCAGGAAGAGGTGTATTAGACATTCTTATTATCAGAACTGCTGTCTGAACTCTGTCATACCATCATCTTCATCAGAGCTTTGGCATGCATCCCTGGAGTTTGGAAGATCCTGAGGTATTCCTCTCTGACATCCTTCAGTGGCAGTTACATAAAGTACATTATATCTTATTAGCATAAAAATTGTTCATAATGTTCATCTTGCTGTCTTCTTTTCCAAAACTCATTGCAAAACTTTAAGGTTGTTTAGACACTAATTAAACCGTGTTTTAGTTAACAAATAAATGTGAAGTTTCGCGGTATTAAATTTTATTTACTTTAATAAAACCAGTGTCTGGCATGAAGTTCAGTTTGTGTTTGTCTCCATCTAGTGTTTAGTTATAATCCTTACAAAACTGTTTGACTAAACCATGTCGTCTTTTACTATTAAAAAAGCTTTTAAAGCAATTCTCGACCCAAAAATTCTGTCTGTAGTCTCAAAACATATTTTAGCCTTATATGTTTGTATGTTCCCTATTTCCTCCAAGACAAGTGACCCAATCTAGATGAAACTTTAACTAAACAATGCCTAGGCCACTGTGAGTGCCAACATTTATGAGTTATATGCAAATATTTTTATATAAATTCCTCAATCGTGTACTATTGACAGTTCAGCTGAGCACCAAAGACAACGTCATAGTATAGGATGGAATGTCAGATCACAATGGTGTCTCACAATGTATCATAATAGCATTGTAACTATGTATGTGTGTTTATGTTTCTATTAAAAAAATGGGGTAGTTCAAGACTTTTGCACAATACTGCTATAACTGTTAGATTATTATTTACTTTTTTAATTAACAACAAACAGAATAATTGTGAAATTAACAGCATCCAGACTTGGTGAAGAATTCTCCTGGTAGGCTAAAATCAATGCTGAAGGGACAAATGTTTCTGAATACTTAGGGAGCTCTGGAGTTGGAGGAGGACTCAGATTATCCGTGCACAATGAATTCTCTAAGGAACAGTCACTTATTTGTGGGATTTCTGCATCTTCCTCCTCCTCCACATCTAGACAGCAGGTCTGCTTACAGTTAGAGTCTGAGCATGTCATGCTGTCAGATGCCTTGTCTGTGATTTTTCTGCTGACATTCAAGATGCATTTAAAACTCTCAGTCACATTATACACCATTTGTATAATGCTCATACCTGTCACTGAGTCATGGGTTTGTGGGGTAGGAGCTGGCCCTGTGATACGAGCCAGCGACGTGTTGACTCTTTTAGTAATTTCTGCTGAAACAGCTTTACTAATATATCCGAGTTGTGGGACTTACCTTGTGCCGTGGACAGGGCTTCACCAAAACAGTGATGAAGGGTGTTTCTGAAGCTGGCTTGAATATTATTTTCTGTTACTCTGCAGCAGCTGCACCCATCCTGCAAACTTACCTTATCTCCACATGCATGATTGTGCCCCTTGGCAAGAACCTGAGGTTCTACAACCTCCAGGACCAAGGCGCTAATTTCTTCTATAATCGCATGGCACATGTTGGACAACAGAATGACAGCTTTTGATCCAGGGTCACCATCGGCTAAGGACGCCCACTGACTAAAAGATGAAAAAAAGATAAATAGTTGAGAAAACAAACATTTAACCAGAGTATATGTGTGTATTAGTGATCATTTTTGCTGCTTGTAAGCTTGATGGCTTTAAATGTGTGACTTACTCCTCTGAAACATCTTTCACATAGGGGGTGATGATTTTTCCAAGATTTTCCAGCGTCAGAAGAGGCAATTTCAAATGCCTGCAATCCAATTCCAACATCTAGAAAGAAAAGGCAGTCAGGTTTTTAGGAATCTTTGACACAATAACAAAATGTTCTGCAATGGGATTTTAAAATCGTCACTGTTAAATGCTTTGCACTGCAGTTCACTAATGAAATCCAACAACTGATAAGACAAAAATATATGTGTGATATGTCACACTAACAATATAGAATAGAATAGAATAGAATTCAACTTTATTGTCATTGCACATGCACAGGTACAGGGCAACGAAATGCAGTTTGCATCCATCCAGAAGTGCTTTAGTGATATAGGTATATTACAATATATATTAGCAATAGTATAGATATGTAAGTATATTACAGAAATGGGTCTATTATGGTATGTTATAATGTACACGGTATGAAGTATGTTGTGAATATTCTATAACTAAGTATGTACAGGCTGTAGTGAGTACAAGCTATGTGCAGGCTATGAACAGGATATAAATATGAAAAACTATACAGAATATGAAATAAATAACTTTACAGAAATCTGAGATATACAGCTATACAGAAATGGGAACTATGCAAGTTGTAAACAGTTGTAGGATTAAAGATTATTGAATGTACAGAATGATTATTTACACAGAGCTATACAGTAGTGCAGTTAAGATAAGTGAGGGTGTAGATAGTTTCTACAGAGGCTATATAAAGTGCTAGTGGTTGTGAGTGGTGGTTCAGTCCATGTTATTATTGTGTGTTTGAGGGTACAGTTGTCCATTGTGGGTGTGTGTATGTTCAGTCCATGTGTTAACGTGGGTCAGATGTCAGGAGGCAGAGTTCAGGAGTCTGACAGCTGTGGGGAAGAAGCTGTTCCGGTACCTGGTGGTCTTAGTCCGGAGGCTCCTGTGGCGCCTCCCAGAGGGCAGGAGGGTGAAGAGTCCATGTGATGGGTGACTGGGGTCTTTGATGATTTTCCCAGCCCTTTTCAGACACCGCTTCCTGTAGATATCTTTTATGGCAGGAAGTGGTGCTCCGGCGATGCGCTGGGCAGTTTTCACGACCCTCTGCAACGCCTTCCGGTCCGAGGCAGAGCAGTTCCCGTACCAGACTGTTATACAGTTGGTCAGGATGCTCTCGATGGTGCAGCGATAGAAGTTCACCAGGATGTCTGAGGACAGGTGGTTCTTCCTCAGAGTCCTCAAGAAGAAGAGGCGCTGGTGAGCCTTCTTGACCAGCTTGGAGCAGTTGGTCGTCCAGGTGAGATCCTCGGAGATGTGGACTCCCAGGAACTTGAAGCTGCTCACACGCTCCACAGCCGTCCCCTTAATGTGGATGGGTGGATGTGGGTCAGCATTCCTCCTGTAGTCCACGATGAGCTCCTTGGTCTTCTCGGTGTTAAGCAGCAGGTTGTTTGTGTCGCACCACTCAGCCAGACGATCCACCTCCTCCCTGTAGGCGGCCTCATCGTTGTCACTGATGAGGCCAATCACCGTGGTGTCATCTGCAAACTTAATGATGGTGTTGGAACCATCAGCAGGTCTGCAGTCGTGGGTGAAGAGGGAGTAGAGGAAAGGGCTCATCACACAGCCTTGTGGTACACCGGTGTTCATTGTGATGGTAGATGAGCAGTGGTTATCCTGTATCCAGTATCCTGTATCCAGTGTATACTGATATACAGTATATTAACAATTTGACATTTTATATAGCAATGTACTGAAGCTTATTTGATCAGGAATAAAAGTCATTTATCCAAAAGTGCTAAATGCTCAACTTTGTTTTGTTTCCTTCGCTTTTTGTTTTTTTTTTACCTTATCCGGTTGGAGCAACGAAATGATTTCCACAGATTTCCTTCTGTTCACTTCACTAAATTCTGTCATGTCTTTACCGTTTAGCACAATTGCAAACTGCACGTTTTTCAAATTATTTCCAAGTATTGATTAACCGCTGAAACTTCTTCACGACGAAAGTCTGTCTACAGTTTGAATTCTCGGGTTCTAGATAATAAAGCTGACATTAGATGAGTGCGCGCGAACACACTTCATCTATTGATGGCTGATGGCTTTGACCTTTTCTTGTTCATCTTCCATCAGTAATTTTGCACTCCAGTATCAACACTGTAACAGTCACACAGTGCCAATGTGAACATGTATTCTTTACCGCCTCCTCTCAACCACTAAACACAACCCCACAACATAGACTAATACAACTACACCTTGTATAAAGTTTTTTTTTCACGTAACTCAGGAAAATAATAAATAATGGGCTTGGATTGACAATATTATGAAGGAAATGTGCACTATTTGAAAGCAGCTCGGCCCCTCCACTTTAGACAGGTTGTGAGGCTTCAGCATGCAAGCAGGCGCACCGAGGGCATATGTGTGTGATAGAATTTAGAAAACACATCGGTGCAAATGATAAGTCTATATCATGATAACTTCAGTTTTTGTGTTTGTTGTCGAGCTGTCACATTAATGCGTAATGGAAAAACTGCCTAAAATGCGTTGACGGAGACATTTAAGGGATTTTTAGTCATTCTGCGCTCAAAATGGATTAATTGCATTAAAAATTTCTAATCGCATTAAATGTGATGACGGCTTTAAAGTTGACAGCCCTTGTTTGTTGGTTTGTTTTTATTTAGTTTTATTTTGCGAGCTGGTTATTAGATGCCAGTGTTGTGCCAAAAACTGATTGCCTGCCAAAAACTGATTTCCAATGTTTCCGTGTGTTTTTTATGTGTAATATCGTTACGTATGATGCTAAACAGACTTTGGTGAACAGGTATTACAAAGGGGTGATATATAAAATTTAAAAAATTACCTGTTTCTCAAGTATCTTTGTGACTGTGTTATTGTACTTACATTATAATCAATCAGCTCCCTTTTGTCCATTTAATTTATGTTTACACAACTATTTTTGCATTTGTTGCAATTTCAGCTGTCCTCTTGGCTAGATTACTCTTAAAAGATACATTTTTAAAGTCAAAAATATTTTTTTTTAACTGCATAATTAAAGGATACATAAAAGTCACTGCCAAAAACTGATTGCGGCTTCTACCTTGTTACAGGAATGTTGTCAGTTGCTCAAGATTGCCCCTCTGTAGTAGAGATATGCAATGCCTCTCTTTTAACAGGTGTGGTCCCTAGGTTCTGTAAGCATGCTGTTGTTGAGCCGATATTAAAAAAGAGCAGTTTGGATCCAACTCAGTTTAAGAATTATAGGCCTATCTCAAACCTTCCATTATTATCGAAAATTCTGGAAAAAGTAGTTGCAGATCAATTTACCACTTAAAAAAAAAACAAAAACACGAAATTTATGACAAATTTCAGTCAGGTTTCCGTAAAAGTCACTCAACAGAAACCGCGTTACTTAAAGTCTCTAGTGAGCTGACTCTGGAACATCCTCGGTCATGGTTTTGTTGGACTTGACATCTGCCTTTGACACCATTGACCATACCATCCTGATTAACAGGCTCCGGGACATAGTCGGTGTGTCCGGTCTGGCTCTGGAGTGGTTTCGGTCGTACCTCTCCAACAGATCTTTTAGTGTTTTTGCAAATCGGTTTATGTCACATTCTAAGGATCTGACATGTGGGGTACCGCAGGGTTCAGTTCTGGGTCCTATTCTTTTTTCTTTTGTACATGTTACCTCTAGGACTTATATAGGCAGTTCCCTGAGGTGTGTTATCATTTCTATGCTGATTATATTCAGCTCTATTGCTCTTTTAAGCCAATGGAAGTCCATAAACTGTCCTCTTTAATTAAATGTTTAGCTTCCGTTGAACAGTGGCTTGGTGACAACTACTTACAGTTGAACTCTGAGAAGTCAGAAACATTAATTATTGCCCCCGACAACCAGATATCTCTAATCAAGCAGCATCTTGGTTCTCTTGGCTCATCTGTTCACCTGAGCCTCAGGTACCTTGGTGTGATCTTTGATTCTGCCATGTCCCTAGAACAACCCTCTCGCCAGTTGATTAGGAATTGCCTTTTTCAGCTAAGAAACACCTCCAAACTGCGAACTTTGCTGTCTAAATCTGAGTTAGAAATGGTTATTCATGCTTTTATTTCATCTCGCTTAGATTATTTTAACAGTCTTTTTCTTTGTTTGAGCAAAAGGAATCTTGACCGTCTCCAGTTAGTCCAGAATGCTACTGCAAGGCTTTTAACTAAGACATGAAAAAGAGAGCACATTACACCAGTGTTACGCTCATTACACTGGCTTCCAGTACATTTTAGAATTCATTTTAAAATCTTGGTACTGACTTTTAAAGCTTTGAATTGTAATGTATTTTATGTATTTCTGTTTTATATGACTGTGAAGCACTTTGTGGTTTTTATCCTGTGAAAAGTGCTATATAAATAAATTGATTTGATTTGAAGATGACGTGATATCATTCACGAGGGATACATTTGACATATGTTTCACATATTATAGACCAACAAGTTATTTATAGCAGTTTAAATACAAGCAGTCAGTTTTTGGCAAATACCGGAAATCAGTTTTTGGCAGACAATCACTTTTTGGCACAACACCTGTTCAGCCAGCCAGAGAACCCCCGGCCGCCCCGCTCCGATCGGTGCCCATGCAATCCCCAAAATGTGCTGGCATGATGTCGGGCAGCATGGGTGCGAGCAACTTTTTTTTGCCGATGCCCATGATGCGACCCACCACGACGCAGCGCTGGCCAATGTCCATATCAAAAACCGCTGCTGTCTGTACCACATGTTTCTTGTTAAGGTAAAAGGTAAACTGTTCTGCAGTAAATCAATCGACCACCAGATGAAGACAAACACTGTGACTTCCACAGATGAATCTAAATACTTTCTGATTTTGTGACTGTAAATTCATCTTAAATATTAATAACTTATTGTATACTTAAGTATACAGTATTTACACATTTACCCGTTTATCTTTATTATTTGCAAATGTTATAGCTGTTTTTGGCTCGAGTTGTAAACAGAACAAGCACTTCCTGCAGCACTCATCATTTTTGCCAACATTTTGAGGAGTTGTACAGACATGCTGCTTTGTGAAATACTTCTTTTGTTGTGCTTTAAGAATACTTCAGCACCAGCAAAGATTAATTTTACTGTTAATGTTTAACTTCAAATCCTGTTGTGATCAGTATTCGTGGTTTTCAGGGTTTTTATGGCCAAGAACGGTGTTAACGTATACAGAGCAACCTTGACTGAGACTCTCTGTTGTCACTGAGTCCAGATCAGTGCCCTTGTTGTTCAAATGTTAATTAAAAAAAGTGTTCTTGCAACTGCACAGTGATAAACCTGAGATTACTGCCTCTTATCACATAATGTAAATAGCCTTTTAAATAAAGGCTAAAAATTAAATGGACCCCTTTTACTTTTAAACTAGTGTCAGGTTAAAGGTTGATTATAGTTCTAAAAGACAGCACACACATTATAAACACTCTCAAACTTCAGTTACAGTTTTTCTTTTAAATTTTACATTTAATTTTAATTATTTTTTTTTATGTTGAGGCAGTCAGTTTTCATTGATTACGTTTCACATTTAACCGCATACAGTCAAAGCATATTTTCAATACCAAATGCCCCCGGCCACTAGAGGGCCTGGACGAAACAAGACAAAAATGTAACTTTCAGTGTTTTCACACACTCAGCTCTTTATAGGACAGCTGTGGCTACAACCGTAGCTTGCCTCCACCAGTGTGTGAATGCGAGAGTGAATGAATAGTGGCATTGTAAAGCACTTTGGGTGCCTTGAAAAGCGCTATATAAATCCAATCCATTATTATTATTATTATAGAAACACAGATATAAGCATGTTGATACTGTATTAATGTTACTGTGTGAATGTGATTCCTATAAAACCACTTCCCAGGTATTTTATAGCTTAAAGAACTGGAGAAGTGAACTAGAGGAATGTTCCCAATGAAAAATCTAAAGGTCCTGCTGTACTCCACCATTACTTCCCACAATTAGAAAGACAACATCTGACTATATTGCTGGCAGTTCACCCCACTGGTACACAGAAATACCCTGCAGGTGTGTACGAGAAAAGAGCAGCATGAGAGCAGGAAGTGGTTTTTATAGTCAGTTTCCTGTAGCTTTGACAGGAAACTGACTCTTAACTGTCAACAGCTTGTAAACTCTCAGGTAGCTGATACCACATGGATACTTATGTTTCTTTCTCACAGATATCAGTTTAGTGGTCTTACTAAAAAAGTAAGACTGGGTCCAGAGTCTTCCATACAATATTTTTCACGTATATTTGACAAAAAAGATGTTGTCCTTGGTGGTTTATTTCATTCAAGTTACCAAGAAAATGAATCTTATTAACTGTATAGGGACTGGTGATTTATTAGATTCATTAAATATCTTCATATTACACATCTTGCCTAATATTGTCTCACGATGGATTTCTACTACTTTGTAACATGCAAAACCACATTTCCCTTGCTCATAATGTGACAGACTGAATCTGACAAGTAGGCTTCCTTTGAGGTCAAGGTGGACAACCTAAAACACACATTTTATTATAACATCTGTGGACATTTCTTTGAGTTTCACACAAATTGAATGCAGATTTGTTTTATTTTTTTTGACAGAACAGGAAGAACGGATGACAGGAAGTATTAAATGAAAACACTGAACTTCTCTGTGTCATTTCATGAGGAAGCCAACAGCCCAGAGAGATGGGAGTAGTGCAGCAGCACAGCAACCACAGGCAGAGCAGCTAAGTCGCGTGTTGTTGATCAACGTTTTTGCAAGACAGGAAATGAGAAACAGACAGTTAGAGGAGATACAGACTACGCTGTCTTCCTTTTGCACACGCAGCAATCTCCAAAGCGGCGGTAAATTAGGAGGGAGACAGGTGAATTCTCTTGTGAAGGTTTTTGATGCGACCTTAAAAAACAGAGAGAATTTTAGTTACACCCTAAAAGTGTGAAATGGGCACTGAGGAGAAAGATCCAGAGCCTGCAGCTCAGCCAGCATCAAAGGAGCAGGGATCACCTGAGAAGGAAAATGAGCCTCCACAAACATCTGAGACCAGCGACCCTCTCAACACATACAAGTGGCATACTGGCTCCAAGGGAACCCTCAATGAGCAGAAAGAAGAAGGAGAAGGAACGCCGGCATCCTCCACATCCACCATGGAAAAAATTCAGAAGGCCTCTAGCAACAAGTGGAGCAAGATGCAAAACTGGCGCAAGGCCTTGAGCGAGGACCCCGGAGAAAAGAATTCATCCAATGGGAAAAGCAGCGATGCAGCCAAGCCTGAAAAAGCCTCCGGAGGAACAAGAAAGAACCCCTTCAGGAGGGCTCTGTCCGAGCCTCCTGGGTCGCTGTTTGCAGCCCTCTCTACTGCCAATTCGGCTCACGCAGGTTCATCCTCTGCTGCAGCCACTTCTGCTGGCACAGAAGCCTCGGGGGCTGCCTCCAGTGACCCCTCACAGAAAGGGGGCGGAGGGGCACTTTTTAAAAAATATCTTCGGAGTGTGTCCCAGAAGCTCAAGAAGCCAAAGCTACAGCCCCGCAACAGCACGCCATCCCTTGCAGGTAAGACTACTACAACAAAAGTACAGCGTACACACAAAGCCCTGCGCATTAAGGTCATTACTCAATCCAAATATTATGTGAAATATCAGAAAATGTTTCCTATTTCCTATTTGCGATCACACGATTTGTGATTTCTTGTTAAGTAGGTAGGACCATTTAATAACACTCAGCAGTATGAGTGGTATGGGTGACCTCTGTCAAAAGTGCATCTGGAAATTTCATCTGCAATGATACTATTAAGACTATTTTAGCATCTGGCTCAGTATTAAACACGTAGAAATAATTAAAGAGAGAAGCTGAGAATTTAAATAGGCTTACATTATGTGAAAATACATTATAAATATAAATCATTTATAAATCACAAGTAAAAGAGTGGATCTCAGAAATGTTACAGGTTATGAAAGTGATGAAAGAGTTAAATACAGCCAAACACCAGTGAATGACTTTGACACTTCCAAAAATATCTTAAACATCAGCAAACAATTTAAACAAAATGTTGTAAAGATATTTGAGCCATTACCCAGTAAGCTAAACGATAGTGTGATCTCGGATAATGTGACAAATCTGATGTCTATTGATGGCTATTTAAAGTCCCCTAACCTCAAGAAAGCTCTTTTAGAAGATTTGTAGATGCAACATTTACATCCTCAAATAAACAGTAAAAAATGATCAGTACAAAGACAAAAGGAAAGTCTGTAACTGTTGGAATATTTTCTAAACAAACAGTAAGTATAGGCCGAGATTAAAACATTAGTAGTAGCAGCAGTAGTGGTAGTAGTAGTAAATCTGTGAGGCAAGTGTGGAGTCATTGGACAAGCTTAAAATCTAAGCCCTGCGCCCTTCAAGTCTATGTTTAAGGGCTCTCTCCTTGTAGGTAACAGATTTCTCTCCTTCTAAAAAGCAGAACCCAGACAATCGTCATTATCTCATTTCAGACATGAATCATTGCGAGACCAAAACCGCCAAAACAGCAGAGAAATGACCCAGAAATTCAAAGTAACTGAAGAACTGCAAACCAGCACCCACACTTAACTAGATTCACTAACCAACTTCCCCAGCGCTGAGAAACAAATGCATACTAAGAGGTACATGGCTAAAAATGTACAGCAACATAATGTGTTGTTGTGACACAGACGTTTCTGTGCCCCTTATATGAAAATGGTAGGCAAATCCAACCAGAAGCCTACCTGCTGTTCAGATACAAAATATGAACTCTAGTCAGATTTGCACGCACTCCTGTACTTGTGCAGAAACTAAAAAGGAGTGCCCTCAGACAGCTAATACAAATGATGTCTGAACATTTGTCTAATGACATCAGAAACCTCAATCCACCTCAGGACAGATTCAAATAGTTGTACCTATACAGAAGTTCTCTAGACGTCTTTCATCTCAGCTGACAGGAAGTGAGAGAAACATCTGCAACACACACAGACAGATCATGCAGGTGTGAGCCAAATGAGGCATGGCTGCATGAAGAAGATACCATATTTTATTATTAAAAAGAACAAGAAGAAAATATAATTGCTTTAAAAACAAGCATTACTTTCCTGCCACCTTCTGCTCTCCTGGGCTTTTATGCATGTTTTAGTGATGCAATATTATCTTTATGTTCTGCTGGCGTTTCAAGAACAGCATATACTTGATAGTAAGATAATGTAAACATTAAGACGACATAAAAGCACAATGGATGTTGACATCGAGTAAAAAAAAAAAAAGACACAAAAAACCTAACGACAGCCCACAGGATGTGCGCAGGCCTTCATGGCGTGTAATAAAAAAGAGAGACCAATAGCGTCAGTGGCCAAGGCAACACCTCAAATGGGAGTGGCCAATCGCTGTGTGAGATAAGTGTCATTACCAAAAATCAAAAACAAACCAGCCCGGCAGCATACGCCTCCAGTTAAACAGTATCTGTACATCATAAACAATTTACTGTCAGTTCTTCAAAGTGAGAGAAATCAGCACATATTTAGCACGTGATTACATGTGTATACTGACCTTACATGATTGATCAGTATCAAAATGTGTTTGTCTGTGCAACGTTTACTTGAATTGCAGGTTTGAATGAGGTTGTGCCGACACCAGCCGGACCCTGCGAACTCTCAAGACTGCAATGGGTCCCGCCTCAGGAGGTCCCCTTATGGGACATCAGCAACTGTTGCCTGGAAGATGGGCAGATTCTCATTTCCCCAGAGGAAGAGGTACCCACAGATAACAGCATGTTATTTACACTGATTTCAAATCATGTTGTCATAACCACGGAGAGTAAAAAATGCCCGTTTTTGTGTGTCCGTCTTAGCCAACAATGTGGACTCGAAACCGTGTCAGCAGCTGCTTGTCCAACCTCAGCATGCAGAACCTTGTAGACATTGACACAGGTCCGTATACACACGCAAAGCAAACAAAATGATGTGCAGATTAAAATGCAATGAAGAAAAATCATCAAACACCCCCCAGCTTAACTGTTACTGACATCAGCGATGACTATTGCACTATTTCCGCAGAAGACACAGAGGAAATAGCTAAATGTTTGTTCGTGGCAATGTCTGTAAGATCGCTTCCTCTGTGTTTTTTTTTCCCTCTGGGGAAGATAGCATCAAGACAGGGTTTTAGCAGTCCAATGAAAATTCGCAGAAAGACAGAGCGAGATGATATAGTCGGTATCTTCCATCCATGCAGTTTATATATTTTGCTTAGAAGAGTGGAGGTGCTGCACTGTGGAGGTGTTCGATTCTGCACCGACTGGCTGAGTGACTCAATCGGCTCTTTTGAAGACGACAGAAAGGAAATGATAAAGACACAGAGACTGAAGTAACAGGGCTTTTGCACACACCTCTGGACTAAATGATAGGATTTAAACGCTGGATTGTTTGTGGTGGGAATTTGGGTAAGCAGCGAAAAGGAAATCGGACACCTGTGTAATCTTGTAATTAAACACATCAATATCGCTGAGTATAAATAAGCAAAAGAGGATATTAGAGATATCAATTTTCTGACTAAAAGGTTAAAATGTTCACACAAAACAGGAAAAATCAAAATGGGAACATTTACGTTTGTTCTATGTAAAGCTGCAGTACACTATGTGTTATTTAGTGACATATGTGCAATTAGTTAACTTTACTGAGATAGGTCTAGCTATCGGATTACAGCTTTAAACCACATCCTGAAATGGCTCATCTGAACCCATCTGGAAATATTAAAACTTTTTGCTTGATGTTTTTGAGAGTCTTCAGTAGAAGTTATTTGTGTTAGATGAGTGAAAAAACACTCATCTAACTGCTTGAAAATTAGTCATAAGATGGTGTGCATAACTACTTATTTTACTGCTTTGTTTTCATATCAGCAAAAAATCACAGGTTATTTAACCCCAGGTGCTCTCATATGACCTGGAAGTCACTTACCGTAATGGAACTTAGCCAATTTTAATTGTATTAATATTCGTGCTATTCCTGCTTCACCAGCACACAATATCTGCTCTAAAGTTAGCCTGGCAACCATTTGATTTGACGCCTGGAAACAACTGACTCACAAAAAGGAAGAAATATGTAGAAGTACTGACCACAAACTCTAAATGGAAACAATGAGTACTGCCTATAATTTCATTTAGTTAAGCCAACTTGTCCTGCCAACACTAATGAAAAACTGACAGAGAATTCCATTTTCATCCCAATCCCTAGAATGCAGCCCCGACCATGGGGGCCAGCTTGGTCCTCGACCAAAGGCTCAAGATGGCGGTGTGAGGGTGAGTGCAGTATGCGCCAGAGACAATCTTTGCGCTAGTTTTCCTTTTCCTGTTGATACAACACATAATTGCCCAAATGCACTGTGTTTGCATTCTTCACCCGTAGGGACTGATCAAGCGACGTCTTGAGAACAAAGCCAAGAGGAATAGCAACACCCAGCTAAACCAACAGGGACTTAACAAAGGACGCAGGTAAAGTGCACTGCTGTGTTTCTCAAAGCAGATATACTGCACTCCATATCCACCTTTGGTCTAAAGTAACTTCTCTCATTGTCTTTCATAATTTAAGGCCAAACTCTTATCTTCAAAAAACCCTGCCTATAATTCATCTATCGTGTTCTTAATCACTTCTTCAACAATAAACTAACCGATCAGTTTCATAGTAAACCTCACTAAAGGTCCAAGAAGCTTGCAAAGAAAGCAACTGGACGTCTTTAAGTTTTGGAAACTTAAGAGTTCAGCATGACCTGGTTGACCTGGTTGAGAGAGAACCTACACACACATAAAACCTCACTAAAGAATAATTCAAACATGTTGCAAATAAAACTTTGCAAGATGTTCTTTTTAAAAACAACCACAGTGTTAATGTAATGTGTCGATGGTAAAACAACCTGCAGGTAGTGAAAGTGTACATTGTGAGTACCTTTGACAAATCTCCATCTCCTTTTTGTGACTGAATTCTTCCACTGTGTTTAATTTTAAGGCTCTATGAATCCCGAGAGTCTGTGTCAATTCCAGTCAGTCCAGTGGGGACACTAGATCTGAGTGCAGACACCAGCACCGTCATCAGACCGGTCCACAGCTCCATTCTGGGGGAGAAGTACTGCTTTGAGGTAGACTTTAAAGGGCACTCCCATAGATTCATTAACGAGTACCGTAAAGTATTCCAGTACCACTAACTGTTAGTTTCAATGTGCTATAGGTGATAAACTCTGAGAACACCCACTGCTTCGGCTGCTCCTCGGCTGCTGAACGTGACCGCTGGATTGAAGATCTGAGACGAGCTGCACAGCCCAACAAGGTGAGCTTTCAGCCGCCGGTCCCACCGGTCACGCAATATTCAAATTGTGTTGTGCTACTAATAACATTCATTATATTCACAGGACAACATCGAGCGCACAGAGAACTCGCTGAGTCTGTGGGTTAATGAAGCCAAGGATCTGCCACCCAAAAAGCGTTATTACTGTGAGGTACACCTGGATGGCACCTTGTTCGCCCGCACAACCAGCAGAGCTGTTGGCAAGCTCCCAAACCGTTCCAGCCTGGCAGCAGATGGCTCCGCTGGATCTTCGGGAGGCCTGGGGGCCAGTGGAGGTGCGACTGGAGGGTGCCAACTGTTCTGGGGAGAATTCTTTGAGCTCGACAACCTGCCTTGTATCTCCCAAATCAGCCTGCACCTCTTCCGGGAAGAAGACCCCAAGAAAAAGCGGCATTCCCGAGACGACTCCAGTCTACACCCTCTGGGAAGCGTGACCATACCTCTAGCTGACATTCGAGGGAGGACCTATCAGGAGAAGTGGTACCCCATCACTCCATATAAGGCGTCAGGCTCAGCAGGGAACAAAGAAGCTCTGGGGCCGCAGGCTTCACTTCGCATAAAGGCCCGTTTCCAGAACTTGCAAGTTCTGCCAATGGAGAAATATAAAGAGTTTGCCGAGTATGTGACTGTGGATTACGTAGAAATGTGCAGAAACTTGGAGCCACTTCTGAATGTGAAGGAGAAGGAAGAGCTGGCAGGAGCTCTGGTCCACGTACTCCAGAGCATCGGCAAGGCCAAGGTAAAGAATGAGATTAAATTTAAAAATTTTTTAATGCAATTTATGAATCAAACGTTATTTTTTCACAATATGTATCAAAAATACAACCAGAAGCATATTCAGAAGTAAGTTTTTATTCCTTAGGAATTCCTCATTGATTTGGGCAACGATGAGGTGGAGCGTCTTGGAGAAAAAGAAGCAATGATCTTCAGAGAGAACACACTGGCCACTAAAGCTATAGATGAATATATGAAGCTGGTTGGTCAGAAGTACCTCATCGACACACTAGGTAGGGCAGATCAGTCGTAAAGGTGGTTGCTTGTATTCAATCGTACTGGGTTTTCCTGAACTCTATGCTTTCTTTTCAATGCAGGAGAATTTATCAACCGTCTATATGCATCGACTGAGAACTGTGAAGTTGACCCTCGTAAATGTCCTGCGGCTGAACTGTCAAGCAACCAGAAGCACTTGAGGGAAACCTGTGAGGAGGTGGTGCAGAAGATCATTGAGCTCCATGGGTGAGAGAAATCAGCTTAACATACAATAAATGATTTGGGCATCTCTCACATTCAGAGATCTCATACTTGACATGCTTCTTTCCACTAGGCCTTTTCCTGAAGAGTTAAACAGGATCTTCTCCAGCTGGGTGGAGGTGTGTGAAGACCAGGGCAAACCGGAGATTGGCCATCGGCTCATCTCTGCTTCCCTCTTCCTTCGTTTCTTGTGTCCTGCTATCCTCAGTCCTTCCCTTTTTGGTCTGACGCAACCGTACCCGGAGCCAAACACCCTGCGTACCCTTACGCTGACAGCCAAAGTCATCCAGAATCTGGCCAACTTCACCTTGTCAGTAGTTTATGTCACGTTTGTGCATTTGTTCCTGAGCAGATTGTTTGCTTTTGTTTGTTTGTTTGTTTTGGCACACTGAAAGACATAATCTGGGAATATGGATAAAGATATTTTTTTGTTGCACATGTACAATAACAATAAAGGGCCTGAAATAAATACCTAAAGTAAATTAAATTTGTTGTTCTTACTTAGGTTCGGGGAAAAGGAGGAGTACATGCTCTTCATGAATGAATTCCTGGAGCAGCACTGGGATGGAATGAGAGGCTTCCTACAAACGGTGTCGAGTGGAGACACTGAGATTGCAATGACATCCTTTGATGGCTATGTGGATTTGCCTCTGCGTTTGGCTGTGCTCCATGGACTGCTGGTGGACATCATCTACCAGAAGGACCAGGTAGGCAGGCAAACATTAGTCCAGTTTGGTAGTTAGTTTTAAAGGAATTGTGTGACTTTTGTATTGCATGGCTCCACTAGCTAGCTTAACCACAGTGGAAGACAATTTATAAGCAGCTATCAGGGGGATACTTATAATTATAGAGTTTATATGAAGATTTCATTTCATTTATTTATTTATTTATTTATAAAGCACATTTAATAACAACAGGGAGTTGACCAAAGTGCTGTACAAAATAACAATTAAACAATGACATTAACAACAACAACAGGTAAGAAAATTAAAAGAAAATTAGATAAGATAAGATAAGATAAGATAGAACTTTATTAATCCCTCGGGTGGGTTCCTCTGGGAAATTCGACTTCCAAAAAGCACAGCAACGACCGAAGTTACAGTTACAGAATTGTTATATATATATATATATATATATATATATATATACACACACACACACACACACACACATATATAAATACAGAGACAAATATAAATAAAATATACAAAGGGGATAAATAGAATAAATAGGAATAAAAAATAAAAATACAAGTGAATTGCACATTTCAAGTATTGAGTCTATTGCACTGTTGACTATTTACAAAAAGTATTGCACGAGGTATTGTACAGTGAGGTGAAGAGGCACTACAGCTTAGTTGTTCCCCCCTCCTTTGTCCTCCTGTTTCCCCTCCCTCTCCCCTCCAGAGAGGAGTTAAACAGTTTGATGGTGTGTGGGACAAAGGAGTTTTTTAGGATAAAAGAATTGGTAACTCTCATACAGTTTCGAAAGCCAGAGTAAAAAAATATGTTTTAAGATGCGATTTAAAAAGAGTAACAGTTGGGGCCTTTCTAATGTGGAGAGGTAGATCATTCCACATTTTCGGTGCCAAAACCGCAAATGCCTGATCTCCTCTATGAACCATCCTAGACTTATGTAAGGTAAGGAGCAGGTGATCACTTGATCGAAGGGCTCTAGAGGGCGTATAAAGCTGCAAAAGGTCAGACAAATAGTCCAGTGCCTGGCCATTTAGCACTTTATAAGTCAAAAGTAAGATTTTGAATTTAATTCTAAAACGCACTGGAAGCCAATGAAGGGAAGCAAGCACCGGAGTAATATGTTCTTCACACGAGTCAAAAGGAGAGCTGCAGCATTCTGTACAAGCTGGACTGACTGACACCCACATATAGATCACTTCAGTTATACATGGTGTACTCACGCACTAATTCTACCCTTTAAGATTGTGTTGACAAGATGGAGGCTGTACAGGACAAAAAGCTTTTGCTGTGGCCCCCAAGTGGACTATGGGGGTACTGCAGATAAAGTCACAAGAATGACATAAATAGCTGGATATTATTAGAAGATATAATTTTTTATTTTTCTGACACCCCCCCCCCCCCCCCCCCCCCCCATTTTTTTAATCTGTCAGGTGACCTAAGTAAAACTATTGATAGTGAACTACAGACACAGAAGGAAATAATCTTATTCTTGTGATCAGAGCTCTGATTAAAGATAGGGTTTGATTTTTGTTATCTAGTTACACAGATGTAAGAGATTCACAGCTACCCCTTTATCCCATATAAAGATTTGTAAACAGAATCCTAATTCTAACACTGGTAGGTTAAGGGATTAAAAGGCCTTGTAGAAAAAATGTGGTGTGTGTGGTGTGTATCGCTGTGTTGTGTGGTCATAGATGTAGTTTTTCTCTCAAGTTTACCAGAAGCAATTATGTATCCATTCACTATATAAATATACTTATTTCATGCTTTGTGTATAAGTGAAGGTTAACATGCTACTTGTTTCTCCCTCAGCAAACAGTTGACAAGCTGCACCCTCTGCCTTCAATTCTGAACCAAATAACAGAGTCACTAGGCCCTGAAGCACCTCGGATAGATATTAACAGGTATGTTGATTTGTGTGATTTGTCCATCATATTAGTTCTGTTGCATGTTACTAAAACAGTGGTATTCCTGTAGCCAAACAGGACACATCAAGCCAGCGTATATTCCACCTAAGGACTTGAGCAAGTACAGCCCTCTCCAGTCGTCTCTCCAGCATATTCCTCAGGAATCCAAAAGCACACGTGACAACAGGTCAGTTTCAAAGGGGCACAGTGGAGGTCAGACGCAGCTCCTCCCAATGTCAGTGTGGAGGAAGGACTCTCTCAAGCTATTCAATTACAAATTCAGTTTGGGTCAGATAGATTTGATTTTTTTATTCCATTTAGGATCCTTTGTCTGTGCATTTTAAACATTGTATAATGTGTTCATTGGCATTTAAATAATTAACACTGATCCGTTTATTCACCGTGGATGTCAGGAGTCAAAGGAGGAAACCGATCGCCAGAACTCAGAGTGCCCCACACAGACGTCCGGCACAAGTAAAACGTGAGATGAAGAGGCAAACGAGCTCCGAGGCTCTGCCGACATCTGACCAGGAACAGGAGGCGGAGCCCAACCAACCACTTATCTCACCACCAAATACTGTGAGTATAAACAGGAACTGTGAACTGCCTGTAATAGCAACTGAGCTGCGCAGCTCATGTTCTCGTGTTTATGCAAAAAGGACTTCAGCTTTTCACAGAGGAGGCTATAGTTCATACTCTAAAGCCTTTAAACAATAAACAGCCTTGGCCATTTTTAATGACCAAGCATGACTAGATTTTTTACAGAAATAATATGAATCTGTTTTTGTTTATCACATCTCTACTGTATCTTTTGTCTGTGAAAGAAATGTTGTAATATAATTACAACATTAAATGTTTAAAGACACAAATTACAAAACATAATTACATTTATCTTCTTAAGTCTTGCAAAACAACTTTACTTTATTGTAATAAAAGTAGAAAAAAATTAATAAAGTTACATCTGAGTCAGTTTATATATTACAGTTTGCATACGTCATATATCAGTGTAACAGCAAAATACAGATAAATTTGTGACTCTGTAATATTCTAATCAACAACAAAGTACGGTTGTTATCACAGTCAGGCTGTTTTTTTTTTTTTATCTGTTGTTACTTCCTTTCTTTTGCTCAAGTTAAATCTGGATCAGATTGTTTCTAGATTTGTAATATTTGAATATTTTATGCAGAAACACTCAAAATATTCAGATTAATGGAATTCCTGAGAGCCGTACATTATTGCAGTACATTGCATTGATTGGAAGTGGACAAACACTTATACTTGCCACTAGAGCAGGGCGATATGGCCAAAAATATTTATCACGATATATATTTGAAAATTTGCGATAACGATATAACCGACGATATAATTGATGCGAGACAAAATACAACTCCACAACATTACTAGCGCAAAAAGACAACCTTCCATTTATTTTCACTTAAACAAGAAGCTGGTTTTTATGTACATTAAAGCTTTATAAAAATGTAACAGTGCAAATGCAAATTCCTTGCTGAAAGTTTAACCAAAAGGCATTTCCAGTAGAAATGGGCTGACATATCCTGAGCATAACCATGTATAATATCCACTGAAGTTAAAAAGAGGTGCTTTGCAACATTAAACTGCAGTGTGCAGTATGTATTTTTCGGATCATAAGGTGCACGGGATTATAAGGCACATTAAGCGAAACAAAGCAGTCAGATAAATCAAACTTTATTAAACTCATTCTTCTTGCTTCCTCCACTTCTGTACCATTGATTCATTAATGTTGAATTCTCTGGCAGCTGCTCTATTCCCATGTTGTTGCAGTATATTAATGACTAACCTCGTATTGTGGATGGATTATCTCAGTTGTTCTCCTGACTGAAGTTTGGTCCGTTTACAACATCCTGCCATGCGATTGCATTTGTCTCTAACCATGAGGAACCTTCACGTTAACTTTTATAAGTGGAAAAGTGTTAGTGTTCGTCCTCCAGCTTCACTGTTTATGTTATGCTAACATAGCTGTGTCGCTAGCGATCACGTAGCACATCATTATATACCAGCTAGCCCAACTTCAGTAACCCTACAAACGTCACTGCTGTTTAGTTTCCTGTCTTCATTTATGTTGGAAGTGATAGCAGAACTGTACGTTTGATTTTTTTCAGAAATCTCTCAGTCAGAACATGCTATATCATGCTTAGGTAACTAGCGAAACTAGCGAGCTAACTTCCGCTAGCTTCCTGCTAACGTCTAACTCCGTTAAATGTAATAACTTTAGTTTTCATGGATGCCTGGAAGTTAAACTTCATAGTTACACCTGGTAAAGCAGCAATGCTGATCGTTTTATTAAAGATGAAAGAATTTAGACAGTTTTTAACTCTGTGATGCTGCAGTGTTGTTTGACCTGAAGCATACGGAGTTTAGGACCCAGATTACTCCCAGATTTAAGAGCATCTTAGTCCGACAAATATGACAATAACAACGGCCGCTTGCATGTTCTGCAAAAAAATGTGCTTTGTCGTGTATCTGACGGACAAACACCAAACCAGTTCCACATCACGGAAGTTGCACCATTTTTACAAACCAATTCTGGTTCATCTGTTTCACTCAACAATCGGCCATGTGCGTATGAAAACAAAGGCACTGCGCATGCGCGTTTTACTCCCATTCTATCGCGATATTTCATTTTCCTATCGTTGCCTAACATTATACCGGTATTACCGTGAACGGTATAATATGGCCCAGCCCTACTTGCCACACTTATCGGCCAGGTCCAAGTTTTATGAGTAGTGGATAAAAAAAATCATCATAGGAAACATTTTTATGTCTAGGAATATCACAACAGCATACATAAACACAGATCAGGGGTCTTAAGTAGCACCTCTGAGTCACGCTTCTGTAAGTGCACACATATTTTTTCAAGTTTCACTGAGAGGAATAACGCAGGGAGTTTCTGCTCATGTTTTCCCAGAGCGTCTCTGTCAAGCGTGCACCTGCACCGGTTCCCTGGATTAAACCCGGGGACCCCAACCCACCAGGCAGCCACACCCGGCAACCGAGCGAGATCAAGACTGAGAATGAGCAATTCAGCTTACTGGATAAGGTATGGCAAGCCTCCTACATATTATAGTGACAGTGTAAAGTGTTTGCTTTCAATGCTACAGTTTATATGATGTCTACGTGTAATGACAGCATGCTCAGGAGCTGTCAGAGCTTCGCCTGGGCATAGAGCAGGTGACGGAGCGCGAGCTGGACATGGCTAAGCGCCTGGAGGACTTCATCATCCAAAGTCAGGACCAGAATGCAATACTGCAGGAAGAGGTCAACGAGCTCAGGAATGTGCTGGCTATGCGTGAGGAGCAGCTTGCCAGCGCCACCTTCAGGTTAGTCTGTGCATTAACGTGTGTGTGTGTGTTCCATTTGAAAGTAAACACAAGGTGTGACTAAAGAAATTGAAAAAATCTTTATCCAGTTTAAATTTGGAGGATCTCATACTTAAAACCAGAAGGTCGTGCATCTCTGGACAGTGTTGAGAGCACCTACTATTTTAGATCTCTCAGTGACAGTCATGTTCGATCAGCTTGCACTCGTGCAGTGGGATCTCCCTCCATGTGTCGAAATCTTCTGACCTCTGAATCCTCTTTCTCACACTACACAAAAAGCTGCACACTTGTAAATCACGCTCATGCACCGCTTCAGCTGCTCCAGAGCACTGGCACCAAGGCATCATCCTGTCTTCCCTAAAGTACTGCACCTAAATTCTATAGCTACCTAAAATTTGATCCCACAATGAACCGATCAGTGTTGAGCACACACATTTGGTCTCTAGAAAGGTCAAGATCTGAGGTGACCACACGCAGAAGAAACAGCCAAATTGAAATCAGGAAAGAGTTTTTAGATTTGAGTTTTTTATCGACCAGTTCTCAGAATGTTTTGATCACACCTCATATATTCTGTTTTTAAAGCATGCATTTTGTTTGTGCTTTATCCTGTTCAATCTGCAACCTCAGTGTTTCTCTCTTAACAGCATGTCTTCTTATCTGTGTGTTTTGCAGGCTGGGTGTGATTGAAGAGGAAAGGGAGGAAGATGAGAGGAAGCTGAGTGTTGCCATTGCAGCAGCCGAGAGAGTGAATGTGCTGGTAAGTGAGATGAAGAAAGTCCACTGTCAAAGAACAGTGCTTGTAAATAGTTCACTTCAAGATCCACATTTTATTCTCCTGAACCCCACAGAGCAGTGTGCGCTGGTGCTCCCTGGTGGGCTATGATGGTACTGCAGGTCACCTGCATTTGTTATTCCTCATTTATCTGCCTTGATTTGATCTAGAGCACAGGTGTCGAACTCCAGGCCTCGAGGGCCGGTGTCCTGCAGGTTTTAGATGTGTCCTTGATCCAAGACAGCTGATTTAAATGGCTAAATGACCTCCTCAACATGTCTTGAAGTTCTCCAGAAGCCTGTTAATGAACTAATCATTTGATTCAGGTGTGTTGACCCTGGGTGAGATCTAAAACCTGCAGGACACGGGCCCTCGAGGCCTGGAGTTTGACACCCCTGATCTAGAGAGTATCCGGTATTTTGTCAGTCATCATGAAGGAAGTCCTTATTCTTAGCCTAATGAGTTGATCAGAGATGAGGTTTAAGGGTCCAGTGGGATGCAAAAGATTTTCGCATTTTAAATTGAGATAGAAAAATAGAACCAAACCACTGATTTTTAAAATTTTCAGAAATCAAAAACTTTCTGGTAAAAGAATTTATGTCCATAGAGAGAACGCTAACATAAAACAGTTCACTTAAATTATTAAGTAGTAACATTTAGTACTTTTTTATATAATTATAAATTTAATGGTTTTATTTTCTGTTCTGTTCTGACCTAGTTAGACTATTCTAACATGTGCAGCTACCGCAGGCTTTGGAATTTAGCCTAGGAATACCTACTTTTTTACGCTCTATATGAAATTTAATTTAATTTATGAGCAATATAACTGCATGATATTTATAAATGACACTTTGAGTCATGCTACCAGTAGAGGTGGTCACCTCTCTTTGCAAGCCCATTCAGTGGAGGAGTGAAGACAGCCAGAACTGGCTCAGAGCATCTCAGTCCAGCCCTAGGGGGTCCTTAAATTAAAACGTAGCAAACTAAAAGGCAGAAATATATTCATTAGTCTCTTAAAAACTGTGATGGAATCTGCTATTTAATAACAGAGGGTGCAGGTTATGTTTACTATGCAGGCAAACACAGTCTGCCTCAAATAGTAGAAGCTACCTGTATTACCTTAATCATCAGCAGTCACTGAATTCTCTGAGATTTGTGATTGTTTCATAAACAACAGTGTATTTTATGCCTGATTAAATTAAACCCTCAAAATATTTAACAGAATGCCGGTGACTTTACTTTAGGGGGAGGCCAAAACCTTATACAGGAAAAAGCCCGGATCACTGCTGATAGATAAACATCCTCTGCATATTTCAAACACTGCCTCTATTGTTATCAGTAGGCTAAAAGATTACAGTTTCATATGCTGTAGACCCATAAAAACTGAATATTTAAAAAGCAGTTAAATGCAACTATGCTGATTAAGTTTTATAAGAAATGATCTGAGAGTGGTTTAAGTGTATTTGATGCCCTTTAAACAAGCTAATTTGTATTTCTTAACCAAATATGTTCCCTTTAAGGTACTGGATATTTAAAGTTTAGCGACAGTGGTTGATTTCAGCATATTAACAGCTGTTTTTAATGTGCTCACACAGGAGGAGCAGTTTGCAGGTCTGCTAAGTGACCTTCAACAGCTCAGCGAGGCGTACAAGAGCAGCCAAAACAACACACAGCATCCTGAAAAACCACTCAACACCACCTGAACCCTGAGAAAAAGGGTTACGCTTTGGGCTTCATAGTTTTTATACACATACACACACACACAGCCTGATGCCACAATCATGAATTCCTGGTTAGATATAAGTTTATTTTATAAAGATACCCATAATGAACTCCAGTTAAGGTGAATATGAAGGCTGAAGGATTTGTTCGCATTTCCTCTTTCACTGTATCTCTGCTTGTAAACCCTTTTTTTTAAATAAAAAAAGCTGCTGCCTAATGTTTTTCTATTTAAGGAGTCTATTTTGCATTTGTCATGGTAAGTGGTCTATTTTGTGTCTATTTTAATCAAGAATAATCACTGTAACTTGATTATGATTATGGATTTGCAGGGACAGGTAACCCCAAAATCTATAGTTTTTCTTGCCTGTAGTCATAGACTGTATAAAAAAAAAAGGAGAGCCACTATGATGTTACCCATTGGTTAGTGAAGAGTGTTTTCTCTGTCACCATCTCAGTGTATTAAAACTGTATGGGAAAAATCCACCACAAAGCCAAACAATCAAACAGAAAAGTAATACAATTCTAACAGAAAATAAAAATTAAAAAAGAAAAAAACAAATGAAGAAAAACACTTTAAAATAGGTTTGTAAAAATTTTAATGTGCAAGAACCTCCTGCCCCCAGAAAGCTGCATTAGTCAACTTTGCTGTCAGATAGAATGACAAAATGTAGCCTGGTAAAGACTACAGTATACATATTGAATTTAGCAGTGGGTGGTAGTGTAGAGCAAGTGACAAGGAAAGGACAGCATCAGCAGACGGGTCAAATTTCTTTTAAGTGTACTATATTTCCTTGCATGTCCATTCTACCATTTTAAAACAACCCCGGTTGTCAAAATCTCACTTGTTTTATATAGACTTTTACACACATCTCAATGTCATTATTCTCTACCTTAGAAATAGGTTAGACCAAACAAGATAATCGAAACAAATAAACAGGAATAAAATTATTCATCCAATTGACAGACTCGTTTACACAGCTAAATGATTTGAAAAGTAAAACACTGCATATAGTACAACTCAAACATTACTTTAAAGAAAATAAACAATACTATCAAAAGGAAAAAACCCTTCATTTGGTTGTGCCCAGTGAATCAATCACTGACCTCATGACCTTATATAAACAGGAAGTGCTGGGTTGGCCCCTCCCACACACCTGCTTTGGATATATGACCAGAACAAAGGGACAGACAAAGGTAAGTATAGCCAAAGCAACATAAGCAAACATAATTTACCAGAAATTTACCTGTCAACAGAAGAAGAGTCAAATCACCTGATGGTTAAGTAGTATTTGCTTTAAAAGAATATGCGTGCATGTAATATAATGCTACCACAAACAAACCCGGGATAGTATTTAGAGTAAAGTTACACCAGCAATATCTAAAATAAAGCGTTACGGCCAACTGTGAAATAACATGGGATAAATTATCAAGATGTTTAAGGAACAAGAGGTAAATAAGTTCTACCACTTTTGGATTTTTGGCTTCACAACCCCCCTTCATGGTTCATGCACGTCGAAGTTCAGTTTGCTCTTCGTGGCATTTCATTCCAATGACACAAAATGCCATCATGTGATGGCGTTGCTGGATCCACTGTCCACCCAGTGTGTGATGACCCTCCTACAGGATTGCCCCCGCCCAAGGGAAATACACCGCTCTCAAGGGCACTGCTTCTGAGGTGCTACTCCCTCTCTGATGAAGAGCAGGCTGAGAAACTCCTCTCTCTCGCGCCTGGGTGATGGTACCGCTCTTGGAGAGCATGCTGTCCTTGCTAGGAACAAATGACGGAGGATTCCTCTTCACCTACCTCTTCCTCTGCCAGCTCCAGTGCGACCTGGCCTTGCCAACTCCCTGCTGCTGGCTGCGAAGGATTACCACTTGCGACTATGGAGCGCCTGGGCATTGTGCAGTGCCTGGGCTTCCCCGTTACAAATGGTGGCCAAATCTGACGGTGGGAGGCGGCCTTATGAGAATTTTCGCCGTCTTAATAACGTCACAGCAAACAATCGCTATCCCATTCCCCACATCCGGGATTTTTCCGTCCATCTTCACGGGACCTTGATTTTTTTTGTAAGATTGATTTAGTACATGGGTATTACCAGGTTCCCATGCGTGCTGAGGATGTCCCCAAAGCCGCCATAATTACTCCGTTTGGCCTTTTTGAGTTTTTGCGCTTGCCTTTCAGCCTGAAAGATGCCACCCAAACGTTTGATGGTCTTGGTCTTGCGCGGGCTGTGTTTCGTTTTTGTATATCTAGATGATATCCCGGCGGCCAGCAGTTCGAAGAGACAGCACACGTCCCATCTGCGTCAGGTTTTTCAGCGCTTGGCTGCATGTGGCCTAATCATTAACCCGTCTAAATGCCAGTTTGGGTTGCCAATTCTAGACTTCCTGGGACACTGTATTTCCGCTGAGAGTGCGGTTCCATTGCCAAAGAAATTTGGGCTGTTCAAGACTTTCCGCTTCCGACATCTATTAAAGCACTGCAGGAATTTTGGGGGATGGGAAATTTTTACAACCATTTTCTCCACAGAGTGGCACACCTGCTGCAGCCGCTATATGGCGCATTGAAGAGTAAAAAGGCTAATGTCTACAAGTGCAAAAAATAGGATGGTTGGTCACCCTACCCCTATGGCCACCCCTATGAAAAAAAATCTGGATGCGCCCCTGCTGCCCGACAGTTTTAAAATTAAAGTGACTGAAGGTGACTAAATAACTGCAAGTGACTAAAAGTGAATAAAGTGTCAGCAGTGTAAGAAGAGTGTAGTTTATGGGTGCGGGAAATGTTCTTATCGGCTGGAGTTAAAAAGCAGAGTGGTTTTGGGGACAAAGGTGGCTCTCCTCCTCTCAGTCCTGCAGGAAATGCAGCGGAGGCGTCGTCCAGAGGGGAGCCATTGAAATGTGGGGTGAAGAATGTGAGTGGGGTTGTTGATGATTTTGGCTGCCTGTCTGAAAACCTGTGCCAGAGTTCTGACAGGCAGGCCAATGATTTTAGAGCACACTGATGCAGTGTGCTGCAGTCTGTTCCTGTTCTGGAGGCTGAGGGAGTGGAAACAGCAGGTGATGGACAAGGTCATGATGCTTTCCAGGAAGGCATAGTAGAAAGTCATGATGGGTGTGCTGACTCCAAAGGAGTTGAGTTTCCTAAGAAGGTATAGCTGTTGGTGGCACCTCCTGAGAATCTCCTCTGTGTTGGCAGAGAATTTCAGGAGGTTGTCAAAGATGCTTCCCAGGTATTTGTACTCCTCAACTACCTCCACTGGCTTCCCATGGATGGTGGTGGTGACTGAAGCAGCCAGATCCCTGTGCCTACTGGAGAAGGTCACCACCATCTCTTTGGTTTTGCTCACGTTCAATTCAAGTTTAGAGCTGTCACACCACTATACAAACTCCTGCAGAGCGGGCCCGTGGTGTCGTGAGGGGCCTGACAGCAGTGACAGGAGAACTGTGTCGTCAGCATATTTCACCAGGTGACAGTTGGGCTGTGTGGATCTGCAGTCATCGGTGTAGAGGATGAAGAGCAGGGGGGAGAGCTCACAGCCCTGGGGGGAGCCAGTGCAGGTGGAACAGAGACCAGAAAGAGACTTGTTGACCTGAACTTTCTGAGTCCTGTTGGTCAAAAAGTCCAAAATCCACAGGATTAGCTGATCATCCAGGTGAAATCAGGTGGAAAGTTTAGTGGCCAGGATATGAGGCTGCAGAGTGTTGAACGCTGATGAGAAATCTGCAAACCGAAGTCTGGCAGAGGAGTCAGGGAGCTCCAGATGTTTGTGGATGGAGTCCAAGATGAAGATTTTGGCATCATTGACACCTCTGCATGCACAGTAAGCAAACTGGAGTGGGTCCATCAGGGGGTCAATTGCTCTTACGATGTGCTGTTTTATGATCTTCTCCATGGCCTTCATCATCAGGGAGGTGAGGGCCACAGGACGGAGATCATTCAGAGACTTTGGGTTGTTTCTTTTGGGGATGGGGATGACTGTGGAGTGTTTCCACAGCTGGGGGACGGTGTGACTGTCAATTGAGTGTTGAAATAGAATCCAGAACACACTTCCTAGTTGCCCTGCACAGTGCCTCAGAACTCGACTGCTAATGTTGTCAGGGCCGGGTGAGCTCTTCTCCCTGGTCCTCCTGAGGGCTCTCACCACATCTTCAGTCCTGAAGGTGAGTGCAGAGCTGCCAGGTTTGAGTGAGGATCTGAACTCTTTAAGCTGGGCCATGTTGTCCGTCTCAAACCTGGTGTAGAACGCGTTGAGGTCGTCAGGGAGGGAGGAGGGGTTGCTGCCCTCCACCTGGATGGTAACCTGGTATACCACTGGCCACGTCGGTGGTCCGACGCACTTTGTGGCCGATGGGACTGGCCTGAAGTGCCTCTGCGCACCTTACACGCTGACAGTGGCCCATTCATTCGTTTTCATTACTGACACTAGATTGCCCAATCAAACCTCTTAAAAGCCCCTCAAGTGTTGTGAGGGGTCTCTCCCCTCCCTTCGCTGTCCGCTAGTGTGCGCCGTGTAGAAAAAGTTAAGCACGAAAGTGGCCAAAAGGTGGAGTAGTAGGCTGAGAGAAAACAATATAAAAAACCAAAAATAAATACAGCAAATGTGTAAAATTAAGGACTGCTGCATCAGCTGCGGAGAAATAAGGAAGCGACTGAGGAAGCTGAAATGAACGTGGTGAGAAATTAGATGGAGGGAGAGATTAACAGGATTCAGGCAAAATGAATGGCTACTTTGGTGAAAAGCTAAGTGTAGCTTTTAATTATTGTCACGTGCTGCATGACTAACCCAACAACAACTGTACCAACCTGATTTAAACCTGTTTCAATACTAGTTATTTGGCCGCCTGGACCAAAAATGCCACGGCCGATTTTTATTTTTTAATTTTTTGTCTCAGTCCAGCCCTGATGGCATCCTTGTCATATGAGTCAAATCAGAACGATTTCTTTAAACAGCGCTAATAAATAAAACACAGAAATTCTATTTAATGTGTAGCAGTTATTCAATTCATATGATCAACTTAGCTTCAGGTAAAATATTGAATTCATTTTTGCACAAAATGACTTTGTGGATAAACCGGATCACTGATGGTGCTGACACAGCGAATGCTACTAAAAGTCTAAACAATGATGACTGCACACAAAAACAGGGAGAAGCTTTCCTCCTTCCGTTCTTTTGTCATTATCCCTGTTTGCGTGTGACCTGTCACGCACTTCCCTCGTGTGTGTTAGTTTGGTTTCAGGTAGAGAGATTATGTATGTAACTGGTTTCTGCCTGTGGTCCACTGCGTGTGCGCAAGTGCGCTTTTGAGTCACACGTACAGGGTGGGAGGAGTGACTTCCGCAGGAGCTGTGAACTGCGTACAACACGGCAGCGTAAAGTCCGAAGTTGTTTATCCATTTGGACTGCGTGCTGCACACCCAAACGAATCCAGGTAATGACGGATAGTCCGAATATATTTAAGCGACTTTAATTTTGTGATTTATGTAAAAACGTGTCGCGCTTTATATTCAAATATATTATAGCAGGGTGGTTTATATGTTACATTAGCGGATTTTTATTCTTTTAAAAACAAAATTTACCGAATGTATCGAATATTAGGTTCAAGGAAATAACGCGAAAAAATTTACTTTCGTTTTCCGCCTCCTCAAGTCAGTTTCGTTTCTGCCTCACAGGCTCACTCACGTCAGTCCCATCATGGCCGAAGTGGACGAGTCTCAGTTTTCTATCATGAGTCTGGAGGATGAGCTGACCTGCAGCATCTGTCTGAGCACCTTTGACTGTCCGGTGACCATCCCCTGCGGACACAACTTCTGCCAGGACTGCCTGCTCGCCACATGGAAGGAGTCGTACAGCTGCCCTCAGTGTCGGACCCTGTTCGCCACCAGACCCGAGCTGAAGAAAAACACGGTCCTCACCGCCGTCGTGGAGACCTTTAAAGTGAGATCGAGCAAGAACGAACCCAACCTGACTGCAGAGGAGAGCCAAGTGAAGAAAAAGGAGATCCTCCGCTGTGATACCTGCATGGAAGCAGAGGCGTCGAAGACCTGCCTCACCTGCATGGCGTCTTACTGTGAGGAGCACCTGCGCCCTCACCGGGAAAATCCTATTTTCCGTCTGCACAGCTTGAGCGAGCCTGTCGGGGACCTGTTGGAGCGCATCTGCCCCGACCACCACAAGCTGATGGAGCTCTTCTGCACCCAGCATGATCGGCCAATCTGCAGCTTCTGCCTCCAGCAGGTCCACAAAGGATGTTCCTTCACAACCCCTGATGAACAAAGGAGCCGGAAAGAGGTGTGTGTTTGTCAGTATTCACCTGAGAAGTTTAAAGAGCCACATCTAAACAAAGATGGGTTTATTTTTCCTGTTAAAACATAATTATGTCTTAGTTTCTGTATTTTCATCAGGATGGCTAGCCTGAGTTTCACGTACTTGAGAAAAGTGGTAGATGCCATGGATGAGTAGTTGTTCCAGTTCCACTTTTCAATCCATCAATCAAAATTTATTTATATAGCACATTTAAAAACAACAGTTTTGATCAAAATGCGTCAAAAGTTAGGAAATAAATAAAATAAGACAAAATTACCAAACAATACAAGACGAGACAAACATAGAAACCAACCAAATGATAATCAAACTATTTTACGTCAGAGCCAGAGTAAAAAGATGGGTCTTTAAATGAGATTTAAAAGACTGAACAGTCTCAGAAGAGCGAATGGCAATCGGGAGGTTGTTCCACAGTCTAGGAGCTGCAATAGACTGGACTTTTGTCCAGTACCTGGATACAGTCTATGGCTGTAGCTATCATGACATCTCCCACTATTTATAAGAGTCCTGCAAAGCCTCAAGCTGTGTAGTTTTCCAGATGTCACAGATCTAGATAAGAAACTGAAACACGGATGATTATTGAATAACATATGCCTAGCCTGATTCATCCTCCTTTCTGACAGCAAATAGGACCATAATTCACAAAATGAGCATCATATTTTATTCATTAAGAGCTCAAACTAGCAATTTAGACCAGTGACCAGTAAAATGTGTACTGAGCTGAAGTAAGCTTCAGCTTGGTACTCAGTTGTAATGGAAAACGACTGAAATCAAGTAGAGTAAAGTTGAGTCGAGGCGAGTAGGTTCTAATGGAAAAGAGATATTAGACATGGCCTTTACTTTTCAGACATGGAAGCTACGTCCATCTTTTAACTCAGTTGTAGCAGTGCCTTGTGGACAACTCAGAACAGATCTTTGCATTCACCCACGCAGATCCTCAAATAGTATAGGGCCTACAAACCGCACACTACAACCTGATGAGGTCGAGTAGTCATTCCTACGTTTTGAATGTCCGTTTGGAGGCTCAGAAGGATCCATACATAATTGCTACATCATAGTGTGGCATTTCACAGAAACACAGGTGTTTGCACAGAGCCTTACGTTTACCTAAGAGACAAAATTGATGAACCTTAGTAGTCCTTGCACAACTGCAGATGCAGAAACTAAGGCTACGTTCACACTGCAGGTCTTGATGCTCAATTCCGATTTTTTTTTGATCAAATCCGATTTATTTTTTATTTTTTTTATTTTTTTGTCTGCTTGTTCACACTACAAATAAAATGCGACAGCAAACGCTCTCTAGTGTGAACGCTCAAAGCGGCCCGCATGCGCAAAAGAAGACTTCACACACAACGCGCTCTGTTTAGACCCAGACCAAACAATATTGTTTGACTGATGGCCCTTAATATAAAGACTTCGGACTTTACGTTTCCCAATTTTTGCTTTAAGTTATTTTGTTATTTACATAATAATGTAAATAACCTAATAATGATCCTTATTGCTGTTTTAGAGGAGTGGTGCTTCAA
This sequence comes from Rhamphochromis longiceps, assembly GCF_057381845.1. NCBI lineage: Eukaryota > Metazoa > Chordata > Actinopteri > Cichliformes > Cichlidae > Rhamphochromis > Rhamphochromis longiceps. The sequence goes on along the minus strand of NC_140562.1, from coordinate 42,300,247 downwards.
AGGATAGTTGCAGATTTCTGTCAGAATCTGCAGATTATACAGTACAAATAAAATGTTTACGTTGTCTTCCCAACAGTTTCACTGGATGGCCAGGAAGCGTTCGCGATGTCTTCTCTGGTGCTAATAATTGGCGTCTGTCTTGTGTCGGTGACGTAAAAGACAGATTTAATGACCGTTCAAACAGCAGTCGCTTTCTAAAACATCGGATATGTATCGGATTCAGTACCACATACGAAAGTGACCCAGATCGGATTTGAAAATATCGTATTTGTGCCGTTCACACTGTCACACCATTATCGGATATGGGTCGCATAGGGTCAAAAAAATCAGATTTGATGCGCTTTCGCCTGCAGTGTGAACGTAGCCTAATACTGGCAGGTGTCTCACAGTTTGAGAACTGCTTTAAAATATGAATGAGTGGAATTCCTTTTTAGCTGCTCACAGCTTTAAAATTTTGGGTTGCACGTCTGTTATCTTTCGATATTGGTTATGCTGTCATTAGAATATCTGAATTATGAAAAGAGAGACTTGATAACCTGAGTATAACCATAGCATCCATTTAGGAGTTTACCCTCATTGTGAAGCCAGAAAGCCAAGGTTACGGCCAAAGTTATCACTTATGCCAACAAATTTTTTTTTTTTTTAATTTATTTTTTTTTTTTTGTAAAGAGACAGGGCTAAAGTAAGTGACTGTATCATGTTTCCCTCTTTGCAGTCTGACCTGAGGAGCAATTTGGGTTTGCTAGATGGGAAGATTGTGAAAAATGAGACCATCATATTTGAAATGAAGGACATGCAGAACAAGCTAAAGGTAAGACTTCTCATAAGCAAAAACAAAGACGAGGCTAAAGGAACATTTTGTATTACTTTGAATTATTTCTTTGCTGATCCAGTTATGAATGTTTTCTCACTCCTGTCCTCCAGGACTTGGCGACCAGCAGGAAGAGAGCTTTGACAGCTGAGTATCAGCAGATGAAGGAGATGTTGGTCCAAGATGAGCGCGAAGCTCTGAACGCAGTGGACCGAGAGGTGGAAACTGGTCAGACCAAACTCAGAGTTCTTATGAAGAAGTTTGGTGACAACGTTGACAACATGACGAAAGCTAAAGAAGAAATCCACAGCCTGCTGAGTCGCTCTCAAACCCAGGCCTTCCTGCAGGTGGGACGTCTGTGATTGTTAATTCATACAGCTGCTAGTAATGATAACATACTAACACATGATAAAAAGTGAGTAATGGTTCTAAAACAGACCTGAATCACGATAAAAGCAGCCGCACCCTCATGTTGCCTTCCCCTTCCTGCAGTGTGAGCCGTAATTTACAAAGTGAACAGCATGTTCATTTTGCTTGGCAAAGTATAAGAATACCAACTTGACCCATTCAATCGTAGACTGATATCAGGGTCTGGCCCTCTACTAGTTAAATGTTCTGTGTGGAAAATTGCTGGAAGAATTTCAAACACCCCACTTACTTTGATGACGAATGGCTTTTGTTTCCAAGGTACAGAGGGGGTAACGAATAAGGTCCATGGTGATGTTGGCCAAGAATTTCATAGTTGGTGTGTCTCGAATCTAAAATGCCAAGCAAACCACATTTCAGAACCTTGGACCTTGATGTTTGAGTTTTATTGCTTGAAAATGGGTGAAATGTATCAAATGGGAATTTTAAAAAAAGTTGACCGTTTCCCTATGACCCCAAAAAAATAGCAAAAATTCAAAGAAGAATTCCTTGGCTATCATAACTCTAATCACTTCCCCTCTGTTTTGGAGAACCAACCATTGCCTTTATTATGAAAAGCTTTGATAGTTTTTTTTTTTTTTTTTTTCCTAAACATGTTAGAATATTTCAGGCTCCTTGAGCTCCCTAAACGGCACTTACGACCTTTAGGCCACAGATCTGTCGGGCTTATGGGGCTAGGTCAGTTTTAAATGAGGTAGTGTTTTAAATGTTGGGTGGCAGCACACCCAACATCGGTTATGGATAGACACTTTAAACAAGAAGTTAGGGTTAGGTCAAGCTGTTGGGTTGGCTTTAAATGCCATTGTTGGTTCGGGTTGGACACCAAACCCAACCTGTTGAAGGTCAGGTTAAACAATTGGGTCACATAATTGAGTTTTGTAAGCTAGGTTTGGGTACAAAGCCTAGGTGACTGGGCTTAGGTTCAGAGTCGGCAGCAGACCATTTAAACTTGAGGGGCAACTAACTGTAAACAGGAGAGTATTTGGCTTACGTCTCTCTGCTGTTCCAACCAAAAACAACCATATACACCTAATATACTCACAGAGAAATGTAACCACCCAAAATGATAAAAGCCCCAACCAGTCAGGGCACATAGTTGCCCCTCCTTGAGCCTGCTTCTGGCGTAGGGTTCTTCCTGTTAAAAGGGAGTTTTACTTTCCCACAGTCACAGAGTTGTTGGAGTTTTCTCTGCTTTATTTTAGTGTCCTAACCTTACAATATAAAGCACATTGAAGCAAATGTTTTTGTGATCTGGTGCGATATAAATAAAACACTCCCTATATATGTTTTATTCAGCGAGACTCGAAACTAGCAAATGAGGTCCTACAATCAGCAGTAAAGCATTTAGAACCAAACTCGTTAAAAGTCAGAGGAGTCTCCGCTTGCTAGGCATTGTCAGCAACGTCTAATCAATATATTGCATGTAAATAGTATTGTTTGGGGATGATGGCTGCCCCCACCTGAGCCTGGTTCTGCTGGAGGTTCCTGTTAAAAGGGAGTTTTTCCTTCCCACTGTCACCACCTGCTCATAGGGGGTCGTTTGATTGTTGTGGGTTTCTCTGTATTATTGTAGGGTCTTTATGTTGCAACATAAAGCCCCATGAGTCAACTGTATTTTGGATTTGGTGCTATATAAGTCAAATATAATTTAATTCTAAACAATTGTTGTTCTCTAACAGAGATGTGATTTCTGATTTTATGATAGTTGTGTTAGAGGGATATTTTAACACAACCATCACAAAAACCCCACATGTGTACACATAGATCTGTTTGTTTATTATAAATGTATTACATCACATAGTAGTTTATTACATTTTGTAAAAGGGGATATGATTATCTTGACTGAGCGTACAACATTGTGTTCCTCTCTTCTCAGGCACCATTTAACCTCCCCCAAGCTATTAACTTTGAGCCTTACTCCCCTAAAATCAGCCTGGACTCCAAGAAGGTTTTGGCATCACAGGCCTTTGCTGCTGCCCTGAAGCAGCATCTGACAGAGATCTTCAAACAGCCCGTCGAGAGCCGACTACCATTAAATACACCAGGTGAGTGCATGGACCCGTTTTGTCTGACGTTTTAAAGTTTAAGGTTCATTGAGGAAGTTTAGTGAAGATGGTGTCCAATTTTGTTGCAGAAGTTAACCCTGATATTTTGGCAGCTGGTGAGTTGTTTCATGTGGGGACCAATGAAAACAGGATTCCAATCAAACTGCTCAAAAATTTAAGGGAACACTTAAATCGTGTATCGGATCTTGTTGAAGGAAAATTTCAAGTTGAACATCTTTACTGAGAGCAGGATAAAAATCACACCAACTATCAAGGCAGTTAATATTGTTCAAGTGTTCCCTTAATTTTTTTCTGAACAGTATATTTTGAAAATACTCAAATTGATACCGCGTTCTGTGGTCGAGGTTGAATACATTAAGTGTTGATAAAGAGTCAATACTGTAATGACTCAATGTTCATGCTTTCATTGAAAAACCAGGTTCAGCCTACACTACTCTGTGGTCTACAGTGGGGTCTCCACTGGGCTCCGGAAATTTATTGGAATATGGTAAGTCAATTCATCTGTCCAGTACCAGGTTTATAAAACAAGATTTTTATAACCGGTCAAGCATAAATGTCTGTTCTTTTATTTACTGCTTCTTCAGAGGTGGAGTCCAGTCCAGGTCACCTTAAACTCCCCAGGTCTCACAGTCCAGGTCCTCAGGCCAAAACAGCCCAGAAGAAAAAGACTCCAAGTATGAAACTGCTTTAATTTTCATTTTGTGTTGCCGTCTTGTGGTTGAACTATATTGTCGATACTGAGCACATATGTTTGTGGAGATTTTTCATTATTTTAGTTGTATGGTCATGCAGTTTTTTAATGAACTACAGGTGTACAGGAAATGACTTTAGCCTCTGCATTTACTGATGTGACTTGTACAGTACCACCATTAATAATGATAAATTATTCAGACATTTTATATTCATGCATTATTTGTAATTTAACTCATAGTTCAAAGAATTTAGTTAATTCACTTCATGAAATCAGTCCAGATTTGTAGTGTTTGATAAGGAAAAATGTCATCTTCCATTTAATTGGCACAGCAACTCAAAAACCAGCAAAATGTCTATAAATGTTATTCATATCTAATAAGACTAAAATAGATTTTATTGTAATCCTAAATTCTGTTATAATTTGTTTTGACTTCTGTGATTTGCAGTCAGCACAGAGGGCTGTCAAAGTCTCTTATTGTGAAAGGCAATGACAGGAAGAAGCACTTTTATTGCACAGAAATGGGTTTCTGGTATGGGTCAGGCAACAGCCATTAAAGAAGTATTCCTCTACATCAGTGATTCCCAGAGTGTGGGCTGGGACCCCCTGGTGGGCTGCAAGAAAATGTAATCCCATTACATTAGAAAATGTATTGTGTGACCCAGTGGCACTTGGGTTGCACATTGACCTTTACACTTTGCGTATGACTGCGTGGCATTATCAATTTATAGCCAACAGCCTGTGTTGTTTATGGTTATTGGGTTTTTTTTAATAGCATTTTTTAGTAAATACATCTCTTTATCTATATTTAGCATTATCTTATCTTGGGGCAGCACGGTGGAACAGTGGTTAGCACTGTTGCCGCACAGCAAGAAGGTCCTGAGTTAAATTCCACCGTCAGGCTGGGGTATTTCTGTGTAGAGTTCGCATGTTCTCCCCGTGTTTGCGTGGTACTCCGGGGACGCCATTAAAGACACGCAGTTTGCGGGGATGGGTTAATTGATTAATCTAAATTGCCCATATGTGTGAATGTCGGAGTGATTGTGAGCGCGACTGGTTGTCTGTCTCTGTGTGTTGGCCCTGCGACAGACTGGCGACCTGTCCAGGGTGTACCCTGCCTCTCGCCCTATGACAGCTGGGATAGGCTCCAGCAACGCTGTAAAGGATAAGCGAATGATGGATGGATCTCTTTATCTTGTATTTTGATCAGTGAAAATTTAGATTGAGTGGGAGAGATGGGATTTTCTTGTTTAAGTTGGCTGCAGAACTCTTGACTTTGGGAATGACTGTTCTACATGTTTGCTTCACATTTGTACTGCGCTTAATTTGAAGCTCCTCTCTAAATGAATGGGAGCAGTTCCATACTGTAAATTTGTTAGTCAACAGGATAAAAAAAAAAAAACTCCCACATATTTGGAATCATCATTCATTTCTGATTTAAAAAAAGCCTTTAAAAATATTTATACTTGTAATTTAATATTTGTACTTTCTACTGTGCACATGCAGCTGTCTGCAGCTTCATTAGTGGCTCATTTCAGAATGCTGATGTCTGACTCACCCACTGAGCACACAGAAAGCTGAGGCAAAATATGCTTTCCTATATCATTACAATAAAAAGCAGATATACCTGATATCACTGTTTACATGGGTGAAACTACACAAATGGCTCACTTGCTTCCTGGTTTGACTCTTGAATGAGGGGGGACAAAAGACCGTCGTTGCTGTTACAAAATCCTCCCACAAATTTGAGGTCCATGCCGCTCTTTCGTTTAAGAGTTTGTCTCTTAAATCTGATATATGCACATTTAATTTTATAAATACTTCTCTTGTTTTTCTAGAACCCAAACCAAAAAATCCTCAGACCACTGGGGACGGTATGGGTGATAAAAATACTGGCCATTCAATGGAAAACCTGTTGGAGTTTGGAGGGAAACCCAGAGGCCGTACTCCTGCAGCTGAACCTAAACAGAAACCAGGTAAACATCAGATTTTTGCGTTTTATGCTAAACCTTGCTTAAAGCTCAGAAATGGACTAGTTTATGGGAGCCTGTTCCTGTTGTTTGAGATCTAATCGCATTTGTCTTTAATTGTAGAAACTACAGATATTCCCCCAGACATAAGCACAGCTGAAAAGAGAAGTGAACTACTGAAATGTAAGTGTAGCAGGTGTCTTTCCATCATGTGGTAACAGCAGCTGTGGCTGTTGTGAAATGATCTTTCTTTTTGTCCGTTCCAGATGGCACAGTACTCACCTTCAATCAAAGGACCGCCCATAAACGCATCGCGCTGACTGAGAACTTCACTAAGGCCTCGGTGTCAGACGATCACATAAACTACCCCGACTGCCCCGAACGCTTTGCTGTCTGCTCCCAGGTGCTCGCCTCCAAGGGTTTCTCTACAGGGCGCCATTACTGGGAAGTGCGACTGAGCAGCAGTAACTTCGTTGGCATAGGCTTGGCTTACAACAGCATCGACCGCAAAGGCCCCACCAGTCGACTGGGCCGCAACGCCCAGTCCTGGTGCGTCGAGTGGTTTAATGTCAAGTTGTCAGTCTGGCATAACAGCAGCGAGACCGTGCTTGCTAATCCAAATCCAAAGCGCGTAGGCGTGCTGTTGGATTGCGAGGCTGGCACTGCTACATTCTACAACGTGGCTGACAGGGCGTATCCCTTCCACTCCTTCATGTTCCCCTTCGCTCAGGCTGTCTATCCAGCCTTCTGGATTTTCTCGAGTGGCTCCTTCATTACTTTGTGCAAGCTGCAGCAATGAGTTTGCAGTCAGCCAGTCGGCTCTTTGTTAAAGGTGCCCAGTGGAGTTTTCTTGTAAACACGTCACTTATTGTCACTATGTAACTATACGTAACTGTAGAATATTCATTAAATATTTTTTTAGGTCTAAAAGTGCAGGAAAGAAATTTTGCAAAGCTAATTTATTAAAATGCATTATGTAATTAACAAGCTAATTATTATGGTTAACAAGCTGCCTTCTACTTAACTGCATGTGTAGGTGTTGGTCGCTGCATTTTTTGGCTTGTTGGATTCATGAACTGGTTCAGTAAATAACCATGAAACTAAATTGAGGCATCATAAATTCTATGCATCAGTGCTGACAGTAGTTAGAAGCTCCACAGGGCACCTTTAATCAATCGCTCGTTATTACAGACTTAATCTACATAAAATTATATACAATTATTTAAATGGAGGAACAAAAAAAGATTGATTAGAAAAAGTAATTAGTTAGCAATAATTTTTTGAATGTTTTAAACACCAAAAAGTTGAACCACGATATTTTTCACATCAGGACCGATTATAGCTGCTCTCTGGGAACTATTTGTTCAGCTGTTGTTGAAGAGGAAAATGTTGTCTTTACACAACTGATTAGCATCTTTATTGACGTTTGATCAGGTTAAATATCACTGTCTCATAGAGATTTCTGTTACTGCTTTTCATGTACATCAGGGGTGTCAAACATGAGGCCCGTGGGCTAGGATTGGCCAAACAAAGATTCCAAACTGGCCCACTTTGGAAAATGTGAAGAAGGGCAAATATTTTGGACTCTTAACTGTATTTTCATAGGTTTTACAGCTTTTGCTGCGGGTATAGACCTTCCCCATGCCGATTCATCTACATCAAAGTACATGGGTAACTGATAGACATGAGTAGAAATGTAATTATTTTTACAATGGGTCCACATAAAAAAAAATGCATTTTCTGTGAATTAATGAAAAATATTCTGTTTTATAATTACAGTCTGGGCAATGAGCGCCTTCCTGTAATTATACACATTTATTAATTTTCATTTTAAGCCCAGAGACATGCTGACAGATTTCTGTTGTTTGCTGCAGCAGGACTTCCTTATGATGTAGAAAAAGAGATGTGCTTTTGAAACTGCATCTTTATACTGACAGAACTGGGAGTTTCACAGGTTCAGCCCACTTAAGATCAAAGTGGTCTGTATGTGGCTCACAGTGGGAAATGAGTTTGACATTCCTGATGTACTGTTGCTCTAGTTGCCAAATCTTGGGGCCGTTTCCAACTTTTTTTGAACCTCTGACCGCCCCATGACCATCCACCCGTTTACAATAACGATGACATTGCCACAGCACGTAATGTTAATGCCTAAGTTAGGCAGCAAAGCATTCTTGTTGCAATCAGTGCTGTCAATGCACTCTCCTGCTACTGAGTGATAATTTCTTGGTGGTATTTGAGGGTAATAAAACGTTCAGCTACACGTGTGCATCCAAATACTTGCTGTGCAATGCGTGTAGCTGTACTTGCCGATCTCAAAATGGCAAGTGGGAGAACAGAAATGCTCGATTTGAGACGCAGAATGTGAATGTCCTGATTAGTAGTGCTTTCTGCTAATAACGTCTGTAAGATCTGAGGAATATATGGCAGCGGTTTCTCGGTCCTGTCTGACAGTACTAGTAGACAGAGTTACGCAAACAACTGAAGTGGGTATCAAGAGTTAATAGCATGTCATATCTGATGTTATTAACTTTTATTATCTGTGCTGGATGTGATATTCAGCAGCTGATTCATTTAAATGAATTTGTCTCAAAACGCAGGTAATGCACTATATCCTGTATTTTTCTAGTGACTGTGAAGCAAATATGTGTTCAAGTCACTTTAGGAAAAGTATTTAAAAACAAAGTTTGCTTTTAAAACTGCATCAAGTCAAAATGAAATGTCTTGGTGTCGAGAGAAAGCAGGATAGAAAAAAAACATCAGACCTAAACTCAAAAGATAAAAACCATATAAATGTATGTTGTTGTTTTTTAATGTATACAATAATTTCACTTTCAATGGTGTCAGGGTTTCCTTGTGGTGTTTTTATTTTTCGGAGAGTTTATTTATTTCCTGCTTTTTCTGCAGTTCTTGCAGAACACACACATACAGTGTGTCCTGTGCAGGTTATGTATCGTGCACTGTTGAACAGATGTGACTACAGCTGGATCAAGCAGGGAGTCTACCTGTGAAGCACATGTTTGCGTAGTGTTTCGATATCAATTCTGCATGTGGAGACTTTGTTTTAGAGTGTGGGAACTGAGGTTCTAAGACTGGGTGATGCAGCGGTTTTTCATGATATGAACAATGTGTGGTGACTTTAAAGATTTGCCTCAGCGTTACGTTACAAAAATGCTCAAATCTGTCCAAACTGTAAACGAAGAAATTATTTGTAAATACCTGACATCTGAAGATTGATATGAAGCTAGAGTGACTTCCATTTGTCAGTTTCTAAAATATGTTTCTGTGACATGATTGGCTGCTTAATGTGCACAAGCACCGCACATGTCATGGAAATTTTATCAGCATAAGAGAATCTATGCTGTAGCTTGTATCACCCAGCTCCAAATGCTCACTTCTTTCAACTGATGGGAACAGAAGCCATGTTTCCTCTGTTTTCATCATGTTCTGAAAGTCTCTCTCCTCTTTTGTATTTGGGTTGTTTTTATGGCAAGAGTCACAGATTATCTGCAGCTGATCAGATCCTGGATTTGATCTTGGGATATCATGCTTGCATGGGATGCCCCATAGAAATAAAATGCTATACACGTTTTTCTATGGTAGGCATACTAAACTAACAAGCCATCAGAAAACCTTGTTGGCTTTAAAAAGGTGGAGGAAATGTAGCAAAACGTACGGTTTCAAAGGGGTAAATTATTTGTTGTAGCAAAGTTTACTCCGGCCTGTAAGAACAACGACTCTCTTCCTGATGTGGCATACTCCAGTCCACCAGGTGTTAAAGTGTTTAATATAGTGATCACTTTAAGAGTCAGACGTGCATCTTATAGAAATGAGACTAAGTGTTGAACATCTTCGGTGTGCTTTAACAGTGAAGTTTGTGGTTCAGTCACAGCTCCTAACTTTGTTCTTTTTGACAAAGTTGGACAAACTTTACTATATTTAAAAGGTTCAAAAGACACTTTTGTTCAGACTGAGTGATAAGCGAGGAAAGGTTCACACAAACAGTGTGCAATCCATAAACTAAGTATAATTTTAGGTTGTACACTGATATTGGTGTACTGGATCTGATCCTGTGTGGTGCAATCAGCTTATCACAGTGGAGAAAGCATAGAAGGGTTTAAGAAACTATCAATACCTTTCCTGGACCGTGGTGACACTTGTGTACTCTTACTACCTTACGTTGAAATCACATAATAGTGGTGTATACAATTAATCAAAACATTTTTTTTTTAACTTCCTGTAGTACTTTTCGAGTTTAAGCAGACTCCAGGACTGAGATGATTTGTTCTGTGTAAATTAGTGAATGTCAGCTTAACTGTAGTCTTTGCATCACACAGAAGTGTAGCAGTACGTGTGTTTCTGTAACGCTTCAGTGGTTAACCATCTTGTGCTCTTACTGTCTTTGAAAAAGTGCTTGTTAGTACATTATATTTAAGGTGTTCATGCTGTATTCTCTTGAATTGCTATATTGCATAATCAAAAACTGCATTGCAAGTTAACCAGTGAATATTGCTAATAAAGGGTTTTTCTGATTCTCAAATGGCTTTGTTTCTTTTAAAGACACTTTAAGCCAAATAAGATGCAGGTCAAAGAATTTTGCTCTTTTGCTGCCACATATCGACATCACCCGCCCACATCTCATGTCTAGTTCAGATGTTAGACCTGAGGCTGCCAGGAAGAGCAGCTGATTAATGCTGCCCTGTTATGGATGCCAGACTGTGGATTATATGGCGCTGATTAAGGCAAAGTTCTGACAACAGCTGCTTTTTTTGCACAATGTATATAAATGTGAATTTTACAAATTTTAAATAATATTTTTAAGACATTTAGACAGAGAATTATCTTCAGTTTGGATATCCACTTTGTCATAACGCAATCTTTCCCTTTCCTGTCATGATTTTCATAACTAACCTTTATAAATATTATTAAACACTATTATTTGTCTATTGTCACCTTGAATACTTCTCAAATGTATTTAAGCTGCTGTTTAATTGATCCTGTTATTCATTATAAACACTCTCAACCTGTGTTATACATTCTTTACCTGCCTAGTAGCTCCATATCCAACATCCTTTATCCAATATACACCATCCTTCCTCTGACACACACGCTTATCTCTCTAACTTTGACTACAAAACACTCAACCTCAGCTGTCTCGCTGATGTATTAATTACTAATCCTTCAGTTGTGCTCACGCAAACTTAAAATCTTAGCATCTTCACCTCTGCCACCTTCGGCTTATCTTTTTTGTCAGTGCCACTGTTTCCAGCCCAGACCCATCACTGCAGGTCTCACTACCATATTTAAAACCTTCCCTTTCACTCTAGCTTTTATCATTCATACAAATCACCCTGACACTCATCTCCTCCCACTCCACCCTGTCGTCACCCCTCTTATGCCCTATCTGCTGCTGTAGATGGTTTACCCCAGGTATTTAAACTCATCCGCCTTCACTATTTTGACTCGTTGCATCTTCATTGTTACATCTGTCTCCCTCTCATTCACACACATGTATACCGTATTGCTACTACTAACTTTCATCACACTCCACTCCCGGGCATACCTCCACCTCTCCAGGCTTCAAGTCTCTGTGTGTTAACAACTAAAAGTACTTTAAAAAGTACTCATCTGAAGTATATTTGTTTTCCCATCCTTCCACCATCCAGTTTTTCTCCAAGATTGTATGAATATAACTAATGATCTCTTTAGTCATTTAAACATTAAAGCTTTTTCAGCTAATGGGGTTATTATCACAGCAGTATTCTGGAAGATCTTAAATATGTAAGCAAAAAAAACTGCATAAATAAAGATATAAAAGAGCTGGAGAAGTCATCAGTTAAAACTCAGCTGGCTGTCTTTCAGCGTGTGATGCAGGGCCAGTGTCCTGTAGGTTTTAGATGTGTCCTTGATCCAACACAGCTGATTTAAATGATCTTCTCAACGTGTCTTAAAGTTCTCCAGAGGCCTGGTAATGAGCTAATCACTTGATTCAGGTGTGTTGACCCAGGGTGTTAACTAAAACCTGCAGGAAACAGGCCCTGGAGGCCTCGAGTTCCCCACCCCTGTATGCATTCATAGCCTGTTCCTTGCATTTATATATTAAATTAAGTAATGTAATTAACAATCAAATGTTAAAAATGATTAAACATAAAGATCTTTCATTTTCTTTCCTAATGCTTGATTTCTTTGACAGCGCCCTAAAACAGGATATCAAATAAGTTAATATATCTGTCTATTCATTTATTCATTGTTCAGGTTGAATCTGTGTTTATGAAAAAATAAATATTCAGGCAGATGTTGTGGTGACTTTGTCATAAATCCTGTTACCGTAAACATAATAATGACACACGTCCACTTCCATAATAATTCCGTAATACACACGCCCCCCACTGCCACTACGGTAAACCCCAAGGCACAATAAGCACGGATTGCACACATTGTAAACAATACAACAAGTATTGTTATTTATGGTTATTTATGTGCAACGTCATGAACTTTACTGCAGTAAAATGACTGTTCTCGTAGTACAGAAGAGGATTAGGGCCACTGGAAAAAAAAAATTCTGACTTTTTTCTCTGAATTCTGAGAAAAAAGTCAGAATTCTGAGAAAAAAGTCAGATTTTTTTTTTCCAGTGGCCCTAATCCTCTTCCGTAGTTCTGAGTTTTGGTGCGAGTGCGTTTGCCGTTGTTTAACTTCCAGAGGGGTTGGCCTTCGTTGATTATCTGATGTAATGATAAGTTTCGTTTGTGCCTCGCAGCTTCATTCGCGTCAGTCCCATCATGGCCGAAGTGGACGAGTCTCAGTTTTCTATCATGAGTCTGGAGGATGAGCTGACCTGCAGCATCTGTCTGAGCACCTTTGACTGTCCGGTGACCATCCCCTGCGGACACAACTTCTGCCAGGACTGCCTGCTCGCCACATGGAAGGAGTCGTACAGCTGCCCTCAGTGTCGGACCCTGTTCGCCACCAGACCCGAGCTGAAGAAAAACACGGTCCTCACCGCCGTCGTGGAGACCTTTAAAGTGAGATCGAGCAAGAGCGAAGACAACCTGACTGCAGAGGAGAGCCAAGTGAAGAAAAAGGAGATCATTCGCTGTGATACCTGCATGGAAACAGAGGCGTCGAAGACCTGCCTCACCTGCATGGCGTCTTACTGTGAGGAGCACCTGCGCCCTCACCGGGAAAACCCCATTTTCCGTCCCCACCAGCTGAGCGAGCCTGTCGGGGACCTGTTGGAGCGCATCTGCTCCGACCACCACAAGCTGAAGGAGTTCTTCTGCAGCCAGCATGACCGTCTGATCTGCAGCTTTTGCCTTCAACAGGTCCACAAAGGATGCTCCTTCATAAGTCCGGAGGAGCAGAGGAACCTGAAAGAGGTGTGTCTGTTAGTATTCACCTGGCAGTTCCTTATATTCAGGATAATATTAGAGTTTTATGTACAGTTTGTGGTCACAATGAATGAAAATCGGAACTTAATGGTTAATTCTAAAATGTGTCCAAATGCTAGCAGCCAGTAAATTTAGGTTAGACTTGTACTTCATATTAAAGGAGGGGCCTGTCTTTAGCTTTCCCCTTCTCAGGTCATAATCAATGGCTCCTCTAATCAACATTCCAATGCCAGAAATTACCTTGTACGACGTTTTAGTATCCTTCCTGATATAAGCCGCCTGATATAAGGTCAAAGCGTACAGTAGACATACCGGTCCACCTTTTACATTTTATTAGCTCTCCAAAGAGTGAAATGGACACACTTTACAATGATACTGGTTTACACATTTATGATGGGAAACGGTTATTATTATTATTATTATTTATGGTCAAAATATGACAATCTTGCATATGAATCAGAATGAATCATTTAGTTGTTGCATAATCCCCACGGGTAAGTCAGTTGATCACACCCTACTGCGTTGTCAGCTTTTAGCAGACAACGCGTTCAAAGTGCGAGCAGGGCTCTATGACAGTAGCACCCCTCCCTGTGTGTTCAGTGGAGTAGAGCGCTGTTCCTCTTTCCATTTGCTCTTGTTGGTTGTCAGCTTAAGGTGGTGCTCAGTCATGTGCTTCACCTGTCTGTAATTTGACATAATAGAAGAAAATGTCACTTTCACACACCGCTCCTCACACAAGAGCAGTTTTTATACATTAAACAGGTTCAAGCCTGTAGTGATTGGCTGTGCAACTGTTTTCAAACTAGGACAAGCTTATTATAGTAAATTCTAAATTCATCCTTGCAGCACTGTTTGTCAAGGTCAAGGTCAAGTTTATTCATGTAGCACATTACCAACAGTCCATGCTGCACAAAGTGCTTAACAATGTAAAATGCCACTAAAATAAATAAAATGCATAACAATGATGCAGGAAAATATGAAAACAACATAAAACTCTTTATCTCCAAGTCTGCAGCCTCCAGCTCAGCCTTCTTGCCTTCTTGTCAGTTCAAACCTTCTCTAAATACATCATAGCAGGTCTCACTGCCTTTTATCACAAATTCTCTCCTGACTCTCCTCTTCAACCACCATTCATGCACTCACTTCTTCACCTCACTTGTGCACGGTCTATTGCATTGGATGGTTGATCCCAGGTATTTAACCTCATCTACCTTCATTATCTCCTTATCTTCATTGTCCTTGCATCTTCAAGCATATCTTGGCACGGCTGCTTGGGTTTATTGTTTTCTCTTAGTGTAGTATTGCAAGCCATGGGTCTTTATCAGTAAGATAGCTGCAAAACTGACCATAATTTAGACTTCTGGCTAAGATTGAGAGTTTAAGCAATGACTCTTATGACATGGGATGGTATAAGCAAAGGGCTCCCTGCTGAGAAAACAGTAAAAAGAACAAGTTTTTTTTTTTTTACTTCTCAGTAGCTTTTACACTTTGTAAATCCATCCACCAGTCAGAATGGATCCTGTTACAGCAGACACGATAGCCCACTATCTCTGGAATGTGGTTCAATCCTGTCCCCGTGTATTAATGTCCGATCAGAGACATGAGATGATGTCACTGTATCGCAGAACTTTATTTATCGCTGCCACACATTAAGCACACAACCTTGCTGGTGAGTAGAAATGTGCTTCTGAAACTGATGCAAGTAGGAAATAATATAAACATCTCTTTCAATAATTCAGCATCTTTCAGATGAAGTATTACAGTTAAACCACAATAAAATGTAATGTTAACCATGGGATAGAAGCAGATAAGAGCAGGATAGACACAGAATCAGAGCTAACTTGTATTAAATCTCTTGTTTGTGGATCAGCACGGCCCTAGTGGACCCAGGAATTCACTCAAGTGCCGCTCTGAAACATAAAGCTTGTCAGCACAGGTGCACATGTTATCACACTAAATTACAACAGATAAGACTTTCTTGCAATCACTAACTTTACACAATAACAACAATCAGCTTATTCATAGAAATGTAGCATGTGAAGCAATGCTATCACACAAACCAGCATTATGGAGGGTCTCAAGTACCAAAATTATTTTTTTAAAATTATATCTTTATTTGGAATGGACATAGCAATATATGAGAACAGAGTCCTTCCAGGTTTTTCGAGTTAAGTCCAGGAGAGCAAATGTTAAACACAGTGATCGACAGGTGCATATTATCCCCTAATGGATTTCAAAATTAATTAATTGTGTCATTAATGAATTAAAATAGGAAATAATTAATTAAATATGTACGTAATTAATTCAATGTTCATTTCATTTAAAATATTTACTAAATTATTTATTTCCAATATTAATTAGTTAATGAAACAATGAATCACTTAATGATGTATTTAATTAAATTATTTTGGCACTCAACACCCTCCATACTATAGGTGAATACTGATTGACTGCTGGATCATTTCTATTGGACCCTGTGGGGATCATGCTCCTCCCATGCAGGTAAGGCGTGGGCTGACAGGAGAGCTTTTTAACAGATTCTTTGAAGCCTAGTTCAGTCCTCAGGTTGTATTATTGACACTCCTAGTTTAGGGTAATGGATCTTTTTTCCCCTCAGCATCTAAACACACGTCTTTATTCAAGGCGTCACTTTCTACAGATAACACTGATCTCATTGTAAATGAAGTTTAACAAGTATGTAAGTGTTACTTGCAATCTTCTGCAGGCCCACTGAGCAGTGTCTGTATGAAATTTGTGCGCTGAAGCTGTTCTGTGTCTGTTCTTATAGTCTGACCTCAGAGACAAGTTGGGTTTGCTGAATGAGAAAATGGAGAAGACTGAAACTGTTGTGTTTCAAATAAATACCATGCAGAGCAAGCTGAAGGTAATTTCCATAGATTACTTGTCATATAATTTAATCAGCGACACATGTGTAAATGCACTGATAAAACCTCATTATTTTCATATTTTATTGTGTCTGTATTTATTCTGCTCCAGGATGGAGCAAACAAAAGAAAGACGGCGCTCGCAGCTGTCTATCAGCAGATGAGGGACATCTTGACTCAAGATGAACGTGAGGCCCAAAATGAGGTGGACCGTGAGCTGGAGCTCGGTCAGATGAAACTTCGGGATCTCATGAAGAAGCTAGATGAAAACTGTAATAAGATGGGGAAAGCCAGAGAAGATATCAACAGGCTGCTGAGTCAATCCCAGTCTATGGCTTTTCTGCAGGTGAGTCAAACATTATCACAGGAATGTGAAGCAGGAAAGAAGAAAAGGGTGGAAAACTTAAACTGAAGAACAAGACAGAGCATTTATGGTACTAGATAAATAATTAGGGATTAAAAATCATGTCACAATAAACAGCGTTCCCTGTCTCTTGTTCCTCACAGGCTTCATTTGAATTGCCCAAAGTTGTAAAGATTGAGCCTAAAGTGCCTCCAAT
Organism: Rhamphochromis longiceps; assembly: GCF_057381845.1. Taxonomy (NCBI): domain Eukaryota; kingdom Metazoa; phylum Chordata; class Actinopteri; order Cichliformes; family Cichlidae; genus Rhamphochromis; species Rhamphochromis longiceps. The sequence continues at coordinate 42,283,452 of NC_140562.1, read as the reverse complement.
CAATCTGGACTCCAAGAAGATGATAGCGATGCAGAGCTTTGCGGCAGCCCTGAGGGAGACTCTGATGGAGATGCTTAAACAGCCCACTGAGGCCAGATTACTATTATTTAAAGCAGGTCTGTGTGCAGGCATGCATTAGCAGGTTTTGTTCAAATTTTGTTGCAGAAATTAACACTAGCACTGGTGCAATTTGGTGAGTTTGTGTCATGTTTAATATGTTGGCAATCAAAGGAAAGATTGAAGACTTTGTGATAAAGGGTTATGATTTTTTTTCTTCAAGGATCCGAAATCTAGTCCTCCCTCTCCTCAGTCACCTCCTCCAGCTAATCCAGGTGACACAGACATTCCCAGGCCAGCCAAGAGATGTAATCTCCTCAGCATGTCCTGGGTCTGCCCCGGGGCCTCCCTCTGCTGGGACATGCCCAAAACACCTCACCCAACAGGCATCCTTGCCAAATACTATGGAGGTGCAAAACATGGTCCATTCAGGACATCCATATTTTCAAACATGGTGTTCGTTATGGACAAACTGATTTGCAAAGAGGTCCAATAACAGAACACCACTCAGGTTCAGGAGGGTGGGCCCATGTAGCTTTTTGGGCTGCACCTGGAAAGGCCCAATGGCCCAGCCAGCAGCCACTCTCTGTCAAGCTCCCTCTCAGGGCTGCCTCCCAGGTGGGGCCCCAGTAACCATACACTGGGCAGGGTACACTAGTCCCACGAACAAGTAGTAAAGTGCTGTTTAAATGCAACCGTTTACCCTCCACAGGTCAAACTGCAGCTCCTGTCTCAGGACCAGCAAGACCTGAAAGTACCGGAGCTCAGCCAGAGTTGGGTATGTTCTTCTCAGGAAAGAAAGTCATTTAAATGCAACACATGCAACAAATAAAAAATTAAAAAAATTAAAGAATAAAATGCTTCTAATCTTTTTTTCTTTTCTTTTTTTAATGCTTTTTCAGAAGTGGAGTGCTCTCCTGCTCAGCCCAGACTCCGCGAGTCCAACAGTCCAAGTCCTCAAGCCCAAACAGCCAAAAAGAAAAGAACTCGAAGTAAGGAACATGTGATTTTTATTTTTTTTAATGAACCAATAGATAGCACACAGTCCCTCGACAGTTTGTTTCCAGGACTTCTAATAGAGGATGACACCATATACAGAATCCAAGTCAAACGTTTTGGTGGTGGTCGGTTCTAGAAGCAAGTCTATTTTAAAGCCCTGCACAAAATAAACTGGGAGAGATCCATTATTGTAATTTTAATGTCATCAGGACATAAAAACTGCATAAACCCAAACATTGTGCGCAAACATCTGTTATGACTCTGTTCAGTGACGATGTGAAGAATTGTTTCAGTGCCATATCTTTTCCTGTGTCACATCTGTGTCAATTCTTACTGGTAATGAACTCTGTTTTTCCACACACAGTCCTGATGAAGATGTAATAATGAACCTATATAATAAATATGGAGAATGTCGGGTCTTCCCTGCCAGTGTTTAGATCTGATTTATGCATATTCAGTGTTATAAATACTTCACTGCCTTTCTCTACTTTCTAGAAACCAAAACAAAGCCTAATGAGTCCACTGGCATTATGGGAATTAAGAAAAACGCCCGTTCAATGGAAAACCTGCTGGAGTATGGAGTGAAAGAGGAACCCAGAGACTGTTCTCCTGCAGCTGAACCTAATCAGAAACCAGGTAGACAGACATCAGATTTGAGCACTGTATGCTGAGTTGCTAATGTAGTCCCAGCACCACAAACAGACTTTAGAACAGGTGCCATTCATCTTCTGTTATCTCTGAGCTTGATGACAAACTTGGTCTATGTCTTTATTTCACTTATTGCAACTCTGACAGCTGTGTGGAAAGCAAACAAAATCATCACTATCACCATGTAAATACACCCCAACTTGGCACAAGCTACAATTCCAGTTTTACAGTAACCATGTCCATTTTCCAATATGGCAACACAAATGATTTACTTTTTTGTCTTTAATTGTAGAAGCTCCAGATATTCCCCCAGACATAAGCACAGCTGAAAAGAGAGGTGAACTTCTGAAATGTAAGTGTAGCAGGCATCATCCGCTCATGCAGCAACAGCAGCCGTGTCTGTTTGTTTTTTTAAAATAAAATGGTCTTTCCTTTTATCCCTTTCAGACGCCACAGAACTCACTTTCGATCTAAGCACCGCCCATAAACGCATCGCGCTGACCGAGAACTTCACTAAGGCCTCCGTGTCAGACGAGCACATAAACTACCCCGACTGCCCCGGACGCTTTGCTGTCTGCTCCCAGGTGCTCGCCTCCAAGGGTTTCTCTACGGGACGCCATTACTGGGAAGTGCGACTGACCAACATTAACTTCATTGGCATAGGCTTGGCTTACAGCAGCATCGACCGCGAAGGCCCCACCAGTCGACTGGGCCGCAACGTCCAGTCCTGGTGTGTCGAGTGGCTTGATGTCGGCCTGTCAGTCTGGCATAACAGCAGCGAGACCGTGCTTGCTAATCCAAATCCAAAGCGTGTCGGCGTGCTGTTGGATTGTGAGGCCGGCACCGCTACGTTCTATCGCGTGGCAGAGAGGGCGTATCCCTTCCACACTATCAAGTTCCCTTACCCTGCCTTTTTAGAGGCCATCTATCCAGCCTTCTGGATTTTCTCAAATGGCTCCTCCATTACCTTTTGCAAAATGCAACAATGAATACCATACACAGTCAGATGGTGCGATTGTTGCTATAATTAAAGGTGTCCTATGGTGTTTCAGTTTTCAGTTTACTAAGCAACCAAAAGCTATTGTAGCCATATTTCCTCCTGAAGTAAAAACAAAAAGTAATTTATTTTAATAATCCAGTTTATCAAAAAAAAAAAAAAAAAAAAAAAAAGGCCTGGTAAATGGCCTGTATTTGTATAGCGCTTTACTAGTCCCTAAGGACCCCAAAGCGCTTTACACATTCAGTCATCCACACATTCACACACTGGTGATGGCAGCTACATTGTAGCCACAGCCACCCTGGGGCGCACAGACAGAGGCGAGGCTACCGGACACTGGCGCCACCGGGCCCTCTGACCACCACCAGTAGGCAACGGGTGAAGTGTCTTGCCCAAGGACGCAACGACAGAGGCTGTCTAAGCCGGGGCTCGAACCGGCAACCTTCCGATTACAAGACGAACTCCCAACTCTGGAGCCACAATCGCCCACAAAATATTAACTGCTTTGCGCATAATTTATATCCATTGTTACCGGACAGCGTTCTTATTCACTGTTTATCCAGGTGCAGGTCTTGGCTGGCACATTTGTTGGCTCCATTAACTCTATCAGTGGAAAACCATGAAACCTTACAGATCACATGCAAAACATGTAGTAATGTGCTAATATTGGTCAAAATCTCCTGCTTCTTAAGCACTGGTCATCGATTCTGCATCAGATTAAGATCTGGTGTTGAATCCAAAATAGTGATTTGATCACTTTGAACCACTTATGACACAGTGACCCATCATGCACTGGTCATCACCAAATTGCTTCCAGATCTATGAAGTCACGAGGATGTTTTATCGTATGGTCAGTGCACGTGTAACACTATAAATACTGTGTTGTTTAAATTTGACTTCTTTTCCAATAAAACTCTTTAAAATGCTTATGATTGCGCCTCGCTATATAATAGAAACATGTCAAATAATAAATAAACAAATAGTGTGAATAAAGATTGAAGCAAAGGGGTTTTGAGTTTTGTGTAAATTCATTATTCTTTCTTTTGCATTAGGAAGATGATTTGAGTTTTAGCTTTGTACAGTCTGGTCTTTTGAGGGTCTCTGAGATTTTTTACTTCATGGTGTTTTGTTTTGCTATTAGGTTTCTTTCATGGCTTTGTCTCGTCCCCATGTTTTGTCCCTCACTCCCCCCCTCTCTGTGTCTCCGTCATGTCTGTCTTCGGTCTGCCTTACCAGTTTCCATTTCCTTCGCGTCTCATCCCTCGTCTCCCCAGTCTGTCACTTGCTTCCATGTCTGTTAGTCCCCTTTCCTAATGTCAAGCTTATGTGTCCTTTTCTGGGTCTCGATGTGCGTGTTACTTCCTGTTTTATTTTGCGGGTTAGTCAAAGGTTCTGTTACTCAGATCCAGCTGTGTCACGTCGTTGTCTCCCTGGCTGTGCGTGCTCCTTGTGTCTAAGTGTTCACTGCTGTTTCCAGGTCACCATGTTTCTTGATTTCTGTTCTGTCAGAGTTTCAGCTTTAGTGCAAAGGTTTAAAAATGGTATTAACTGTTTAGGAATTAGACCTATTTTTGTACAATAAACCCATTTTTAGAGGCTCTGTGATAACTGGACAAACTAACATGATTTTTACTATCAAGTGTTTTGAAGGAAGGAAGGTTCAGGGCTTAAGCAATCAGCATCATGGGCTCATCCGGTTAGAATAAGAATAAGCAGTCATCTAATTATTCTCAGGGTTTTCCTTTTATTCTCCAAATCAATAAGGCAAAGAAGGAAGGAAAGAAAGACACATGGACTGCTCTCTAAAAAGGACATAAAGTACGATTTAAGTAACTCAAAATGATACATGAACTCAGGAGACTCAAAGAGAAACTCACCTCAGCTGCCGCCCCATGTGGGAGTGAAGAAAGAGTGAGGGGTAGGTGAGTGCAGTCCTTATATAACGAGTGACAGGTGAGTGCAATTAAGGCCAAGCACCACACCCAATCAAAGGTGAGGAAAAGAAACAAGGTGCATCTGGTGAAGTGAATGTGCTGAAAGGTGAGCCTTTACAACAGCCGCCCCCATATTTCTACTGAGAAATATGTTCAAAGGATTAGAGATGCTCTTTTTCACAAAGCGGGGGCAGAGGAATCAGACATGCTACAGGTCTAATATAGGTTCAGGGGGTTGACCTAGAGATCGACAATGCAGGCTAGACAGTTCAGGGGGCCGACCATGTAACCAGCGGTGACGGCAAAGCAGGTCCAAATGCCAACCGCGTGGGATGCAGCGGCAGGCCCAGACCTGCAGACCGTTGGGCAGTTTTGCAGGTGCTGGGGGCAATGTACGGGGCTTGGCAGAGGCAGGACCAGGTGATGCAGGAGCAGGCAGCGCCCTGACCACTGGCGGAATGGCAGCCACAGGCGGTGGAACTGGTGATAGTGGCACTGCCGGTGACGACATAGGTACTGCTGATGGTAGAGTATGAGGTGGCTGAATGAATTCAGAGCCATCAGCGGACACAAGGATGTGCTGGAGCGGTTCTCCTGAACCTGAACTGGAAGATGTGAATAAACATTGGGCATGCGTGGAACTGCTCTGGGGTTGGAAGTCTGTGATTGGACCTTGGAGTGTCCATCCTAAGTGGGTTTTGACTGCTGCAGGAGATCCAAATGGTCCATGTCTAACTGGTGCAATAGGCGTAATAAGGTGGGTATGATCAGAGCCTATGAGCAGTAGTGGAACTGCTTTGTTAATGAAGGTTAATGGGATACCTTGAAGATGCTTGTATCTCCGTTGAAGAGAGGATACGGGGTAGGTGTGGTCTGAAAGTGCTAAGTGACTTGTAGCGAAGGCATTGTTAATTGTGTAAGTTTTCTCTGGATGTGCGATGGGAGAAATCTGGAAACTTACACAAGAACCTTGAATGGTTTCAACTTCTTGATGGACAGTTCTGAGTGATAATTTTTCAGCTTTCCCAGTTAGGTGGAGATGCTTAGCTGCAGATGTCAGAAGCATGGTACGTTGGGAGCCATCGTCAAGTATTGCATATGTTTCCAGGGTTCTTTTGCCATTACGCAGGAGCACTTTCACAACCTTTAAAAGGACACTAGGGCGATCGCTAGGTCTATCAAAGTACAGTGTCCTCACTACAGGATTAGTTTCAGTTCTAGGTCTCTGATTCACCTCACATGGGATCTGTAGATGTCTTTCCATGCAGGTGGCACATGCTTTCCTCAGATCACACTTCGCAGCCTGATGAGTTCTAGCACAACGCCAGCACCGTTTGTTTCTCCTTATCCAGTTTATTTTCTCATCCTTTGTCTTGTTAATGAACTCGGGGCACTTGCTAATGTGGTGTTCAGGTGAGCAGCAATATGCACATCTTGCCTTAGTCATTATGATGGGTTGTGCTGCCTGTACAGGATCGGATGCATTTGTCCCATGTAATATTGTTGTGAGTGGAGAGGTGTACTTATGGGCAGGTCGTGGCTGGTTAAAGGATGAAACAGGACTGTCCTTTCTTGGTTGACACTTGAATTCAATTTGCAACCAGGATGAGAACAAAGGTAAGTCATACATCGTATCTCCTTGTTCCCTGTAAATATGCCGTTTGAAGCGACTGGAATGCTCTGCGGGCAACTTTTCAAGTAGGCGATCGACATGGGAGCCACAATTTAGTTCTGTCCGTCCTTGATCACCCATAGTGCTAAGCAAACCAACTAAAGCTTGTACACGAAGAGCAAAATTATCCAGAGTCCGACCATCACCTGCTCTGATAGGAGGAAGCTCCAGTATATTCCGTAGCTCTTTCAATGCTAGCTGTCTTGGTTGCCCATAACGCTCATCAAGAGCTTTGATGGCTTGAGTGTATGGGTCAGGAGCATAGGAAAAGGAAATAGCTAACCGTTTAGCTTGGTCTACTTTCAGATGATCAAGAAGGACATGATATTTGAAATGCTCTGTGTCATGAGGGTCAAGCAGGTTAGTAAGGGCCATTCGTAACAGCCTATACTGGATTTCATCTTCTCTGGTAAGGTCTGGGAAAGAAGGACCCTCAAGTTTATACACATGTGTTCTAGTGCTAACAGGGTGACTAGAACTAGCAGTAATGGGTACTGAAGGGTTTTGTGCATGCAAACCATCAGATGTAGCTGGTTGCTGCTTTACAGGAGGGTGCTGCCTTGGTTCCGGAATGCAAACGAGAGGTTGAGCAGGGTCTTCATCTAGAGGAACAGCAGGTTGAACACATGAAATCTGGTGGGGACCTTGCAGTGGTGTGGCCAGGAAATTAAAAGGAGTCTCATCTGGTGTAGGAAAAACTGGTCTAGGCAAACCACTTGAAGGAACTGCAGCATCTAATATTGTTGAATTAGGGAAAGAAGGGCTAGCAGCCAGAACTGCACCAGAGTGACGGCTAACCTGGGGGGGCTGAGAGTGTGATTGACATGTTGCTGGATCAATCACTGGGAACTGCTCATGTTGCTGATGTGTTTGGGGAATGGCTTGTAAACCGCAAACAGAGGATTTGCTTTCATCAGAGACAGTGTGAATTGAAGATCTGGAGGAACTGTGAGAATGGGGAGGAGATAACTGAATCATGAATTGCCTAATCTCCCTCATTGTCATCAGGAGTTCCCTCATCACCTCATCTTGATTGGTGGGTAAAGGAGCAGGGGATGTCTCTGGTTGTCTTTCTGACTCTCCGACAGGATCCTGCAGCCCATGTGTGTCTTTGTCACTATGTTGGCATTCTGTTTGACTCTCTGTCTCACATGTAGCTCTTCTAGCTCCAGGATACTGAACGTCATACTGCTGCAGGTAGGCAGGAGGTCGACTATCACGAATGGATCTTCTCAAACCTTCAGTCAATGGCTGCTTTGAATCCATGACGCTAATACCACTCCGGCTCGGAGGACCATGTTTTGAAGGAAGGAAGGTTCAGGGCTTAAGCAATCAGCATCATGGGCTCATCCGGTTAGAATAAGAATAAGCAGTCATCTAATTATTCTCAGGGTTTTCCTTTTATTCTCCAAATCAATAAGGCAAAGAAGGAAGGAAAGAAAGACACACATGGACTGCTCTCTCTAAAAAGGACATAAAGTACGATTTAAGTAACTCAAAATGATACATGAACTCAGGAGACTCAAAGAGAAACTCACCTCAGCTGCCGCCCCATGTGGGAGTGAAGAAAGAGTGAGGGGTAGGTGAGTGCAGTCCTTATATAACGAGTGACAGGTGAGTGCAATTAAGGCCAAGCACCACACCCAATCAAAGGTGAGGAAAAGAAACAAGGTGCATCTGGTGAAGTGAATGTGCTGAAAGGTGAGCCTTTACAACATCAAGATTGCTTTTTAATGTTTGGAAGAAAATCATTTGCAGTCAGTGCCTGCCAGCACTCAGCTAGGCATAACCAAATGTTGCTTTTCCCATATGTTTTGGGTTATTATCTATTTGCAGTGTAAAGAGTCCACTCCTTTTTACAACATTTGGCTGAATCTGAGCAGGGAGTATAACTCCGTATACCTCACAATTCATCTTGTGGCTTCTATCAGCAGTCACATTATTAACAGCGAGCCAGCTCCACTGACAGTCGTACAGGCCTGTGCCATAATGTTGCCTCCACCATGTTTGACGGATGATGTCGTCTGTTTCAGATCATGAGCTGTGTCTCCCCTTCTTCATACTTTTCCTAACCTGTTGTTCCAGTTTCCTAGTGTAACTAGTGGTTTTCATCTTGTTCTAAACCGTCTGGATTTACATTTATGAAGGCATCTCGTGATTGCAGACCTCGACAGTGATACAATCAAGAGTGTTCTTGGTTCTTGGTCAAGTTAATTATCCAGGGACTTTTGAGTCTCTGAACATGGAGAACTATGCATAAAAAATTACTGTAATTTCTAAACAGATAATGTAATATTCTGATTAACCCCCTGAATTTAACCTGAAATTCAAAACTTCAGTCACAGCTTGATTTATTTTTCATTTAAAATCCACTATAGTTGTATACAGCGGTAAAGTCACACAACCTCTGTAACTGTCCAAATACTTGTGGATCAGAGTGTAAGTAAGTGTATTTGGTAAATTATTGCTACAATTCATTTATTCTAGTTTAAAAAAGATGTCTTCTGAATTCACCAGTGATTACTAGTAAAAAAAAAAAAAGACAAGAAAAAAACATGTCTTTCTTTTCAGAAGGACAGGTGGCATAAGGAGCAGGTACGTTTTAGGTTAAAGCGGGCACACGACTCTCTTCGAACAGACTTTTTCACCGTTTTCCATTTAAAAAAATGTTTTGAATGTGTAAAAAGGGATGAGAAATAACTCATTTATTTCTCACAGCGAGAATCAGAATGTGTTCATAAAAAAAATTATTTGGCTCTGACGTGCGCTCGGAGGGTGGAACCTGTATCACGAGTCCTGTTACGCAAGCAGGAAGACTGTTTTTTCTATAGCCAGAAGAAACTCTAGTTTTCATCACGCGCAGCAGAGGCCTGTGAGTATAAAGCGGTCTGCAGTGTTTTGTTTTGCAGACAGCAGCTCCGCGTGGATTCTTTGTTATTGGTTATTTATGTGCAACGTCATGAACTTTACTGCAGTAAAATGGCTGTTCTGAGTTTTGGTGCAGGAGGGGTTGGCCTTCGTTGATTATCTGATGTAATGATAAGTTTTGTTTGTGCCTCGCAGCTTCATTCGCATCAGTCCCATCATGGCCGAAGTGGACGAGTCTCAGTTTTCTATCATGAGTCTGGAGGATGAGCTGACCTGCAGCATCTGTCTGAGCACCTTTGACTGTCCGGTGACCATCCCCTGCGGACACAACTTCTGCCAGGACTGCCTGCTCGCCAGCTGGGAGGACTCGTACAGCTGCCCTCAGTGTCGAACCGTGTTCGACACCAAACCCGAGCTGAAGAAAAACACGGTCCTCATCGCCGTCGTGGAGACCTTTAAATTGAGATCGAGCAAGAGCGAAGACAACCCGAATGAAGAGGAGAGCGAAGAGGAGAGAGGCTATGAGAGCGAAGAGGAGAGAGGCTATGAGAGCGAAGAGGAGAGAGGAGAGGAGAGCGAAGAAGCGAGCGAAGGGGAGAGCGAAGAAGCGAGCGAAGAGGAGAGCGAAGAAGTGAGCGAAGAGGAGAGAGAAGAAGAAAGCGAAGAAGAGAGCGAAGCGGAGAAAGACGATGTCATCCGCTGTGATACCTGCATGGAAGCAGAAGCATCGAAGACCTGCCTCACCTGCATGGCGTCTTACTGTGAGGAGCACCTGCGCCCTCACCGGGAAAACCCCGTCTTCCATCTCCACGAGCTGAGCGAGCCTGTCGGAGACCTGTCGGAGCGCATCTGCTCCGACCACCACAAGCTGATGGAGTTCTTCTGCAGCCAGCATGACCGTCTGATTTGCAGCTTCTGCCTCCAGCATATCCACAAAGGATGCTCCTTCTTAACTCCGGAGGAGCAGAGGAACCTGAAGGAGGTGTGTTTGCATTCACATTGACGATTATACTGTATTAAACACTGACTTATGTACAGAGTTAACTGTTTCTCCTTAATTCATACATGTTTTAACTTATTTAATTTGTAATATTATAAATCAATATGTTGGTGTGTATATCTTTAAACAAAGATGACAGTCAGCTGACTTCCTGGAGAGGAAACATTCCATCTGTATAAAAAAGATGGAAGTGGGTTCATACCTGAAAAGGGACCCTTGTGTACAACTGTTTGTAAATGACAGCCAAGTTCAAGTCTTCCTTGCTTTAACAAGTTTTTCTTAGTGTTGTATGCCAGGCATTGAGCTGTGTCTGCTTTGATCTCAGGCTGTATATTTAACACCACTGCTTTAGGCTGATGGATCAGGTTGTATTACACTTCTTTTTCCACAATATCTGATTCAGTGACTTTGGCCCACACATCTCTAGTCAAGGCAACACTAGAAACAGATAAGAATGACCTCATTATAAATAAAGTTTAACAATTCAAAATATTTCCGCATGTAAGATGTAGTGGAAAAATGAAATAATGGAATAATGCAGATGGTGGACATGCAGTCAAAGCATTACTTGCAAAGTTCTCCAGGCCCTCTGAGCAGTGTCTGTATGGAATTTGTGCACTTAAGCTGTTCTGTGTCTGTTCTTATAGTCTGACCTCAGAGACAAGTTGGGTTTGCTGAATGAGAAAATGGAGAAGACTGAAAATGTTGTGTTTCAAATGAACAACATGCAGAGTATGCTGAAGGTAATTTCCACATGTCATACAGAGACAAAGTAAATGTGCTGGCAGTAACTATGAAAAACTCACTGTTGTCATATCTTATTGTCACTGTTCCAGGATGGAGCAAACAAAAGAAAGACGGCACTCGCAGCTGTCTATCAGCAGATGAGGGACATCTTGGCTCAAGATGAACGCGAGGCCCAAACTGAGGTGGACCGTGAGCTGGAGCTCGGTCAGATGAAACTTCGGGATCTCACAAAGAAGTTCGACGAAAACTATAATAGGATGGGAAAAGCCAGAGAAGATATCAACAGGCTGCTGAGTCAATCCCAAACCTCGGCTTTTCTACAGGTGAGACGAACACCCGTGGAAAACTTAAACTAAAGAATAAGATAGAATGGGCGTGGTTAAGTTAAATAATTAGGAAGTTTAAATAAAAACCTTTCTTTTGCCCCCCACAGGCTTCAGTTGTGTTGCCCAAAGTTGTAAAGTTTGAGCCTCACGTGCCTCGAATCAATCTGGACTCCAAGAAGGTGATAGCGACGCAGAGCTTTGCTGCAGCCCTGAGGGAGACTCTGATGGAGATGCTTAAACAGCCAGTTGAGGCCAGATTACCATTCTTTAAAGCAGGTCTGTGTGCAGGCACGCATTAGCAGAAAATTTAAATTTGGATTAATATTCTAAAAGATTAACGAAGCCAATCATTTTCACGTTCTGATGCAGATCTTAACACTGGTGCATTTGGGGATTCTGGTGAGTTTCTGTCTTGTGGAAAATACTGTTGAGGATTTTCTGTTAAATGCTCATGAATTTATTCTTCTTCAGTGGTGACTATTTCTTGGGAAGTATTTTGGGAAGCACTCTTTAAATGTAACCTTTGTTTTTAACAGGTGAAACAGCAGCTCCTGTCTCCAGACCAGAAAGTGCTGGAGGTAGTGAATCCCAGCCAAATTCTGGTAAGTTTATATCAGCGAGGAGTTATTATAGGATGATATTTGAATACAGTAACATGTGAACTGAAAGAGTATCTGAAAACATCTGCCAATATGACTATCTCCTAGTGTGATACAGGTATTCACTGTAACTATAATTTTAAAGACGATCTCATGTTAATAATACACGTACGATAACGTGGTCTTGTTGTACAGCTATAATTACTGACTACACCTCCCTGCACTTGTTATTTGAGTGTATTTGCAAGAGAAGGCACACTGTGTAAAAAAACGTATATTACATTTTTATTTAAAATACTGCAAATCATATTGTAATATCGTTAATTTCCTTCCTCAAGCACATACGTGAAAACTATTTAAAACATTACAAGCACTTTGTGACACGTGATTCTTTACAGTGTGATAAAGATGTTCAGAGTGCGTTCTCATTTCACTGTTTCATTACTCAGCAGCGCCTCAGCAGAGAAGCAACCCCTCGTTCCAAAGTCCACTGAGCAGTCCACCCATCCAGCCGTACTACCAGCCGGTTCCCATCCCCGTTTTTATTAGACCACAGCAAAGATGGAATCCACCCCATTATCCACAGGCCCAACCTCGATTGCAACATTTTGGGCAACCTCGATTTTATGCCCAACAAAACACAAGTAAGATACAACCTAAAATCTCTCTCTTACACACACACACGTCTGTAATGACAAAAATCATATATGTCTGTGTAAACAGCTTAGTCTCCAATCACCACAAACGGGACAATGTGTTAATTAATTGGTGCCCTAACAGCTAATTAAAAATTCAATGACACATAATACCTACCCTTTGCAAGCCAGCTTATAAATAATGAAAGACAGAAGCAAGATGAAGCCCCATTTTTTTAATAAACAGTATAAGATTTATCCAGGATATGACTTGTTACACACATTGAAGGAACACCTTTGTTTTATTTCAGCTTGATATGAAATCACATCTACTAAAAGTCAGTGTGCTTGAGGCAAACTCGATCAATCTGATAGTGCATTTAGTGTTTTAACAACTTACCACTGGGCATGTCTCTGTTCTGAAAGACAACCATGATCGCGCAGTCAGTTAAACATGTGAAGAAGGTGTGTGAAGACCTAGACAGGGATTGGTTCTAAAATGACCTTACTTCATCGCCCATACTCACCCAGAAGCTTACGGACATTTGTAGATGTCCTTCATGGTTTGGCAGTAATAGAATGCAGCTAGGCACTTTTACAAGCTATTAGGCACACTTTGAGGCCGAGTCCTCCCATAACCAGTAAACCCATCATAAATTATTTAAACTTTCAAAGTATAAAAGACACATGTCAAAACGAGCCTTGTGCCAAAGTGTTGTCTTCATTCCTGGCAGTCATTATTAAGATTGAGGTCATAAACTGATCGACCGTAACATTAAAGCCAGTATTGTGTAGATCCTCATTGTGGTGCAAAAGCAGCTCTGACACATTTGTGTTTGCTGTGGCGTCTGGAAAGATTCAGCTTGTTCATGCAGATGCTCAGCTGGATTTTGGTCTGTGGAGTTTGGAGTTTAAGTCGATGGGCTGAACTTTATTATGTTCTTCAATCTGCTCCTAAGCAGTTTTAAAGGTGTGGCAAATCTTCCTGGTGGGGGAGACCACTGCTGATGGGGAGTGCTGTTGCCATGATGAGGAGTGCTTACTCTGAAATGTTTAGGTTGGTTGGCGCACGTCAAAATAATATCCAAATGAATGTTTGGACCCAAAGTTTAAGAACACTCAATTGATTAACTGCAATAAAAAGCACACCATTGATAACAGTGATAAGTCCTCATAAAAAAAAGAGGAATTATGGATTTGATCAACTGGTCCCTGAATGAAATTGACACCCTCTTCTCAACGAGAAGCCTGAGCTCAGGTGAGTCTGAGTGTCCTGGAGGGACTTTCCCTGCTGGATACACGATGGACGGGTGGCATAACTGGAGGGTCGTGTGCCTGGCGGGACTGTCGATCGAGGACATTGAAGTTATCTACCTTTTCGGAACCATGATAACAGGGTTTTTGCTGATCGGAGCTGGCTTGGCCCTGGCTTATCGAAGATTAAAGAAAGCGGAATCGGCTGTTCAAACCCCCACAAGGCTGCCCGCTGTGATTGAAATGATGGGATGAGTCATGCGTTCTTAAAATGGGCTCATTGAGCGCAGCACGGATAAGATCTTGGAGAAGCTTGAGGCTGCCGTGAACGCTCAGAATAAGACCTCTGAGCGAAAATTGGATTACATCCTTGAGAAGCTCACAGCGGTTGTGAGTTCTCAGAATCTGCTCTTTGAGCGCAAGAATGACAACATCATGGAGAAGCTCACGGCTCTCCAACGGGAGATTGAGAGACCAGTGTTGGACTGTTAGAACAGCTTTGAAATTCCAATGAGTTGTTTGCACTAAAGTAAAAACCACCATTATTTCATGCGGCTACCACTTCAGCGCCAGCTGTGGTCTCAAGGCTGGATCTGAACAAAAACACCCTGATAACAGACTGTTCTTCCTATCCTACGCAAGGCCACCGGGGTTGGCTGGAAGACTGTTTACTTAGCCTGGCAGGGCGAAGGACACTGTCTCAGCTGAACTCTGGACACACACACACACACACATACATACATATGCAGATATCCTTCCCCGGATCCAACGCCTCCTGCCATGCTTACCTCCCTGTCGATGGAGACAGCGGCTCAGCTGGAGGCGCGAGGAATTGCAGCGTCTGCGACCACTGTGTACATTACAGTTCAGTGTGCCGTGCGTGTCTGCAGCAGTCCTCAACAGTGAAGTTAACAGCAGCAGTAACCAAAGTTCTGGAACCTTTCCAATAAAAACAGCTTCTCATTGAGCAGATGTTGTATGTTGGGTTTGTAAATGTGCCTTTAAAAGCAACTTCACAAATCAAACATTTATAGTAATTCTAGCATTCACACTGTTCATTTTAAAACTGACAAAATGTAATTCAGTATGCCTGTGTACAGTTCAGATTAGTGGACGCGTTGCACATCTCCTGTGTTAACGACAACCGACTAACTGTGGAAGACGTTTTGCATATTTTCCTTTAGATCAAGACAGAAAGCCGCACAGTGCTCCTGGAGGAGGTAAACCAGCCGGGAAAGGATCTGATTTCACCAAGAAAGATAAACCAAAAGGCCATCCTCCTTCTGAGAAATCAAGTATGAAGCACTCACATCCTCATGTGTTATAAAAAATGTCAGACTGCCAGTCAAATGATCAATAACAACACTATTCCACTGATTAAATAAACAGTACACATAACAAGAAGCCCTCTGAGTGCAAACCTCACTCTCTGGGCAGTGTTTACTTTTGAGGGATTATTCCATTTTGTACTTAAGAACTATATAGGAGCTAATGGCTAATATGTATTCATTTGTAAATAACTGGCCATGTAAAACGTGGGCTTATATAATTGTGTACCGCAGCATAAATCATCAGCTCATTCTGTTTCTCTTGACAGTATTTTTTTTTTTCAGTATTTCTTTTTAAATTAAAGCACATTTTGCAGTCAACTTGAAAGGAAGGCAGATGTGAAATGTAGAAGTGAGGTGAGAGGTCAAATGTGACAAACTGTGTGCAAACTATATTGTGATATTTAAAACAAAAATGCTTCCAGAAAAGGTTCCAGCTTGTTGATCTGACCATGGGTTTCTCTACTTTTTGATATTTAATAAATTTAAATCAGATTAGTTTAGCAAGTGTCGCTCATCCTACATTAAAGACAAATTACTAACTACTGTGTTTTCCTTCAGATCCAGACAGGAGGCCGCACAGCGCTGCTGGAGGGCATAAGTCTTCAGGATCTGGGAAAGGATCTGATTTCACCAAGAAAGATAAACCCAAAGGCCATGCTTCTTCTGAGAAATCAAGTATGAATCAAATCCTCACGTGTTATAAAAAATGTCAGCCTGCCAATCAGATGATGAATAACAACACGATTCCACTGATTAAATAAACAGGACACATACAACAAGAAGCTCTCTGGGTACAAACCTCACTCTGTGCGCGGTGTATAGTTTTAAGGGATTATTGTATTTTGTACATAAAAACTGTGTAGGAGTGTTATTTGTTTGTTGATTTGTTTAGCAAGTGGTGCGCATCCTACATTAAAGACAACTGACTAACTACTATGTTTTACTTCAGATCCAGACAGGAGGCCGCACAGCGCTGCTGGAGGGCATAAGTCTTCAGGATCCGGGAAAGGATCTGATTTCACCAAGAAAGATAAACCCAAAGGCCATGCTTCTTCAGGAACACAACACTCACGTCCTCATAGAAATCAGAAGAAGTAGAACCAATATTTGATTTTAATCTGAAGCCTGAATGCATTATGAGATTTGTGTATATATCTTATCTGTAGCTTGCCATCACCAGTGTGTGAGTGGGTGGATGATTGTGTATAGTGTAAAGCGCTTTGGGGTCCTCAGGACCAAGTAAAGCACTATACAAATACAGACCATTTACCATCTATCGGATTCTAATTTAAAATTTATTAACAACATTTAAAGCTCTAGAAAGCCAGTCTCTTTCCTGTATTAGATAAGGTAGTTGGCACACAACTCCACTCATACTTAACTAACTTGATCTTTGAATTCACACATCAATAATGTCACACAGTCTGCATATTTCCAACTGTGCAACTGTCTCACTCCACATGCCACCATGCCACTGCCATTCTTGTTCATAGCCTTGTTACTTCGCGGATTGACTACTGTAATTCACTTCTTTTTGGTCTTACTCCAACATGTCCAGAACTCTGCTGCCCGTATTATCACCAGGACCCCTTCTATTCACCACATCACCCCCGTCCTACAGCGGCTTCATTGGCTCCCGGTCAAATATCGCATCAGTTTTAAAATACTTTTGTATAAATGTGAGGCTGTTCATCATCTCTCCCCTCCATATCTCTCTGATTTGGTTCAGATCAACTTTCGATCTCGGTGTCTTAGATCCTCTTCTTCTCTTTCTCTCTCTGTCCCCTCCCCTCATCTTGCCACCATCAGGGCTTTCAGCTGCTCTACTCCTTGACTTTGGAATTCCCTTCCTCCTGACATAAGAAATGTCACTTCCTTTTCTCTTTTTAAGTCTAGACTCAAAACTCACCTGTTCAAAATAGCTTATCCCACGTAACCTTTTCCATTCTGCTATTTTAACCCTGTTTTATGATTTTGTAAATTGTCTGCTTTTATGCTTGCTTTCTAATTTTCTGCTGTGTACAGTGTCCTTGAGTCTTCTGAAAGGTACTTTCAAATAAAATGTATTAGTATTATTAGTAGTAGTAGTAGAATTACAGACCTGCTGAGACCTTATTGGAGCAGTTAGCCTCCGATTTCTGGTCAGGTTCTTTGAACTGTTCCACACCGCTCTTTTAACTCTGTCTTTAAAAGTGCTGTGCAATCATCATCATCATCATCATCATCATCATTATTATTATTATTATTATTATTTTTATTACAGCTTTGTTTAGTCTTGGATGATGTGTGATTAACACTTACATTAATACTTGATTTTGGCCTTGGTGGAGACCATCAGTTTTGTTTTTCTTAAAGAGTTTGGGATCCTCTCCTTTTACATCAGAACCTTAAAAATGACACCCAATGTTTCCTTTTTAAATAATGATTTGATGATTAAAAGGATCCAAGATGAATATTACGTGAATAAAGGTCAGCACAAAACACAGTGTAAGTGTTGTAGCTGCTGTTTCAAACTGTCTCTTTATCAGTGTTTGCAAAACTGGTCAATGATTAACGAATTCAAACATCATGTGTCATGTTTGTTAGTGTGTATGTAGCTGCTGTTGTAATCTTTGACCAGAGATCATGGCTGCTGCTTTTCAGATGTCTATATAAAAGTGAATAAAGAGACAAACACGATTGGTTTATATATGAAAATATTTATGGGAATGTCATCAAATTCAAAAGATCGCTTCATTACATTCATTTCAATCAAAATGAGTTTCTCTCACCTGTAGTAGTAGTAGTAACCCATCAAACCCTCGCTACGATTCTTTTTGTAAACAGCTTTGTTTGACATGATTGTTTGATAAAAGCTTTCCCCCCCCTCAGATGGCGTTTCTGTGTTTAAAGTTTTTCTGTTGTTTTTCTAATGGAGTCATCTTGTAATAAAAATTTGTGATTTTTGTGTTTTCTGCAGATGTCTCTCACTCTTTATAATTATTATAATTTTACCCATGTCAAAAAGAAATAGCTATATTCAAATATGCAATAACTAAGTAATATCAACAGCAACAGTGAAATGTAACAATTGAATTTCAAATGCAAGAGCTGAGCTCTAGTAATCTAATCCCAGTGATGGACAGCTGCACAGCTTCACTCAATTTTCCTTAGACTCTAAATAAATACTGTTCTGTGTCTTCATAAATAATAAACTATAAGCTATGACTTGGCAGAATTCAAAACAACAATTAATGTCACAGTCATATCTCCCAAACAAGTTCATTAGCCGCGCTAGCATCACAGGGAGTGCAGTTCCTTGAGTGACCACTTGAGGCTCTATTCAAACGAGAGTGCCGTGTTCGAGTGTCCAGCTTTGCCGCAGAAGAAAACACGTTCACAGCTTGATAGAAAAAATGTGGAGGGTTTCATAACAGCTGTGCAGCGGGTGAATTTTATTAAGGCTTATAGTTTGCTTTGTTAGCGCTGTAACAGGTGGATGTCAACACAGACGGCTGTAAACAATCGCTGTCTTCTAGACTTTACCTCAGATAATCGGATTAATGCGATGGAAAATGTAGTTACACTGAGCATGTAATCTTTTCACTGCAGTTATCTTACATATAACTTAGCTTGCTGCTACAGTCCATCCAAGAAGGTTGTGTTTCACTTTTTATAACTTAATTATATATTTTTTAATTTGTAAATAAATAACAATAATAATAATTTTTAAAAAGCATGTCATAATAAGGGCTGTTTTTTGCATGTTGCACTCATATTTAATTAATAATTTAATTCAATTTTATTTATGTAGAACCAAATCTAGATAGCAGTCGCTTCAAAACAAAGTACTATAGATTCAACAGTAAAGATCCTAAAGTGTACAGAGAAAACTGAGTCGACCCCCTATGAGCAAGCACGACAACAGTGGGAAGGAAAAACTCCTTTTTAACAGGAAGAAACCTGCAGCGAGCAGCTAGGTGTATGGGGGGGGGGGGAAGACAGGACAAAGAACTGCTGTGGAAGAGAGCAAGACAATGATAATAATAATACTAATAATAATTAATGATTAAATGTAACAGTATTTACACACAGAACTTGGTAATCAAGCTAAAAATGTGGCACTTCACCCTCTCATACAAATATGGCGACTTCTGGCTCAAAATAACCAAAAAGTCCAAATGCTAAAATTTAGGTGACATGACAGTACCAATGTCCATATTTTATATGTTTGGTAAGATTGAGCTAAAGTTACAGAAACGCTGGTGGAATCAGCAGTCTAATTCACGTTTATTAAATTTTAATTGAAAATATGTGTATCTGATGCAGCCATGACACCCACTGCAGCTGTATTCAGCTCCAAGCAAGGATGTTGGCATGTTGTTCCTGCTATGTTAATTATGCTAATTCTCTATAAACAAAAGTATATATCGAATTAGCATCATGCTAACATTTCTCAGGTTGTGTTTAGAGTTTGAAAACTGTAGCTGAGCCTGAGACAGACACTTAGTTTTACTGTTTTGAGTATCACATCATGATCTGAAGTGCTCTAAATCAACCAAACATTAGGATTCATTGGAGATGACTTTCTCTACAAAACTGTAGTGACTCCTACAAAAAGCAGGGTGTTTTCTCTATAAATATACTAGAAGCATGATGCTAGCGTGGCTAAGGACCTAGTGGCTTTAAAACCCTGTCACATTTAAGCAGAATTCAGTGCAACACAGACAGCTCTGGTAAACATGGATGACAAGGTAAAAGTTCAAGCAGGTGTCCTTGAGCGACAACATTCGCCAAACAAATAGAGGGCGATGAAACCATGCGGTTTGGTTAACTGCCAGGGAGGTGCATATTTTGAAAGCAGTAGGCATCGCGCGGCAAGACTCGTATCCCTGTTCAGCCTTCGGAGCAGCTCCGGGTTCAAAACGAAGCACAAACTAACAACTACAGACATTCCTGATATGACTCCGAGCAGCAGACCACCTCAAACAGCAAAACACAGAAACACAAAAGTCCTCCTGCAGAAATTCTGCTGAGTACAGAATAAACAGGAATTAGTATTTCACCTGAACATTACATGGATACGTACATGCGTGTAATGATCCTAATATATATGAAGACCACTCTATTATCCTGTCTACAGAAATACTGTCTTAAGTGGGCCACCTTGTGGTGACTTTTGGGTTAATGGGAGCATAATCTCAACAGCAGCTATTACGACGATCGGCAGTAACATCAAAGGTCAACATCCTGGGCAGTTTAAGGTACTTATCAGTGTAAATGCCAAAAAGTGCAACACAAAATATGTAAACAGGAGCAAAACAGAGGAAAAACAACGGTTCAAAATGAAGGCAAAATGGACCCACTAAACTACGTCTACTTGGCAGTACTTCCCAAACAGGCCTCAGCAACTCTGGCTATTTCCTGTAGCTCATACAGGAATGTCAACCATAGTTTATACACTTTAACGTATTATAATTTAACAGTTTGGCAAATGGCAGTGCACTTTAACGTAAACACTGATGTCTGCTGATTGATAACACACTGCGGTTTTATCAGAGTCCATGCCCCATCGAGTCCACACATTTCAAAGCCTGTGTGACTAAAAACCTGCCAGCAGTGTGATGATGAGGATCCTCAAAGACGATAACACATTTGACACATGAGCCACTGGGGCCTGCCAGCAAACGCAGGTCTTTCACTTTTTGTGCTTTTTGTGGAATACAAAATTTGTGGGAAATAAAGCATCAACCAGACAGCGCAACCTGCTGTTCTCTCAACAAACACAACGTCATCACCTGCTGTTGATTTAAACATGGCTTTTAGGGGTCGGTTAAACCTGGGCAACCTGTTAGAATGGCTCACCGATACCTGCAGGGCAGCACGGAGAATTCAATTGTAAATACAGAGTAATAAATACAGTATCGTCGTCTATAGATTATCTATGGCACGGAGGATCAGTGCAATTAAAGAGCAATCTGTCCAAGGAGAGACTGCCTGAGCTCTGAGTTAAAAGGGGAGTGTGTAGATAAAAGACCGAAGAAACAATTCACGCCAGCTCAGTAACAAACTAATCTTTCTCCGTCTGTGAGCTCTCTGAAAAGATTCTAAATTAAAACGTCTGTTCTAATCATCACGATGTGACTACAAAGACCTCGGAGGAGGAAGACTAATGCAAAGGAGGGAATAATGCAAACTAGGCAGAAATAAGTAACGAGGATAACAAGAGCTTCACGTCACACGATGTTTGCGGCGGGTCACGCTCGAGCAGACGCCGGCCCCGCCGCCCTGGGTGAGTCGTGAGGAGTTGGGCTCTCCGTCTCAGAGGCGCTGGTTTCATCGTCATCATCGTCCGTCTGCTCTGCGCTGTGGTACAGCATAAAAGCCTGGGTCTTATGGGTGATGGTGATGGTGCAGGGACCCTGCGCCCACGGCTCTCCATCCACCTGCATGGGCATCGTGGAGCTCTTCAGAACCAGCTGGAGATGGAAGAGCAGCGCACAATGAAAAAATGTTAGCTAAATCATACATAGGCCTATAGGTTAGCTTAGGCCAATCATTCACAGTCTAAATAGCGATCAAGTATACATACTGGTGCAACAGTGGGTGCTCATGCTAAACACGACCAAATTTTTAAATCTATGTATATAAAAGTGATCACTGTTTCAGGTTTTTTTTCTACTATTGGCTCTGTAGATGACCATATATAGCACACAGGCACACAGCTCCAGATGTGAACACAGATGTACAAACCTTCTGTTTAGGAGAGACAGCCAATCAGAAGAAAGTTGACTTATAGGGAGACATGTATAAGATAAATAAGACTTATTTTGAACTGTGATTAATGCAAAGCTACTCCAGTAGAATCCAATAATACAAATGTGTAGCTCAGAAAAGGTTTACTTTATTACCTTTAATAATAACAACTCAACGTGAGACTAAAATCAGTAACTTTCATCTTTGTTCTTTTTTATTTGTTGTGTTTTTTTTCCTTTAACAACTTTATTTCAGATCAGATTGGCAACAGTCCAGTTTAAAGCTTTCCTCGCCATTAACAGCCTGTTTTTTAAATCAGTATTTATTTTTTATATGAAAGATTTTATATGTATTCTCTTATTTTTATTTTTTTTTGGAAGGTATGTGTAAGTGCCACCCTAAAGTACCTTCAGAGTCCACCAGGGGGCTTCAGAGCAAGCTTAGGCAAACACTGGATTTGGCCATTAATAGCAGTATTTTAAGCTTTATTTCTAATTCTTCTGATTGAAGCCTGTGAGAGCAAACAAAACAAAAAATGTTACTGATATAGATTATTTTTCTTCTCATCTATAACTCTGTTCCTCCATTACCTACACCCTCAGTTAGCAGCGATGCTTTTAAAATGTATTTAGTTAAATATGTGAGATATTCAAATACCAGTAAAATGAGTTTGTTGTTGTGGGTGCACTCTGGAAGCAAAGTCAAATCCACACGCAGGTGCGCCTTTGCAGTTTTTACAAAATGATGTTTGAAAGTAGCTGCTGTAATCTTAAGGCTTTACACAGCAGGCGTGTAAAATCTGTGCAGTGCTGGAGCCATTTATTCTTTTTTTCCTTTTTTTTTTGTTCTTGGTTTACTTTTTATCTTGGGTTATTTACAAGGTTTATTTTTAGGTTAATAATTGCTTAATTTTTTGTTTTGTATCTTTGTAAGTCAGACAGGAAGAACTGTAAGGACATTTTCTGTAAGTAAAAGGACTAGTATAGGACCAGCATGCACTGGGGTGGGCCTGTGGTTTTTTCCAGAGCTGGAGAAGCAGCAGGAAACAACATAAAATGGATCTTTGTTTGTTGCTTGCCAAACTGGATAAATAAACCGTAAAAGTTTTGGACATTGGACTTTTTTTTGCCTGCGTACAAAATATCACCACAGTTACAATATTTATGTAGTTAAATATGTGAGGTATTCAAATAACAGTAAAATGAGTTTGTTGTTGTGGGTACGCTCTGGCAGCAAAGGCAAATCCACACGCAGGTGTGTGCATTTATAGTTTTTACAAAATGATGTTTGAAAGTAGCTGCTGTAATCTTAAGGCTTTACACACCAGGTGTGTAAAATCTGTGCGAATATTTCCTGTGTTACAAAAAATGCACAAGATTAATTATTCTCAACTCACTCCCTGATATCATGAAATATGTTCAAAAGCATGCATCAGGGTATCTATTCTGCAATAACGCATCGCTTTTTCACTACATGCTTGGTGTGTGAAGGCCTTAATTAACAGTGAATTTTTTAATGAACGCTCTTTATGTCACAATGTAAAAGGAGAATGAATGAAGGTGAAATCAATCGAGGGTAAATGGACACATGCAGGAGCTCAGTAACAAAAGCCTAATCAGACTAGTCACAATTAGATTGGATTGAGGCGAATGGCAGTGAAAAGTAATTACTGTCGTTCTGCGTGGCCAGTAAATGAGGTAAACAGGAAGCCTTACTCTGACAGTGTGAGCCTGTCCCAGCCGTACAGGGTTGGCCAGCTTGACCTGGATCTGCGCACAGTGGAAGGAGCCAAATACACCCACCACCTCCAACAGGCCATCATCCAGCCTGCAGAGACAGGAAATAGCATGTTTACTTTCCATAGTACCGGTAACCTGAAGCAGTCGGTGCCAGATGGACCGTTTATATTTTCCTGACCAATATGCTCTTAAATGACCTACCGGGTAGGGGGGCACGGTTCATCTCCCATACCCTCCCACAGCCTGCAGCCTCCGCCCCAGTAGCCGATGTTACAGACTATGATGCCCTCCAAACTGGGAAGCTTCACCCTTTCCCCATCCAGTTCCAGCTGTGGCAGGAACACATGCAAACACACATAAATGTTTCACAAATCTTTATGTGTTATAAAAACATTTTTTAATAAGGATCTCTCTTACAATGTCTTATATTAAACAGCTGTAGCTACGATACACACTGATCAAGACATTTGTCAGTAAAACCACCTCAAAATGGGCAAATATGTCTGAAAACGTTGATCAAAACATAGAAAACATCAACCAGGTAAGAAAAATGAGACAGTGCAGACTATAAAATATCTAATTTGTTTTTACACATTAAATAAACAAATTAATTAGATTAGCATTATTACTGGCAGCACTGGAAACAAGGCTCTTACTAAAGTTAAAATAAACATCTTTACACCTGCAAAGCTGAGTAATTAACACTTCTTGATTCCGAAATGTTGAAACCTATAATTGAAAAGCTGTCAGGTTGTTTTTTTAACCTTTGCACTTTCATTAAAGTGTAATCAAGACAAGTGTGAATTTTTATTAAAGCTTGGCTACATAACAGCACCAAAAACATCTAAACACCCATTCAGCAAACTGTACGGGATCTGATAAAGAACTGGATTACTGCACAGCGTCTTTGGGCTCTGTGACAGGAGACTCTGACTAATCGCAAGTGAGCAGAGGACTGAAGGATTCAAATCCTGTGTGAAGATAATTATTTCTAAAGTAAATTCACATGTTTGTATTTTGGAACTTTCTTTTCATGTCTCATCAGAAGCTTTTGGACCGACTTGGCAACACTGGGACCAGTCGGCTTATATACAGACGCTGTTTTAATTTTAATTTGGATATCTGCCGATACCGATATGAATCCGATATCGTGTTTTTTAATCAATAAAACAGTTTTTTTTATATATATTGCTGCATTTTGTATAAGATCATACTCAAGTTTAAATAAACAACAACACTAAAACTATTCTGTTATACCTGTATGTAAAAAAAACACAACTGCACCCAAAATATTTCATAGTTCAGCAAAACTGATCAATCTAATAAATTTAAACCTGCTCTATCCTCCCTATTCTGGTATTTTAAAGAGTCCTTAGCAGAAATATTAAGCAACCTAACTAACAGGGTTGCAAACTCCCAGCAAAAAAAACAAAAAACAAATACACACAGCCGCTCTATCACGTGAGCACACTGCTCCGACATGCTACGGTTATGAGCCGAGTTACGCCATGTCGCAAGTTTTGTGAGGTGCTTTTTTGATATTTAATGGATCGGATTACATTTTTTTATTTCTCTCCGATATCCGATCCAGTAATTTACGTCAGTATCGGACCGATACGTAATATCGGATCGGTCCATCTCTAGATGAGACACTGGTTTCTCTGCCCCCTGCTGAAGTCACAGGACAACCAATTCACATTTATAGAGAAAGCTTGATATGGCAGTGACTTACAGTGACTCGGATTCTCTTTATGAGCTTAAAACAAAATTTGCATAATGCTTCATCACGTGCACAAGTCCACCGTACCTCGATCCTCTTATCCAGATCTTTACATTCCTGCACTAAACAATCTCTGGTGCCATACAGGAAGTACACAGCCTGTGGGAAGAGGAAAGTACTCATTACTACAAAATGAAGCTGCATCTTTATGTCTCTACAAAAAAACAACAAAAATAACAAAAACAGTTACAGGATTAAGAGGTTTTTGCATTCATATTTAAACCCTGAGCCTGCTTTGTTTATTCAAATTACGGACCTTGTTGATGATGCGGCTGGAGAAGAAGGAGGGCGTTTTCTCACGGTGTGCATGGAAACTGAGCGCCATCAGAGCGTCGGGCCCCACAGAGAAGTAGTTGTTCATGGACAGAACCTGAGGAGGAAATCCAGCGTCTGCTTTATAGTACAGCTGAGTGCTTCCGCGGGTCTGGCATTGACATGTCACGAAAGACATCGGTGTTCATCAATCAGCACAGAGAGAAAAAACTCACCTTTGGTTTACGAAAGTAGACGCCTTTTGATGCTACCTGAACTTTCCATCTGAAAATAATCATGAAGGTGTTTAGCGGAATGAAAACAAACACAAACGGGTCAAAACGTTGGATTTCAGGAATCAAAGTTTTATTTCTATTTGGACTATTTACATTTCCTCACGTCTCAGTACTCATGCTGACTGTAATAACATTACACAGCTCTAAATTTTTAAGCGTAAATGATAAAACATAAATGTCCTTTTCATTTGTAATTCACATGCTTTTGAAAGTGCAGCTTGTGACATCAGATCACAAGTGGAAAACATTAAATCCAATGTAAACAACCATGAGGACACAATGTGACCCAGCCACTCAAACCACTTCTCGAGGTCAACTGAGACGCATTTGACCACATCTGATTTGCAGTGTAAATGACTACAAGCCCACACCACTGACTGAACATGAGCTACAGCCACCTGATGACGACCCTACAGAAGGCCCCAAGCTGAAACATGTTACCCAGTAAAGTTTTTTCATATTCAGCAACGGTTGCTGGAGTTCTGACCTTTTCGTACTTTACCCTCTCACCCAAGTACCTCTGGAAGGAGGCTAAATTGTGCCAGAAACCGAGGTTTAAGTTTTCTACGAGAATAACAAACGCTGTACCCCTTGATTTATGACCTTAGTAAATACTTTCCTGATGAGTTCATGGTTATGGTTAAAGGTATGGATCCTATTCAACTCAAAAAGGACAATAAAGTAGGGTACATCTTAGGGGTTAGCTAGTGGATGATCATGATGTTGATGATCGACAATGGTCAAAGTGACTCACCAATTAATTTCCTAATATAGAAAGAAAATGTAAACACTAGCCGTCAACTAGAAGACACATCTGACCGCTTTTGTATAGATATAGTCGCCAAAGACACAGGACACAGGGTGTTTTAATTCCCCAAATACCTAAGAGACTACAGTTTTAAAAAGACTGGTGAACCTGATCAGTCTGTTCAGGCATTTCTGACTGATCCTGAGGAGTACCTGTCATCAGTATCAACACCGCTCACCTGTCCATTTTCACCACTTCAGCATCGAGGATGTTACGGAGAACCTGCTCCACGGGGATCTCTCCAGCATAGCCAGCTCCCCAGCCTAAAGTGTTAGAGAGGTCATTTCCTGTCCCCAGAGGCAGGATGGTCACCCTGGGGATGAACTGGTCCTGGCCCTGACAAAAGAAAGTAGAAAAGTGTCAAAGCGAAGAAGTAATGTGTAAAAGAAAGATCGCTCTTTTTTCTTGAGCGCAGAGACGTCTCACCTTTAGCTTCATAGCATCGATGGCATCGAGCACCCATCCCACTGTGCCATCACCTCCACACACCAGCACCTGGACACTGCCGGGGGGGAGGAGGGTGCACAGCTGGAGGGCTTTGGAAGGAGTCAGCTGAGATAAGTCAAACACCTGGAGGTGAAGCAGAAAACAAGATTAGTTCCAGGATCTGAAAAAGAGCAATGACAAAGTTTGCTCTCACTGAGACAAAAGATGCAGGCGAGCTGCAAGCTGACCTGCACCGGGTTGAGGAGGGTGCGAAACTCCCCCAGCAGCACCTCCCCCATGTTGTTCCCACTACGCGTGTTAGCCAAGACCAACACTGGAGTCCAGCCGCTGCCACAGGAAGAGCCGAGCTACAAGATACAAGCAGAAAACGCATTTTTAAAACATCTCCGGAGCACCCGACGTAGGAGCACTATGACAAGGCCAGTCGTGACTTCAACACCTTGCTGTACTCGTCGGGGTGCCTGCGGCGCAGCTTGTTGACACGGTAGAGGTAGTGAGGGGGGATGATGAGGTTGTGGAACTCGCCCAAGTCGCACACGTCTCCATCCGTCAAGCTCTCCATGCAGTCATCGTGCACTGTGGTCTGGCACCACACACACCTGAAGGAGGAGCAGGGGGAGCGAAACTATAAGAAAGGTGATGAAGCACATAAAAAGAAATACTGCCAATGAAAAGAAGACCCTGAACTGCTCACAAAGCGGGGGATGAGTGTCATGCTGAGGTGGGGTCTTTTAAGATTGAAATTTGCTATGTTGAACAGCAGCAGGAGCACATTAGAGGTGGTTCCGTTATTACATGTAAACCCTAAAGTCATGTTGAGTCGTGAGAAAACCCAGATTTAAAATTCTAAAGAAGAATATATCGATGTGATTAAAAACCAATCTACAAATATAAAAAAGACTAAATAACCACAGTAAAGAGTGAGGTCTTTTATCATCCAGCTCTAACTCAGGAAACTTGATCATTTTTCTTTTAACTCGTGGGTGTAAAAAGAGGCTTTTGGTTGCAGAAACACGGCTGCACATCTGTTGCATCCCTTCAGCGGTTCTCGTCCAGCTACGCTACCTGATGTCGCAGAGCTTCGGCTGGGTCCCACACTGCTGCTTGCATACAGCACAGTAACTGGCCAGAGGCACATTTCCGCGGACCCAGCGATGCTCCATGGCTCCTTCGGGGCTGGAGGGGGCCATGATCTCCTTGCAGGACAGGCTGCGGTCGGCCCGGCGCAGGCACTGCTCGTCGGCGCACACGCCGCAGCAGTCGCAGAAAGCGCCTTGCAGGATGTGCTGGGAGCACACGCAGCAGTAGGTGGGCTTGTTGAACAGGTCGGTGTAGTGCCAGCCGTGCTTGCTCTTGCGAAAGAAATCCTTCATGTGCGATTTCCTCTTGGAGCGTTGTGCGCTGCACCACAGCGTGATGATGACCGGAACCACGACGGCCACGGAGGTCCAGAACAGTAGAGTCCACTCCTCCCGGGAGCCGCAGTCGTCCTGCGCCTCGTCCCCTTTTCCGCACATCGCTGCGGGACCGTGGCGAGACGCTAACGAGCGGAAATCAGTAGAAGGCAGATAAACGGCACCTAAAGGAGACCGGACACGCTCCACAGCTCCACGCGACGCTCATGATCACAAACACTAGCCGGAAGCTGGTTCTGAATCCAGCTAAAATATATTTTCTTGTATAGGAAGGTGTAAACAAGAGGACAGAGATATGACGTTAAAACCACGAGCCACCTCCTGATAGAGCATCAGCAGAGAGTTTTCACATGACAAGATGATCAACCCACGGAGGAAAAAACGTCATGACTTACATACTGCTGGGTAATTTCAGTAATAATGATTCAGCAAACTAAACGCTTATAATAGATGGCACGAAGCACAATGTAGGCCTACAATATTTGTAAAATGTTTAAAGTTTTATATTATAGAAGTATTTATCATATTTAAGGAAGCAGGGTGGTTTTCGTGGTTAGCACTGTTGCAAGAAGGTCCTGGGTTTGAATCCAGCATCTCTGTGTGGAGTTCTCCCCGTGTCTGTGTGGGTTCTCTCCGGCTTCCTTCCACAGTCCAAAGACATGCAGTTAGTGGGGTTAGGTTCACTGGTGGTTCTAAAATTGGTCGTAGGTGTGAAGGTGAGTGTTAGTGGTCGTCGGTGTTTGCCCTGTGAGGCTGATGACCTGTTCACTCAGTAAATGTATTGTGTTTCATTTCACCACTGGCCATCCTCATGCTCTTGGTCAGCTGTGTTTGGCATTATAAGGTTAACAGTACTTTAAGAGGAACTGGGATCCCTGAGGGGTGAGACTATTTTCCGTTTCCGTTGGAATGTGAGCGAACACGGAAGTAACTGAAAGTCGACATCTCACAATTCAAATTTCATCTCTGATTCAGCTGCCCCGGCTTGCTAGCAGCTGGTTATCAGCACGCATGCGCCTTGCGAGCGCAGAGCGCATTAGATAATCGCGTCGAGAGAACAGAAAGCTCTCTGGGTCCCGGGAATTAATCAGAGCAGTGACATTATGAGGCCGTAATAAGTCCACGTGGTTATTAGGACACGTGCATTAAGTTAAACGTGCAAAGGGAGTCGCGAGGAAATGGTAACAATGACGCACAATGACGTATTCCATCGAACGTCACCGGAGGCACTCCTGTACAGCAGCTAAATAAATATTAAGGGTTAGATTAGGATGACCAGACTTCAGCAAACTAAATGTAGGCAGGGGAGAGAGAGTGTGGGACACTTTACCCGTGATGCTCAGAGATATTTGAAACTAACACAAAAGTTGGATTTCGGGGACAGAATCGATTTATTTCTCTCTGAGAATAACGTTTAACATTGTTCATAACTGTATTTTAGCTGCTGGTTTATTGAGTTTCGTTAGGATGCATCTGTTTGTATGCTACGGGCGCACCCGTGAAACTCAAATAACTGATTTAACAAAAAAAAAGAAAGAAAAGAAAATAGGAAACCCTGATCCATAATTCTGCGAGAATCACATTCAATCGGCTCAATCCAGTTTCTAGAGATTTCCCATATTTGCTGCAATTGCACTTCCTTTTCTTTGTGGCAGTTTTTTTTTTTAAATGAAATTTAAAAAAAAAAACTCTTAACTTTGCTGTGATTCAGATTTTTTATTTAGCGCAGACATCGTATAAGGTTAAGCTGCAGGGGTAACTTAACATGGAACACCGTCCGAATGTGTGTGACAAAGGATAATGAATAACAACCCTGCTGAGAACGGCTAGACTGCTACTTCACCTTAATTAGTGACTATTCAGTCATATCACTGGTGTTTTGGAGAGTAAAAATTAGAAATGCAAAGTGGAAAAACTGAACGAGAAAAAGGCAGAACATGCCGACTGGTCTCCAAATGGGTTAGACGGTAGAAACAGCGGATCCTCCACTTCCCATGATGCCGTCTTTCACATGTCCGGTCATCGTGGTTATTTCCTCTGACTCGCCTGCTGCGCCACACAGTACAGACTCTATTCACAGGTCAAGCAAAGTGACGTTTCAGTGTACTTTGTGTGGAATATTCTTTTAAAAAAAACGCGTTTATTTAATAATGTTGTCTTACAAACATTTTTTTTTGTAAGAAAAAAGGCAGAAAGAAAGGGGAAAATAAAACGTAGTTAACAGACGGATACATGTAAATATTACATTATGAATGGGGTGCACAGCTGGTATGACATAAAAATATAAGAGCATCTAAAAACAAGACTATAACTATGCATATGACTATGCTTGCAGCACCATCTAGTGGACAGACTTTTACCTGCAACCTAACCTAACACCTACGTTTAATACATTGAAATAGACTTATTCTGCTTTTCCTTGTTTTTACATCTTTGCTGTTCCTAGGACTGCGTTCTTCTGGACAGAGAGCTCGGATGTTGTTCCTGGGATCTGCTGAAGCCACTAGCCCAGCTTGGGGGTCACTGCACTGAGCACTCCGATTACCACTGGGACCACTGTTGCCTTCACCCTCCACATCTTCTCCAGCTCTCTCTCCGTCCTTGGTACTTCTGCTATGGTCGTTTTCCTCTGCTTGTGCACTACTACTATGTCCGGTTGGTTAGCCATCACCAGTTTGTCTGTCTGTATCTGTGAGCTAGACCCCAGCCTCTATGATCTTGTGCTCAGAGCTTGTTCCTGTGCTGCCGTGATTAGTGCCTCTGTGCTGTCTTTCAGAGCAGCCACTGGTAGGATTGTTTTGCTTTTGTTTATAGCCTGGATCTTGTTTGTCCCATACAGCTGACGTGCCTCATCTCTACAGGTATTTGGTGGTTTCAGACTGCTTTTTCTACTTTTTGCTCTATATGATGTCACTGAGAGGATACAGAAGCTCCGCCCAGCTGGCGTGCAAATCTTCTGTTTACATGGATCAACTGATCATAACAAATTTGTCTTAAAGGGGGAGGATCTAAAGCAGCTTGTTTCAGAAAGAGGAGGAACTGATGGGGTCTACAAAAAGCTCAGCATACGATAATATGGATAATTTTTAACACTCAATCATGCAAAACGACACTGTTAGGGTACAATAATAAAAATAAGGAGCTGTAAATTAGTTAGTTATTCACAGGAACTGTTCACCTTTAAAGCATTAATTGGTAAACTATATATCTTTACATGTGCTAATGTGTCACTAATATTTACAGTTTATTTGAAACCTTGGTAGTCTGAGGCAGTGTGTTGTGGCCAGAGTCAAGGAGGAAGCAGAGGAGGAGGAGGATCTCCTCTTTTCACCCCCTCTGGACTCTGGTCAGGACCTCAGAGTTGAGAGGGCTCAGGCAGGAAAAGGGCGAAAAAGAAAAAGATGAAGAAGCTGGTGGTGTTTTTGCTTTGCGTGGTCCTGCTGACCATTTACACAGGTAGGAAATTCTCAGGGAATTGACGCATGGAGGACAGTGACCTGTCACATCAGAACACCTTTTCAGGTGCTCTGCGTCTTGTTTTTTGCAATTGTGAGGGAGCTGGTGTAGTTATATCCTTAGACGTTGAAGAGTAATGCATACCATTGTGGTAAGAATAGGTTATTTTAAGGGTAGTTTGCTGCACCTTCCTTTTGTTGTGGTAGAAATATTTACATAGATGTGCAGAAGATCTTTATTTGTATTTTTAGCCCAATCTTTTTGAAACACTGTTGTATTTTATAACAATTGACTTTTGGCCTGATTTAAGCCAGAAGACTTTCATGTCATCAGGATGGTTTATTTTTGTGGCAATCCACAGGTGGACGTACACCGTGAGTATTTTTGCCACGTTTCTCTGAGGCTCCAGGCAGCACCAGCAGCTCAGGCCTGTGTTGACAGAGTTTCACAGCAGCTCCCTGTGGCAGGAGAGGAACAGAAAGCCTGCTGGGGTCACATGCTGCATGGGCTCGACTCCCTGGGGAGCGAGGGGGCTGAATGGGCACTTTGTTACCTTCCACCAAATACCCTGCTTCCTAATGCAGGCCCGGGCTTAGAGAGAGAGGGAGACAGAGAGCCCTCACTGGTGTGTGTGTGTGTGTGTGTGTGTGTGTGTGTGTGTGTGTGTGTGTGTGTGTGTGTGTGTGTGTGTGTGTGTGTGTGCCTGCCACTGGGGAATAAACAGCCTCACATAGACACTAGCTAAATAGATCGGGCCAGCCACAGCTCACGAGCAGCAAATAGTGTGAGAGTTTTATTTATGGGCCTGAGTACAGCTTTCAGTGAGAGGAATGCTATTCTTATTAACCACAACTTAGCTGCCAAGAAAACAGATGTCACAAACAAAATATCTCAGGCAGAGGTTAAATTCAAAGCAGGCAGTTTTAGTTCCTGAGTCTAAGAATAAGCAAAAACAGAGAAAGCTGCCAAAACACAAACACTGACTCACATCTACAAGGCAAGAGCAAAACAGTCTTATCCTAACCTGCTAAACCTTCTTCTACAGCACCGAAAGAAGTCAACGTAAGTAAACGTTTACTTCCAAACTCTTATCTTTACATTTTTTTCCCTTTAGATGCAAACCCCATAATCAAGGAGAGCGTAGCTAAGCAGCTGCTCCGTACCAAGAGGCAGGACCGGCCAATGAAGGCTGGCTACCCCGATGAGCCAATGAGGGTAAGGTCCACTCAGAGCAAAGAGCACAGTTAGTATATTGGAAAAAGCACAGATTTAACCAAGAGTATTGAACCTCTTCAGCTCTGTTGCCACAGTTTGTGCTGTCCTGTTTGTCAGCAGGATAAAAGCCGAACATTGCAACACAGTGTAAGTGCTGCAAGCAATTTAAATTTTGGTTTTTCTGGTAAATTTGAGTCCTGCTCATGTCACTCGTCCATATAATGAATTCATTCTGTGTGTGTTTTAAAGCTTTTAGTTATAGTGTTTAATCACATTTATGCGGGTTAAACAGTTTTAAGTTGAAGATATAAAAGCATAAGCAAATCTGTCTTATCACTTTGTTTCTAGACCAGTCAGCACTGACTCAGGTGAGGAGCTTTGCAAAGGCAGTATTTTTAAAACATTCATAGACCTTCAGAGAACATTTAAAGCGTGTTACAATATTTTATAAAACATTTATTATTATTATTGTTTATAGTCTGCTTAGAGATGGTAAGCGTTAAAGCTTTGTGAGTGTTTTTATGAATGAATTTTTAGAATTTTTGTACATTGCAAATACTTTTGAGTTCACCTCATTTTATTAGTCTTTGTTTGTTTAGTGTAATTTAGTGACTCTTCCTGCGTTAAATCACATGCAAAATTAAAATAAGGTCAAAAAAGGTCAAGTGGGACAAGAAAAATATATATGTTAAAAAAAATTAAAATAAGGTAAAAAAACAAACAAATGAAAATTAAATAAAATATAACAAATAAATACAATATAATTCCATCTATTGTATAATTAAAGGGAATTTTACCTAGGATCATTTTTCAGAATATATTCTATGTGTATATTTATAATAAACTGTGTCATTACATATTATTTAATACATATGGTACCTGTAAAAGAAAAACAACAAAAACCTTTGACCCTTTCTCTGTGGGACAAAGAGAGCACGGACACAAAGGTCCGAGTCACCTAATCTAATTTACAGGTTACAGCTGAGACTCTGAGCTTGTCGGTTCCTGTCAGTACCTGAGCTTCTTAAAGTAATCTCTCTGAAAGCATGTGCACTGCTTTTATTACATCCCCCAGCTCTGTACAGGACACGTGATATCACCCTCGGTTTACTCATCTCTGTCATTTTATGTTGTGCTGTGTTTCAGTTTGCAAAATGAGCTCCAGCATTTTTCTTTCGTTGTTTCTTTCAGTGTGCACTCATCTGTCTTTTGGTTCGTCTTATTCAATGATGTCAATCTTCTCCCTGCAGGAGCATCTGCTCCACATGCAGGCTCTGGATCTGAGGGCCCGGGAGACCAACTTGGAGCACTGGCTGAACCCTCACTGCTACCCACGCTGCGACAGAAACTATGGACACCCGGTTTAAAAGGTGGCAAAAGTCGCCCGAAGTCTCAACTTTCACTTCTAACCCCAACTGCAAACTATTCATGAGTGACTACAGCACAGTGCATCTACACAGCAACAGACCCCTCAGTTTTCATCTCAGTCACCTTTTTAGACACCTTTTATTCCCTGATGGCTAAAGCCCTTGTCTCTTTTGAACTGAATGACTTGTTTCTGTATTGGAAGTTTGTCTCTGCTGTTGTGTTAGTGCTCTTCCTGTTTTTTTGCGATTTTATCAAGACTGTTTGGCACAACAGGAAACCTCAGAAAGCTGTGAGAAAATATCTCACAGCCAGGGCTCTTTTCTTTGAACACTATTAGTTTTCTTGCTTAACTCTTTTCAAAAGTCAAACTGGCTCACTATCAGTGGTTAAGAATGACAAAATCAGGCTTATTCGCCAGTTCTGAGTTAAATTGTGATAACGCCAAAGTGTCACTTTGACATGAAAGAGGATCTGAGTTCCCTGTGATAAAGTTTCAGTTAAGGGTGAAGTGATGTCCATGTGGTTTGGTCATAAAGATAGTAAACCAAGTTTGGTGGCCTGCTTGAATCTAAAACTATACCTGAATATTAGATGTTAATATGAATATTAAGACTGATTTGTGCCTCACTTCACAGTACATATGGATTTAAGGGGATATAGAATTTTTTTTTTTTTAACTACACTGACAAACTTGTTTTTAATCTGAATTTGTTTTCTCTCTCTGCAGTAAAAGGCCTGCTGTGACTGACTGACCATGGACTGAAGCTGGAGTCTCTTTTCTCATTATCTTTCAATCTAATGACCAAAATATGCATGTGTTGTATTATTTCTAGAGTGAATTCTTTGTAATTTGCTCCTTTACGCCTTTATTTCTGTAGCTGCACAGACTGAAATTTGTTAATGAATAGAATAAAATAAAATAAATCATAAGCTCCAATAAAGTTGTATTTATTTGTTTGAATAAGAGCGAGACTGCAGACCTGCATGCAGATCTTAATCATTTCCTTTTTTCTGAAGACAGTCGACTGGATTCTGGTTTCAGTGACATAAAAGTTTTAGCGCCTCAAGTTATTTGCATATTAGATGGCGTTTTTTTCTCTGCTTAACACCTTGAAGCGGAGGCAGGCCAGAATGTTTTTTCCTTAGCCGTGTTCGTGCGTCTAAACGCCCCCTTCACACACCTTTCCCCCCGTCCTCACGCTTTGCTTTACAAAAGCTCTAAGAAACATTTTATTTCGTTTTTGGGGAAATGAAACAAACACGAAGGATTTTGCTGTTCTGATAAAGTATATTTGTGTGATAATTACCGGATTTCAAACTTGGATAAACTGGCTGACCAGATGCATAAAACTAAATGTGGGACAAAACGTGCGCGCGCAAGACGGCAGTCCACACTTGTAGCTGACAGAAAATCGAACACAAGCAAACGTTGAAAGTGCACCATCGTTCACCTGACGCAGGGCGAAGGGAGGCGCACGCCGTGAACAGGTCACCACTGTGACACCTCAGAATGACCAGTTAACCTAACGCGCATGTCCTCGGGCTTTGAGAGAACACAAACTCCACAGACAGTCGTTCAGAAAGTTTGAACCCACATCAGCCACTGCACCACCCGCATCATGTGGAGGACATATACAGGCCTGCTGTATTCGCCCCCCAGTCTGTTTACGTACAGAAATTACGAATGAAGCTAAAGAGGGTTTGTTTTTGTCATATTTTTATAGGCGACATATGTATGTTTTATTATTATTTTATTCTAAAAACCGATAAAATTGATTGTTAATGACCTCACCCGTTTTCCTGTCTGACCGCGTCGCTCCTGATTTTACGCCACACACGTGCGGTGATTGAAGCGCTCCAATCTGTACAGTATGAACGCCGTAGAACCCGCGATCGGTCCACATGTGAGTAGGCCTGTGTCGCGGATGAATAAAGCAGAGCCCCGCTTTATATTGCTGTGAAATGTGTGCACCTGCATGCGGAACAATTTACCCGTTTCTCATTTTTCACCGCACTCTGAGGCTGTTGTCTGAGGCCTGTCCTGGCGCAATCGCATACACAGAAAATATCATGAAATCAATCAAAAACATTAAAAACGTGTTTGCTTTTAAATATACCTTGAATAAAAATGGAATAATTATTGGAATGACTGGCTGCATTTGGTCATTTCAATCGTTTTCTTTTTCTTTTTTTAATAATAAAACTAAGCGGTCATGCAGCCATGTAGAGTCACGACGCATACAAAAATTAAACAATGAAAGCAGATTCACGGACTTTTATTGACCAGAGGGGGGAGAAATTTGTGCTGTTGCAACTCTGGAGGGAGAATCATGTAGGCCTCTCGCAGGACTGTGCGAGCCGGGCTGGGTGATGAGCCCGAGGCCTTTAACTTTTGGCGCAACTTTGCAGAAATTTCAATAAATAAATAAATATTAAACAACGCGTTGAAATCGAGAGATATTATTATATGTGGGGAATATAAAACTAAGCCCGGCGGTTAAGTCGTTTGTCGGGTCTAATTGATGGATCTAAGCGGAACCCGGAGGGCTGACGATGGTTTAAAAACAACACAAAGAAATGAGAAATTCAAATGATTTATTGAAAAGCGTCTAAAAAGCAGTTTGACAACAACCTCTTTTTTGTCAGTTACAACAAAGCTGTATGATCGTTTTTCTATGAAAATGTAAAATATAGGAACTATGTTAATGGAAAATGTTATATTAACTTTGGGAAAACTTCAGAGAGTGTGTTGAATTTGTTAATTTACTTTAGGTTTTAGAAATCTCCGAGGCAAACTCGGTCTTTGAAGACAACATAAAGATTTTTTCTAATACTTTTAAATTCAAAGTGCTTGAGTTAATTTTTAAATATTATTCCAGGATTTGAAATCAAGCGAAACCTTTCAGTCAAATCAGTTCAAATAAAGAGAATTATTCAGACCACAACCTGAATTAAATATCCTCGCTGCACAGCTCAGGTGGGAAGAAACGTGGAAAAAATACATTCTTGTTAGTTTTAAATGCAAAATAGTAAAAGTCACAAGGTCTGTACAGAAAGTAGCCACTCGCTGCAAAGGAAACATGCAACTCATGTTAACCATTGCACAATGTGAAAGGGACTTCATTTGATTTGGTCAATACATTAAATAGATGTCCAGCTTTATATTATATACACATATGCACATTATGTTATTTGCCTTTTTACATTACATACAAAATCTGCGTTGCTTGATAATCCCACCATGTCCTATAAACTTCAGATCTGCTGAAAGTCAGAAAACAGAGCATCAGTCAGTCATCTTTTGTCCTTGAAGAAGCCTTTAGAAGTGCTGCTCTCCTTGATGGTGACCGTCAGGAAGTTGGTGGTCACGTCTGTCACCAGGACCTTCTCCACGTTGCCGAGAGACGGCCTCCACGTCACTTCGTCCAAATCGTTGTCGAGCCGCGTTGGGGACGGCCTGTCCAGAAAATAAGGCTTTTCCATTTGGGGGAGCTCGGCGGGACGACTCAGACTCATTTTGGAGTGGTGCTTGAAGTGTGCAGGTACCAGGTAGGCGGAGACGTCCTTTATTCTGTGAGTGTCCATGTCTGTTCTGTGAGGATGCAGGCCGCGGTCTGAGTACAGCTGTTTGTAGGAGCTCTCCCCAGAGCGCTGTGTGTGGTGATGGTGGTGGTGATGGTGGTGGTAATGATGTTTATGGCTGTGGCCGTGGTTCTCTGGATGTCTGTGGGCCAGTTTGACCAGCCTCATGTCTTCGCCCCCCTGGAGCTTAGCCAGTTTGTGAGGGCCGTGGCTCTCCTGCTCCTCCCCTCTCCTTTTATGGTGCTCAGAGAAGACC
Source organism: Rhamphochromis longiceps (assembly GCF_057381845.1). Taxonomy (NCBI): domain Eukaryota; kingdom Metazoa; phylum Chordata; class Actinopteri; order Cichliformes; family Cichlidae; genus Rhamphochromis; species Rhamphochromis longiceps. The sequence goes on along the minus strand of NC_140562.1, from coordinate 42,245,036 downwards.
TCATTAAACCGCGGCTTAGGCTTGGGACCTCTCTTTTTAGGTATGTGGATGAGGTCTTCTGAACTAGTATGAAGCAAAGACTGCTGGTGCTCACGAGGGCTCAGTTCAGGCGGTCGGACGCGTACGCTTTCTCCACGGTTGACGGTACTCGGTGGGAAGATGGTGGGCACGACAGCTCTCAGGCCCTCTCTGGCCCTGGGGGTGGCAATCGGTTCTGGAGTTGGGTAGGTGACGCGCATTCCTCGGACTGCTTCGCTCCTGAAGTCATAGGACTTGGACTTCACCTTTGCCTGAGCCTATCAGAAAATTTTTGAAATTAGTATTTTAAGAAAATGACACCATTTTTCATAGCGAACATCAAACTGAATCAGTTAAAAGGGATTCATTCATTCTTTTATCGTCTGCTTTTTCTATTAATTTGTAAAATGTAATTTAAACAGCCTATTGATTGCTTCTACCTACACCTGTCATATTGGACTGCTAATAAACTAACTATCGAAAGAGTGGATATTAATCTTACATCAATAATTCACAGCAATAACTAGTTTCAGGGCACCATGTTTATTACTCAACTTCTACCAATCCCCTTTAAACGAGCCCTGTCAGTGGAGACTCTGGCATTTTGTTCAAGACAAACTGCCGCTCATTAAGCAATTTTCACGGTTCACCGCTCTGAACAGATGAAGCATCAGGCCGTGATGTTTTCCTCGGCTCATTGGAAAGTAACATGTAATCATAAAATTTTAATTAAATAATTTATTTCAGACACATATCCATTTCAGTATATAAACTATTTGTTTTATATTTTTTAATCTATTTATAAATTACACAACAGGGACAACAAATGCATAAACGGCATGTGTTCAAGAAAAGAAAAACACCTCATGTCCTTTAAAGTAGAGTAGTTTTATAGTTCTTACAACTATATTTTAGAGGCAAATAAATTTGTACATTAAAATTCAAGTGAGATTTTTTTTTATTACTGATCTACAAAATTGGAGAACTTAAACATTCCTGAATTCTAATTTATTACATGCCACCTGGAGCTTTTCCATTTTTGCTTTAAAAGTGGCTTTAATAAAGAGACAACAGACCCAGAGCGTGTAAAAAAAAGAAGAAGATGGAAAAACAGCCTGGCTGTTTGTTAAACACATTTTATTTAACAGGACACAAAGAGTCCTTATGTAAGCTATAGTCCATTAAAACAGCTGCATAATATCTGATTTTTCTCTTCATTTAGAGAAGCAGAAATAACCAGATACATGCCAAACTCTCTGGGTCAACCCATTTGTCAGGACCTAGAAATTATTTTATCATATATATTCTAATGCCTGGTATCACCACAAAATTAACAGTTCAATTTCCCCAGTTGAAAAAAGCCCCCCTGATGGGACACCTTTTGCGATGTGCTTCTGGCCCTATGGGGCCGCTTGTTTGACACCCCTGTCTTTAGGTAGTCAAAGCCCGTTTTAGCATGTCAATACATCCCCATTAGGCAATAAACAAACTGAATACACTCCCATTCATGGGTAGGCTGTCCTAATTATGCATAATTAGCATATTTAACCTGCTCATTCACTAATGCACTCAAAGAAAAAAATTAAGAAGCCACAATCTACAGAAGTGAAGAGAGCGCAGGAAGGGTTTGTTGGGGCTTTATTAGAGACACGCAATAAAAAAATAAAGCAAGCTGCCAGCTTTACCTTAAGCAGAAACGTCTTGGGTTTTGGTCCTCTCTTTTTGGGCCCGTAGAGCTCCCTTTCACGCTCCCTGTGAAAAACCAGACACCCATTTTGAGTGTCACGGGAGCAAAGTGCACCGAGGACAGCGTACAGTTACCGAACACTCACTGGCTCTGCCCAGAAAGGCCACACAGACATCTTACCTCTGTTCAAAAGCGGCGAACAGGCGGGAGTCCAGAATATTTTCCTCCGGTTCCCAAGTGCTGTATCTGCGAATTAAAAACGCAGAGTTAGACAGAGGGAGCGGAGACTGACACACGGCGCTAGCCTGCGAGCTAAAAATCTCCACCGTGCTCAGTTTTAATCCCGCTGTCTCGCTAGCTGTGATGTGCTGTGCTAACGACAGCCACAGCCGAGACAGTGCGGGCAGGGCAGCCGCGGGGTGAAAACATAATGAGGCTCAGTGTAGCGGGACTTACTTGGGAGACCACCCCTTCCATTTCACGAGGTATTCAATGCGACCCTGCATGCCATCAGAAACAAACAGACAGGACTTGGTTAGCTCGCAAGGGTTAACAGTAGTATGAGAGTGCGGCGGCGGTGGTCTTATTCAGCATTCTGGGAGAAAAGAGCACGTTACATCTCCCGCCTACCTTCCTGATTCTGCGTTTGATGATAGACTCGGCAGCGAACACCCTCTCCCCGACGGCAGAAAGCTCCATGTTTACCCCAGTGCTACCTCCCGTTAGCTGGGTGGACGCTAACGCTAGCAGAGCAGATATTTTTCTCCAGTCCCAGCCACTCTGAATTCCCGACAGACCATAATACTCCCGAACAGAATGGACGTCAGCGCAGTTTTTTCACAGCGTTGCTAAGGAACCGCAGTCGGTGGAACCTTTAGGCGAGCACCCATTGGTCGAACCGTTGCTACGTGCTCTGGTTGCTAAGTGGAGAGGAGGAGCTTGCGCCTCTGCGAATTCTTCGGGGAGGGGGAAATGGTGGCTTTTTTCCCCGCGCGGCGAGTGAATCATTTCGCGCAAGTTATGTGCGCAAAAATGCACGCGGTCTCGTTATGCGGACACGCCAGCCTTGTCAGGCAAATAGAGAGAGAGTAGGAAATAACGAGGGCGCCTGAATTGCGCGCCAGCGCGTAGGTAGTTTCCCCCATTTGCGTTTGGTCGCTACAGCAGCGTATTCATCAGCTGATGAAGCGGAGGTTATTTTTTGTTATTCCATAAACACCAAACGATCGCCTCCACGTCCTCCCTGCGTCAGGCCAAGTGCTACATATCTGCCCGGTCCGTTCACGTGATTTTATCTAATTATTCTCTGCGCGTTCACCTTAAAGAGAAAATATTGTAATTATATTCAGCCGTCTGATTTACCGCATATCACACGCCGGCGCTCTGTTGTTTGAAATAAATGCAAAGTGGGTGATACATTTAAATCAAATACATGCCTGTAATGTTATAAAATAAATTTGTGTTTTGGTAAGAGGTCAGTCCATTGGATCTCAGCGATTAAACTGAACCTTTCAGTGACACTGATTCATCAGACGTTAGGAAAACAGCTGTCACGGCCCAAAGATAAGCAGTAATAAGACGAATTTTCCAGGAAGAGATCTGGGAAAGCTTCTCGCTGTGTGAGGTTTAAAGGCATCTGATTGGTCTCTTCAGTGAAACGGGGGGTTGTGATTTGTTTCTTTGAATTATGAAACACAGCCATCTTTGAATTTTTGTTTAATTTTTCCCGATAATGAGATTTCTCAGCCCAGATAATCGGAAATTATGGATAAGCTCCTGCGAGGCCCCTTGTTTTTAACGCACATCAAACAAAAAGGTCAAAGTTAAACCGCAGTTTTCACTTTTCCTTTCTCACAGTGAGGCGCCCTTCCGCTCATAAATCCGATCCCTGTTTTCCCATACAGTGCCACATTTATGTTACCCGCAAAAAAACAAACAACAAATTAAATAAATTCGATTATTTATGCATTTACTTTGGTATCAGTGTAATGATAAAGAAATTATAAAATAAAAATGTATTTAAAAACATTATTATTATTATTATTATCATTATTTTTTTTTCATTAGACTGTTTTTATATTTATAATTTTTTACTTGCTCATTTTTTAGATTCGATTTTATTAGGTTGAAATAGTAAGAATAACTACGTTCATATATATATATATATATATATATATATATATATATATATATATATATATATATATATATATATATATATAAAGAGCGGTTAGTCTTGGCTGAATCATTTGAACATCTTTGCTGAGACTGGCTGATCTTTCTTCGTCAGTTAAAAATGAGATGAAATGAATTCCAACACAAGGACAGCGGCGATAAAGGGAAGCGAATGAGTAAGTAACTAAAAAAAAAGATGGCCATACAATCTGGTTATTAATTATGCATTTAATTCCTCTTGGGTTGGAATATTTTTAAATAAATTAAAAATTTTCAAAAATGCCTCAGACTCATGACTCATCATCTAAATCTATTACGTCTTAGCAGCAGGTCAGGTTAAACTTACCTGCGATCATTTACTGTTAAATATGTTCAAGCACAAAACTGATGTAAATTCTTTCACATACACATTTTATTTATTTTATTTATTTCGTCCTTGAGCACCACTCCCAAATATTCTTTTAGGAGTCATTTATGTAACGCTAGGGTAACCACAAGAGAGATATGATTTTCGAAGACAGAGAAGCTTGACAATGTTTCAGAAACGTAACATTACATCTATCCATTCAAACTCTGGCTGTGGTGAGCTTGAAGAAGAGGATGAAACTGACCTCTAGCCCCTTCCAAAACGAGTCTGCCCCAGGACCCCTGCTCAGCAGCACACCGCGGGACCGGCCAATTAGCAGCCAGCCAATCAGCAGCCAGCAAGGGATAAAATACGGATCTGAAGAAAATGGTCTCCCTGCACCAAAGAAAGAAACACCCCGCAGAGCTGACAGTGTAAAAATGCAGCACCGATGTCATTTCCTCAAGTGCTGGATATCCAGTCTTCCCTTTAACCTTTTCTGGCTGTGCCGGATTCATTCAATCACTCTGAGGTACATTGATTTAGAGGGAAGAAGCGTTTTTAGAGAGGGATGAGAGAGATGGCCCAAATCCACTCCCGTGCACTCCTTGCTGGGGTTTCGGATTCTAACGGGAGTTCACAGAATTCCTCTGGGACGAGCATTGGTGCCATTTATCAGGAAGCTCTGCAGGGCTGCTTGTGATGCTAAGTCATCAAATGCATTTAAATGCAACTTGCATCTGTTTACAGGGAAATTATGCAACATGCAATGGCGTTTTTATGTCACACAAACTGTGATCGGAGCCTCTAAAGAGGAAGCAGACAAAGGTGGACCGTCCTGAACACGGCCCAGACACAAATCTTTCAGCTCTTCCAGGTGTGCGTTCACAGCCCAGACCTCCTAGTGTCCTACATAAAAAAGGAGAAAAATCTGCCGCACAAGGGTGTGAGAGTGTTTGAGCAGGAGCATCAAATACCGGAAATCATCATGGATTATAATCCCACAGAGGGACGGCTGGACGACATGGGCAAGCTGGTGAATGGCTACAGCTGCAAAATGAGAACCCTACGGTATACTTGTGATATGTTTCAACATCTTAGACATCCCAGCGTGAAATGCTTTCATCATCTGGATATATCCAAAGTCACACTGGAACACAGGAAAGCTCCAGAGCAAAGGATTTTCTCGAGGAGCCTGGCAAGGCCCTGGTGCAAACTACAAATGCGGAGAAGACAAATTCAAGAACAAGCACTCCGTGAGGAGCAGGAGGATGATGCCTTCACTAACAATATATTCTGTGTGTGCGTGCGTGTGTGAGTGGGTGAGAGAAATCCATAATTTAACTTCGCATACTCTCAACGAATAAGATGCCCTAATTCATCTTAAGTAAGCTGCACTTAGTTTTTCTAAGGCAACAAGTTTGCATAATTTTTTTTCTGAGAACTAATTACATTTTACAGTATAGGTCTCTGCCACACACACACACACACACACACACACACACACACACACACACACACACACACACACACACACATTATTTTTTTTAGACCGACATAATGTGTTCAATTTAATAACATTCCTCATTTATATTTATTGAATAATAAAACACGTTTTCCTTTTTCTTTTTCACGTTTCATCACTTTAAAATATAAACACTATCATGTAAAGCTAAACATGTAGGTACATGGTAAACAATATGCTGCCTTTATTGCTTTAAGCGTAATAAAACAAATAACTGAGGTTGGTTTAAAATCTCAATCATGCGCGCAGGTCCAGCAGGCCCACGATCACTGACTGAGGAACAAAAACATGAAAACCACACGGGGGTGAGGAGGCCTCACATCGGGATAATTAAGAGCAGAGATCGACTGAGCACCAACAATTTCGGGGAAATTTAAAACTATCCGGAGCATTTGTCGTTTTAAATTCCTAAACTGTTGCTAATAAAAAGGTGTGACTACAGGCTGAGTGAAGATGCCACGACGCATTAAAATTCCCCAAATTTCTAATAAACCAAATTTAAACATTTTTTCTGTTCTTCTCAGTTTCTGAGCGAAAGGATCTTCGAATAAAACTCATTAAAACCGGCTCAAAATCACCTGAAAGAGCCAGAACAGAAATTGACTAGCAGTAATTTGGTGTTGCGCGCACAGAGGGAAATATTTACCATTTATGTAAGATAATTTCCCCCGGAGGTGAAACCCAAAGGGAATGGTCGAACACCAAACCCAAACTAAATATTTGAAAGATGCCCTAATCTCCAAAGCATTACTCTGGATCTGTAGGCTGCGGTGAGTGACATATCAGAACCTCTTAAAGGAAGCAAAGCTCGGATTAAGCCTTTAGCTGGCCCGGTGATTATTCCAGGCTACAGGTTCTGATCCATGCTTCGGCTTTTTTTTTCTTCTGAGCGCAGACAGAAAGAGAAGATGGGCGCACCTCAGACTCTGGATGCGATTGGTCTCGGCGCGCCTGCAGTGCAGCAGTGCCGCCGCCATTAAAACACCATTGGTTGGCTTGTATCCGGGCAAGACGCGTGTTCCCGGTGTGCGCACAAAACAGGAATCCCCGGCTACAGCACAAAGGGACTAATACGAAAAATAGCGCAATAATAACCAGACATTTCAGACATCCAATTGACCAAGTTCAGTCCGTTCTGTGGAGCTTAAGCATTGAAGGAATCCTGCCCCAATTAAAGCTTTCCCCCATTTTTTTCACTTGTCTGGGGATTTAAACGTTTACATTAGACCCAATTTTTAGCCTTTATTAATTTCCTTTTTCCCATAGGTAATCGCACTAATGGGCAGTTGAAGAAAAAACATTAGTTCAATAAGGTACCATGGCAGGTAGTCAATATTCTTCATGGTTCTCTTCATTTTAAAGCTGAATTCCTTTCACGGATTCCCGTCATGTCTCATGAAAACTTGATTTTCGTGCAGGCTCAACCGGTTTCAAACCAACCGGGCTCGTACAGCCTGCAGGGTGAAAATGATCAGAGAACAGAGAATAGACCGAAATCAGAGGCGCGGGGCTCCAATTCACTACTTAGGGAAAACACTGTGGATAATTATGTTACGTTGACACGAAAAACAAAACAAAAAACCACCACCAGAGTCTTCATGAGTTCACAGTCTTCACAAGGGCTGAGCTCATCTGCCAGTCACCGCTGGATGACTGGAGCTTTAGTCACTTTGTTCATTGGAAAAGGCAGGGGGATCCCAGCAGGCTGCCTGCGTAAATGAAACTATTAGTCTCTAATGTTTTTATGTGCAATTTACACTCCAGTTTCTATTCCTACCCGTTTCCCCTTCAAACAACTTTTTTTCTGTGTAAAAACGACACAAAGACTCCTTTATGTGAGCAGCTTTAAAAAGAGTTTCAGAGGAATATTTGTACCAGGCTCATTGGTGGGTTTGGGACAAAACCTGAGAGGATGTTTTTCCCCATTTTACAAACGGAACTAATGTTCACATCATAAAGAGCTAAAACAGTCGGGTTCAGTCAGTAATTTTGTCACGCGTGGAAATTTCTGTCCAGTTCACAGCATTTAAACCGGATCTAAATTTAAAAAGGGCAGGCGGGTCAAGAGGTTTGTAACTGCGCTGATGTGTGGCGCAGTCCAAAATCTGCACTTAAGGATGTGTGTGGAGAAAGTGCCGGCCCACTCGAGACTCCCCTCGGAATAAAAGTTTGGCAATTCAAAAAGCACGTGTCTTCTGTGAGACGAGCCCTGGATCTGTTCATCACTCACACGCAAAATCAGCTCAACCTGACACAAATCAGGAAGAGAAACAGCGCAAATCCTCCGTGCAGCATTTTGTGCAATTCTTCTTTAGATGATTGCAGTAAGAAACCAACTTGTTTGGTGTCTGTCACATTTTTTTTTATTAGATTCTTTACACGAATAAGCGCAAACAGCCATTACAAAGGAAGTAACTTGGTCTTAGATCCTGCGGGGAATTTCCCGCTGTAGCTCCTCAGCTGGAACATCGCGGTAATAATTTGCGGGCTGCTGCTCAGCGTTTCGGAGAGACGCAAGAGAAGAGCGCGCATGGAGGAGGAGAGGACAGCCATTTTCTCTGTCGACGCTCATATTAATGCGCACAGAAAGCAGTTTTATTGGCGGGTTGGAGCAGAGGAAATGGTCGAGAGCTGCCATCTCTGTCATTGCGGTTGTCGGAATGTCAGATTTCATCGCTTTTCTAAAGATTATTTATGCACACACATTGTCGGAAAATACGGATATCGCGCATTTCCCCTCACAGCAGACGGATAGATGAGGCATTCGTGTGGCAAGACAAAAATGTTTCGGGCAGCTTTAGGACTGAGCTCACCTGCACGAACCAGCTCCTTCACTATATGCATGCATTAAACAAGAAACGTGAAAATAATACCCCGCCTCTGCCATTAAAGCTGAACCTGTAGCGAAGAAATCAGTTGCCTCCTGTTGAGTCTCTCAGCGTGGCAGCATGATTTATCAAAGAAACACCTGGCGCGAACAGCTGTTCAGGTCAAAATTATGAGCTTTAAATTACAAACGTACTTCTTTAGCATTCATTTCAGCACAAAACAGACGTTTTGTTTTTCAGTCAAAGAATTCAGCGATTCAATATATTCAATATTTAAGGTCTTTCTTTTACTGTTGCATAATTCAGGCCTGTGATCGTTTCACTTTAAACTCAGTTGCTGATATAGGACAGAATTAAACTGCAAACTTCTGTAAAAAGCAGTTTTTTATGTGAGTTAAAATAATTTGCACATACACAAGTGAAAAGGCCTGACTTTGAGCTCCACTATGGCACACATGCTGGTCCAAAACAGCCTGTGGGATTGTAGGATGCTCATCTGAAAATACACCCCGGCTCTGTAATCCTTGTGGCCTGCAGCCCACACGCACGCACACACACAGACAGACAGAGCCAAGATCAGATTTAGCTTCTTCTGAGGCAACCTTTTAAGACAACAGCAGCCGTCCTCTTCCTGCTAAAACATTCAGCTCTCTGAGGGAAGCCGAGGTCGCATCACGTGATTAAGGGTACCAGGGTACCCCCCCTTTGCTATAGGAGCATGGAGAATAAACACATCAAACACACTCAGTTGCAAACAATTTTATTATTGCAAATTATGATGCATCATAAGAAGCCATTATTTTTTCCTCTGCACACAAAAGCACACGGTGCTCCAGGTTCTCACAGAGCAGCTCAATCCACCTCCAGCAGTGCAGGAAGAGACACAGGGGATCAGAAGTGATTATGAAAAGTGCTTTTACACACTTCTAATTGCAGCTCCACTGCAAACTATGTCAAGACAAGCCTCTGGGATCCCATACATAATAACTGCACTGCCTTCACTGAACACGTCAGGGTGCCAAAGAACAGAGACATGAAAAGTTGAATCCAGAGAACCCAGCTGGTGGTATTAGTCTGTAAGATTAGAGAGCTCAACTAGCAGATTTGTGACTGATGTCATTCAAATAAAAGAAAAAGAAGCCACGTTCAGTCAGTGTGCTGCTGCAAAACATAAATTATCAGAGTCACAGGCGACTGGTGCTCGGCATCAGAGAGGCATGGCTTAAAAAAACAGAACAGAAGCAAACATCGAGCTTGAATAATCTTCCATTTAAAAGCCTTTTTAACAATGCAAATCATATTTATTGACAAAAAGGCGCTTCATTTTTCTTTATTTGCTTGTTTAAGCATGCCTAATGGCATAATCTGTCCAAGCAGCACGCATCCTTTAAATCTGTCCATCTGTTCGCACACACACACACACACACACACACACACACACACACACACACACACACACACACACACACACACACACACACACACACACAGTGTAATTTACCAGGATTCAATATAATTTTCTTCCTAACAAAATTCTCCATATAGCCTACATTTGTTTGACATTATCTGACATGTAGACGGTTGACTGTATAAAACGAGTTACATCCATAGAAAAGTGAAGCGTATTTATTTACACGAGTAAGTGCATCTTTAATTACATCCCCTCATTTGCTCGATCTAATTTTGCAGTTTAGGTTTCAAGAAGATACTGCATGTTATAAAATCTCCAGAAATAACAACAGGTTGAGCTTATAAGAAAGAAATATGCAAATAGACAGTTTCTCGTTAGCTTATAAGAAGAAATATGCAAATAAAAAGTTTCTCTTGTTATCTGAACTACCAATATACAAAATGAAAACAACATCAAGGGTCGATTTGTACATTCAAGCATCCAAAAATACAAATATATGTCATGTACATTTATACAGATGAACAGCTGGTACCCAGATTGTTACGCTGCTATGTACTCCTTGAACGTAACGGTGAGGCAGTTTGTGGTAATGTCCGTGATGACTATATTCCCAAGGAAAGGTTTGAAGGAGGGAAATGTGTCCTCCTTTTTCTGTTCGTGGTTAGAAACGGACAGCGACTCGGCGTTCTCCACTTCTGCAGGTTGTTGTGTTTCAAGCTGAGTTTCTGTTTGTGTGTCAGCCTCTGTTTGTCTTTCCTCCTCTGTGTGTGTTAGCGCCTCGGGCTGTGTGTGCGTTTCAGGCTGGGCTGCCGTGGGAACTGGAGCTTTAGGCCTCGACTTGACAATACTCAAGTCAATGGGCTCCACTTGGTCCACATACCCACAATCCTGCAGCCCGGGGTGACTGTGGTGTCCATTTTGGTCGATGTTGATGCTTTGGACAGGTGATGATGCTGTGTTGGGAGCGCTTATGCTCCTGGAGCTCAAAAACCTTTTACTACCCTCACGTTCCTCACCATCTGTGTCAGAGAGGTGTCGCTTTAGCCCTTGAAACCCACCTTGGCCTTCTTTTTTGTCCTGTGATGAGGGGACTCCCCTGTTCAAAGGCCGGGAGAGCAGATTAGGTTTGGTTGTCAATTGCAAAGGCTGATCCTCTGGAAGCTGGCCCTGACCCCTGACCTCAACATGTTTATCCTGTTCTGTCACAGTTAGCTCCGCTTTCAGGGACGGTTCCTTTTCTTTGGGGCAATTTCCATTAAATCCAGAACTGAGAGACGTTGCTTTGTCTACGGGGCTTTTAGCAAATCCATTGATGAGGCCGAGCTTTTTGACGAGCTTCATCTTTTCCAGGTGCTTTTCCGCACCATTGTCGGTGCCTTGCGGTGGCTTTTCAGCAGCATCACACTCGCCGTTTTTCACTTTAGCTGCTTGCATCCCGTTTTCCATGTACTTGCTCATGACAATAACAATCCGGCCATTCTTGTTTTTGTTCTTCACAATCTTTAGTTTGCTGCTGCTGACACCGTTGGGCTGTGGTAAAGCGTCCTCCTTAGGTTTTGGCTTCTCTTGCTCTTTGTGTCCGTTGAAGTTTGCCGGAAGCTTCTTCAACTCCATGGTGATATCCTTCACTTTGGTCAGACAGCCCGAGTCCTTGTCCCGAACCCACTTTTGCTGCAGCACCGGAGGAAGGTTATACTCTTTGTTAGCCAGCTCAGGAGCTTGGACGTCTATCTTGGGTTTAGCAAATATGGGCTCGTGCACCTTAATGTCTGGCTGGTAGTGATGATGCTTCTTGCTGTTAAGCTGATAGTAAAACTTCTTGCCGTTAGCCTGCTGCTCAGCCTCACGCTCCCTGCACAGCGGCTGGTACTGGTGGTGCTTCTTACTGTTCAGCTGGTAATGCTGGGGCTGCGGACGAAGCATCTGGATGGGACTGGCGTTCTGACAGCTGTCCTCATCCAGGGACGCCTCTTGTAGGTCAGCCAGGATACTGGACCTCCTGGCAAAGGAAGGCACCTGCGAGCAAACACAGTAATCAGCATTATTAAAAACGCCCAAGCCCCATCGATAAAGAATCAAATGATTTGTGTTGTTTTAATGAGCATTTAAAATAAAGAGCATCCCTTTGAGCTGGGAATTTGATTAATGATTAAGAGTCTCCAGTTTCTACACACGTGTCTTTCCTTGGGTACAAAAAAAAGGCTTTCATGGGGCCCACGAGCTGCAATGAAGACACTGTGCTTGGAATGTGTGACGGGGCTCCAAACGAGCACAAGGTTTATTTCAGAGGCCTTGGGTCCATGTTGACACAGCCCTCCTACAGATCCCTTGCAGCTCTCTGAGCCACCAGCCCGGCCATCACAGTGACATTTCAAAGTGTCTCCCGTGGCTGTGACCTCAGCTTGGAGGAATGTCATTGGCTGCTTTGTGTCCCAGCATTGACTTTATCCCATGTGTTACCACCAACACCCTCCTGAGAGGAACAAAAACATGCCTCCGAGGGGATCCCTTAGCCCTTTGGGCCAGTGATTGATGCATTAAATGTACAATCGCAGTCACCTAACTGCAACTGTTAGGTCAGGAGACAGATTCCTATAGAATTTAATGAAGATAACGTCCCTCGCTCATTCAAATTTTCACTCCGTAAATGAGCCAACACCTAAATTTTTACAAATGAAGCTTTGTTATCTCATCATACAGGTAAAACAAAACCCTGTGGAGTAAACCATGATGGGTCATCTCAGTTTAAAATAGGGAATACTGATATATCAGCCAAATATCTGTAACAACTTGACTGATACCCAAATACATTTACAGATGTCTGTGGCCAATATTAATCTGCTGTGTCCCACGAGTTTCACGTTAAAAAGATAATGTGAAGCGGCTTACAGACATGAAATTATGCATATTATACAAAGATGCTTTTATTCATGTATAAATAACAACAAGAACAAAAACAAAATAGAAAAACATATTAACCACATATTTATTTGGAACATCTTCATCTAGCATGGCTTTCATAATCACAACTTGAAAGCCAAAAAATTTGAGTGTGAAGCCCAAACGTTTAACAGGCGGGGTCTAACAAAAGGAGCTTTGAGTTGCATTTTGGGGAATGTAGGCTTTAATGGTACCAAAAGCTTTAGCCATGTTAGAGACGAAAACGTTATTTTATTTTTTTTTAGTATCACAACTTTCATGACATGTTTCATCATTTTCACATGATGAAACGTGACATATTTCACATGTTCTTTAATATTTTCTGAAATTTCCCGACCTTAGAGAGAGAGGTACAAATAAAAATGAAACTTAAGCATCATTCATCATTACTGATAATCAAGATTAGCATTTAGAATCATGTTTTGAAGTATATTTCAGTGTGTGAATGCGCTGTGTGTAAACAATGCTATTTGAGCTGCTGCCTTTCTGGTGTTCTGGTTAATAAAAAACAGAAAAACTGAAGTCCTGTTTCCTTGTTATATATATTTTTTCTTACCTGGACCAGAAGATGTTTTGGCTTGGGTCCTCTCTTGCGATACCCCATCATCTGCTCTTGACGTTCCCTGCGGGAGAGGAATAGACCAGCCAATCAGTGAACCATGACACAGAGATGAGTTGCAGTTGCATGGCAACACGACGTCATGGGTGTCCTCCTCATGCTCTATTAGAAAACGCTGAGCATGTGTTACACTTCCTGATGTAAGGTGAGCATACATTGTTATTTGTTCATCATATATTTACCTGTCCTCGCCTTTGTTTAAACAGGATCAAATGTACATTTATCCTCAGCTGCTACAAAAGCTAAACAGTCAGTTTATACTAACACTCATAATCCAGTAAACAAACTCTATCCACGGTGGAAGATAAGGGCCAACCCCTCTCTGACTTTCCTCAGTCTCCATCCAAGTCCCTCCAAGACAGTAATTCAATACCGCAGACAGGAGTGATGTCAGATTCCTCCCCCACCCTCCCCCCCTCACATCTAATTACAATGACGACTCAGTGTATTTTCATAGCCTGGCATTCAGACGATTTGGCTCCCCCGAGAGGCACGCAATTAGTTTCAATAAAATCCCTCCTCTTTGGAGCAAGCGAGAGATAATTGCGAAAACAGCCGTAGAGTGAAGTCGATGTTTTGCTTTAACGTGTGACCTGCGCCTGAAAGGTTGCTGTAGGCAAAAGCTGAAGGAGACTGAGAGAGAAGCCAGTGACAGTTTAACACAGCATGCATTTAGGAAATTCAATTACACTGCCCTTCACACGGAGCAGCCTGGTCAGCCACTCAGGAGAGTATTTAGTATTTAGCCAAACAGCTAAAGTCACCAAGGTAGCCAACGCTAAAGGGTAATATTTGAATTTTTCTGATATATACGTTTACTAAGATACTATGTAGTTCCTTCAATCTTGCTTTGCTTTTGCACCGTCATCACATCATGAGCCGATTACTTAAAGATGTGAACCATAATGTAAACTTCCCCTCGACTCCAAAATACACTTTGCTTCATGTTCCTTCAGACAGATATTTAAACTCTACCATGCACGATGATGTAATGTGCAGAATGTGACTAAATTATTTTCACATTTGTCTGCTGAGGCTTTTTTGTGCCATCAGAAAGTCTGACTTTAACATGTGTGCAGGCAAGCTGGATTTATAGCACTAGAAACTGTATAAATGCAAATCCATAAGCAATTTAAACAATGTGAAAGATGCAGATACTTTAAATAAGCAGTACACCTATACAACTAAAGAAGTATAAAGTGACATCATAACTCTGTCTCGTAGATGTGGACTGATCCTAGTACTAGACTTCATTGATTTTTAATGGAGATCTTTTAGCTGAATACTAAGTGTTATTCATCTATAAAAACTGGTGATTGGTGTCTCGTGTCCTCTGTATTTGTGTTCTTAAAAGTGGTGCACATCAGAAAATCCAGGGGAAAAAAGTCTAACCTGCAAAAAAGTAAAGGGATCAAACAACCTTTGAACAATCATCATTCACTTATACAGTCATGCTGTGGAAAATGACACTGGTCATCTGGTGAGTGGATGGCAGGACAGCAGGTAGCACTTTAGCAGGATAACATGATGCCGACACTCAAATAACTATCAGGTAACAAAAAGTAGATGCGCAACAAAGTGGTTCAGTTTGATCTGATAACCCTAACCTGAGCTTAACCCTGATCCAACTCTGATGACACAGGGTTTAATCTAAAGACAAACATTAAGGCTTTTCTGTTAACCAAACTCTCTACACTTCTAAAACTTACAGGGGAACCTGCTTTACTCTCTGGGGATGGGTGACAGATATTTTATGTGCTGTGACAAAAACTGGAAATGTAAGATACAGTGGATTAAAACCTGTTCTATCATGTTTTTCAGCAGCTTGTGAAGCTTCTTTATCAAATGTACCTGTCTTGAAACGCATCAAGTAGTCTTGGGTCCAGGATGTTCTCCTCTGGTTCCCATGTGTTGTATCTGTCCACAGAGGAGAGACAGAGAGCAGTGAGTGCACCCTGGCCAGTCAAAAACGGCTCACCATAACAGGCACTGGCTGAAGATACCCAGGTGACAGGACCTAATTCAATCTATCACTTATAAAATCTCCCTAGAGTCATAATTGTGGGCGTGCATGTAAACAACATGCTGAGACGCTTGTCCTCCCTGTGGATACACGTGTAATAAATCATGGGTAACTTTTACGCACGGTAATAGGGGGAGGAAACAACGGTCCGGCCTCCACACAAATCTCGATACGTGGCATTTCTTAAACATAGTGTTCAATTATAGACATGTCTTCCTCTAATTGGCACACTGGGGATTGCATACATTGGGAAACCACATCCATCATCGGGGCCAATAAACGCGCCGAGTGCCCAGAGCAAGAACGCGCAACCCCCCGTACGCGCGCCCACGCACAGAAAAATGCAGGCATTTACACTTGCGCACACTTTCTGTTTTGGATGTGGCGTCCTCGTTGAGTGTATTTCTGTTATCAAGTGCACTCACCTTGGAGACCATCCACGCCACTTGACCAAATACTCAACCCGTCCCTGTGAAGGAGGAGAAACGGGATAATGAGCGTAACGTTACTTTACTCCGCGCTGCACAGTCATCTTAAAATATCGAATAACAATAATAGTAATAATAAAACAACATATGCTCCGCTGAAAGCAGAAGTGAAAAAGAAAAATCAGCCTCCTTTCCAAGTGCATGTGTGCAAAAATGTCCTTCGGTGCTCTTGTGACAAACCTTTCTGCTGCGCTTCTTCTCGATGCTCTCCACCGCAAAGACGTGCTCTCCCGCGGCGGGTAGCTCCATTTTCCGATACAAGAGAAGCCGCTCTTCTGCTTTCCCCCCCCTCTCTGCTTTTGTTATCGGACACCTTATCCTTGCTTTCAGCCCGTTTTTCCTCGCCGCTCCTCTGATGTGAAACACAAGACTCCCCCTCCTCCTATTTTCACTGCACCGCTTCCCTCGCTTTCCCCCTCTGAGGATCTCGCTCTGCAGCCGAGCTCGAGCTGCAGCCAGAAAACACTTCATGCAAATAGCCGTTGGTGTGACGTTACATGAGGGGGAGGTTATTGGGGGCGGGGGTTGTTCCCGTGCTGCATTCGGAGGCTGTCGTAAAAAGTGTAATCACGACTTCAACGGCGCGTAAACAACATGAAAAAAGCTGTAAGTGGCTGATGTAGAGGATGTCTTTGAGAAATTTGGCGAGGGATGAAAACCAAGGCAAAATCTGGTAGCTGAAATTTTGTTGTGGGCTAGTTTATTGTGCCAGGATATTAACACCAACCAGACATGAATGGCGTTTACTTTTTTCCTGTAGAAAAACAAAAATATGACACTAATTTTGCCTACATGACAGTGTCTAAGCTTGTACCTCTCCGGCCTGTTGGTAGGAAGTTCTAATATCATTAAGTCCTCCATGTCTGACTGTGGGGAGATGCCAGTGTGTGAAATCACCTGCTCTTCTGTTTGTCTGGGCGGAAAATCACCTTGACAGATAATAATAAACTTTCTACCTAAAGCAAGGGTGTTCAATATGTGGCTCTGGGGAACAGATACGGTACAAACTACCATATAGGATGGCTTTACATCCAAGTGAGAGAAATACAGTGATGTCTTTACCATCTTTGATTTGCTTTCTAAATAAAAAAACCAAACATTTATATAATTACAACGTTTTTTTCTTATATTTTGATAAACTGCTGGAAACACGAATAGTGAAATGCTGTGATTATGTGATTATTTAAATATATATATACATATAAAACTTTATGTATGAAGGTTTCGCGTTCTTGCAGAACCTTTGTGATACACCTGTCAGAAGACGCATTGTTGACATTCCACTTATCTTTAAGATGTAGCCTGATTATTATCTGTTCGTGAGCAATAGTCTCCTTATACTGAAACAAAAGTGGATTATTATCCCACCCTTTTATTGGCACACGTGAGATCAAATTAGACTGTTTGTGACTAAAGAACTAACGTGAGGGTGACACGCCTATCAGAAAAACAAGTGCACTACACAACGTGACTGGGGTAGTAAAGGTTACGAGCCAAAACAAGAGCCTGAACGCCTCACCTCCCTCCCTTGTCGCTGAACGCGAAGCCAGATCTAACTGGAAGAGACTGCTATGAATGGTGAGTGTTTTATCCTGAAACGTGATGGCCCGAATGTGCTGCCTGAATTCAGCATCTGAGCAAGGCCTTGCAATTAATGTTGTATTTGCAGTCACAGCACATCAACAGTCCGAGTTTATACGAGATATTTTTTCTTAACTTTGCGCCTTCGCACTTAATAGCACCTAAAGCGCTATCCAAAATGTGTTTTATGAGGGCCACACGATGAGGTGGTTAACTTAAGATTGTATGCCTCAAAATGGAAACCATCCACCTGAAAATACACAACAGGCCCAACCAAAGTCAAGGCCAGAGCCCGTCTGACATTGATTTATCACCGCCACCATAACAAGGCCTTCTCTATTACGGCAAATGCCAGTGAAACGGGAAAAACACATTCCCATCCGAAGCCCTGTAGTGTGGATAATGCGGCATGAATCGTGACCCTGTGTAAAGTTAAATTGCGAACAGAGCCCCTACGCTGCAATGCGCATTACAATGAATAGATTTCCATATCTTCCCTGAGTCAAGGTCACACAAAGAGATGACATTTCGCATGGCAGCGTGTCGCGGGGATTTTCTGGTGGATTTTCGCGTTGTTAGAAGATAGCTCCTGGTTGAGTGGCAGCCGATGTAGGTCATCCTCTTACTCTAGCCCTCAGTTTTAACTCCGGAGGGGTTATTTCTGACTGAGCCCCGACAAGACAGGCACCAGCCGGTTCCATTATTGGCACGGACAGCCTGTGGACAGCCTGAACCAGCTCGTGCCTGAAGCTGAGGGGGGCACACGGACCTGCAGCACCAAAGCCGACGGTTTGTGCTAGAAATGGTTGCGCTTATTTACACCTGAGGGAAGGTTGAGGATTTTGATATAATTAGACGGACACAGAGGGAGGTTACAAATAACATGTGCTGTTCTTTCCCGCTGTTGGCACACGCAGCTCTCTGTTCACTGTTATTCTTTACATTTAATCCGAATCTGAGGGAGGAAGTCATTTCATAAACATCTATTCGAAAACAAAAGCGTAAAAATGTCACTGCAGCCCCGGCCGCATTGTTTCAGACGGCAGGACTAAATAAAATTCAGCAGCGAAAGGGTTAAAGTGTAGAGTTCCCGCAGGCTGCTGCGCTGGGCCTATTGCAGGCAGGCATGGCGGTCTTTCCTTATAAGGCAATGGGCGCAAATCGGCAGTGAAATATCGCCTGAAACGAACGAACGCAGCGCACTCGCACTTCTCTGTTTCCCCCCCAAAAAGCTTTTCATATGTACAAAACATTCAATACTCATCAAGTCGGCCCCTCTGTGCTGGGCTGCATAGCAGCCTCGGCGCTCGCACACGTGCAGCGCCGCTCGTGCGGTCTGCTAATTCATCTGCGTCACTCCTGAATTAAGGATGAGCAGAAGAGCCGAGGTCGCAAATTAGAATCTGGGGGTGAAGGTGAAGGTGCCAGTGCCATAACGTGCTCGCCAGAGAGCTTCTACCAAGCGTCCGCGCGGCCGTGCACGTGTCACCTGTCTGCACTTCAAACCTTTTGATGTCAAAACCTGCTGAAGATCAAATATCGTATCTAGGTATCATATTTGTCTTCGAGCAAAAAAGGCTGCTGGCGCCAAGTGTTGATATACTACATATTTTTTTCTTTTCGTTTTTTTTTTTTTTGTCTCGTGTTTTGGGAACATGGGCACGTGCTCCAGGGGTGGGTGTAATGTGATGGCGCACGTGCGTGTTGGTTATTAACGGTATCTCGGAAACTTTACCTGAGCAGCACCGCGCGGCTGCATTTGCGCTTTTAAAATTCGCCAACGGCAGGAACGAAAACCAGCGCAGTCGTCGGCAGTTTAGCGCAAATAAGCCCGTTTCTCTCCAGCTGCACGAGCGCAGTTTATTTAATATTTCGGCGTTAATTCCTCCCACAGCCCGGGCTCCGTTTTATTTTAAAACCACCTGAGAAAAAAAAGTGACGCAGAGAGAGAACAAACTGGTCTCGCGTGATTGGATTCGCTTTTGTCTCGATCTCCTTCTAAATTCATCCTCATGCCAACTTTCTGTTTAAAAAAAATCTAATAAATGCATCAGGATGCTGCAGGGATATGTTGGAAGTTTCTGCCACATTCCCATTAACAAAAAAAAAAGAAAGAAAGAAAAACGTTTCTGTCTTCCTTCGTATGTGTGTGGACAGGAAAGTCCTTTAGATGGAAAAGCCCGACGTGCATGTGCCAGTCAGATCTATGAAATCAGTGCTTGTGAGAGGACAGGATGAAGGGAGCGCACTAACAGGAGAAATCCACAGGAAATTACAGAGAAATTAGCTCATTTTGAAGTTTAGTTTTGAAAGGAGAACGTTTAAACCCACTCCTGCCCAACCCTTCACTCTTCTCCACCTGTAATGAGCTGCTTGTTCAGTCTTAATAGATGCAAACTTTAAGTAAATCTGCTTGTTTTTATGAGTTAGAAGGAGTACTTCCCCTCTGCTAAAAAACTAAAGCGCATGATTGCAAGTCTTTGTGTCACACGGTGGAGGGGGGTTGAAGTAAAATAATAACTGGATTCATTAGTGACAGGGTGAGTGGAGGGGAAGAAGTGACATTACTGTTACAAGAAGTGAAAAACAAAGAAAAAAAAAGAGAAAATTCTTCCTCATGCATCACATAAGTGTCTTACATGCATGATTTATATGAAACCAATGTAAGTTTGAAGTATTCAGCAGGTGAATCGGCAGGTGGACACGAAAGCTCATATTCATTTACAAAAATCCTCCAATCCCCAGCATTTGATGACGCTCTTTCTCTGAGTGGGAACATCTGATTAAGATGACATTTCCACGTAGGAAGACATGACGCTCTGCCTGCATCACAGCGCAGTGCTGCAGATCCAATAACAGCAGAGGAAAAACAGGAGATGGAGGGATGAGGTGACGTTAAAGTCCAGAAGAAAAGATTTGATTAACGGCAGTGAAAGGAAAGCTGAGATCCAGATGTGTAGTTTCAAATCGACTACTGTTTGTTTGACTTCTGAAGAAAGAACTTGGAGGGGAGATTCAGGTTTTCTGGAGTTTCCATAAATAAGTCGTAATCTTAAATCAAAATATTTTCTGGTGAAAGGTCAGCCAACCACCACGGCTGACATCCTTTAAGTACATATTAAGCACATAAAGAAAAGTGCTGCCTTGGAACTAAAAGCTTTACAATTATTTAATCAATTGAAAGGTTTCTTTAATGTAGGAGAAAAGCAGCAGACGTCAGACTCTGCTGAGACTGGCTATAGAAAAAGAAAGGATGACAGACTTCATTCACCAAATGATTCCAGACTTTTGAATTGTGCAGATTTTCACAAAGTTTAAAAATACTTCTGTTTTTTAAACTGTTACCTGAAACCAAACCGTTTAAACCAACACACGTTGAGTATAATGAAATCTGCATTATTGGTACAAACTGCTGCAGTTTTGTTGTTGCCCACAGCCGAACAGCCCAGTCTGTCATCTCTCTATTTCACTGCGCGTTTCCTTTTCAGCTGGGATTCACCGCAGCTTCTTTTTTCTCACCACACAGATCAAATGAACGAGTCAGCGCTGCACTACAGACAGGTTTTAATGCCATTCTCAGCCTGCGCTCGTGACATGTTCTACCGTCTTTGGTAGGCAGCGACGGCTGGTGGGAGGGAGACAAAGAAAGCATGATTCATAATGTTTTAACGTGAATGGACACACTGATGGTTCAATCCCTAATAAATATAGCGCGTACAATATGTTAACAAAGATTTCTTCAAAGAGACTTTCACATTTGGTTTGATGTATAATTTTGTAAATATAGCACATTAACTTTGTAGTATTTTAAATCACTCGACACGTGTCTGACAGTTTTAATTCATTAAGCGACTCAGGTGTTTGATGTTTGAGTCTGAAGTAATTAATTAATATATTTTACTGCTTTGGATTTCATGAAATGAAATCATCTAAGACGTTTAGAGGAGACAGGAATGTTTAGTGGAACTGGTATAAACTCTGGGGAGCCCAACCAGAAAATTGTTGGTTTAATGCTTTATTTTAATAACCCATCATGTCTTTTTTTTTTAATCATCTAAAGGTTAAAGGGCCAGTTCAGCCCAAAAAGTCAGATTTACATATATTTCCCCTGGAGTTTCTTTATTCACCTTGGTCGTTTTAGTGTGAGTTGCCCAGTTTTGGAGATATCGGGTATAGACATGTCTGCCTTCTATTGAATGTAATAGCTCTAAATGGCTCTCGCCCAGTGGTGACCGGGTGCCAGAAGTAGATTTGGAAATTCCAGCTGCCGTGTTTTTACCCAGAAATCACAACTAAAAAATGAAGAAAAAAAGAAAAAAACTTATTTCTTATTTTGCCGGTACTTTTTTGGGGGGGGGGGCTTGTACTCTGTTATAGCCTTTTATCTTATATCTTATGTTTTAACCTTGTTGTGAAGCAGTTTGGTGTACCTTCGGTTTTAAATGTGCTATATAAATAAAGTTGTATTGTATTGTAAAACAGCAGTTTTTACAAGCAGGAACCCAGGCCCAGGTAGTCCTCACTGAAGGCAGCTAAACCTTGACAAAAGCAGTATTGAGGATAAATCTGAAATAATATAAAACAACATCTCTGGTTTGTTTTTTCTTGTTCTTTTTACAGTGATGATGACTTTGCAAATAAAATACCGGCATTCAGGTAATACATGCTGACACTGACCTGCTCTCTTGATGAGCCCCACTTACAAATGATTACTAAAGGAGATATTAGAAGTGCAGCTAAATCGCAGCACAAGCTTAAACGTGTTGGTGAAGCTGAGTGCTATCAGCATACTGCTCACTTCATGCCATAAAAAGTAGCTCATGGTATCTGTAATGCTCACAGAAAGAGATTTTACTGAACCCTTCAAAACTAGAAGTAGAGCTATATTTATTATTTTTTTCCCCTTTGAAAATGAACCCTTTAGCCTCATATGGCCCCATTCATTCATCTCACGAGCGCCCGCCATGAAACCAGAAGTCCAGAGAGTGGGTGTTCTTGAGCATTTTGAAGTTCTTTGCACAAGTGTCTCCAGATGTGTGCATGGACCCTTCCTTCTGCAGCATGATACACTTGGTAGGGTGTAGTTTGGAGAAAATAGCTGGATACAGGAGGATGATTTCTAGAAAGAGGCACTGGTGCTTTGAGTTTTTAAACTAAACTGTATGCCGGTTGTGTGTTAGCTGGAGAGGTGTAGTCCTTCTCATAATCATTTTCATCTTTCAGAAATTTGTCTTTTCAGACATCTCTGATTTCACTGAGGTGTTGTATGGTGCAAAGGAGTATTTGTTGAGAACACTGTTCCAAGCAGAGTTGGATTCTGGATTATCCTTGTGCAAAGAAGGTGGCTTAAGAAAATGTAACATCTCTTATTTTCTCATATATTCAGACAGTTACTGCAAAACATCATTTGGTGCAGAAATAAGAAATGAGGTGGTCCTTAATGCCTCTGCGGGATTAAAGCCACGGAAGGCAGATGCTCTTTGGACTAAAATATGTTGGTCAAACAATAAAGTTGCTCTTTATTGTTTTGCTGGAACCTTATCCTCTTCAGACTTTGTACTCATCTAATATGCACCTTAGAAGTAGCTGAAGTTGTGCCAGAAACCACTGCTCGTTTTAAAGTTTTGAGCACCAAAAAGTGAGTGTCAGTCAGATCCATGATATTCAAGAGGAGGGAGACAACTCTGCAGTGGATATTTCCAGAAGTGCGCAAACCACACTACCTAAATTGATAAGCAGCACTCAAGGCGAGAGGAAAAACATGACCGTTTGATTTTGGAGTGAACTGTCCCTTTAAAATGAAAATTAATTATAGCTTTTAAAGAAATGTAACCCAGTAAAAAAGTACTTTATTTTCTTCTAGAATAAAGTGGAAAAACTCTAATAAAGAGCGTCAAAGCCACTTATTGATGTGCTGTGATTTTAAAGATGGAGAGAAACAGCAACCCTGTCATAAACGCCTGTCTTCAGAGATTTGTCTCTGTGGGAGTTACTGTATGAAAGCGAAATGAAATCCTGAGAGCCTCTTCTAAAGAATCTGATTTCCCAGCGCGTGTTAGCGTGTGACAAATGTTTTTAACCTGCTGAGGCGACAGAGTCAATTCGACGGGATTCATGGAGTCGCACGTGTTGTCTCTTCTTCTGAGCATAATTCAAAAGGATTCAGAGATGCAGAAATCGAGCCTCGTGCATAAATCACTGGCATGTAATTAGAGACTCAAGACTCCGTCCTGATATGCAAGTTATTTTTATCTGGATTGTAATGATGTGGAAGCTAATAGGTGAGCGTGACTCAGGGCTTAAATGAGTCTCTTGAGAGGCTTTGCTCAGGCTTTCTAAAGAGACCTCATGCTTACGTCAGCAGCGGCAACCTGCCCACGACGCAAGCTGTGAGCCTCTCCTGTGCATTTTAGAGTGGAAGCAGGAAAGATGTGCTCCGGCATCGCAGTGACTCAGCCTCCCATCTAGACATGTAATTGATAAAGATGTGTGTGTTTGTGCGTCAAAGGCAAGTACCAGTCATGAGCAGTGACCACTGTGCCGAGTGACTCACAGCAGCAAAGTGTACATAATGGATGTTGCGCGGATAGTGACGTGAGCTGAGCCTCCCGCAAACATCACATGGGCCTGAAACTTTTTTATCAAATCTTTAAATTTTCCAGTCAGTCCAGAGTTCATCTTCCATCCTGCCTGACTCACTCAAAAGTCCATAAATGCGAATATTGACTTCAGTGTGCAGTTTATGACTAATCAGCTCCAGTGTACCTCCTTATGTCCTCGTATAACAAATGAAAGCAAGAAGCTGCCAAAAAAAATAAGAGCAAGTTGAACTGTTAAACTGCCTCCTAGGAGATGTGTAGTGGCATCCTGCTGGTTCTTTGTCTTTCACACTTCCACCTGATGCCGCTGATGCCAATGGAAAGCGGGATAATTATGTATTTGGCAGGGAGCGGCGGAGCCGACATGTGTGTAGTTGGCGGGGAGGCTGGAGGAGGGACGGGGACAGCAGCTGAGTGCAATCATCTGGAGCCTGGCCTTGTAGTGGACACATGGTTTCATTTGATGATCTGGTCAGCAGGTCATGAGAGGAGCAGACGTGGGCATGTTTAATACAAACACACATGTGCTTAGTCAGAATGGGGCAGGGAATTTGCTGGACTGCCCTGGCAGGCATCCTGGGAAAATAAAAGCATATGAGGATACAGTGAAGTGCCAAACAAAACACAGCTAATGCATGCCATAACAAGACGCTGACTAATTTATAGCCTCAAAGTGAACGTCACGCTTGAGTGAAACTCTATAAAAACTAGAAATATCAGTTTTCATTGTCTCTCATACCAGTGGATTGTCTTGTTTTACTGGTAGTTCTCAGGTATTGTCAATGAATAATAACATTTAATTAGCTTTTTCCATTGTGGAAGGCATGAGTGGTGCCTTTTATCGTTGCTATCAACCTGTAGTGTTAGGTTTAACTCTTTTTTTGTTTTTGTTTTTTAAATGGTATTTTAACCTTTTTGGTAAATCGAAATCTTCTGTCTGGTGAACTCTTCTCCCGAGTTCCCGTGAGTCGTTTGGTACCGGGCCACGAGAGTTGAGACTCGGGTGTGAAATTTATGGTTTTCAGGGTTTTTATCGTTAACTCGGTTTCCCTGGATCTTTGCCTTGTTGTAGTTGTGTGTCTTATTTTTAAAGAAATATTTACACGTTACCATAGCGACCAGAGAGCATTAAGGGGCAGAGAGGAGGATGTTACTCTCAATGTTGTTGGCACATTTCAGGAGGACGCTGCTAACAAAATTACACAATTACACAGTGAATTTGCGTTTATTATTATATTTACAAAACACCACAGTTTTTGTCTTGGTCGTATCATTTTATTTTGTTGTATTTATCTTCGACACCTTAAGGCCGGTCTGTGAAAATATTGTTGGACATTAAACTGATCCGTGGTGCAAAAAAGGTTGAGGACCGATGCTTTAAGGTGCTCTCAGGCCAGATGAGATCTTCTCTCCAGCTTGCACGCCTAGATAACCTCCAAAGGTAGGCAGCCAGCAAGCACTCTGACCAGACTCAAACCACCTCAGCTGGCATCTTTTGGCACCCTTAATGGCGAGTCTAGCCACCCAACAGTGGAAACACTCATATCTCATTTCCACAGGTGAGTGTTGGAATGTAGAAGAACTAGCAAATCAAAAGTTTCAACTTCCAACCACACCAAATCTGCCTTTCCACCTCATGCTCCACCTTTCTCATTGTTTGTGAATAAGATTCCTCGCTTTGAGCTCCCTCGCTTTGGGCCGCCTCTGTACCCCAGCCCAAACGGAGTACTTTCTGCATGTGCACAACATGCTTTTAAAACCTAACCTATCCCCACCCCTAAGTGGGTAGTGAGCCAAAATGGACCAATCATGGGTTTAATTGCATTACGATGTGTACATGTTTTTTTCACAATTATACTTCATTTAATTCATTTTTGTTTCCTTCTTAGCTGCTGACATTTTTTTTTAACAAATTCGGAACTAAGAACTAATTACTGAGAAAATATAATATATATTTGAAATAGTTAATACGAACAAACATCAAATTAAATTCTCAGGATCTTTTATTGTTTTAGGTTCACCTTTTAAATTATTTATAATGTGAATATTTCTGATCAGGAGTGTTGAAAAACTATGGAGGACATAAACGCTGAACAGCAAAAGTAAGGAATTCTCGTCAGAAAAAGCTCTTCAGGCTTTCAAAGTTTCAAAGTTGGAGGCACGACGTAAACGCTACGAGAGGTGAGAGAGACGAACAAATGTGCAACTTTCAGGAAAATGACCTTTGTCTTTGAACCAGAAACAGTTGCAGAGTTTAAGAAACTGTCAGAAAAGTAAGGAGGAAAAATAAAGTTAATCTCCCTGAAGGCCTTTCTTCTCCCAGAGAGGGAGAATGGCAGGTTGGAGGCCATAATGGAGAAGACTGGAGCTGCACGCCTGCAGAAGATCGATGACAGACTGTAGTATAAAGTGAACAGACTTGAGGAGCTCAACAGAAAAGACTTCTAGAAGGTATAAAAACTGCTGTAACTTCACAATCTCTGAAAGCTCTGGAAGTCAAAAGGATAATGGTTTGAAAAGTTTGTTTGCAAGAAAGATTCTTTCAAAACCCCTTCAAGAAATGTCTCTAGTCAGGAAAAAAACTCAGCAAACCAGGCAATAGGAGACCTGGTTGGTGAGGAGCAATCCAAAGAGGAGCTGGATAACCCAGGTCAGAGATTTGAACAGAAATAGATGAAAAAGGATTTTTGTGGCCAGTCAGCCACCGCATTAAAACCAGATGAAGTTAACGACAAGGACCAATGTATTGATAGTTTGCTAATCGGGGTGAGCGCATCCTTGAAAACATCTTGTGGTGGGATTTTCCCAGTGTTCATTATATCTATTAAAGGATAACCAGTGAACTGGCAACAGAGGCATGGCTGCCCAAGGCTCACAGATGAATGCTGGGAGTGACGACTGTCCAGTTCCACAGAAGAGCGATGCCAGAAAACACACAGCATTGCAGCTTCCTGCATACAGAGGCTGCAGAGCTGCAGACGTTGTGGTGAGTTTTAGAGGTGGATGAAGTTCGCATGTGAGAATCAGAACTGGACCGTGGAGCAATAGAAGAAGTGAATTTTGTGCACCGTTTACCTGGGAAAGAGACTACATCGAGACTGCCAGAGACAGTAGAGTTCTTGAGAACCTTGGTATCTGACATGTGGCTGTTACTCTCAACAGGTACAATCTACAAAAATGTTGCAAAACAGTTACACCCTTTCAGGAAAATAACATTCCCAGATGCCTGTTTGCTTTATTAGCATAAAAAAAAGCATATCAAGTCATGCTATCTCCCAAACATTCTTCAAAAGTGGCGTGAGGAAATTAACAAAACAAAAAAAGATCTTGATCTCTTTCCTCAGATCTCTATCAAACTTCTATGTATCAGTGAATCTGTAAGTATTATGACGGTGGTGTGAGAGTGTAAAGGAGACCAAATTGTGCCTTTGCATGAGAAAATAATTATTTTTTTTTATGTCAAATGTACTTTAAGAGCAAAGTTTGTTTTTTGTTGTTTTCTTTTTAAAGATTTAATAGCCACTGTGATTTCACACCCTTGTTAGTGAGGTCCTGTCCTGAAGCATCTGAGCTGAGCATTTTTGCCATCTTGGTGTTATGAAACCAGACACAATGAGCGAAGAGTGAATCTGAGAAGCTGAGGGAACAAAATGTACAAAATGCACATCATGTGTTCTTGAATAAGACTTCAAACTGGACGTGTTTCTTTTAGAAATCTGATAAACACAGATCATTATTATCTGAGGAACTTCTGTCTATATCTGATTGATTTGTTCCCGTATGAATGCAGAAAGAACATCTGGTTCTCAATTAGAAAGAATTTCCACATCCACACGATATTTCCTCGTGATGTTTATGGACACATTCAATTTTCGTTGCACTAGATTTATTTAATTATTATGAATTATTATTTGACCACATAATAGCTATGACACAGACACTATCAAACCAAAGCTTGTTTTAAAATCATAAAAACTGGGCTAAAATCTGCACTTCTGAGACTCTTAAAATTCATGCCAACCACTGAGGCTGTGTTTCCATGTGCGTGCCTCAAGATGAGTCTGAAAGACTGAAAGCTTGCCTAAGAGGAACCTTGAAGCCGGCCACATGAGAGGATGCTGATATAGGAGCGGCCTCCCTCCCAGCTCCTCTGGCAGCCTCTTCCCCTGTTGGAGCTGCTGGTGAGACAGCTGGAAGCCAGAGCTACTGTGCAGGCTGATGAGGCTCCAGCTTGGAGATAACCGCAGGAAGGCGCAGTGTGAGGAGGCAGTGGAAGAGGAGGAGAAGAAGGAGGAGGAGGACTATCTATCTCAGCCCTCAGGACATAACCACATCTCACTGAATCCATCCAAGGTGACAGTGAGAGAAGTGTTGGTGCGTGGTGGGCCCTGGGCAGAGGCAGAGGGGAGGGGAGAGTGGAGGGTGAGGGAGCCGGTACCTGCAGGATGAGAAAAGAGGAGGAGGAGGGTAGATTTTCTCACTTATTGGCTTGTGTTTATTGCGTGTGCGTGTGTGATCATGTGGTGTAA
The DNA here is from genome assembly GCF_057381845.1 of Rhamphochromis longiceps. Classification (NCBI taxonomy): domain Eukaryota; kingdom Metazoa; phylum Chordata; class Actinopteri; order Cichliformes; family Cichlidae; genus Rhamphochromis; species Rhamphochromis longiceps. Next base: position 42,216,267 of record NC_140562.1, on the reverse strand, counting down.
ATGTTAAGAGCGGCCCGCAGCCACGCTGACAGTGCACTGCAGGGGGTGATTAGGGCTGTGCCATCCATCTCGCAGGCAGACTACAGCAGCAGCGCAGCAGCAGAAGAAGCAGAGGTGGAGGGAGAGAAGGGGCCCGTGTGGTAGATGGAAAGGGGGAGGATTACTAGCTAACACTGATTAGCAGGCAGCTTAACGACATGCTGTGTTTTCCATCTCATCATCAGCACATGACCTGGGGCTGACTGGGGGGAAATGAAATGGTATTTTTGATTATTTGTAGAGAAAAAAGGGAAAGTAGAGAGCTGGGTATGAATATTCAATTCAGGCCATTACAAGATGTCCTACTTGGATTAATAATAAGACGCTGTATTAAATGAAAATTACTATTTTTATGTTATTTCATACATATTGATTGGTTTGTGAGTTTGTATTATAAAATGTGTCTCTCAAATTTTACAGTAAAAATTACAATTTATTTTGTTGTTCACAACATTTTGATTCTATGATTGATTTTTGTCAATACTCAGAGAGTACTGAGGAAAAGCAGCAAGCTACTGTGTAGTCTCACAGCAAAATACAATATTTCTTCTTTTTGAAATAAGGCAGACTTGACTCTCTGTTGATTCAGTCTGCCCATAAATCATCTGAGCAAAATTATGTTAAGTTCCATTGATTTATTTAGCACACAGTCAAAATCTAAATCTAAAAATCAGAGTGATGTTGCAGACACCACTCCTCTCACTCATCCCTGAGGAATCATCCCTGATTCCTCTCCTTGTGTCCTCTTCTTGCATCCTCTCCCACCACAGGAGGTGAAGAAGAGACATGAGTTGAGGCACCAGCATAATAAAATAAAATAAACTCAGACATCCTGGCTTTGGAGCCGTCCATTTAAAGCAATTTCAGTAAAGTATAGCACCATTGCTGCATCGTCGGCCTGCTGTTTTGTTACTGCAGAATTTTATGAGCTCAGATGTCAGAATTTTCATGACAACTTTTGCATTTTGCTGTACTTTACTTTATTTCACATTTCCTGTATAGATGAACATTTTTGTCTTTATTCATTACACATGCAAATGGTGCAGGATGGAAACTTCATCATGCTCTTGGAACAGAAGGGACTGAGACACACACACACACACACACACACACACACACACACACACACATATATACATATATATATATATATATATATATATATATATATATATATATATACATATATATATACATATATATATATATATTAGTGCTTTTTCAGTCTTTTAGACCACAAGGTGCTTTAAACAGGCCACGTGTTATCCACATTTTATATGCACACACACAAACTCATTTAAATTTAAGACCAAGGGGGGTCAGTGCTAACCCAATTGGCACATTTAAATAACTAAGACAAATTATGAGGGAATAATTGTTAAAGTGTCTTGACTACATGTTTTGTACAGTCAGTCCTTCAGCAGCAGGTACTCGAGGTGATCATTTTCAGTATGATTTTATCATTTTATCATCACTGTTCTGGAAGACTTTTGAGCCACTCTTCTCCATAATGTAGCTACAGTTCATTTTGGGTTTGTGGGCATTCGTTTACATACAGTTCCCACCACAACATCTCAGTCAGGTTGAGTTCTCGACTTTGGAAAAATAAGATAACCAAGGTGTTACGTTCTTATATAGATTTGCTGCAGTGCTTGGATTCACAGTCCTGATACCTCACCCACCTTTAGCCAAGTTTTAGCTGTTGGACAGATGGCCTCATATTTGACTCTAGAATACTTCGGGGTACAGAGGAGTTCATGATTGACTCAGTGACTCCATCAGAGGCGCCAAATCATCACCCCTCGACCATGCTTGATAGTATTTATGCATTGCAAACCTAGGGTGTGCTGCCATGTTCTTTTTAAAGAGAAGACGCTTTCTCCTGGCAACCCTTCCAATCAAGCCATATTTTTGCAGTTTTTCTAACCATGACATGGTCTTACGTTGAGATGTCCACTCCTGGATGAACAGTGGAAGACAAAAGGACACAAAGATTACGTCTTTGTGTTACTAAAGACCCAAATGCTCAGGACCTCTGTTATTAAATTGGTGGCCACATTCAAACATATTTGATTATCAGCGCCTGGCTGCTGCTTTCGTTCTTCTCCCTGTGAAAGCAGTAAAGGTGTATTTATTTTTTTCATGGGCCCTGTGGAAAACTTTCTTTTTCAGATGACTGAAAAAGCAGTGTCACGCTCTTTCATGTGTCACAAGTAACAACACTTCCAAAGAATGCACGTATGCATCATTGATCATAGCAAGCTTCCTCTGTTCTCCCGCCTCGTTTGAGACTTCAGAGTCACAAAAAACAGAGAAATAGGGGGAAAAAAGCCCAGGATTTCACACTGTGGAGATTTGTGGTGATATAAATGTTTAAGTTCAGATTATTTATTTAGTAGTTTTTTAATGATTAATTACACGTTGTAATTGTACATCGTGCCTACTGTAAACCAGAACATGCATGCATAGGTTGCTGTACTTATATTACACTAACACTGTAATACACTGTTTATGGAGATTAGGATTAGGAACATTTGCAGTATAGTCATAACAGCTGACGGGATTATATTTTTAATGCTTCTGTATTATTCAGTGTTATCTGCACATCCTTTACAGAGAAAATAACTGCCAGTATGATAAGACGGGCACTTCAGCTTCAACTTCATATTTTATACTTCTTATGTCTATTACATAGCTCTAATATACAAATATCCCCTATTTGTATTAAAGCTTTTACTGTCTTGGAGCTATCGTGACCACATAATTTCCTCTGGAATTAATAAAGTACTCTGACTCTTATTCTGATTATTATCACAAAATATTTTTATAGTAAAAAACTATTGTAGTAAATTCGCAATTTGCCTGCAGTAAAGTACTGGCATAGCCACAGTAGCAGGATAGTTACCAGTACGTTCCTTTATTTTTAACATTAAATATTCAGTATATACTAAATGCTTGATTTATAGGTTTAACTGACGTAAAGGACATTACTGTCATTTAAGTAAAAAATATGTTTTTAAATGAGTAATGACGTATTTCCTAATTTAATACGTGATCATCTTGGCTGCTTTCCAGTGGCTGAACAGGCCGAGCATCATGTAGCGCACGGTATCAATCCTCCCCTTTATTGCATTAAAATACAAGTCAAAAGCAAATATCTTAAAATGAATGAAAGAGCGAGCTAAACCACTGTAGTCATACTACACAATCTCAATTCACTTTTCGGTTATTTTTTATTAAATATAGCACGAGTGTTCTGCCATACATGTTATTAAGCCAGCACTGTTCTCTCAGAGATGAATGTGATTGTGGCACGGTGGTGACTGAGTGTTGTGCTTAGGAGGATGAATGGCAGCGGCGGCTCTGCGTTTTCTGGCTCATTGCTTCGAAATGACTCTCCTGGTGTCATTGTCAACGAGTGCTGGGAGAGGGAGGAGATCTTTATCTTTTCTCTTTCCTGCTCCTCGCCTCTTTCTCTCACTCTCTGTTTAGTGTGGCAGCAGCTCTGTCTTTTCTCTCTCACATCACCCTCTTGCTCGCTGCCAGCCTTTCTTTCCATGTCTCCCTCTCAGAGCAGCGAGCCCCCACGTCACTGCTTCCCTGGAGCTGTTGGAGTGGGGGATGGGAGCTGAAGAAGGACAGAGGAAGGGAGGGAGGGAGGTAGGGAAGGAAGGAGGAGGGAAGGAATGGCGAACAGATAGTCTGCCAGGCTCGTGAGGGGGCGGTGGAATTCTGCAGGTTGCCTCGGCGAGCCAGTCGATAGCGCATTGAGCCACTTAGCTGCCGCATGCATGAACCCTTTCTCTGCCCTTCACCTGCTACGCAGAGGAGAAAGACAGGAGAGAGTGTGCTGGTGTTGTGTATCTGTTTACCAGGCCCTGCCTCCTTTCCTTACTGTTGCTATGCCCGCCAAGCTTTCCCCTCTAGCCGAGCACTGCAACAGTGGAAGACTTACCACCAGAAATTCACAATAGCTTATGAAACAATGGGTGCTTGATTTAAAACAAAGGCAAATTGATTCCACTGACTGAAATAGGCTGGCAGATTTTATCAACTGCAGCCAGCATGTTAATTATTGTTAACTCAATGAGATGGTTGTAAATCGTTTTGTCTGATAAACCTGGGCTATTTCATTGCAAGAAAAAAAACCTTTTATAAGCATTGTAACGATGACATTTATGTTTGTCTGTTAGTGGCAACGATCAGCTTCGGTTTAGTAAATGTGCACAGCGTGTCAATCTAACCACACGCAGAATAAATGGCTGTATTTAATGCTATTGTAGTGCATTACACTGGAGGTCCATACACGGATTACCACATGTTAATGCTACACGGATTTCAACATTTGTTAAAAATAGTATATTTAGAAAACTGAATGTTTTGAGAATTAGTCGATTAATTTATATATTATACTGTCGCACGCTGTTGGTTAGTTGTGAATCTGGCAGAAAGAATAGAGAGTCTATGGGAAGGCAAACCAAAATCTCAAATTAAACAGTCACTGGCTGTGTAATTGATACAGTTCGGCCTCCTGTGGAGGGATTCGATGCCATTGTGACAGCAGAGGAGCAGCAGTGCTGGCACTAAGAGACCGGGCACCGAGTGAAGTTGGCTACACCCTTTCACATCTCCTATGCAGGAAAAAGGTCCCTGAGTCAATGTTTGGCTAATGTATACAGCTCAGACTGAATCTTCCTGTAAACACGTGAAAAGAAATGTCCTGACCGTTCAGGCAGAAGTGTCTGAGAAGCCAGTTATGGGTGTGTGGTTTTCACTGTGGTCTTTGTTTAGATTAAAGTGTATTTATGACTCTTGAAGACTGACAGTGTACATAGTGTAACAGAATCGCAGCGCTTTCATGTGTCGGAAAAACAAATGCAAGATCGAGGTTAATGCATGGCGTAGTTGTGAGCTGCTTTGTGTTGATGTGTGACCAAACTGTGTGCTCAGGAAGTGTAGATACACAAGCTCTCTGAATAAGTATGTATCATATATCCAGCGCCTGTGGTTACGTGATCCATACATGTGTGTATTTAATGGAAAGACTGGCATTTATATAGCACTGCTTAGTATTACCGAGTACTCAAAGTGCTTTTGTTTACATACCTCATGTCACAATCATCATCTATTATAGCCACACATTCATGCATGGATTGATTCTTGCTTTAAGCATTTTATCTGTGTCACACATACAGCAAATGTGGAACCACCAGTTAACTTAACATGCATTTGTTTGAATGGTGGGAGGCCGCTGAAAGGCCCCACCTGACCAGGAGATTTAAACCAGGAACTAGAAATTAAACCATGCACTTAAGAAATATGTGTGTGTGAGCCCCATAATATGTTGATTTTCTGTCCATGGATATACATAGAAGTAATACTGTGTTACTAATGTCATTAGCAAGCTAGTTAGCCAGGCACTCTAACAGAAGTGAGGTAAATTTATTGGTTATGTAACTGCATCAAATACACCTTCCTCTGAACTGTTTGAATGCTAACCCAGTTTTACTGAGATTGTGGTCCGTGTCAGAAAAGAAAGTGCAAAGCTGATATGAGGCAGGTGGCAAAGGGGGTGGTGTGTCCGTGTCCAAGTATGGTCTAGTCAGACTCTCGTACAAACCAAAAAATATTGACTGTATTATTTCCATGACCCTGCAACAGACTGGTGACCTGTACCCCTGCCTCTCACTCTATCACAGCTGGAATGGGCTCCAGCCTCTTCAGCAACCTTGAAATGGATAAGTGGTTAAGGAGATGGATGGAAGGACGGATGACCACCATGAAAACCATGAAGACGTGCTGATGTCATAATAGATCGTATATCATAATATTTAAGTTCTGTGTGTTTAAATTCGAATACATTAAAATGTATTAATTTAATAAATGTATGTCCATTAAATATATAAAATGCTTTTATGAAGTGTTACAGGTTCATAAATGGGTCATAGTCCATTGGTAGGTGGTTGCTAGGCAATGGGATGATGTCATAATATGCGATACAGATAAAACTTAGATGTGTCTGCGTGCCAGGTTTGGTTGTTAAAGTCCTGATCATGAGGGGGCATTTTTGCTTGTTTCATTCTGCTTTTCTTGGTGGCTATTTGTGTGGGTCTTTCCCTTTCACTAAACCATTTACACAACACGCAGCTAGCTCTGTAAGATAAAAGGATGTGTGTGGTATGACCATTTCACAATGTAATCCAGACTTGTGGAGCATTAATCGTTGTTGCTCTTGTTGTTCTCAGGTTCTGTAATTTCTGCTCTAATCAGTGAAGGGGTAACATGTTAACTAATCTACTTAGTGCTAGAAAACCTGGAGAAGGACGTCCAGCAGAACTTTATGAAGCAAATCTAGTAGAAATCATCAGACATCAGTTTTTTAACCACGCTCTGTTACAATGAATACGTGCTAAAACAACAGTTTAGCATTCCCAGTGTTTATTGAGGAATATCCCCTTTGCTTCAGTCTAATGAAGCTTATGCTAAAGCTCAATAAGAAATATCTATATTCACTTGAGCAGAGCATTCCTGAGCCCTTGGGCTGCTGGTCTATTATTTACTTCACCCTCAGTCAGTGCAGTAATTTTCCTTCTGAGAGATAATCATTCTCTGTTCCCTGTGCTTTAAACCTCAGTGCTCTTCATCCCCATGTTCACCCTGTCACTCATCCAAGTCTCAAAGTGCTTCATCTCCAAAAACACCAGCATCCACACTCACGGTGGCGTGCCCAGTCCCGCTTCCTACTCTACATTGTTGCTTCATCGTAGCAGATCATTACACCAACTCTGTACCTCAATAAATGATGTTTAAATCTTTCAAATAATCTCTCCTTGTGTTTGTTAAACTCCACGACACACCTGCTATGCCTAGGTTGGGAAACTCGGTTATGATTGGGCAACCGCTGGTCTGCAGCAGCAAACAGCAAATTAAACAGCACTCATACACAAACTGATAATTTGGAGCGTGCACACTCATGAATAAAACACACAAACACACCAGTCCAAGTTTCCATCCATTATCCACCCACCAGGAGCAGCAGACGGGAGCAGGAGCACATCACGGCTGGAGTAAGTTGGATTAATGTTCTGTGGAAACTTCACATCTATGTGTCAACCTGCCCCTGTTTTTATTGCTTTTTTTCTCTCACCGTGTGCCTGCACTCAGCCTTTGAATATATTTTCCTCTGTTATAGAGTGGAATAGATGTGTGAGGATAATATGCAATTGTATTCGTGGGTGTGTAAGAGAGAGACGGAGAGAGAGCGAGAAAGAGAGAGAGACTATCTGCTTACTTGTCCAATGTCATGCAAATTAAAGCTGCGGGCCTGTGCTCAGGGAACAAGGCCATTGATTGGAGTACCTTGCACTGTTGCTGTGTGCCACTCAGTGATGTCCTGTGGGGGAGCAAATTTGCTTATAGTGATTGAATTTTAATTTTTTTGGAGGGTGCTCCATGGTGTGAGAGGAAAAAAAGACAGATGGGTTAAGAACAAGAAGAGTAATGACACACGGAATGAAAGAAGGCAAATGGCTGCTGGTTTGAAACTGTTTTAAGGTGATGTTGTTCTACAGATTTTTGTTTCTGGTTTTCAAATATATATATATATATATATATATATATATATATATATATATATGGTAATATTCTACCATTATTAGACTGTGAAACCAAAACTAGAAAAAATGTATCCAGCTTTGCGGCTAATTATGAGCTTATTCTTGTGTTCCATTCATCACCATTGTTACCAAAAAAACAATTAAAGCCAAATCCTGAGCCAGACTGGCTGCAGTTACATGCACACATCGATTTGTGGTCATATGTGTACATGGGATGTGATTTTAATACAGTGTTATGTTACCATGCAGTGAACAGCAGGACATTGCTGTATTGTGCCATGCATTTGTCTTCCTTAACGGTTATCTTATCTCTTTGGCATGTTCTTGATCAGCTTAATAAAGATGGATATCTGTTATCTGTTCTGCTTAATCTCTTATTGCTCCTCAATTTTTAGGAGTTTGGACTGTGAAGTAGCATAACATAAGCAGCATGGAAGGTGATAAGAAGACAGCATCTGCAGACTGTTCAAGTTTCTTTTAAGTGTTCGTTATTTTCTGGCGTCGTCTTTCAACAATTGTTTCACAAAAACATAAGAACCTGTGAGTCAAAATCTCACCTGCTTTATATAGAATTCCACTCACACCTGGATCTCATTAACCTCTACCATTGGGAAAACAGGGTAGACTAAATAACACAGTCTAGACAAAGAAACAGGAATAAAATAATTTTTCCACTTAACAAACTCATTCACCCAACTAAACAGTTTGAAAAGTCAATCTCTTCACCTAATCTGACTCATGAGGTTATTTTAAATGAAATAAACAATTATACACAAAAGAAACACCCCTTCATTTGGTTACACCCAATTGACATGATCAGTGACATCATATCCTATAAAATCAGGAAGTACTGGGGCGGTCCTTCCCACATACCTGTTTTACAAATAGGACCTGCTCAAAGGAACAGACAATGGTAAGTATAACCAAACTACATAAACGAATGAAAGATTCAAATCAATTAATGATGAAGTGACATTTAGCTTTAAGTACATTTGCACAGATGAAATGAATATAACCAATGCTACCACAAACAGACCCGGGATAGTATGTAGAGCCAAGGTTACATGTGCTGTGTTTACATTAAAGCATTATGATAGACTATAGGATAACAGAATACAAAATAACAATATATGCAAGTGACAAATGGCAAATGAATTCAGTCCTAGCCACTTTGTCACATGGACTGAAAAAAAACTAGTTCCTACAGAGAACTGGTTCAGTGTGGAAGCATTTTTGGACAGACGTAAGCTTCCCTTCGCAAATTTACATCAAGACAGAGGACACGTGAAAAAGAGTACACGGTGTTTGTGAAGAGATTCTTTATTTTGACTGATAAGCTCATATGGAAGATTTTTATTGTGTTTAGGCTTTTAAACTGATAAGAATCTGACTTTTATGCTCCATGTAAACATAGTCCCTTCTTCATTACATCTGTAGCGCTAGATTATTATACTGCAGTCCCTGCATATTCCCATATGCACTTCCATTCTTCCACCATTATTAAAATGACAGTTCATTCCAACGTCCCATATGCACATTTTCCTCTGGCCTTTAGTGCTATTTGTTTGACTTTTTTTTCTGTGAGTCTCCCAGTTTTAGAGTTACGCACTGCAGAGATGTCTGCCCTTTCCAGATCAACAGGTTCAGGAAGTTTGTTGTCATATACACAACAACACATAGTGGTTATGCTGAGCAATGAAATTCTTCTTTTAGCGAGTTCCTTTCACTAAAGTTAGATGAAAAAACAAAAATAATAAATAAACAAATAAATGAAAAGAAAGAAAAGAAAACAAGTAATATGTACAGAAGGAAGTGTAGTCAGAATATAAAGTGCAATTAGATATGCATACTGTTACAGTGATGAAACATTCACAATGTATGTGTTTTACTGTATAAATGTCCCACTGTACACTGCATGGTAACACAACACTGTATTAATATCACATCCTGAATTTTTGGAATTAGACTCATAATAATAAAAAGTGAAAAATAAATCTGGAAAAATCTGCTTTGCAGAAATCACGAGTGTCACAAACATCAATACTATCAATACTATATCGTAAATATCTGTTTAGTTGTGCTTTCTGTATGTTTTTGTAGAGTTTTCTCGTTCAAGCCTTTCCTACCTTTGTGCATTTGTAATTTAAGCTTATTATTATTATTATTATCATCTATAGAGCCATTTCAGGGTCATAGGGGTTCGAGCTTATTCCACCTGTAAAAGACTTTGAGGACACTCTGGACATGTCGCCCATTAGTCTGTTAAATGTTATAGTTCACAATAGCACAATTAGAAAAAGACTGAATAAGTATGGCTTGTTTGAAAGGAGCTCTTCTCTCTGATAACACAGCAGCGTGGCTTAGCTTTGCAAAGTTGCATCTGAGCAAACAACAGGGCTTCTGGATCAGTGTCCTTTGGACAGATAAGACCAAAGTGGAAGTGTTTAGCCACAATGCGCAGAACCATGTTTGGGAAAAAATAAAATAAAGCACATCAGGACAAACACCTCATACCAACTGTGAGCACGGTGGTGGAGGGTGATGATCTGGGCTTGTTTTGTAGCCACTGGATCTGCACAGCTTGTTATCATTGAGTCAGCCATGAAGTCCGAATACCAAAGTATTCCAGTGTCAAATGTGAGGCCATCTGTGTGACAGCTAAGTGGGTCATGCAGCTGGATGATGATCCCAAGCACAGCAGCAAATCTACAACAGACCAGCTCAAAAAGAAAAGGGACGGGGTGATGCAATGGTCCAGTCAAAGGAAGGAAATGCTGTGGCAAGCTGCACCCACAAACCTTAATGAGCTGAAGCAACATTATAAAGAATACTGGGCCAAAATCATGTGAGAGGCTAATAAAGTCATACAGAAAATTCAGTGTAGTTAGATTTTATTCATACGACGCCAGATTACAACAACAGTCACCTCAACATGCTTCAGATTCTAAGGCAAAGATCTTACAATAATACAGCACATGGAGACAGTGGAAAGGAAGAACTCCCTAAACGATTACTTAAATAATGGCGCAGTCAGTGGACATATGTCATATGTTGTTGTTCATCTGAGAACCAGATTATTTTGTGCAATGTCCTGATGCATGAAACCTTGGAACTGAGTAAAGGTGCGCTTTATTTTTCAGGTGACTATAGTTTAGTAGACTAAAACAGTCTCTTTATGAATGTGCTCACAGTGTTTTTTGGTTGTTTTTTTTAATAACAAGGAAATGACTTGCGGAAAGAAATATTACCGCTGTGTTGCCCAAAAAAAACCCCAAATCATGCAGTACTGGAGAAGCAGCCAAAACTGGGCATATCATACAAAACTCTCTAGACAGATAACGGCACTACAGACAAATGGAAAATATGTAAATTTGATACAGAGAATAACTGTCCGTCACCAAAATTTGCATTAGTCAACTGGCAAAAATAGTTCAAGCAATGATCCAAACCACTATTCCATCCTGGGGTTTTAAAGAAGTGAAACTACATTTCATTGAACTATTTTCAAAGATTTACAGCATTGTCAGCAACAGAGCGCTGCATATGCATTTACATCCATTTATGAATAATAATTAATAATTTGTGAAAACTTACTATGATTAAAAACAGCCAAAGGGAATTTACACCAAGTTCCACAAACACAAGCTGGTTAAATTTCAGTTTCAGCATCAAAACAACAAATTTAAAAATGGAAATTGATACATAATAGAGAAGAACAATCAATGGAAATTTCAAAGAGGAAATAAGGGACAAAGCAATTCAGTACTGGTTCCCACTCTGAGTGCCCTTTCAGTGCCACTGCCTCTCTGCTGCTTGTATTAATCACTGTTCTTTGCAGCCCTCATCCCTCTCTCTGCACCCACTGTATTCAACTTGACCTTTTCCTTCTCTTGGCCGCTTCCACTAAGAACCCAGGAGCCTTTTGATATGTGGGAACATTTTCTCCAACCAGACACCTCGCACCCTTGGTTACTCCATGGAGGAGAGAGGAGAAAAAAGGGGGGTAGGTGAGAGATAAAGTGTGAGAGAGACGAAAAAGGGAGCGTGAGATGGAAAACGAGGGTGACAGAGAGGGATGGACAGAGATTGGACAGCTTATTTAATTTATTTATTAAGGGTTTGGTCACAGAAATGCCAAATTAAAGTAACGAGGTAAATTAAACACAAACGCGTTCACCTGTACTACATTCCCTCCATCTTGTGTCACATAATACTTCAAAAACGCTCTCAGCATTTTCTTGGATTAGTGAGAGAGTGTGAAAGAGAGAGATCACTAGCGGTAAAATACAGCATTAGATCTTTTTAAACAGACATTAGTGTGAGAGATGGTGAGAAAAATTAGATTTGATTCAGTGGGAGATTTTAAAATTACACTTGAATTTCATTCTGCAGAGAGATAAGAGAGGGAGAGAAGGCGGAGATCGGATTGAAGCATTAACGCTAAATTAGCAGGAGTGGACCTGGGAGAAATTAGATTTCATTCTGAGGCTGAGGGAGGAAAAATGGGAATTAACCCTCAGATCTGTGGAAACTGTCGAGCATGGAAGAGTGTGCGAGGAAATGGGAAAGGGAGAAAAAAGGAGGAGGCGGGGGTTGTAAGAAGGAATTTTGAAAAGAGAGAAAAACTCTTCTGCTTTGGCAGTGACTGCTGAATGAGGCGTCCTCTCCATCCCACTCTCTGCTCACCTCTCAGACACTCCTCTCTGTCCCCTCGCTGTGTAAAAGACCCCATAAATAACCCACAGACCCATCCGCACACACAGACAAAAGAAAACAGGACCCTCTCTCCTGCTGCTGTCTCACGTCAGTGTTCTCTGCCGTCTGCTGCTATGTGGAGTCAGTAAGAGCTTGAAAAACATCATTAAAAACCAACAGCTTCCTTTTGACGTGCTCGCCATCCTCCGCCCCCGTGCATTGTTGCGCGTTAATCATGTTAAACAACGCAGTGTTTGCCTTCAGCGCATTCTCCATAAGCACAGAACAGGTGGCCTTTAAACGGGGGTCAGGCTCAGTCAGGGATCAAAAGCTTGTTAAGCACAAGATGAGAGTGGGGAAAACGACAGAAAATAAACACTGACTCTCGTGGAAGCTTCTGGGGTGGGCAGGGTGATGGACAAAGAATGGTCACCATGTTTAAAGGCTCTTAACAAAGCCAACAACATCTATCTGTCAATCCCTAACAAGCCAGCCCCTCCTGGGGGTCTTGGAGCAGACGTTTTTAAGATTTATTTTGGAATTTTAAGGCATTTATGTGGGAAATTTCTGGGGTGGACTTGAACCCACTCCACAGTAGTGTGAGGTGGGTTCTAATGTGATCCCTTCTTCGGGGTTTTAGGGGTTTTAGAAAAGATCAAACCTAGTAGTCCAGCCTCCTCTATAGAGGTCTGAAGGTAGCTTCCCAGCAGAGTATGTTTGTGTGGGATGATGTGGGCCACATCATGAAGACCATATTTTATTTGAAGTTGACCTTCCTACCTTCCTCACCAAATAATGAGAATGAAAGGAAGTTAAGCCTTTACATGCTTATCTATTCCGCTTTTTGTCCCATTAACCTTTAAAACTGTTGCTGAAGGTTATTTCAGTGTTATTTCGCACTGTAATCATTTGGCTTTCAATAGAAATGCATTCATCAACTGGTATATCACTGTTTGACCTACAGGTTCGTCATGATCCAAATTACAGTCTTTCAAAGTACATAAGGGGGCACTGAAATTTAATTTCTATTTAATTCCTGGCACGTTTGCTTCTCTCTGCTCTGTCGTTGTTCATTTTTTATTTTTGTCCAGTTAAAGAAGGCTTTACAACCCAGCAATAGAACAAATTACACACATGAACACGTGACAACGTGATCACACTGCCTTTGCAACAGCTAAGTGGCTGCACGAGTAAGATGGAGCCAGAGAAAGAGTGCTGTCTGCAGATTCATAACTTGGAGGCCGTGTGCAAGTCTGCAGATCCCAGCGAGTGAAAGAGAGACAGCAGCAAATTTTTACTGGACACGCTCACACAATATCACACTCTCACAGATAAGCATGCGCATGCCTATGAGAGAGCACACACAAGGGAGTTAACACTCGTAGGCAGTCATAAATATGGACAGACATACTCTGGCACATTCAGAGTGAGGGAGAGAGGGTGGCGTGGAACCAGGAGGTCTTGGCTGTGTGTGCTCCACGTGTCTGAGCTGTCCTTGGGTTTCCGGCCTTCACAGAGATCCTGCTGATTTATGGGACAGATTCCAGTGTGTGTGTGTGTGTGTGTGTTCATAGTTGTTTAAGGGAAAAGGTATATGGTCCAAATATGCAACACAATAAGCTGTTCCCATATATGCTATTGCTATTATGCAGGACAAAAATAAATACATTTGCAGGAAACATTTTAAGAAGCAGGTCTTGATGTACGATCAGGTGATATGTCTGTGCAGGTTCTTGGTAATCTAAGGACCGTGGAAAGAAAAGCAACTGGACTTCTTAAAGTTTCTTGAAGACCTTTCACTTCTCATTCCAAGCTCATTAGAGTACAAGCAGGTGCAAAACCTCATCACAAGAAGTGAGTGTGTCTGCCAGTTTTTTGTGACTCTATGAAGTCTTGTTACAATGCACCAGTTGTGCATCCATGCACCTTTCAGGTGGACTTCATGCATACTTCAAGGAAGTGTAACAAGACTCACTGCTGTGCACGGTGTCTGCAGGCGTCCATGTCAACAGCTTGAGGGTAAAATCCTCAATCAAGTTCCTTTACTTGTGTCGCTCACCTACATGGATGCTGACACACAGGTTAGGAAGATGGGATCTAGGGACACACCCAAAGAGTGTAAAGAGCTGCAGATTTACCTCTCCTATTTTCTCTTATTGCTTAGCAGTGTAGGGACTGAATCATGTAAACCAGGGTCACGCTCACACCAAGGAAATCAAGAGTATGGCTAGTACTCTTCTTCAGGTGATTTTTTATATATTTTTTAGTGTAACTCATCCATCTGGACCTATTGGATATAAATGCAAGCTGTCTGCTAGGCCTCACCATTGCTGACCCCAGGACTCAGTGGGCTGCAAAACTGAAGAGAAAGTTTAATAACCAACCAATTTAAACATTGATGACATTATATGGTGTCGGTTGCACTGTGCAAACACCATAAACTCAATATCATCTTTAAACCGGATACGTAAGCCTTGCCTTACCTCAAAGGAGACGCAGCTTGGTTTGAATCCTTGTTATACTTGGCTATCGCAGAACGGTCATAATACTTACATAACACCCCCATTTAACCATAAATTTAATAGATTACATAGTTGTGATTAAAGTGAGATCTGCATTTTGTCTTAAAGAAGGGGACTTGATAATTACAACTTTATTAACTTAACTACTCTATCTTATTTTAGCTTTTAGCTGCAGTTTTATTAATTGCTCAAAGGACTCATGTTACACACTGGTGTACCCTTCATATCATAGGTCGATACTTTGTTGATGCCACAAGGGAAATTGTTGTGTTTCAGATGGATAAGAAATAAAAATAATACATTAAATAAACAGCACGTTAAAGTAAAAGTGCCACATGTGCATAGTGAGGGAATTATACTGTGATATTTTTGAAAGTGCAAAAAATTTACATGCACAACAATCACAAAAAACACATTTGAAAATGTCATTTGTAAAATATGCCGCTCTGTTGCAAGCACACCTGTCCTTGTTTGTGATTGGTCAGAAGCTACAAACACTGTCTCGGTCATGTGAAAACCTTTATGATAATCACCTTTATGTGACTGTTTAATCTGGTTGACAGTGTCACAGTAAATGATCCCAGATGATGAAAATATATCCTGGGTATGCTGAACTTGTTTTCTACAACAAGAGAAACACAAGGGAGAGAAGCACACACGGGCAATTTATGCAGACAAACCACGGAGACGCGGAGTAAAGCACAGGTAAGCTCAATCAAGACAGTAATGAAAGTGGGAAAAGGAGCAAAGCTGAAACGCTGAGACCCACAAAAGGGATTAAATATTCAACAGCTGGAAGTGAATTGAAAGCGGGACCGAGAATGAACTCGCTGAAATAACATTAAGATATAAACAGGGGAACACAGCAGGCTCAGAATGAAGCAAGGAGTAAAGATTACAACAACAAGCAATGATCAACACAAAGGCCATGACAGAGTAATACAAATATTATATCATTAAATCTCATTTAGCTGTTTCTGACACTCTCGGAGTGGTCCTGGCCTACTCCACCATCACAGCTGCCAGACATGGGAGGGCGGTCAGCTGATGCAGCTCCTGGGGCCTTCAAGGCTATGAAGTTGGTCCTTCTCTCTGTCACTTTTTAATAAATGTCACAAATTACAAATGTTTAATAAATGATCTTTTATTTAAGTAATAAATAAACAACACGGATGCCCTCCTACATTACATTTGGACAACTGAATAACACACGGCCACTGTAAATGTTATTGATAGTCCAGTGCTAATATGTTATGAGTAAATATTTATATTTATTATTATGTAAGAAAATGATTCACATTCTGGTAATGTTTTTAAGTGTACTAACTTTATTCTTTAAATGACCGGTGGCTTTGGAGAGCCTAGACTTTTCTTCACATGCATTTCTCTTCACTGTACTGGCATTTGTCACGTGTAGCGCGTGCCAGGGGAACGCTTTCTCCAATTTGCATACAAGGTCATTAAAAATATATTTTCTTCATTGCATACAGAATCATTAAAAAGCAACTATTTGCATAAGAGTGCAGTGTGTGGTGGGCGCATGTGAATAAGATGTGTGTCTGGAAATGTGTGTGAGTGCGCGTGAAGGCAAGACCATATGTTTGTTTGTATTTTTCCACGAGGGGTTTGTATTTGTATTCAGGTCTGTCTCTCTCGCTATCTCAGACACACACACACACACACACACACACACACACATGCACGCAGACACACACACACACACACACACACACACACACACACACACACACACACACACACACACACACACACACACAGAGGCCTGCAGAGGGAGAAATAGTGGGAGATGAGAGGCAGAGGAGCAGTGAAGCGTGAATTATGGATTTTGAAGGATTTCCCATTGCTGCAGGAGTGTGGATATGCTGAGGGAAACTGAAGGGTTAAGCCAGAGAATTAGTGTAAAAAAAAGCACACACAGTGGGTAAGAGGAAAGAAAACGAATATCTGCACAGGTTGATATAAAAGAAAAAAAAAAAAAAAAAACATCCATGGGAGCTCTTGAGGGCAGGTAAGAGAGAGTGGGGAGGTGAGGGCAGTTCCACACTTTTTTTTTTCACAACATGGACTTTCTGAAGCGCCCCCTCCCTCTGTCTTCTCTCCTCAGGCTGCTGTTTGAAACGAAGCAGAGTCAGGTGGTGAATGCTTAACCATGTGTGGCAGTGGATCAAAACTGTTTTTTTCTTTAACGCAGGCAGTAAAACTCTGGATAGCTGATAACCCGCGCACATGTCGACACACACATCTGTTCACACACACCGGAGGCGTTATCGGTTGCAGATAAGATTTACTGCCATATGTTAACTGCCAATCTAAATACATTCCACTCTTCTCCTTAACTTTTCTGCATTGTTGTCTGTTTTTGTGCTCGTGCACCTCCAAAACCCGCGACACAGACACGCACACACAGGCACGAGGCTCTTCTGGTCACGCTCAAGGCCTGGCAATGCATCAGTGTCACTGCTACAGGGTGTCTGCTCCCCCAGACACGCACATGCACACGGAGCCCATGAGGAGCCTTTATATCCTTAACAGCTGTCTGCTGGGTTGCTGCATAATTTAATAACAGCGACTGCTGAAGGCCACAGCCTGAGTCAGGTACTAGTCCATTAAATACTTTGGTCTCATTGATGTAATTTCCCGCAAAGTTTAGTATGAAATGAGCGAGTTGAGCAAAGTTAAAGCACATGCGCAGTAACTCACCAATAAAGTGTTTACTGACCCCTCAAATCATTTTATCAAGTTCCATATCCACCTCACATGTGCAGTAAATGTCTAATCTGCAGTAATCACTGATACTTGATGGCTGCTGGCTACAATAAAAGCCCCAAAATGTAACCCACAAATACGGTTGAAACCTTGATAATATCCGGTCAAAAAACTGATTGTGGTTTGAGGGTAAAAGCTCCTCCGGACGGACAGATGTTGATGTTTCCATATTATAGTTGCCAGGTCTGACCACCTCTTACAAAGCAAGAAATATTACATCCACCAAGGCCTTTAAGGTCAACTTAATGATTTATTAGTCTAAAACTGACCAAAAAAAGTCTTATAACTTAGAAACTATGATTCTTACAAGTGTGCTGCATAGTTTCAACATGTAGAAAGTATATTAAAGGTCAAAATAATAATAACCCATATAGAGCTACTTAAAACTATGCTTCTTACTGCCATTGTTTGAACTAACAACATATAGGCATATAGGGAATGACATATGGTATTCTAAATATCATGTTACTTTGGACCTCTGACCTCTTCTTTAAGGTCAAATAAGGTCAAGCATTCATAAAATGTCTGTTATTGTTAAAGCTATGTTAAAAATTCTGCTGCCTTTGTTTGTGTTGGCAACGTTTAGGAATTCCACATTATAGTTTTTGACTATTAAGTTCACTTGTACATGTCACATCTGCCTTTCTTTCAAGCTGACCTCATTTCATATCTTTAAAGAGAATGAGCTGTCAAGTTAGTTAGAAACATACTGCAGTATAATGTTGTATAACAAGCTCAAGTTGTTCGTGTCTGCTTATTTACAAATCAGTACCAGTATTATCGATGACCTACTCCTACATAGTCCTTGTGTAATCAAAATAAACATCTGTCATGCTACCATTATCTGATTTATACTGTACTACAAACTTCAGTATAAAAAAGTAAAATTAACATGTACAGTGTATTCCTTTAAAAGTAAGTATTGCCCAGTGACTGAGCTGCAGAGGTCTGTGCTCTTGGGGTGCTTCCTGTTCATACTGTGTCTTTGTTTCAGCGTTGATGTTTTAGACAGGCATTGGAGGTTCAGGCTCATCCAAAATCGCCACTTTGCCTTAAATTTGCTCATACAGCTTGTTAATGAAAGGGCTAAACACTGATATGTTACTGTATATCTGAGGAGGATGCCGACAGCCAATCATGCCGTCTGCCTTTCCAAATATTTGTGAAAGAACAGGTTTTTCTAAAGAACTCAATGAATTCATGCTTGGCCCCGTAAAGAATGGCATTTCAACAAGTCAGCTTGTGAAATTTCTTCTCTCGTAGGTATTCCACGATCAGCCGTAAGAACCACAGCAGCTCAGCCCCAAAATGTCACACCACATAAAGTTACAGAGCAGGATCACCAAGTGCTGAGGCGTGTACAACATTAGCTGACTGAATACCTGTAATTAAAAACCTCTTTTGGCATTAACATCAACACAAAAGAGAGCTTTTGTGAAAGCTTCATGCCATGGGTTTTCAAGGATTACCAGCTCCGGTAAGTGTAACGTGTAGGAGTCCCTGTAATTTGCGTCCATTTAGTGTAGCTTCATAGCATGACGTCAGTAGAAATTTGCAAAACAAATGTAAATATGCTGAAGATAATTCAGCGCTCACAGTCCAGTGTCCTAGCATGTGGTAACTTCATAACAGATTTCTGCATGTAGAGAAAACGTCTCTCCCATTCAACTCCTGATTTGCCTCTGCAATCTAAAAAAGATAGTTTTGCATTTTATAACTGTGGCCACGTTTCTCTATGAGCCTACACATCCATGCATGCTTGTAACACATGTATGTGTCCCAGTTCATGATGTGGTTTAAAGTACCTCCGTTATCTTTTGGGTTAGTGTGAACATGCCCTCTCTTTTATGAACTTATTTTATTTTATTTTTTTATGGCACTGCAAAGTGACCTGAGGCAAATGTCACCTTGTCAAAGCCTTAAACATGCCGTTCATACTTGAAACGTCCCAGTGTGGCTGAAATGAAATCAAGTCTACACAGAAGAGTGGGAATACTCCAAAGCTGGAATTCCTCCAGTTATTGAAAATGCTTGGTTGCAGTTCTTGCTGTCTGAATTTCTGTCTGAAATTTATTATAATTATTTCATTTTACCAGGTTTAAAATCTCATTTACACCTAGACAAAAACAACAAATTCAAAGAAGAAATTACAAAGGTAGAGAAAACAACTGCGTGAGGCCTGGAGAGTAAAGTATTGACAATAATGTGTTTATTATTCATTTAAAAGAACATGGCTCATGGTGACGTACCTCCCAGCAGCAGGTGGGCGGGGCTTCTCTGCCTATTGGCAGAGCTGCAAAGATCTGCACTTGTTGTCTTGACGTAATACAGTCAAAAACATTTTGGGAGTCTGAGTCATAATGAGTCTGAATCCTGAGTTTCTTGTTCATAGAGTTTGCTTCTAGCAGTGCACATGACAGTAAATAAAGAAAAGCATTAAAGATTCTTTTAAGTAATATAACAAGTAAAAAAAGCACAGTGTTGTTTTTGAACTGCTGCATAGCAACGTACTGGTTAAGTTTTGCTGTGCACGCGGACAAACTTAAAAATATTCTTAATCAGCGGTTGAAATGCATCATAATAACTTTGTTTTTCACAAGACTGTATCACATGACAGCATGAAATCCTGGCAAATAGTTTTCCAGCAGCAGTGTCAGTCTGATGTGTTGCCTGTTAGGAGACAGGAAACCGTAACAGAGAGCATATTTGTAGATTCCCCAGAGACACTCACTCATAGCATGTATGTTAAAACAGCAGGTGTTGTGTAATTTCTGCCAGTGGCATCTTAGTAATAGCTGCACATATCCAACACACACACAGAGAAATACATAATGTTTGTTCTGTTAACAAAGCTTAACGGACAAAGTGTGTCACCGTTTCCCACCGCTGATCCACTGAGTACACAGACGGTCACATGCACACTCAAACGTGAACACTGTTTTGCTGTTTGTCCCGCTTAATGAGGACTTAAGGAAGGATGTGACTAAACTATTCCTCATCTTGTGACTGAGGAGCTGTAGTTCCTCTCCATGCCTTTTACCTTCACCTCTTTATGGACAAATAAAACAAAAGTAGAACGTATCACAGATAACGACTCCCACATTACTGAACATTTAGTTCCTGTTATGTGCTGTACTCTTCAACAAGTACTGCTGCTTCAGGCAAAACATGGACATTTGAGTCAATTGTTTAGTGAAGATTTGCAATGTGAGTCATGTTTAAATCCGCCTAGTTTACTTTTGGGAATAAATGAGAAATGCTCATATGTTTAAAGATCTGCATTTACTCCACTGCTATCACTGTTATTTTTGTGGGAGCTGTGTTCTTGTTGAACAGACCTAAAACCAGCACCTGAGTTGTAAATACCCCTGTTCCACTGACGCAGTGCTGGTGCCCAATCCAGAAATTATTCCATCGATTTCCTACAAAAAAAACCAAAAAAACAAAAGAGAGACTGGCGCCACAACATTGCTGGTGCCCAAGGTTTAAATTGCTGACTTAATTTGCTGTTTTTGGGATTACAGCAAGAAATTCATCAAGGACTGGCAGATATGGCCAACACAGAGTTTATTCTATGATTTTCTTCCTATGGAAATGAACTGTGTAACATTTGGTTCTCAAACCGGACACCAAAGGCGCCAAGGAAAAAGTGGCTCAGCAATAGCAACAAAAATCTGTTGGGCATCTTTCTTTGCCTTTAGACAACAATTCTGATGGCAAAAGAGCCAAACGGGACAGGCAAAAAAAAAAAAAAAAAAAAAAAAAAACAGCAACAAAAATAGGTTAAGAGGTAAGAGCACACGTCATACATACATAAAAGCTCTGAACTATAGGAAATATGGAAAATTCTGACATCTTCTGATGTATTTAGCTGCCATGGAGGAAAGAAAATTACTGTAGGAACCAGGAAGTAAATCATTTGTCCAGCAAAAAAAGCAATTTGATACCTTAATCCAAGATGATTATCACTTTAATAGGTGCACAAACAATCTAGGTAAACACAAAACACACCTTTGAATAGACAAGTAACTTTACTAATAACTGTACTAATATGTCTGTGAAGGTTCTCAGTCACTAATGGAGGTGGGGCAAACAATCACAAACTACGGGAACTACAACAGGAAGTAAAATTAATAGGAATGTACAAAGACCAGAGATAACAAAAAACAGGAAACGCAACATCATGGCAAATTAAAGTAACACCAGAGACTGACTGGCTAGTTGTGGAGTAGAATATAAGATGTGTTGAATGCTTATGCTTTCAGTTAAAATTACATCAAAACAAACACACACACACACATATCAGGCTAGAGTGAATTTTGGAGTAGACTAAGCACAAGTTGTCTTCTGACTGAGCACAACATGACGGTGCACTTGATTGGGGCCACATCCTCACCCAGTTGCGCCATTTTCGCTTTGAGGAAGTGCGCTGAAGATACAGGACAGTTCAGAGCTGAAGTAGTTCAAACAGTTGTGCAGAATTTTTACAATGATGACTGTCAAGTTTGTCGCTACTGAGGAGGCTGCTGTATCAATGTGTCTTAAAAATCTGAAGCAATTGAGACCTCCGTCTTAACAAATGGGTGAGCAACTGACGGAAGGTGCTTGACTCCATCCCAAAGTCTGAACTGACAACAGAAACAAAAACCTGGATCATGACAAACTTCCACTCAACAGGGGCCTTGGTCTCAATGGGTGTGTTGAATCAGACACTTTCAAATTCATATGGATGCTTATGGATCAGTCAGCTACCTTATCCTGCGTAATGCAAGCAATGAAACACAATGTACATTCATGATGGACAGTACAATGGTACTCAAGAATCTCCAGGGTGAGACCATGTGTCCATTTGTGGCAAACAGAGTTTCAGCTATCCTGAAAGGCTCTGCAGACAACCAGTGGAGACAAATCAGCATAGACAGGAATCCATATGACTGCGCCTCAAGAGGGCAAAGAGTCGACTAATTAATGAGACCCACTGTTTCTTGCACTGTTTGTTATGAGAAGATAAAATAGGTGTTTACCACTTTAAGAACTTGGGGGCAGTTGCGCTGGTTTAGTGAGTGGAGGGGCATGGCTGAGAGGTGAGGAGTCTCACAGAGACACAAGTCCCTTTGGGGTTCAGTAATTACTTCCTCCAAACCATCAAAGTGTCTTTTGGACCCCATTCCTACAAGACTGCTCCTACCATTAATTAATCTTCAGTCTTAAATATGATCACCTGTCTCTATTAATTGGCTATGTACCACAGGCCTTCAAGCTAGCACTAGTTAAACCACTACTTAAAAAGTGTTCACTTGACCCAACTGTCTTAGCTAGTTATAGGCCAATCTCCAACCTTCCTTTTACTTCGAAAATTCTTGAAAGAGAGCAGTTGTCAAACAGCTAACAGATCATTTCAGTCAGGTTTCAGAGTTGATCACAGCACAGAAACAGCTTTAGTGAAGGTTACAAATGATCTTCTAATGGCCTCTGACAGCAGACTCATCTCTGTGCTTGTCCCGCTAGACCTCATGTAACATTTTATTAGAGCATGCTGTAGGTATTTAAAGTACTGCTCTGCAGTGGTTTGAATCATATCCAGTCATATATCTATCTAGATCTAGATTCCTATTTGTTGATGTAAATATAGTCCTCTTCACACACTATTGTTAATTATCACCAAAATACTTGTACTTGTGAGTGGGTCATATATTTCAGTTTTTCTTTTTTTAATAAATCTGCAAAAATGTCAACAATTCTGTGTTTTTCTGTCAATATGGAGTCCTGTGTGTACATTAATGAGGAAAAAAATGAACTTAAATGATTTTAGCAAATGGCTGCAATATTACAAAGAGTGAAAAACTACTTTCTGTACCGACTGTAGCAAAGAGATTCATATGATAACTAATGATTGACTGTCTTTGACATAAATTTGCTTTCACAATGGCTATGTCCATCTTTCTTTTACAGTCTATGGTACAACTATGTTTGTTTTTTGCTCACAGCCAATCAATCAAAGACAGTTGTTTCTGTCGTGAGTCATTTAAGTGAACAGCATGCATGTCTGTGCACGTGTGTGTGTGTGTGTGTGTGTGTGTGTGTGTGTGTGTGTGTGTGTGTGTGTGTGTGTGTGTGTGTGTGCGTGTGTGTGTGTGTGTGCGTGTGTGTGTGTGTCATGTAACAGGTAGGACAATCGGACAATCAATGGAGCAAACACAGGTCTGGATCAAACTGACCTGAGGCGATGTCAGACTGCACTGAGCAGAGCCATCAACCGTTGCTGTCATACTGGATGAGTCCTCAGCCCCACTGAGGCTCTCCAGAGAAGTGTGTGTGTGTGAGGAATATAATCATAGCCCCTTAGATACACTTAAAACTCAGCCAGACGTGACGTCTCTAAACCACAGAGAGACTTGTGTGTACACATGTGTCGGGTTTTGAGAGTGTGTGTGAGAGTGCCGTTCAACGTCTTTCTGTCAAGTGTCTCTGGGAGAAACAGACTGTGCTCACAGCTGGGGGAAATTAGGACAGGTGTGTGTGTGTGCATGTATGTACATCCTTATGTGTCCTCCCTCCTTTCTCTCCTTGTTTTGTTTACTTCTCTCTCTGGATTCATCCACAGAGCTGGAGTCACATGACTCTCCCGGTTGGAGTCCACAGTGAGTCAACGCAAATTCTTATCACAATCAATCCTTTATGATAATGGTTTTATCTCAAAGTTACACCACACCTCATCCTTAAGTCAAGAACCAATGTCCTTACAGTACTTTGTCGGTGTGAGGTGTAAAGGTGGATTGAAAGCCGAGAGTCAGGTGGCATGAAAATGGGGCAAGGGTTAAATCAACATTGTGTCATGCCAAATAAAATCTTAAATTTGAGCAAAGCAAAGACACGTTTGACCTGCTGTCACGTGTTTTTTTACAAAACCACCACACACCTCTGTTTTTACACAACCTTTCTCTATATTTGCCCAGTTCGCTCATCCACTGCTTTCTGTATATAACACAAACACTTCCTCTACAGTGACAAGAGATTTCAGACACTCACACGTTTTTCTCTTTAAGTAGCTAAAACATTGATTTGATCGCCGCCGTCAAAACTCTGCCAACTTTTCAATGCACCAATTTGGTGAAACTATTGATGACATTCAGGAACTTGTAGTGAGACAAACTAATTTAGCAACATGAATGGAGCAGAGTTGAACTGTTCTCAGCACTGAAGTGCCCAATTTAGGTAATCACCAGTGGGATTAGCTCTGACTGACACACGAGGAGGTGATAATACAATGCAGGGTTCTCTACACATCCAGGGCTTGGATATCTGCCAGTTACCAATCATCAGCTAAAAAGCTGCATACCACAAGCAAATCTTTGTGTGATTTTCTGTGGCACATTTTCAAAACAAGTTTTGCCAACATCAGAGAACAACCTCGGCTTCACTGCTTCCTTTGCAGCAAAGGGAAATTTGTGTTGTTGACTGTTTCATATTTGCATGTTTGCACGGAAGCTAAGATAGAAAATATAATTTAGAGAAATAAATTTTAAAAAAGAGCACTAACTTAAATTATGTTCAAAAACATTAAATAAAGTTACAAAAACAGACAAGCAACTTATTTTTAGTCTTTGTTGGTGAGGCCTTGGTTTACTTAGATTTGAGTCTACACAAGTCAGTGATAACTGCCTCCAAACTGGGATGTGTTTGTCTTGTATTATTTGAGAAATACTCCTTACACCTGCCCCTAGGCTGTGATAACTTAGCAAGCTGAAACTAACACTGAAGCTAATAAATCCTAAAATGAAACATTTTCAATAATAAAATAATCTAAAATGAGATCAAACTAGAACAAAATAAAGCATTCATATTTGGATCTCAGTGCGACACCAACAGCAGATCTGCGGTGCTCATCTATGAACCTGAATTTACAAGGTGTTTTTCTGTCTTTACTACACCAGCTTCCTCAGCAGTGCACTGGTTGCTAGTGAGAGAGCAAACACAGCACGATCTAACAGCTAACGGCAATGTGCCAGTAGTTTGGTGGTATTTCACACTTCCTGTGCCAGCAGCTTGTGTTCAATTAGAGATGTGCATGGCTAACTTTGTCCATTTGATTCTGCAGAGTTTTCAATGTTTTCTGAGAGATTTCGGTCTTTTAGACTAATTGACTAGTCTCGTATTTGCTTTCATTTAAAGAAATTATAAATTATTCACCAGCTTCTGTCTTTTATTATGTTTGGCTTAACCATCAACGGTCAGCTCAATTAATATTATATCACTTCACCTGTTTCTTTTCAGATCCACTCCCAGGTACAGGTGTGAGGAGGTACACTCACAGGGAAAGAAGTTAACAAGCCTGTAAATGTCAGCATTGTGCAGTAAAGACTCCCACAATCAGCTGCAATAAGACTAGGAAAAACAATTCTAAATACTGTCTATTGTTATTTGTGCATTTTGATAGTGTTTGCTTTTTTCTGTTGCAGAAAATAGGAATCATTGTTCTTACACTAATCAGTTTTCTCACCCATGCCTAATCCCAACACCTTTCACCCTTGAGTCAATGCACCAATTATCAGCACAGCTTTAACTCCAGCTTTTTAAGCTCCACAATATCCACCATCTGTCATTTCATCTCTCATTTATTTCTTTGTCTATCTCAATCGGCAAATAAATAAATAAAACACACAAAATGCAGCTGATTTCTGGACATCCTGTCACCATGTGACTGTGCTCAGTGATGCTGAGAGTGAAGGGACATCTGGCTAAAGGACAGTCATCCCACCCACTGCAACAGTGCACAAACAAAAACAGTGTTCGTGCTCAGTGTGGCATAAACACACACTCCATACTGCAGCACAGAGTCACATGTGCACACTCACATGCTGCGCTGTTTTCTGACGTGTGTGCGTGTGCGTGTGTGCGTGTGTGTGTGTGTGTGGAGAGAGTTGGCCTTTGTCACTATTCCCTCACAGTCCAAATCACATTTCTTGCCCTTCTGTGTGTATCCTTCCATCGTTGTTAGTGATGACTCAGAGGAGTGGTGAGTCAAAGCATCTTCCAGGTCTCTCTCTCTTACACACACACACACACACACACACACCCGTCCACACGGACAATATTTACCGTCTGTTTTTCGCTTTACTGGAAGCAGGTTCCCCTTTTCAGACAGAGAAATATTTTTGTTTTCGTTCTCTGGCTCTCTTTGATCCGCTGGACTCTCTGGGGTGTTTTGTATGCCCATGTGGATCTTTGTGTGTGAGCAAATGTCTGTGTGTGTTTGAAGTTAATTAAAGTTCAGAAGAGAGCTTTCGAGGAGAGCGTTAACGGCCAAAGGCTGTTGCATAAAGTAAACATGCATAAGCATAGTCACATGCACACAATGCATGGACACGCAAAGACACACACACACATAGTAAAGCTCCTCCATGTTTTAACCCTTATAAGTTCTGTGAGAAGTTGATTTATGGGCCTAAGACAGTTGAGATCAGATATAAAACTGTAAAATATGTACAGCTTCACTGTGTTTGAAGAAGTTAGGGGCATTTCCCCTTTACTGTGTTGAATACTAGTTTATTATCTGTTTAAACTCATCTTTCGGACTTTATCTTAAACTGTTAGAAATTGTGACCAAGGCTAAAACTAAACAAATATACTGTAGTTGTCAGTGTCTGTGTGTTTCTCATAATCGTTTTCTACATTTTGATATATTTAAAAAAAAATGCTGCTGGTGCCAAAAAGCTCCACAAAATTGCTAAGCCTGTAGCTGGCAGGGGATACAGCAAGTCTCGGTTTTTTCCACAGAACAGTTCATGTTCTACTAGTCATGGTTCACAGATGTTTCAAAATGTGGGCTGGTTTTCAAAAGGTACCAAGAAAGAACTGGGTCTGACGGGCACCAGGGGAAAACACAGACTGTACATAAAAGACGGACATAGCCACTATGACATCATCTATTGATTCTGGACTGAACTGGACGACACAACAAAGAACAGAGGAAAACTCAAGACTTAAATATACTATTGGGATACGGGCAGAGTGGAGACACCCGAGGACCCCCCCCCCCCCAAAAAAAAAACCCCCCCCCAAAAAAACAAAAACAAAAACCCACAAAAACATCACAGTCCAGACCTGTGATGGGGGCATAGTAAAAAACAGCCGGTACAGGTCAATTTTTTTAGCTAGCTAAAAAAGATAACAATTTTATTGTTATCTTTGTTATTTTTGTTGTGTTGCCAATTCAACATAGGAATCCACAGGACCTACTTTTTGAGTCAGCCTCAAGTCACCCCCAAAAGAATTGTAAATATTTATTAAGGAGGAATAAACCATCATAGGCCAAGGAAGTGAGTGTCAAAACACATTTAATGTGTTATTGCATGTTATTGTTATTGTTGTCTGTTTTATTGTTGAGTCTTAACCTTAAAATACAAAGCACATTCCTTGTTGGGATTTGGCTCTAAAATTGAACTGACAAATTTATAAGTAGTACACTTTAGTACACTTAAAAAAAAAACCTGGAAGTTATACCAGAAACATTATAAAACCTAATTTATGATTCCTATTTCAGCACTCGTGAATGGTGCACACACCAAAAGTTAAAGCTTATTGGGAACCTCTTGATTTTTGTAAGTTGGTGCGTGCAGTGGTGCTCGGTTACAAGTCAGTGTATGAGTCTGTTGTTGTTGTTTTTTTATGTCAGTACAGGAGCTTAGAGATGGTCAGACTGCAGAAGAGGAGATTCTACAATAACTGGTAAAAAGTGAGACTTTCTGCAGAGAACTGTTTCGACTGCATATACTGCTGTCCCAGCAGATGTTCCAGATAAGGTTTATCTTAGTGGTAGCGTCATTGTTCAGGAGAAAATTGCTGCGATTCGCACTGGAATAAATAGTTATAAAGCTATGATGACACCAGAAATGAGAGAGTCATTGTGTTGCAAAAACCGTCAGCTCAAAGCTGAAGGAGTATTTTGCAGCAGCAAAGATGGCGGTGGAGGCGCAACTTCCAGGTGGGAAAAAGCTTTTCAGAGCTTATTGTAGCGCAAAACCACAAATCTTTTTAAAATGACTTTTTAAAACTAGATTTGATTTGTGATTCTATGAATGCTATTTTTATTAAAATTAGTATAGTATAATTACTGCTGTCACCTGAAGGTGTTTCAACAAAGCTGACAAGCTGAAGGATTTTGGCTGCGCTTCCACCATCTTTGCTGCTGCCAAATCCTTCCATAGTTTTCAGTTCAGGGTTAATTGAGTTTCGTGTCTCTTTCTCACAATGTCGCTGTGAGGACATCAAAGTCAGAGTCAAGGAAGTATTGCATAGTTATGGGACTTTTTTGAAGGACTTGGCATGCACTCGCAGCTGGCTTCATCTCACTGTTCCCACAGAGGTGAATGTTTTCTGCGCCTCTTCGGAACTTTATTGGATCGTTAAGGTGATGGAAGGAACAGATAAAAAATCTAAGCTCACTACAACAAGCTACGTGACTTTTAATAAACACACATGCCACGACAGAAACCTCTTTCCTCCTGTCACCTTGCCACAAACTCAAACGTCACTAAATGCGTCCAGTATTTACTTTCCCTTCATGTTGCCTCTGTGTCATCGGCTCGACGCCTGGTTGGATGGGCAGTCATCGCAGCAGTCCTGGGAGAGTTTCCGCATTTTGCACAGTGCAGCGACAGTGTTGTCGTGCACTGTGCACCATTGGCAATAATTGTTTTTGGAGTACAGTATACACTACATCCTTTGTGAAACCACCTTTGAATATGGAGAATTGCAGGACATGAAATTCAAATGTCCTAAATTTTTGGAGGGGAAGAATTCTTGACTCCTTGCCAAATCCATTGTCCAAAGCAATGTCATGCTTATGCTTAAAATACTGCCTCCTTTAATAAAATATTACAGCTTTCCTTCTTTTATCTGACTTTAATATAATCAAATTTCATGACAATAATAAATAATGTCTTGCCCTTTGTAATGCTGACAGACTACTAGTGTAATAACTCAGCTGAGTGGATGGCCTGTATCCGACACGGCTAATGCTGACCCCAGAGCAGCCTCATGCCTTTTTCCTTTTTTTTCCTGCGGCATAGCTTTTCAGAAATCTTCAAGCTTAAAATTTTCCACTATGGAAAATCCATTCTGAAACAGAATAGGGCTCTGTGTTTTTATTAACACACGATGTTGGAAAAACACGAGATAGTTAAAACCTGCTTCCAGCGTTAAATCACTTCCACCATGAACACCAGACAATCGGCCAACGCTCCCTCGAGAGGGGTTCGGTTTGACCACAAACCTCAAAAATGTTGGGGTAATCATAATGTGTAAACCATTTTAATCAAATGCACCACACCAAACACCCATATATCACACACGTAACCTCAAAATAAATCCTACCGAAAGCAGTCACTTGGTGGGATCGCATTTTTGAACGCAGGTCCAACTACAAGTCTTGTAATTTTCACATTTTTTCTTTTGCTCTCTGTGGATAACTTAACAAGGGCTGGGAAGAGGCATCCGTCAAACAAACGATACAACTTCCCATTAATAAATAAAAGTGACATGAAATCTATCTTTTCTGAAGGGATGTTGAAATTCCCCTTCTCGAGTGTCTGTCTCCCGTCTTCTCTCCTCCTCTCGCCCTGCAGGCTTTCAGGTATTTGTTTCAGATTTGTGTACTTGTCTGCAGAAAGTGGGATACGGTGAATATGTCTGTGTGTGTGTGTGTATTTGTGTGTGTGTGTGTGGGGGGGGGGGGGGGGGGTATGGTGAACCACTCGGCTTTCATTGGGGGGGGGCAGAGAGGGAGGCTTTAACATGCAAATCCCTCCTTCTGCTTTATCTGCCTCCTCTCATATCATTCATAGCAACATGGATATGGGTCGTAATAAGGAGGACACACAGGTTAACAGCACTGAGCAGTCTCAGTGAGTTCGGTTGACACAACCTCCACGTGTACACACACACACACACACACACACGCGCACAAACAGGAGGAGCAGTGTCTTATCAGAGGGAATCAAGAAAGTGTATGTGTTAGCTTAAAGCCACAAACAGACGGCAGCAGGACAGGATGATTCAGCTGATAAGCTTCGTTGGACTGTTGGCAGCCTGAGACTTTACATGCTCACTTACACACACACACACACACACACACACACACACACACACACACACACACACACACATGCAAAACCTCTCTCCTTCTCTTTTATGTTGACACTGTGAGGCTGATTTCGATTTATGAGCATATTAGTGCCATTACCCCAACACGTGTCAAGCCACTGCTTCACTAAGGAGGCAGAGTTTCACGTTTGACTGCACTTACATATACATGGACACACACACATACACACACACACATAACTGGGTATAGAGAATGACAAAGGGGGATGGTGGTATATGGTTGTTTCCATATTTTTAAGAACTTGTGTAGCTGCAGCCAGAATTGAACTAATTTTGGATCAAGAGCCCGAAGAGGAACGCAGTCCAAGCCTCGAGGCCAGTTTCACTAAAATAGATTTTGGCTACGGCTCAGATGAATCACTCTGCCTTCAGATAGAACTCTAAATTCATCCATTCATCCACACAAAGTTTAGTCATTTACTATCTTGAGCAGGACTGTGGTACAGTGAAGTCTAGGTAATTTAATGGCAGTCTGGGTGGCAAACGTCTTACTGCTCAGCTCTGTTTACCTTTGCAGAAATCCCACAGCTACAAGGACGTTTTACTCGGAAAATTCAGTGCAACAGCAATAATAATAATTAAAAAAAACCCTGGGATTAAAAAAAGAATAAACAAGAGTAAACGGTGTGTAGGAAAATTCCTCCTGAGTCAGTCTCAGTGAAGAGCAGACCTGCAGAGAAGCTGTGGCTTTTTAACGTGGCAGGACAGCTGCAGTTACTGCAGTGTCGAAAAACTCCCGACCTTCTCATTTCTCTCTCCACAACAATGTTAACAGACCACAAATCGTGAGCCACGGTTCCTCTTTGTTTTCTTGATAAGTGCCACTAGTCAAAATAGGTGTCACTGATTGTTACCATGGGAACATCAGTCTTTGGTGTGTTCACACAAATTAAGGTTTGCCTCCTGTTACTTGTCCGAATACGGCCGCTGAAGTGTTTTTGGAAACCTACCTACAGGAGGGGTGGAGCAAATGATTACAGTAAAACATTTTGCTGACTATAAAATGCTTTTCTACTCCAGTTAAACACTCAAAGTCACATTCACCCATTCACAATGATTCATTCTGTGCCTTCAACCACTTTCTAACCATCACACAAATATTCACACTCCAACAGATGCACTGGAAGCAATTTGAGGTCAGAGTCTTGCCCAAAGATACTTCGACAGACGGCGATCAAACCACCGACCTTCCAGCTCACAGACGACTAACCTGAAGGTCGCAGCAGAGCTGCATCACATTTTTCCAGCTGTCCACAAATGGTGACACCTGAGAACACTAACTGGACTCATTGACTGGTCCAGTTCTGGTCTCCACATGAATCCAGAGCAGCTTCAGTGTGCTCTACAAAAGACAGGACACCCTTAGGTCATCGGTGACTGTGAAGGCCATAGCATATGATTTACATCATTTTTGCATGCATCAGAACATTCAGGGACACACAGCGATGAAGGCAGTGTGATCCTGGAGGAGATAGCTCCCTGTGCTTGTTCTTTCCCAGCACCTGCTCCTTCTTTCTGTTGCCTTTCTCTAGTTTTGACAAGTGCAAACAAACCACACCAGCAAATTACCCCCCAAAGCATAACGGAGCCACCGGATTCCCTCGCTGTGGAGGTCTCATTTTTCCTTTAGCTTGTCACCCTCGACTCCAAGCGCCCGATTTTTGTTCTTGTTGCTGTGTTACTGAGGCTTTTGTAACATCTCCGCTGCATGTTTTCCTCAGTGACTGTCTATATCAGTGGTTCTCAAACTTTTTCTGGCATGTCGAACTTCACACTGAATATTTTTTAGTTCAGTTATTATTAACAATAAAAAAAAATCCAAGTTTTATTTTTATGTAATAAAAGTCAAAGAAAATCTAATTAGGTCCCAGAACTTAAAATAATCATGCAAACTTGCTGAATTTGAAAACATAAGTACAGCTTACTAATATGACTAAGTTCAATCATAATTGTTCAGTTTTTTTTTGTTTGTTTTTTTGCTCCGCTGTTATAAATCATGCCATCAAACTGCTCTCTGTAGACCCAGAGTAGGGGTCAGGATGCAGATTAAGGGTTCAAATTTTTATTTCATTGGAATTGGAAGTCAGTTCAATCCAAACGTCATCTACAGTCCATTTATATTTTGAGGTAACATAATATGCAACATTATGGAAAACCACTGAACGCCTATGAGGAAGAGACTTCCAACAGAAACTGGTTCATGGGGGAAATAAACCAGAAACTACAGGAGTGAGCAGACACATCATTCCATCATGTGCAGTTTCCCCTGAGCGGGAAAATACAGGAACTGGTTACTTATAAAAAAAATTAAGCATTAATGTTATAGGTTTTGCATTTTCTTTACTGTAAATGATCTTTTTTGTTGTTGTTTTGGATGTTATTATTTAGAGTTAAGTGAGCAAATCCAAACGTTTCATATTTACCTGCAGTTTATGGCATAAAAGAATATAAACAAAAAGTTCATCTCTGCCAGAGAATGAAAAAAATGATCAATAAAAATTATTGGAAAAAGAAGAAAAAAGAGAGAACACACATAAACAATAGTTTGATCTGCAATCACAATAATGAAAAGGATTTTCAAATAGCCTCCATTAACACTCGAGGGTCAAAATGATTAATTTCTAAGAATTTCAACAGCCCCCATAATTTTCCCAAACAAAATGAATTAAATATCTTTAATACCTTAACTTTTACTGTTGTCCTATAGTTTATTCTTGACTTAAAAAGCATAAAATTTACTTAAATAATTGATTATGTTTTAGTTTCCTTTTTTTTTATCACTTTCCAATGTTGTATTAATAACTAGAGTCAGTTTAAAAAACAATAATCCCACACTTAAATGAGACAAGGTTTAAATCAGAGCCATTAATATTTAGATTTTTGTGATTTTTAGTATTTAATCTCTTTGTTTGTTTGTTTTAGTGCAAGCACCTGAACTGTACACTCATGATTGTGAAGTGCAAATGAAAGGAAACCTTGTAAAAGCAGAACAGACTGCAACAAGATGAACATCCAAAGGTGCTAAATATACTCCTGCAAGTAAACAAAGTGCAAATCATACGCGAGTTAAAGCTGAATGTTATGCATTGCTCATGCAAATGTCGCACTCACTCCACAGACAATCTTGGCACCAGTTCAGGGATTTCAGCTGTAGGTGTTCTGCATTTAATCTGTTGAAAAGAAACCTTACTGAACTGTGGAACCTGTACTTATTTAAAGAGAACAGCCAGACTGCTTTTCTTTCATTTCCTTAGCACCCTTTGGACCCATTAGTGCCTCAGCAGCATTTAAATATAATAACCTGCTGACCTGCTGACCGTGTTCTTCGCTTTATCATCACACTGTACCCATTTTCTGATGGCTGCTTCCAGGAGAACAATACTCCATATCACAAAGCTTTCTTTACCATGACATTATACTTAAATGGCCTCCACAATCACCAGCTCTCAATCCAACAGAGCAGCTTTGGGATGTGGTGAAACAGCAGGTTCACATCGTGGTCGTGCAGCAGCTATCATGTCAACATGGACTTAAATCTCTGAGGAATGTTTCCAGGGGCTTCAAACCAGTACTAGCAAAGTGTAACTAATGAAGTGTTTGGTGAGTGTCTGTTCCCTTGTGGCCCACAAGCACAGTCCAATTATTAGGCTGAAGGCATAAAATTGTGTAGATGGAACCTACAGGGACAGTAACGGACCTTTACTGTTCCATCATTTCTGAAGGAACAGTTTATCTGCTCCATCTCCTTTTAAACATTTGCAGCTTTTTGTAGTTTGCTCTGCAAAATTACAAATAAAATATTAACAAAACAGCATGGCTTTGCTGCGTCTGTGCCAGAGAGGTTTGCCAGAAAAACCTGTCATGTGCTTAAAGTGAAGATAAAAGTTTTAAGTTCCTTAAACTTCAAACATTTAATGAAAATGATTTGAATTACTGTGACAAGGATCTGTTCTATAACAAGAAACAAATAAACCAAATATATAAATATATATATTACTAAACACTTGAATGACTGTAACACTTTTGACACCTCTGTGCACAAGCAAGCCTCCCTAACGATGCTGCCTCCATTGAAACATCAAACATCCGGACCCTGACAGGCACACACCAGAGACTCCACACACACACTCGGACATGCTAAAACAACAGTGTGGCAGCCAGCGACCACCGTGCTGGTAATAATGAGGCTGCAGAGCGGTGCCTCGGGCCGTCCCTCCAGCCTTGAGCGGAGGGGAAGGAGGGAAGGAGGGGGTAGAGCGAGGTCTGGCTGTGGATCCCTTGGTGCGTGGGGATGCATCGCTGGAATCATTTAATTCATACCATAAACGTGACAGGGTTAATGAGTGGCAAAGAGAGCCTGGGGACTGAGGGGGGTGCGGGGTGGGAGGGGCGGGCGGGTATAATATTTGCGTGTTTGTTGTTGAAATGGCATGAACATGACCGGCTGGGGCCAAGGTTGCTATACCCTGCAGTCATAACTAATGCTCTTTAATTCTGAGTCTGGATGCCACAGCTTAGCCAGAAACTCCTGGAAAATAGCCGAATGGCAGCATTAGAGGTAGTGTGTGTGTGTGTGTGTGTGTGTGTGTGTGTGTGTGTGTGTGTGTGTGTGTGTGTGTGTGTGTGTGTGTGTGTGTGTGTGTGTGGAGAGAGAGAGGCACAGGGAAAGAAAGAGACCGAGGTGGCTCAGGAGTATCAGGTTTAAGGAAAGACAGATGGTGAAGCCCGGCTGTATTTTTTTTTTCTTTGGATGTCATCGGTTCTTATTACCAGCTCAGAGTCTAAACACACACACACACACACACACACACACACACACACACACACACACACACACACACACACACACATCGCTTTGTTTTATTAAAAAAGAAAACCTTGCTCACAAACAGACTGCATGCACACAGACACAGGAAAATAAAAACGGCACACACGCAGGCGGAGCTGTCATTCAACGGCCTCTCTGACGGCAGACCCAGCTCAAATTTGGCGATCACACACGAGCGCCGAGGAGAAAGCAGGTGAGGGGGAAAGGAGTGAAAGAGAGGGTTAGTACGGAGGACAAAAGGAGAGAAAAATGAGTGAGGACTAAATTGGCTGGGTGGAGTGATGGAAGACAGAGGGGAGCGGGGAGTTAGAGGCGATGGTGATGGATGAGCAAATGGTGGGCGCGTGATGGGGGAGGAAAGGGAGGGGAGGAGGTGATGTGATTTGCGGGTCGGAAGCACCAGAACCCCCCCCACCCCCCCCCACCCCCACCCCCCACCGCCTCAAACCTCCATTAACACACTAGCACTTATTACGCGCGAAGTGTGCAGTTTACACTCTCCTTTGCCCCTGACAATTAAATCTGGCATCAACACAGTGGACTGCTTTCACCATGTAGGTGATGTAGGTGCGCACAATGCTTTCTCGTCTCTCCTGAAGGAGGTTTCTTTAAAAGCTGGCTTTGTCAGCAGCTGGTGCTTCCCTTCTAAGTTAAAATCATACCTAAAAGAGAGTTATCTGTGACATGATTCAGTTTTATCTCCTTTTGTACCACAAATGAGTCCTCACTAGTCATAAGGGCACATTTCCAGCTGTTTCTTCAAAGCTCCGGCTGCGGTGACGTGAAGGCCTGCGCTAGAAAAACAAAGCCCCCTGCAACCCCCTTTTACCCAGCCACCAGCTACCCCCTCCCTCCCTGCCTCCTCAGTCGTTTCCTCCCTCTCTCCCTGGGGATGCTATCAGGACATGGAAAGGTCAGGGGTCTGGTAGCAGTAACCACACACACTCGTTGAGTGTCACACACATCTACCTGCATGTACAAAGCACCTGCGCACAAACACAATCACTGATTTTAAATTCAGCAGTGTCGTCAATGGAAAGGCTCATCAATAAGTCACTCTGAACTCTGTTTCCTTTGAGAAATGGCGAGACGATTATGGATGCTACTGCCATTTTAGAGTATATTTAGTGCCTAAGTTTTAAAAAGATGTAATTTTTCAAAATAACACATTCAGTTTATTTAAAATTACATTTGGCATGCAAATTAAAAACCTAATCCCAAGAATTTAATGCTTTTTCTGTTCGGTGAAGTGAACCAAACGGCGAGCGCTCAACGCTCAAGTAACCCTTGATTGTTTCACTCATGTATTATCGTCACATTTAAGTCACATGACTAAGCATGCATGTAGAATTATAACATAAAGTGGTCAGACAGATGTCAGTGTTAGGGTAATTAGCTAGTTATTAATTAATTGCAGCATCTCAAAGTGCACCGAGACTGTTGCATGCCTGGTGCAAGGGCAAAATTTCACTCAGCTTAAAGTTAAAGCATGGAAATAAATGTCTGGTGTCAATAAATGTGGCAATCAGAGTGTACTGTGAGGCAAGTTCCACATAGCCCGGTTATCTATGTGTGAGCTTGTTCGACAAAACCTAAAATCCTAGTCAGAAATAACGGGCATCACAATGACGGCTCCCTGTTATCTCAGGCTTGAAAGGCCACGTTTGGGGTGTCATGTGACTCTTCTTCTGAACAGAGCGTCATCTACTCCTATCAGAGAGATTATCACAGAGACAGGTGATAGAGATCTAAAAATTGTGCAAGTAAACTGCAACACTTGTGTTGCCAATGAGACGAGATAGTAATCCTGCAGAAAATGATTCATCTTGTGAATTCACGAGCGTCACGAGGACACAGAGGAGAGAGCATTTATTAGATCTTACAGGTCAGCTGTTTATCAGACCTCTGAAATTTTAACCTGCATACATTTAAACATCGCAGGTTAGTCACTGCGTTCAGGTGTGACGCCCTGCCGCGTGATAACGGAGGCGTGGAAATCCCTTCAGTCTGTGGCGAGATCAAAGTGAAGTTTGTTCTGTTGACTGAATGGGTGATAAACAGCATAAAAATGCAACCAATCAGTTTTATAATCTGTGGTTTTACTTGCAGCATCTGCATTTACAAAATACATTCCTTCAGCAATAATCTGTACACCACTTAAAGGATTGTGCAAATAAAATAATTTGAAATTGTGGCATTTCCAGACAATTGTAAAGTAAAACTCAGAACATAACCTGCTCTGGATAAGTTACCACGGTGACGGTGCCAGGTAAAAACAGAGGCACCTTCATGACGATGAAAACTGATCTAACCCTTTAATCCCACGTCATCGTACACCCTTCAGATCACTACTGCTCTAACAAGTAGCACAAGAGTGAGCAGCATGAAATACTTTCAGAACAAAATGACTAATAACTTTCATATTGACATCCTTACATCCCCATTACATCCCTGAGGCCTGATGTCCCGAGATCCAGATTAAAACACAGAGGAGATCGGGCCTTTGTCACATCAGGACCTCTCCAACATTAGACACTTTCAAAAAGCCACTTTTATTCTAGGTGTACTTTTCTTTTCTTTTTTTTACCTTGGCTGATCTTTTGTTATTTTATGTTTTTAAATCTGTTTTCTTGTTTTATGTATTTTCCTCATCTAGCTGTACAGCACTTTGGTCAAAGCTGCTGTTTTTAAATGTCCTTGTAAATAAAGTCGACTGTGGATTTTCTTTCTGTGCAGCCCAGAGTCAAATCTTACTTAAAAAAAATAGGCATTCAGCATCAACCCTCCTCTTCAGTACCTCAGTTACTCAAGTCTTGAGTGTTCAACCTCACAACAAAGGCCCAGAAAACATCCCTGGCAGTCACAGTCTCTCCTGCACTGTCTTGCACCGGGGGAAAGAGTGGACATTGAGATGCAATATGAATGAGTCTTAAATCCCAGCAGTAGCTGCTTTTTCCTTTCTGCTTTCCAAAACCATTTCCAGATTTTTAACTTTCAGAAGCGTGGAGAGGAGCCTGGAAAGAGCTACTCATTGATTTTTTACTGTTTACAATTTATGACGTGCATATAAAATAAAATCCAGTGAAACGGGAAATTCAGTATTTTAAGATCACTGTTGTGTTTATTTTTTAAATTTCTTTAAAAAAATTTCTGCTGCTTGGGCAAAATTGTTTTAGCAAATCTCTCTCTGTGGAGCTTTTTGTGAATTTTGCAGACTGACGAATAATATAAAATCTGTTTTCTGTAGATTTGTATGTGTTATTAATGAAGATAAAAAACCTTTTTCTGTTGTGCGTTAGCTCCAGAGGAACAGCTTCCCCCCTGCCTGATACAGTATCTACTTAAATAACACATCTCATTAAGCCTGCTGACTAATGAGGTGATTAGCCCTGGCTACCAATAACTAGTGTTAGCCTAGTGTAGCCTTAGCGGCTCTCTCCGAGGGTTTAAGCACAGCGATTCAGATGGAATGGCTAATATGGCTGGTGGTCGAGGCTTTTAATTGCCTTAAAGCTATTAGGACTAATGTGCAGATATGTGAAGGACAAATTACTTTAATTAGCCTCTGTTAATGTGTTTGCTTGCCGAAATATCAGCACATAACGTCACCAGGAGGTAGCAGAGTAGCAAAGAGAAGCTGGGTGCCCTGCTTTGGATAAGGGGTGGAGAGCTTCAGTGAGAAAGTGTGTGTGTGTGTGTGTGTGTGTGTGTGTGTGTGTGTGTGTGTGTGTGTGTGTGTGTGTGTGTGTGTGTGTGTGTGCAGTTCTTTGAGAAGGGCAGGGGGGCCGCAGCAGCAGTGAAGTGTGCCACAGCTATTTATAGGCTCAGTTGATTGCAGATTTATTCTCCTGGGAGGGAGTAACTGGGAATAGTGTGTGTCTGTGGGTGTGTGTGCGGAGGAGAGGGGTGTCTTTGGTAGGTGCAGGTTATGAAGAAG
Source organism: Rhamphochromis longiceps (assembly GCF_057381845.1). Lineage (NCBI taxonomy): Eukaryota > Metazoa > Chordata > Actinopteri > Cichliformes > Cichlidae > Rhamphochromis > Rhamphochromis longiceps. Next base: position 42,176,679 of record NC_140562.1, on the reverse strand, counting down.
ACCCACAGTGGGAGGAACAGCTGTCTGTCAGGAGGAATCTGTCAGTTAATTTCCTTTGGGGAAGAGGCAGAATTGAAAACTGAAGGCTGAGACGAGACATATCTGGCTGGTTGTTTGTCTTATTTTCCAGCAAAGAAAATGTCAGTGTCAAATCACGGCCCAATTTTGTGAAATTGATGACGGATTTTTATGTTATTTTATTTCATTATGAGTTTTGAAGGGGATTTATTGGACAGGGTTGTTCTTACAATCAATTAAAAGCATTTCTTCAGCTGAAAACCAGGACAAATATTCAGCCTTGTGAATGTAGAAAATAAGAGCTGTTTTATGATTAAAAAAAGTGGATGGCTGAGGTTAGTTTGCACTCAAACAAACCTCAAACCTCTGTGACAAACATAGTGCTTAAGCCCAGTTTAAAATACGAGCTTACCATTCTGTACGGTGTGTCCTCGCACAGATTTGTGTTTGTCTCCGCCGCGGCCAGAGCTGCATGTGTACGTCGAAGACGAGGAAGAATAAAACAGCAGAGTAAACAAGGAGGTGAGTGAGGCTGGATCGGCTGTGTTTTGACAGGGGGATGGGAAAATACTGCGGCTGGCGCTGTGAATTAGATGAATTCCTGACTGCTGGCATTTATGGTGGAGACAGCAGCGTGCAGGGCAGGAGGGGAGGGAAAAGTAAAGCTGGTGCTGACACGGTAAATAAGACCAATGTATACACAAACGGGCACAAGCACATGCTCACACCCTAATGCTAACGTGACTGTGTTTTTGCGAGAATCCTCTCCATTGTGTTGACGCATCCTTCTCTGCTTCCTACTTATTTCTTGGAAACAAAGCAGCCTCACAGTTGCTTGGCTGTTGTCAGAGAGGCTGGAAGACAGCGTTTCGGGGTTAACCCCATCTTTTCCTGGACCCCGCAGACCGAGTTACGGACTGGCGGTGCCAAAAAATGTGAAGAACGCCGGCGAGCTAAGCGCTGATATAAATGAGGCCTTCAGAGGAAGGAAGCAGTTAAAGTTAAAGGTCTGAACCTTCATCGCAGCGTGATCTGACACAATGCGTTCTTTTGTTGCGGTTTAAAGGACCGATTAAGGTTTTCTTCACTGTTAAATTAAGAGTTTTGGCTTTGATGTAACGCAAAGTCTATATACAAATAAAAACTCAGTAAAACGCTCACTAACAAAGCTCTAAAAATGACTTTCAGAATATTTGTGGAAATGTGGAAGTGATCTGTATACAGTGAAGGTTTAGGTTGCAACAGTAATGAGCACTTTCTGGCCTGTAAAAACACAGCACTGTGGCTTGTGGGAGGACAAAAAGAGAGCTGTTTACAGTGACAATGAGACGACTAACGAACAGGGTTACAGAGTTACACACACACACGCACAAAACATGTGCAGACACACACAAACACTCCTGCTGCTGTCCCGGAGGAGCAGGCCTCTGCACGGGTACGGGATCATTTGTGCTGAGGCCCGCCTGGCATGGATGCGGGTGATGGATAGTGTGAGGCTGGCAGAGACTTCTCAGAGTGGAGCGATACGCCAGCCGACCTGCTGCCAACAAAGGCAGCGTTACAAATACCTCACATTAGGGGAATTATGTCTTTATGCGGCATCCAAACGGGCGCAGGGGCAAAACAATGGCGTGAGGGAGATGCTGCTTCCGTTACAATTAGCTGCATGTTAATCTGTTTTTCCCCATCTTTTTTCTTCTCGCTGTCGCCGTGCCTTGCGGGCATTGGCGCACAAAAACAAGAGCAGTGTGGCACATTGTAGGAGCAAAAAACAGGAACAAAATACCGTCTGCAGCAACGTGAAAGAACAAAAAGGCTAATCTGCGTTACAGGACGTCTTTAGGGGAGCGATGAGCAGATACTAAGCATCTGTAACATCCTGTGGTATTAGAAATGTCTGGAGATGTTATCTCTCGCACGTCTGAAACTTTCTATTTCGTAACATAACACACGTACGCTTGCACGCACGTTATTTTCCCAAACAAACAACAGTACGTGAAGCTTTTCACCCTTCACTTGTGTGCAAGACGGACCTGCTGCCCCTCTAAAATGCAATTTCCTGTAACAAGACACACGGACCAAATTGGGCCGCATGTTTTTTTTCCTTCCCTGCTCTGCCCACCCATTACTGCTCACGGAGCTCCATGAAAGCCTCGGCCAGGCTCTCTGCAGGCACTTTAGCGAGCGCGAGCATCCACTCTATTTTTCTCGTGTAAGAGGGGTGGGGTGTAGAGGGGGTGGGTGGCGGTGTTTTTGTCTGTCCGTGTGAGAGAGAAGAAGGAGAGAAAAGGAAAAGAGAAGGAGGGGTTGATAAAGGGGAAGAGCAAGGCAGGTTCAAGAGAAACGAGGAACCCGTGCAGCAGTGTGGGACTGTGAGAGAAAGAAGCGTAAACAGCTAATCGATCAGCGCGGAGAAGAGAGGGAAACACGTGCAGACAGATGGCGATAGGGAGACTTGTTGTTGTCATTCTGCACAGCTGGCTGTGGTCAGTAAGGCGCTGGCTATAACCCGTTTCACTTCTATTAATACACAGGTGTACTAGATGATGGAGGCATTCCACTAAGTGGAGGTCCTAGATTGCACATAATTAGTCAGTTTTGCTTGGGAAGGTTTTTAACTGTCTGTAGTGACCCCGCCTATCTGTGTGGCATAATAATAGCTGCAGGAGATTAACAGTGCTTCCTTTATTATCTCCTCTAGTGTAGGATAGACTGGACCACGCAGGAACAACACAAAAACAATCCATAGATGACGAGTGGCACACATCATCGTGTAAATAAATGTTGTGCCTTCCCATCATTACAAGCAGATATGTTTTGTGTCAGGTTATGTGGGGTGTAGGGCTTAGCGGTTATATGCAGGAGGCAGATTACTAACAGAAGACAAGTCCAAGAAGCAAACAGACAAACAAAACCAATATCCAAAAGAATCTAAGAGCACAAACTCAAAGAATAAACTCGAGTGCAACAGAATGCAACACAGAATAACAGAGAAGAGTTTACTATTTCTGTATACACACAGAAAGCTGATTAGGGATCAAGCACAGCTTCAGGAATGAGACACAGGCTCAGACAATGAACACACAGGAAGCAAAAACCAAATAATGACACAACAGAAAAATGACTACTATTAAAATAAAACAGGAAATTAACAAACCTCCTGTTCCCCCGCAGACATGAGCATGGAAATCAATACTAAACATGAATGAAACAACACAGAGGGACCCAACACAAACAGGAAACGGAGAAAACAGGAGCCTGGCATGGTGGAGGTCATTCTAAGGAAAGCTATCAACTAAAAAAGGAATCAAAGAAGCAGGAATATTACAAGATATATAAATACTACATAAATCACTAGAATAACAAAGAAAACAGAAATCCAAAACGAAACACTGAGTAATACTCAAGTACCACAAGTGCTAATACTCAAAATTAATCAAATGACAACAAAACCAAGACAGCTTCAAGCACCATGACTGTCTTTAACTTTAAAGTATGTATTAATCTGTAGGCAGATTATGAATGTAGACTGTTATGCAGTTATTTCCTTGTGTGCAGTGCTTCAAGAAAAGTGCTAAAAGCGCTGCCATGAATAGAGATGATTAGCGATATTCAAGTGTGAAGTGAAGCGTGTATTGTAGCTCAGTTTGCATTGGTTGTGTCCAAGGGTTTAACGCAGGCTGGAACGATTCCTTCCTGTCACTTTCAATAAATCAGAAATTAGGTCTGACTGGCAGTTTAATGCATGATAATATCGCAACCCAGGGTTTCTTTCAGCTGACGCAAATGAGAAAAAAATATACATCTGCAGACTCTGCATTTGTCTCTTTTCCTCTTCATACATGCTGTGCTTTCATGTATGCAGAGGGCAGTAATGTTTGAGATATAATATCTATTGTCAGCATCTACTGTAGCCATAAATTCCTCTACAGAAGGGAAATTTCAAAAGCTGAACAACACGCAACCTGCCCAGTGTGGCATGCCGTCTGTCTGTTAGTTAAAGGTAGAGCTGATGTATTTTCCAGGGGGAAAACATTGATGTATGACAATTTCACATTGACAATTGTTTTAATACACGTTTGAACACAAATCATAGCCATTTCCTTAAGCACAGCAAACAGTTTTGCAGCATAATTCAAATCAAACTGCAAGCCCACGCATGCATTTTCTTCCAGGGGAGTCTATCCCAGCTGTCACAGGGTGAAAGGCAGGGTACACGCTAGACAGGCTAACACAGAGAGACAGACAAGGCTACAGCCAATTTGGAATCCCCAGTTATCCCAACCCCATGCATGGCTTTGGACTGTATGGGGAAGCAGGAATACCCAGAGAGAACACGCAAACTCCCCACATAAAGACCCCAGCTGGCCGAAAGATTGAAAGCCAGGATCTTGTTGCTGTGATGCAAGATGCATCTGAAAAGTGAAAATGATATCAAAAGCAGTAAGTCAAGTCTGACTTTAAGTTTTGCAGAGGCCCCAAACCACGGTCTCACAGGTGAGTCTGCTCTTAACACTGCCTTTATTCTGAGTTGCACTGCATGACCTGGCGTCTGAAAGCCTTTCAGCTTCAATGTATTTTTGACAGAAAGCCTTTCTTTCAGGAAGCACTGAGGATAAACATTTCCCGCTATCACCAGCAATGGCAGCAATGGCAGCGATGGCAGCAATGGCAGCGATGGCAGCAATGGCAGCAATGGCAGCGATGGCAGCAATGGCAGCAATGGCAGCGATGGCAGCAATGGCAGCGATGGCAGCAATGGCAGCAATGGCAGCGATGGACCTGGCACATCATGAATTTTAATGCTGTAGGTGCAACACAAAACACAGAACTATCTGACCTGTCCCACCTACAGAAGTCATAATATGCAGAGAACTTTGTGAAGTGAAACCAAAGGTGATTGTTTTTAATTCTTTGAAGCTTATTTTCCCTGCTGCTCCCTTTTCACCGTAAATTTTTCCTGAGGTCATTGCTTTTCCTGTTCAGTACAATTTTTTGACCAGTCAGCTTCACATGCAGCTAAAGCGCTCCGGGCTGTTACTGGACTGCGTCCAATCACGTCTCTGTAGCCCCTATATGCTGGTGAAATTCCCATAATTCTTTCTGTGCAGGCTGAATCAAATCCAGCTTTACTAGCCGCTGTCCGCTCATCCCTCTCCCCTCAGGTGGACTGTCTGTCTGGTCCTTGGTGGGAGATCGAGCTGGTGCTGGGACACAAGCTCAAATGTCCTCCGTGTGGTCAGACTCCCCCCTGCTGCCTTTCCGTTCCTTGCAATTTAAACTCCCAGTGATCTAAGTATGGTTATGTTTTTTTGGTGCACTGGAGCTGGGTGGGTGGGGGTCTTAACTCCCACTGCAGCTCAGGATCTCCTCACACACTTTCTGTCTCTGATGGTTTTGTCCATAAGATGAGTTTTCTCTCTATATTGCTACATATATGACCTTTAAAGCAAAATCTCTGATGTGATACTCTTTGTTTAGGGGGAATTGGAGAGCTTCCATTCAGACGAGAATGCACGACCTTTAACATGGCTGCATGCTCTCCTGCTGCTCTCAGAGAACACGGTGACTGAAAGCCCAGTGGACTCTCATCGCCTGAAGAGTTTCTATTTTTGCAAGATAAATTAGGAAGCCAAAAATGGCACGAGGGGCTGTATTATTGTCCCATTTCTCCAAAGATAATGTTTCTTCTTTGCCCTTTAAAGTTTGAAAATGTTCCTACACTTCACAGATACAAAGCTGCATATATATATCTATATCTATATATATAGATATATATTTCTCCTTAATTTAAAAGTGCAGACCTGCTGCTCCTGCACGACATGAAACAGAGCAGACCAAACATTTTTACAACTGGACAGGTTCTCAAAATTCACTGCTGTCGGCCGAATGAGGCGTCTGCTGACTGGGAGATAACGCTGTACAGACTGAAAGAAAAAAGTGTAACTGACACCTCACATGGTGACACGTCCTGGTGACTCAGCAGGAAAATTACTGCACTTCAGGTTAAAATGAATGTGCTGAGAAGTCAGTCTGTGAGGAAGGCCCATTACACACAAGCAAACAGAACTGCAGACACAATCTTGAAACTGCCAAAGTTCATTTATTTAGACTCTCTATTTTAGGGAAAAACAGGATCAGGATCACTTTTTAAAAAAATATGTGTAATATATTTGTGTTTTATTATGAAGGAAATGTTGATAAATCCCCAAATGAAACATAAATTAAACATTTAAAATGTGTGTGGGCAAACTGGACAAGGATTTTTTAGGGGTCATCATATAGAAATTCAGAGCTGTATTAAAACCCTTTTCGACTTTTAGGTTTTCTTTAAATATGAGGCCAGATAAAAAAATTCAATATGAACATAAAGGTCTCAAGGATAATAAACTTTCCATTTCTCCATGTCTAGACCTGAGTGGACTTCAGACTCCAGTCAGCCTGAGTCTGGCCTGCATTTCTCCTAATGAAAATGTCTATTGACAAAAGCTTGAATACATGTAAAGTCATGGACGGGAACCCGGTGCTTTGTCCGTTAAATGAAACGAGAGGTTAGGGGGACATCGCCATAAGCTTTAAGTGCCCGAGTCTATCAGCAGGAGTCATTACTCTGAATAACAAACTGACAAAGATACAGAAAATTAATGCTGTGAATACATACAGAAATGCGGTAGGGGAATGTCTTTATTATTTAGTTCTTTTTCACGGGGCCTGTTAAGACCATACATTTGAACACAGGCTATTTTATTTCAGGTTTCAAGGACTTGGATATGAATATTCACTAATTGTCTTTCGGTAGGCAGAGGTTTAGAGTGACGTTGCTCCCGGACAAGAGGTCATGGTTTACACACTGTTTTATCTGCCACTGTATGACTGTACCGGAGCAGATTTACAGCAGGTGCAGCTGGCGTGTCGCCCAGTCAGGTTCACAGCACATGTGACAGAGCAGAGCGTGGCTGGCTATCGGTCACGTTTCCTCCATTTTAAATTCGTTCAATTACGTCGTGGATGGTGTCGCCCCGATGTGCTTCTACGTGAAAATGTGCTATCGTATTGCCCCGTGGCTGTTATAGCCTTTTTCTAATTCAATCATTTACTTGTATGCCTTTGCAGGGGCCACACTTATTCCTGTTTATTTTCCCCATTTCCCCTCCAGGAGACATTTCATGTGTATCGTCTTCTAAAAAGGAGAAAGAGGATGTGATTGCCGGCTGCATTTTAGGAGCGGCTCTCATCTGTCATGCAGTGAAAGGACAAAGGGAAGCCCTTGCTGCCTGTCCCATGGTGCTTTCTACTCTGCTGCTATGATGGCATTTACATGTCAGCCACATAAAACAGCCTATTTACATGTGAGCGCTGCTGACATAATGCCATGTGGCATCTCTTTGTACACACAGCAGGCAGGCTGGATGATTAACTGACTGCATGCACGAGGCAGTGCATTCGATTCTTTATTTCATGAAGGTTAAAGCAAACACTACTTTATTTTTACCATCTATGAATGCAAATGAAATGACTTTAGTTTTTTAATGTAGCTGTTTGAGTGATTTCCATTAAACACTCTGTAAAGGATTGCAGCTTTAGATGAAGACTGTTAACCTCCCCACCACTGCTTCGTTCAGGTAACAATACCAACGTCAGTCTTACTATAAGACCGGATCAGGCTGGAAGGAAGGTGTTACAAATGATGGTGAAACAGCCCTCGTCTCATTAACAGCCACCCTCAATTTTCTCAGAAAATTAGCAGGGTGTCAACCTGCCTGCTGACCCTAAAAAAGGTGACACGGACCTTCTACAGAAACCAGCTAACTGAAACAAAAAGGTGTAAAAATACAGGTAAATTATCTGGGAATGCAGCTACCAACAATACAGAAGCCTTCATGTAAACATACTACAAACAGCGCCAAACTGAATTTAGGCTAAAACTGAATTTTACAGTGATTAACTGTCTATGGTAAAACAGCAGATTAGTTCAAATCAAACATCCAAGAGCAGTAAATAATCTAATTAATCTAGAATCTTTTCTTTTGATAGTACAGTTTAAGAAGGACAAAAAACTGAGCAGATGGTTTGTCTGTGAGGAAAAACAGATACATTTTACAGTCATCAACTCTTTATAAAACTACTGTTGGGTCATTAAACAGCAGTATAATGAAAAATAACAGCTGACAGCATTATACCATAAAAATTATATTCTATAAGTAAAAAGCTGTTGCCGTAGATACAGTAGGTACACTAAAATAATTTAATAATGCCAATTGTTTGCCAATTTAATATTGCCAAACATGAATGAAGCTTCTTACAGTGCAGCTTGCAGTGTATATTTTCTTTTGATGGCTTATCTTAGTTTAAGAAGAATGTGAGATAAAGACCAAACTATAATTGTAGGGTCTTTACCTTCCAGTACCTGAGGCGACTGATGTTAAATTTAGTGGTACAGAAATAAAACTGAGTTTAATTTAATTTATAAACTTAACTGTATTTAGTTGTAAAGGTCATATTATATGTGGAAACTGTTGATCTTGCTAAAATATCAGTTTCATCCGGGAAAATCACCCTTCCAGTATTTTGCTGTAATTTTACAGAACATTATACTTAGATTACTGGATTACTGTGATAATGCAGTTTGGTTACAGTTGGATCAGTAAAATAGCAGTGTACTGGAAGCAAACAGCTGACAGTATTAGACTGTAAGTCTTATAATCTATAAGGTATCGTACTGTTTGAAGAAATTGCTTTTGGAGATGAAATGGATTGAAAATGAAATGGATCTCCTGGATTAAACTGAAATATCAGTTTAATCCAGGAGAATCAAGCTTCCAATCCTTTACTGTAATTTAATAGTTTAATTAAATACAGTGCAAATTCACATTGTTCAGTTTTCTTTTCTTGGAATGTTTTTCTATTTATTTCTTTATTTGCACCGATTATGTGCAATGAAAATACCGCCATAACAGGACAAACACGGCAATAAAGGGGAAAAAATCGCAGTAATGACACCCTTTGAAAGAATGGATGCAGTTTGTATTGGATTATCTGACAGCTTCAAAGATGACCCCCTCAGTAAATACAGACATTGTTTGTGTTCCCCTTGTGTGCGTTTTTGCATGTGTGTAAGTTGCTTGTCTACAGGGCGGGTGGCAGGAGATCTACACGTCTGAAGCGTGGGATGTGAAGGGAGCAAGAAAATGCATGAGATAAAAAAAAAGATGATGGAAAGGATCAAGATGGGATGGAGAGAAGGGAGGACAGAAAAGGAGAGGGAGGGCTGGTGGCTTTTCTTTTGTCTTGAGCTGCAGCCTGTTTCATTAGCACACCAGCCAGCCCACCCCACTCCTCCTCCTCTTCCACCTCCTCCTCACTGGCTCCACAGCCCCAGACGGTAGGCCTGGTTACTGTCCTAATGGCAGCTCTGTATTCATTATCACCTCCACATACGCCTCCACCCCCCAGCCCTGCCCGGGATGGGGGGCTGCCGTAATTGATAATTAAAGAGCAATAACACAGCGGTCAATGCAATCTCACCACAGGAGCGCCTGAGACCCCCACCTTTCTCTCGCTCTCTTTCACACACACACACACACACACACACACACACACACACACACACACACACACACACACACACACACACACAAGTGCACTGATCACTGTAGTTAACCTACGGACGACCTGCATAAGAAACACACACGGAAAGAAATATGTCATCTCCGGGCACAAACGGGAACAAACGTGCGCTCAAGTTTGCATGTGAATGCAAATAAACACACCCACACACACCTCGATAGCCATATTCATATCCATGATTGTGCACGCACACAGACATACGCACACACAGGTGGAATAAGCGTGAAACAGCGAGGAGCACAAAATAAATCTAGAGAAAAACATGCTAATTTAGCAGCACAGTCGGATCAATCCATCAATGAAGAAGCAAGGCCACAGCATTGTAGATTAACAATGGGAACTATTTTCTCTCCTGTTGGCTGTGCCAGTGCCTGTGTGTCTCGTAATATTTATATAACAAAAGAAAACATTGTATATATTTTTGATCAAATTTAACAGAGTCTAATTCTGTGATTGTGTTGAATGTCTGTGCAGATTTGATGGTGAACGCACGAGTCTGTTTGTGGGTTTGTTTGATCAAGCTGTCATACAAGAACCTCATTCTGTCATACGCACAGTGACAGAGAAACAAGAGGGATGAGAGACAGACCGAAATTATTAGGAAGTGTGAGATCCCTCTCTGGATCCCTCTCAGTGTGTCCTCTTGAAACTTGTTTAGCAGTGAGGATTCAATCTGCTGCTTGATGCGGTACGAGGAGAAGTAATTACAGAAGGAAAGAACAAAGCAAAGCCTCCGCTGATTACAGAGAGAACTAATGATTATGTATGTACTGCATGGGTGTGTGGGAGAAACACAGGTGATATTTCCCCTGCACTATCTGAACAATTTGCAGTTCTTTCCATTGCACAATAAAACATGCTGTGGAAAAGTGGATTTACTGCTGGTTTCATATTTGTGCAGGCTTGTCTTTGGGAATCTGCCTCCTTTCTTTGTGCTAACGACTGTTTTGGAATCAGCTGTATTCCAGATTCTTGATCTCACAGGATTACATCTAGGTTCTCTGAGATACAATAACAGGTACTAACTAATTTTTGTCAGGTTTGTAGAAAGAAATTGTCAGCGGCTGGGTCTGTGACCCATGCTTTCATTTGGTTTTTGATCTCTTTTGTTCTATTTTGAAGATAATGTTAAGTTCTAGGTTCATTATTTCAGCGGTCCCCAACCTTTTTTGCGCCACGGACCGGTTTATGTCGAACAATATTTTCACGGACCGGCCTTTAAGGTGTTGCGGATAAATACAACAAAATAAAACAACTACCGGTACCAAAAAAACAAGATTTACTCATAACACACGGGAAAAGACCCAGGGAAACCAAGTTAACAATAAAGAAAATAACGTTAAAAACCGATAAAAACCCTGAGAACCATTCATTTCACATCCGAGGCTCAACTCTTGCGGCCCGGTACCAAACGACTCACGGACGGGTACCGGGACCCCTGGGGACCCCTGCATTATTTAGTTGCCTCAAGTTTAATCTAGTTATGTTTCACTTACGTCTTCTGGTTAGTCTCATGTATTTCTTGTCTGTGATTTCATGTTGTCAAGTTTGTATTGTCATGTCTGTGTCTCATGTTTCCTGTTTTATTTTGAAGAGGTCTTGTGTTTCTATGTTCATTGTGTTTAGTTTTACTCTTCCACTATGATGTCGTTATGTTCATTTGTGTCAGCTGTTTCCCCGTGTGTTTCCGCTTCCCCTGATCACCTCCTGTGTGCTTTTACTCTGTGTGTTCATTCATTCCTTGTCTGAGCATCTGTTACCTTGTTTCCATGCAATGCTTCCAAGATTGTGAAATCATGCCAGGTTTCTACATGCCTACGTCCATGCTCCAGGGTTTTGTTATGTTTAGCTCACCCAGTTTAGATTATGATTAAGAAATACAAAGCAATGGGAAGAACTAAGTCCAGCCTTTAATAAACGGCTCATTTTTCAGTTAATATTAAAATTTGTTATTTTGCGTGTCCGGATTTGGGTCTATCTTCTTCACTCCTTACAGTCTGCCTCAGCCAGACTTTGACAGAAATAAGCCCTCTGAGCATCTGAAGATTCAAAATATATAAACATACATAAACATAAAGTCAAACAAAATCCAATAATGTCCAATAATGTTTTTATTGGACATGCTGACTTTGTTTGGACTTTGCATGAGAGTAAATTAACAAGGTCAAGAAGTCCAAAAAAATTTGTGAAACTTTAAGTGACAAACATGAGTTTTTTTAACCTTTAATAAACCAGGAAGTGAAAATCCTAAGATTAACCACCTCTTTGGCAAGAGTGCTGTGGATTGACACACAACCACAAAACAAATGCAAACTCCGCACAGAGGGACTCTCCCCAGGTTTGAACACAGGATCCTCTTTCTCTGAGGCAACAGAGTGAAACCAACCAACAAATACATGCAAATTATATTTTCTTAGATTACATTTTTAATATGGAATTAGGTCCTAATCATTAACTACCCCCCCCACAAAGAGCATCCTAGAACAGTTAGAAATGTTACTTATTAACAGTAATACTGATAACAAATCAGGTAATTGTACACTGAAAACAGCTATCAGTATGTTGTTTACTCTGCAGTACAATAACATATAACACAATGTCAATGTTGTTTCATGTGGCACCTTAAAAACCCAATTCAATTTGATTTATATAAAATAAATTCCCAATATCAGTCACCTCAAGACAGTTTCTATTTTAAGATAAAGATCCTACAATATTAGAAAGTAATCCAAACAATTAGATGACCCCTGATGAAAAAGCACTTGGCAACAGTGGAAAGGAAAAACTCCTTTTTTACAGGAAGGAACCCCCAGGGAACAAGGAGGGGCAACATTTTGCTGCAGCTGGTTGGAGGTGACGGAAGTGATACAGGACAAAAGACGCGCAATGTAAGAGAGAGTCTGTTTCATAAGTCAACAAAACAAATTCCCAACTTGAACTCCAGACAAGTTCCACAAAGCTATCTTGTTGCTTTGGCTTTTCTTAGGATTAGTGTGCTGAATCTGAGCACGATCCTATTACCTCCACAGTCTCCTGTCGACCAGTGAAACCATCAAAAAATGACTTTTTTCCCCCACTATTTTGATAGCGAGTGGATGTCTTTACTCCATAACTTTCTAGGTTTCCTTTTCATCTGTTTTTGTGAACTACTGGCCTTTCTGTTTTTGCATCTCATTCTGGATCTTCTGAGGCTGACAATATAAACTTTCTTGATTTTTGACAAGGAAACGTGAACGCCTACACCCCGGAGAGCATTCTTGTCACCCTGTGCAGTCATAAAGGGATTTTCTTCATCATCCAAATAACTTAATGCTTATCTTTAAGACATGTGCTTTTCAGTCTAACATGTAATTTTTTTTAACCCAATCCAATCATCTTGATGTCCTTGACAGATTACTTTTTCATCATATTATCTGCTTGCATGATCACCATTTTACTCCTCATAATTACAGACAACTCTTCCTCCATCAAAATAGCAACTCTCAATCAATCTCGAGCCATCTGTGAAAAATAAATGAGCAACTGTCCAAATATTGCTTGTAATCTGTTCTCAGTTGGTTTCCTGCCTACAATCTGAAGGGTTTGAAACTTAGTCTAGAATGATTGTTTTCATGAACATCATGTTGTTTCAGTTTTTAGACTGATCTATTGTCATGCACAATTAGTCCACTAGATGAATAGTCAGTAACAGAAATTAGTAGATGACTGCCTTGCTAACCTCAACTCCAACAATGCCTAATGTCATTTTGCACAGGTGTGTGGACACAAACCTGGTAGAAAGGAAGGCTGCTGGTGTTAGAACATACTTTCAGCAAAGTTGCAGGTCTTGTCAGACAGTGGACATTAAAATATAATAATTTTAACTACGGGTGTGCATGGCTAGGCTTCCTTTGCTCGCCAGTTCCAGAAATACTCAGTTACATGTATTATATTTTAATGCACAGTGGCAGTTATCATTTAAATGATATTATGAAGGCCACTTCTGATTAGAGGTGGTTGTAGCTCAGGAGGTAGGGTAGGTCATGTACTAATTGGAAGTTTTGTTGCTTTGATTCATGCAAGATACAAAAATGGTATATGCAAGATACTAACCCCAATTTGCTCTCCAATGTATTCACTGCAGTGTGAATGTTAGATAGAAAGCTTTGCATGCATGAAAGAAGCAAGCTGTATAGAGTGCTTTGAGGGCTCAGGTAGAGAAAAAAGTGCTATATAGGAACCATTTACGAAGGGTTGCAGTCCTGACAGAGCCATGCTAACCATGGCTTTTGTCTGGATGAACTGGAATATATCCAGCCAGCTATAGTTATGTGCAACCAATTTCTACACCAGGGACGCGGATGCTAGCATGTGGGAAACCAAGGCTACTTTTGCTAGCATGTTAAGGTTAGCTAAACACTGCATTCAACTAACATCATACATAATGCAAAGTGCATATGTGTCAGTTTTGTCAAGATAAACTGGAATATATCTAACCAGCTGAAGTGATGTGCAACAGATTTCTGTACCAGGGTAAGGGCGTGGATGCCAGCACGTAAGAAACCATGGCTACTTTTGCTAGTACTGCTGAGGTTAGCTAAGCACTGCCAGCTAATTCAACTATACACCATACATGGTGCAAAGTGCATTTCAACAACATTTAAATACTGTTTGATAAACAAGGGAGGTGATTGAGTGTTTTCTAGATATCCTTAAATACACATACAGTATTTGTTTGGTCAGTGTTTAACTATTTAAAATGTGCATAGTTTTAAAAGTTTACTTTGGAGTTTCTGTCTTTAGACCAGTTTTCTGGTTTCTGTTTTTCTCTCTCTTTTTCTGTTACTATTTCTCAAGCAACCACTAACATCCATAATTCTTACATTAACAAATCAGAAATTATGTAAATTCTTTTGCAAAAATGTTTTTATCTTTTCTTACAAACATAGGCTGGGATAAGGTTGACGATATTGACTTCTCATGGCAAAATGACAATAACAAAAACAGATGCCTGCAATCAGACACTACTGTTATTTACAAATATGCATGACAACACAAACGTCCCCAAAATGCCACTCCACAAAAAAAATCATTCATCAACAACATACACATAACGTAGACGTAATGCCGTTGTTCATTTTGATATCAACAATTATACATAAAAACATGATTTTTAATAATTTGATTGTTATCAAAATAATACCCAAGATATATAGAGAGGTTGATAATCCTGGTGTCCTGAGGAGTGTTTATTGTAAATTTCAGCTAAATTGATTGATTCTACATCCACACGTACACGGGCATCTTTGAAAACAAAATTTCCGTTTGGTTGTGACAGCATCTGCGTTGAATGTAGAAGCCACGTCTGCAGTTTACTCTGACGCCTCTGTCTTTCTAAATGGAGGGACAGGAACTGCGTGCGTGTATGTAAGCGTGGAAAAACTGCAGATAGTAAGATTAACAGCAACAGTATTTTGTCTATATCCGTCATTGTAGAAATTCACCTGATTTAAACAATGTGGCGCACACCTGCGCGAGTAAACCTCAGTTTTACTTATCCACACCTAAACGCAAAAACAGAGTTTTTGAAAAGCTCCATCCTGGCAGAAGTTTTTAAAAATCTCAGTTTTCAGTGACCCAAAACGGCGTTACCATGTGGTCGAAAGGCCCAAACGCATAGAAAACTCTGCATCTTCAAAAATACCCGTGTACGTGTGGCTGTAGCCTAAAGCACCTGGAAAGACTTCAGGAACAGGCATGCACGCATACACTACCATCATCTATTGGAGATTAAGTATTGGAATTTCAGGAGCGGGACCACGCCTCCAAACACGCTCCTTCCGGTTGTCATCTATATAGGTTCCCCCCAGCCCCAGTTCTGCAAACTGTTCATTCTCGTTTATGTGCCCTACCCTCTCTTCCTCCTTGTTCTCAATTCTTTAACTTCTTCACTCCTATTTCGTACATGGGGATCTGCCAGGCCTGGGAGCCGTCGCCAGTCCCCTTCGAGGCCTTGCCCAAGCTCAATTCATGTCCAAGCATTCACCTTTACCTACTAAAACGCTGTCAAACCTAAAACGAGGACGTGGGCCCAGCTAGTGAATATATATATAATAATGATCGTCAGGTATATGTGCATATGTTTTTGTATGCACCCCTTGGCAATTTTAAAAGAAAATTTGCAAGAAGATACAACAACTATTAGCATCAATTTTCTTTTTGAAAAACATTTATTCTAAATCCCATTTTCCATTTGCGCTAGACGTATGTCTAAAAATTCAACATAAGCCGCCCATACGTAACTTAACGATGACCAAATTTTGCTCAACTCACCACTAAACATAGAATGAAGACTCTGAAAAGCACCACGTGATAGTTATAGTGCTTTAACAGTGGTGAATGCTCAAAGTTTTAAATAATGATATAAATGGATGCGTAATCCCTGTGAGCCAAAAGCTCAGACCTCAGATTGATCTGAACACGTAGTTTTTTCCCCTCTTGGCTCAGTGTGATGTCACAGACAAAGGATAATATTAATATTGTCGTCTTAGGCACAAAAGCCTCACAGACCAGCTGTTCAAACCTTCTGTTAATAAGAAGCAGCCAATCACAAGAAAGATGGCTTAAAGGGATGGGAGCAAGAATGGCTAAGATATAAGTATGAGATAAATAAAGATTATTCTGAAGTCATCACACTATTCTAGTGAGGCCCAAGAATAAAAACTATTAATGTGGAAAACAGCATAATAGGTGCCCTTTAAAAACTCTGTTTATCAGATAATTGAATTCGTTTCTGCAAGTCATTAAACTACAACCAGATGTCGACTTCTCAAGGTCTCAGGATATTAATCCTCTATGTTTCTCAACTGAAACACAAATAATCCCGTGTCACTGAGAAAACCACAATTATCATTTGTAACCCTAATTAAATCCATAATGACTGAGGCCTAAAACATTACCGAATGGGACGTGTGCAGGTACAGTAACTCTCTTTGTCATATGCATCACAGATTTTAAAGTTTCCACATCAGTTCCCTGTCAGGCAGCCCCTCTGTGCAACATGTTACAGTTTACTGTCAACATATTTCAGCTCTGGCACACACACACACACATCAACAGTTGGAGGGATTCACACCTGCCCGGTTTAACACTGTTTTCAACAATTCAAACAGCTCGAGGCTGAATGGAAAAACTATACAGCCTCTAGCTACATGCTTCACTTGTTTGAAACAAAAGTGGGCAGAGGACTGGAAGAGGTTGACAAATCAAATCAGGTGTGGAGACATGGCATTTCCCAGTGATGGACAGCTCAGGAATCCTTGAAAGACAGCCTGCACAGCCACTCAAAAGGTCAACGAAAACAACAAAAGACAGAAAAGAAAATTTCCCAGCCTGGCTCAGTGGCGACTAAATATTTCATCATAGTTGGAAGCGAGCCTCCATGTGATTTCCCTTTACATTTTCTTTTTTAGAAAGACTCAATCCTCCTCTATTTTGTTTCTTCTTCTTCACATTTATCTAATTATAATGCATCTAATTTGGACAGCCGTTAATTTAATATAGACAGGGAGACGGAAGAAATTAACAGAACAGAAGAAAAGAAAGAGAGGCGAGCAAACGCATATGGCCGTGCATGTGTGAGGACTTGAGTGGGAGAGCCATATGCTGCAAAATGGCAGCCCAGAGGGGGTGAGAGACTGATAAAGATACAGTGAGAAGTGGAAACAGAGGGAAAGGCGTAGAGAAAGAGTGAATCCATGACAGAAAGAGAGGAAAACAAGTGTAAAGAGAGAGAGAGAAAAATAGTTTGGAGACTAGATTGAGAACAGCAGAGCTGTCAGAGAGCTTTGTGTCACACAGGGCAGATGAAACCTGACATACTCTAGCTATCGCCCACTCCTCCCTCCATCACTCTTTCTCTGTGAGAGTCCCTTTCAGCTCTTTTCTGGTGAGTGGTATTGACTGCGTCGGTTCGATGTTGGCTATTTCCATTTTCTCCTGCGGGGAAAGAGGAGACAAAGCATAGACAGTGGATTTCACTTTCACCGCAGCCGAGGCTCAAACCAGTAACACATCACTCACTGTGACATGCGTCGCTTTTTCACTTTCCCCACTTTCCCTCGCTTCTCCACTATGTGTGCATAATTTTAAAAAATACACACATGAAACAGCTTCCACACAAACACACACCCGACTGAAAAAGAGGCCCAAAGCGCTCAAATTCTGTTTGTAGTTCATTCCCAGGAGGAACCCGGCTTGGAAGAGGGCATAAATAAAGTCAGGTACAGCAGTTCATCTTTACCTCGCATGCACATGTTTACATATGCAAAACATACCAAGCACACCAAACAGACATGTCATTTATGCATTAACACACAGACACACATGCTGACACCGAGGTCTATAGAGGGAACGCACACACGCAAACGCACACACAGACGCACCTCTGAGCTCAGCTGTGTGGAATGGGGCCACTTTGAAGTGCTTAAAAACGTCCTCCCTCCATCTCCACCGCTCTCCGCTCCCTGCGGGATGTCTACTATGGCAACAAACACCACACACTCCTCACTTTGGGTCCACGCGCACATGCATGCATGAGTCCAAACATGCATTACATTAAGATCGTCGCTGTCGACAGAACCATGTTATGGTCGTGTAGCATCTGATAAGAAAACACATAAATAAACACGCAGATCCATTTTCAGACCTGATTTTACAAAGGCAAACGTGGCGTGAAGCGCTGACATGGTTACAGTCTCCATGGTGGAAAAAAATAAACATATATGGAGGAAAGGATGAGAACAGAAAGAAGATTGGATTTAAGGAAGAAAATTAGTAAAAAAAAGAGAAGATTACAGAGCTTAATACTCTCCACAACAAACATTTACACCAAGGCAAAGAATCCTTAAACACAGCAGTGTGTTTGGCATCCACTGCTTCCTAGCTCACAGTTGGTTGAATCCAGGCTGTATATTATTTTCACTCAGGCAGTGTAACGCTACCAATCCGGTATGAAGCAGAAGGTGAGGCCCACATGGAGCTGTGGAGGCCTTGGTGCATCTTTTCTGACACACAATGTGCAACAATAGAGCAGAAGAGACAACAACTCTCTGAAACCTTAAATAAAATAAGTAAATGAACCTTGCAGCCAATTTTACCATAAGATTTTAGATGTTTATCCTCACTTCACTACTTAACCTCCTAAGACCCAAACTCTCCCAAAGCATGCATTTTTAATTTCTCTTTGATATTTGGGCATATTGGCACCCGATGAATGTAAAAACAAAGAATTACCAGATTTAACCTTATTTTTGTTTCTGAGAAAAATGAGAGCCCTATATAAGGATATTCGTTTAAAATTTCGGCAGTATAATGTCCTCGTAAGTGGAGTAAGACCCTTGTAGAGTAAAATTGAGTATTTTGATCTAAATAACCCAAAATGTGATGTCCACATATGTGGACGCCAGGTCCTAGGAGGTTAAACTGCAAGGCTAGTTAGAATAATTCAAAATAGTAAAATAATACAAATAAAAGGAGAAGATGAAGCACTATAAATCAGTGTAAGTTTACAGGATGAGAATGTATTTGGAGTTGTAAATATGATTTGCTTATGTGTTGTGTGTGCTCATTATTTGTGGATCCTGTATCACACAGCAGTGTTTCATGAAGAACAGGATCCTTGGTAGCTGTGTTAGATCCTGCCTGAAGTTCAGCTGGGTACGTACCTGCTTCAAGCCCTCAATGCTTAGATGTCATTTGAAAATATCTTGTCATCTTACTATAATGATCGTAGCTTAAATATGTGTGACCATCACCTCCAATCTTAACGAAACCTTGCGTGAACCGTGTCTCATTTCCAGCGATTATTATCATCCATATTCAACATCTGACAAAAAAACTGCCAGTAAGGTTGTGTTAGTTTTCTGTTTGTCGTTAACAACCACTTATTTTTGCACAGTGTGTTTACATTTTGGGTTTTGGGCTTCATGCAGACATGTGAAACGCAGACTGTTGTTGAACCTGAGCACAAGACTTTGTTGTTAACCACCTGACCCCTGCAGCTATTTTACTTCAGCTTACAGAGTCTCACTCAAATCACACAACTCTGGTTTTAATCTGTGCCATTTGCACTGTGATCAACCCTCACGCCCCCGTACACACATTCCTTCCAAACAAGCAGGCAGAGGTCGATACTACATCCTCTAATTCTAGCCCACAGCACAGGCCACACACACCTCAAATCAAATTTTGCCCATGGCTTTTTTTCTGGGGGTGGGGGGGCTCATGTGTCAGAGAAGGCAGGCTGGTTGCCTCTACTTCACAGGTAATCTCTCCTGTATTGACTTAATGGGTTCAGGCTCTGTAATAGAGGTCATTTAGCGCAATGGTTTAGTGCTGTGGAACATTATGGGCGAAAGTGGGGCTTACCAATCCTAATGTTACATTTTAGCTGCAATTTAGGGATATTTACGCCTTTCCTTCAATCCTTGAACCCCCATGGTAAGCCCCTCCCCCCCCCCAAAAAAAGCCCTGGAGCAGCACTCAAACAGCCCCTCGAGACCACAGATTTACAGGATCATCTTCCTGTGTATATGTGAGCGTGGAGCAGTTTGTGGATGGCTGAGGGATATAGATTGATTTGGTTTTGTTAGGCAGAGAGGATTTGCACCGCAGCAACGCTTCAGCTCTTTTAAAGTCTCTCTCTCTCTGTTGATTTCTCTCCCACTCTCTTCCTCTTTTCAATGGGGACAGGGAAGTAATTAACAGCTACTTAAATTCCCTTGATGGATTTTGCGGACCAGGAAGCGAGGGGACGGAGGCATCATGGTGGAAGCTGTGCTTTTTTTCTCCGAAGCTTAATGCCACCATTTACACAGAGTAATTTTGTCCTCGAGAATTATTTTTTTTAAGATTCGTTGAAAAAAGAAATCTATTTCCTTATGTGGCATTATTCAGTAATGAAGCAGAATATTACAAGAAGCTGCTAATGCATTATGAAAACCTCTTTGAATTTATGCAGCTACCACTGATTGCATCAAAATTTCAACCGCCCTCAGTGCAGAGCTGCTTCTTATTGTTTACTCTCTAACTGTCCACTAGTGGCTTATGTGCTGACTCTTTGCATCCTGTTAGAAAGAAAAATCAGTCCTTAACACGTTTAATGATTCACACCACAATCAGCTGCCACGTCCCCACTTGTCAACAGGAAGCCAATAAAGCCACTTTTTTTTAAACAAGTAAAGTCAATCACATGCACATTTAGTTCCCCCTGATCAGACAGCAGTCCCCAGATTGAAACCGCATCACTTCCTGTCACCCAGGTTCACCTTCCTCTCCCTCCAGTTCTAACTGCTGCATCAAGTGTGTCAGGGCTGCCAGATCAGATGTCCCGTGTCCTGCGTGGATATCAAACTAGACAATGGACCTCCTGCTGCTGGCCGAGAAAATGCCGTCTACCCCAGAAAGCATTCATTTCCCGTCTCGGGCTAATCCTTGATCCCAGGAGAGACGGGCGGGAGGCTAATGAATACAGACGAGGAAATATGAGTCTGTGTGCGCCACACCAACGAATGCACGCCATCTTTATATACACATACGCACAGAGTTTGGACACATCCATACAAATACTGCACACTAAAACAGCGCTTAGTTTCCCTCGGCTGCTGGTCAGCAGTATAAATATTCATCGCAATGAAAGGGGAAATGCTCGACTGCACACACACAAACACACAGAGTTTATTTGCTGTGTCAAACTTATCCACAGGGATCAGCAGTTGGGTAAGTCTCATTATGAAAGAGAGTGATTATGGAACCAAAGTGATCTACTTTCCACACAGGTGAATGCGTGTGTGTCTGTGTGTGCGCGTTTAAGTTGCATAACCGTGCCAATGAAATATTCAATCACTGTCAACCTCAGTTAACCCTGCGCTGTTATACAGACACACACTGATTTTCCCACCAAGATACTTTTAATTCTTTCCACCTGAATTCCCTACATTGCTTATTTTTAATTTGCTCAAACACCTTTTTATTCAAAATGTGAAATAAGCATCTTTATTATATTAAGAAAATGTAAATTCTACTTTACTAATATTAAAAATATAAAACTAAAAGTAAATCAGAAGCAGAAACTTTATTGTCATTGTCACGAGAACAACGAAATGAAGAATGGTCCCCGATCATTGCATCACCCCTAGCAATATCAAAATATAAATAAAACAATAAAATTCAATAAATAAAATAGATAGAATACTTAAAATACTAATAAGATGTAACAGTAAAACATTCACATACATTCCCACACACATGCTTCAGACCGTGCATAGATTAACACAAGAGTGGCGTGATGGACATTTTTTTTGTAGTATTCAGATGTGTTATTGCAGTTGGATAACAACTGTGTTTGAGTCTATTAGTCCTTGCTCTGATTGCCCTGTACCGTCTGCCTGAGGGCAACAGTTCGAACAGGGAGTGGCCAGGATGTGAGGTGTCTTTTATGATGTTTTGGGCCTTTTTAAAACAGTGGGCGTTGTGTAGAACTTCCAGTGTGGGGAGAGGGCAGCCAGTGATCTTTTGGGCGGTGTTAGTGATCCCTTGGAGTGCTTTCCTCTGAGCCCCTGTGCAGCTAGTGTACCAAATACATATGCAGTAAGTTAGAACACTCTCAATGGTGGCTCTGTAGAAGGACACCAGCAGTCTCTGTGTGATGTTATTCCTCCTGAGAATTCTCAGGAAGTACAGTCTCTGTTGGGCCTTTTTCAGCAGCTCGGAGGTGTTCACACTCCAGGAAAGGTTCTTGACTCCCAGGAAGTGGAAGCTTGCCACCCTTTCTACACAGTCCCCATTTATGAATAGTGGTTGGATCTCTGCCTTTTTCCTTCTGAAGTCTATTATGAGTTCTTTGGTTTTTGAAGTGTTGAGGAGGAGGTTATTGGCCTTACACCATGACGTCAGCTGCTCCACCTCGTCTCTGTACGTAGACTCGTCTGTGGTGTCATCCGCAAATTTCACAAAGATGCTGCTGTGGTGGCGAGGAGTGCAGTCGTGTGTGTAGAGAGAGTAGAGCAGTGGACTGAGCACACAGCCCTGGGGTGAGCCAGTGCTGAGACTCAGGGCTGAGGATGTGTGATGGCCAACTCTGACTCTCTGTCTACGGCCCGAGAGGAAGCTATTGATCCACATGCAGGTGCTGTATGGAAGCCCCAGGTCTTGTAGCTTGGCCACCAGTTTGTGTGGAAGGATGGTGTTAAAAGCTGAGCAGTAATCCACGAAGAGCATCCGCACATAGCTACCATGCTCTTCCAGGTGAGTTAATGCAGCATGGAGTGCTGTGGCTACAGCGTCTTCCGTGGACCGGTTTGCTCTGTAGGCAAACTGGTGTGGATCCAGGCTGCGGGGCAGGGCTGCTGTGATGTGTCTGCGGACCAGCTTCTCAAAGCATTTCATTACCACTGGGGTGAGTGCCACCGGTCTGTAGTCATTCAGGCCGGTGATGTGGGGCTTCTTAGGCAAGGGGACTATGGTGGAGGACTTCAGGCAGAGTGGGACAGTCGCCTGTGCGAGGGATTTGTTGAATGAAAAAAATAAAACTCCAAGACATTTTCTTTTAAATAGTAATAGAAATGCCTTTAACCTCAGGTCACAGACAAATTTAATCTTAATTTTTTTTACTGAAATGGTACACTGGTGGGTAAAGGGACTTTAAGTATGCCTGCGTGTCAGTTACCCTGTCCGCAGTGACATGCGAGTAGCGGGTATCCAACGCACCACTGTTTGAAAAAAACAAAGTGTTTTGCTGTGTTTTGTGTTGGCAGATTTCACGGGGACAGCGGCTCTTTTCTGGTGGTTTTCTATGAACAGGAATCCTCACATATGCACTGTGCTTTGACTTACGCTGTGCTGCATTGAGGAAAGCACAGCAGAAGCCGACCAACAGAAATACATAACGACAGCCCACAGAATCATCCAGGCCATGCAGCACACCAGCTACTCTCCTTGTAACCGTCAGGCAGATAGAGGCGCATGGCAACACAGAATACCAGATTTTACTATCAAGTCATTAGATTACTCAACTGCAACACCTGACTAACCACAGTTCACTGTTTCTGGGTCTTGTTGTTGTTGCCTTTAAGTCTGGAAATATTGACTGGGTCATGCGCTGCTGCAATGTGCAACAGTGTTATTTTACCTGTCACTGGTACTGCTACTTACAACAATGCTGCATAACATATACCGCCCATCCCATATAGATGTATGAATTTAAGAATGTTTTTTATTTATTTATTGCTTTTATTATCTTATTTTTATCTCTCTCTTTTTATCGTCTTAGTTTTTATACTTATTTGTATAAATACTTTATTGTTTTTATCTTGTGACGTTTTCAGATGCTGAGTGACTTTTTTTTTGTCTGGTCAAACACGTTTCGTTGTAGTGTTGACCCTGAACTTAGGTTTGAAAAATAAACCTTGAAATGGTCACATATAGAACAGATGAAAACTGTGAGTGGGCTCTTCCAAGTGGATTCTTGGGACGAGTCAGTCTCTGTAGACTCACCTGTTAAAAATGTACAGATTTACAGCTTATTTGTAGCCTGGCAGAGAAATTAATAGATCAATACTCCCTTTAACTCTTAGTGGGTGAATTTTCCAGGATCCTACAGTACATTCATCTTTTATGCTGTCTATGAGTTTTATAGCTTAATGAAGCTTTAGCATGTGACATAACCACAGACTTTTTAAAAAGCAACAATGAAAAATGACACAATTCAATCCAGATATAATTTTATATGTACATTTATTTTAATATTTACACAGTTTTTGCTGTTAATAGTTAGTCAAAACATTAAACACCCTCCCAGGTCCCGCGTCCATGGTCTAAAGTGATGTGGACTGTGTGCATACAACTGTGCAATACACATAGTCTATTTAAGATACAGTGGAAAGGTTAATAAGTAATCACCACATATTTATTCAGCACAGTGACTCTTTTCCAAATATTCCCCAACATGACACCGCTCGGTTCTTGGATTTTCCTTGAGCCTGCTTTTAACTCATCGCACTATATTTACCCTTTACAGAAAAAATAAGCTCACAGAGGTCTGATGATATCATGGTATTAGCTGTAATGCGAGTTGGCAGAAAAAGGAAAGAGTCTTGATTCTCTAAAAGTGAGCGCTGACACTTTGATAGCTACCTGTCCAACCACAAGCCTGTAATTTGCCTCCATCAGGTGTCTGATACCTCTGGATATAAATACCCACCATTACTGGGAGGTTGCCAGGGGACCGATCGAACCAAGGCTGCGGCTTTGGCCTTCTTTACCACACATACACACACACACACACACACACAAACATACATCCAGTGGAGACAAACACTCACAAAATATCACCTCTTCAACTGGTAATCACAAACAAATGTTCTTAAAATAGAAGTGATAGCTTCTACTTGAAGCCAATATATGGATCTAGTGCTTTCAGGCACTAAATGAGTAGGTGTGTGTGTGTGTGTGTGTGTGTGTGTGTGTGTGTGTGTGTGTGTGAGAAAACCAGGGCCACATCAAGCTGAGGGACAGGTGCCTCCCAACTGCCCTTCAGTGGATCAATAGCCCTCGCTCTAGGTTTTAATTAGCTAATCAGTGGAACATGGGCTTTTAAGCGTGGTGGGAGAACGTGGCTAAAACCTGGCATCAATACCTATTAAAATAGCTGCCTTAAAAACGCGGCTGCCATTGACCCAGAGCCATTACTTTTTGTAGCAGTCACCAGCTTAGTGCTGTAATGAAACTCTGAGAATAAACAGCAGAAAATGGACACAAGCCTGTAGAGAGATATCTGCTCATTAATGTGTCACAAAACTTCACATATTATTTCAGTTTTCTAATATTATTACCATCTCCTCCTGGTTCACCTGGTAAAGGTCTCCCTAAGAATAAAAACACCTTTTCAGGACTAACTTGCCCAAGAGAGCAGCAAACATTGTTACAACAAAAGACAAATATAACAGCCACACATTAGAAATAAGGGAACACAATATCCAGTTCGTGACCAATAAAAGAGCAACGTTGAAATGTCAAAATGCCATTTTCCAAAACGCCACCTGCGTCTCCACATTATAAACAAGCTGTCCTTTGTTGTCGGAGCCTCGGCGAGCTGGTTATAGCCTATATATAATTCCAGATGAGGACTGGTTGTGATGCTAGTCTCAGGTTTATCAGCCCAAACACTGCAGCTCACATCCCTTTGAAACCTTTAGCTTTTCCTTTATTCCTTTTTCTTTTTAATTTGCCCCTTTGCAGCACTAACTTTGCCAGCTAAAAAAGGAGAATACTAAAATCATAATAAACAGCATTAAATTAACATTGATGCTATCACACTGCCCAAGAGTATTTTCTCTTTCCTTTAAAAATCTATTCATATCCTCCCACAGTAACCGGCTCTGACATTTCTCCTTTTCTATTTTATTACAGGAAAAACTGAAAGTGTATTCAAAAACCTTTTTGGAAAATTCTTTTTTCACTCTGGGGACAAACATTTGTAAAATATTTTGAGATTTGGAGGTCATGTGGATTTGGGGTTTTGCACGTGTGCACAAAAATAAAAAGGAGCAATGGACGCAAGAAAAAAAAATCCAGACATACATCTGGCAGCCTGCAGTGAACAGTGGTGTAACAAACTAAAAATAAATGTAAAACAGAAAGCGGCTTCTGCAGGTGTGGATCAGCTGCATTCATGAAGAGCAACTAAAGGAAAAAGGTCAAAAGCTGATGGGATTTATTTTAAAATAAGAAGGTTTTAACATATGATGATAAATTCTGATCAATAATAACACCAAATATTAGAGATGCACAAACATATCAATACGGTTGACTAATATCGACACATTGGCAAATAAGATGACATTTATTAATGTCAGTGTTTGATATTTATCTGGCACATTGGATCCATTTCAAATGTTACAAAATACAATAAAAAAAACTTAGATGATTACTTTAAACCATACGTGCCAACATTAGTTGGTTGTGGTTTGGGGGAGGGAAATAATTCAAAGTGTTGTCTTCCTCCAGCTGACGTCATATTGATGGCACAGTTTAACACTGAAGTTTAAGATGCAGTGAGATCTGCTATGGTGTATGGCACTGTCAAGGCCAAGCTGGAGGTAGCAGAGTTGAAGATGTTTGAATTTTTATTGGGAGTGACCAGTATGGAGAGGATTAGAAATTAGTATATCAGAGGGGCAGCTCAGGTCAAGGGCTTTGGAGACAAAATTAGAGGCAAGGCTGAGATACTCTGAACATGCACAGAGGGGGAACACTGCATAAAGGATGTTGAAGCTGCCAGGCAGGAGGAAAGGAGGAGGACTACAGAGAAGATTCAGGGATGTAGTGAGGGCTGGTGTGACAGAGAAGGATGCTAGAGATGGGGTAAGGCAGACGATAGAGCCAATATATAAAAAAAACAAAACACCCAGCACGCCCCTGCGGGCGGTTTATCCTTCAAGCTCGGGTCCTCTACCAGAGGCCTGGGAGCTTGAGGGTCCTGC
Organism: Rhamphochromis longiceps; assembly: GCF_057381845.1. NCBI lineage: Eukaryota > Metazoa > Chordata > Actinopteri > Cichliformes > Cichlidae > Rhamphochromis > Rhamphochromis longiceps. The sequence goes on along the minus strand of NC_140562.1, from coordinate 42,149,515 downwards.
GCAGTATCTTAGTTGCTCCCAGGACTGCGCTCTTCTGGACAGAGATCTCCGATGTTGTTCCCGGGATCTGCTGGAGCCATTTGCCTAGCTTGGGAGTCACCGCACCTAGTGCTCCGATTACCACGGGGACCACCGTTACCTTCACCCTCCACATCCTCTCGAGCTCTTCTCTGAGCCCTTGGTATTTCTCCAGCTTCTCGTGTTCCTTCTTTCTGATGTTGCTGTCATTCGGAACCGCTACATCGATCACTACGGCCGTCTTCTTCTGTTTGTCTACAACCACTATGTCCGGTTGGTTACCCACCACCATTTTCACAGGATCTTAGCTCGGTCATTCTCCACCACCCTTGGGGGCGTGTCCCATTTTGACCTCGGAACTTCCAGGCCATATTCGGCACAGATGTTTCTGTACACTATGCCGGTCACTTGGTTATGGCGTTCCATGTATGCCTTGCCTGCTGGCATCTTGCACCCTGCTGTTTTATGTGCTGGATTGTCTCTGGGGCATCTTTACACAGCCTGCACCTGGGGTCTTGCCTGGTGTGACAGACCCCAGCCTCTATGGATCTCAGAGCTTGTTCTTGTGCTGCCACAATTAGTGCCTCCGTGCTGTCTTTCAGTCCAGCTTTGTCCAGCCACTGGTAGGATTTCTGGATATCAGCCACCTCCTCTATCTGCCGGTGGTACATACCGTGCAGGGGCCTGTCCTTGCATGATGGTTCCTCGTCTCCCTCCTCTTTCTTGGGTTTCTGCTGCCTGTGGTATTCACTGAGCACTCGGTCAGTTGGGGCCATCTTCCCAATGTATTCTTGGATGTTCGTTGTCTCATCCTGGACTGTGGTGCTGATACTCACCAGTCCCCGGCCCCCTTCCTTCCGCTTAGCGTACAGCTAAGGTGGTAAGGAGCTTTCTTGTCTGTCTTTATGTCAGTGGCTTCTATCTCCTCCTTTGGCCAACTTATTATACCAGCTGGGTACCTGATCACGGGCAGGGCGTACGTGTTGATGGCCCGGATCTTGTTCTTACCATTCAGCTGACTCCTCAGGACTTGCCTGACCCTCTGCAGGTACTTGGTGGTTGCAGCTTTCCTAGCTGCCTCTTCATGGTTCCCATTCGCATGCAGGATCCCCAGGTACTTGTAACTATCCTCTATGTAAATGGTAAATGGCCTGTATTTATATAGCGCTTTACTAGTCCCTAAGGACCCCAAAGCGCTTTACATATCCAGTCATCCACCCATTCACACACACATTCACACACTGGTGATGGCAAGCTACATTGTAGCCACAGCCACCCTGGGGCGCACTGACAGAGGCAAGGCTGCCGGACACTGGCGCCACCGGGCCCTCTGACCACCACCAGTAGGCAACAGGTGAAGTGTCTTGCCCAAGGACACAACGACCGAGACTGTCCAATCCGGGGCTCGAACCGGCAACCTTCCGATTACAAGGCGAACTCCCAACTCTTGAGCCACGATCGCCTGCAATGTTGCCTTCTGGTAGCTTGATCCCCTCAGTTCTGACTACCTTCCCTCTCTTTGTTATCATCCGGCTACACTTCTCCAGCCCGAATGACATCCCTGTCATTGCTGTATATCCTGGTAGTGTGGATCAGTGAATCGATGTCTCGTTCACCCTCCTGTGAATGAGACATCCTCCAGAGGCCCCCTCTTTCCAGCTATCAGGGGCGGAGCGTGGGGGTGGCTTACTGGGCTTAAGCCCGGGTTGTCTTGTCAGAAGCCCGGGGTCTTTTGGAGTGTAATTTTTTCATAGTTAGATGCCTGGCTGACAACTGTATAAAACAAAAAGTACACACAATATTCGAAGCACATAGTGCACACTGTGGGAATTTACGACTGTGCGTGAATCCCCCCTGATATTGGTATGATCCGAGCTCAGGCACTAAGCGACTGAGCGAGGGAGCGGGACAGCTGCTGCCTGTGAGTGCGCTCTTGGAGAAACGGAGCCAGCCATACTAAGGAGAGCTTAAGGTTGACCAGGTACCAAAGCAAATCATTCGTACCGTACAAATAATGTAAATATGATGGTGAATCACGAAAGATTGATATCAAACTGATCACTTGACCAATATTACGTTACTTGCTCTTCAAGTGAATCAACAAACGGCGAAATGAAAAGCCGAACAACAACAATGCTGTTTCTTTAGAGAGTCTTAGCTTACATGTGTGTTTATTTCATATTTTCAGTTGTTTCCCTCCACGGCTAAATAAATCAGTTTCAGTAATGCACTGATATACAAGAATGGACATAAGGAGCTTCTTTCAAAGAAAAAACTCAGGTAGATGTTATTTTATATATTATGCTTTGTATGTTGTTCAGTATATTTCTATGCAAAACAAGAGGAACTTCAATACACAGCAGTATATTCACAGTTGAAACCAGATATTTACATACACTTTATGGAAAACACAAGAACATTTTTTTACTGTACAACATCAATTTAGAGTAAACTTGTTTTGTTTTGGATAAATAAATATTGAAATATCTTTTGAATTAGTTAAATGTCAGAATAAAGAGAGACAGAGCTGTCTATTTTTTATCACTTTGATCAAATTTAGGAGTACATGTATACTAAGTTTATTGTTAATTAATAAGAAACTCCAGACGATTCCATTCTTTCTTTTTTTTTCTTTCTTTTTTTTGCCTGTCCCATTTGGTTCTTTAGCCATCAGAATTGTTGTCTGAAGACCAACAAGGATACCCAATGGATGATCTCAATGCCACGATGATCCATTTGGCAAAGTAAATCCATTGGGTATCCTTGTTGGTCTTCAGACAACAATTCTGATGGCTAAAGAACCAAATGGGACAGGCAAAAAAAAAAAGAAAAAAAAAAGAAAAAAAAGAATTGTTGTCTGAAGACCAACAAGGATACCCAATGGATTTACTTTGCCAAATGGATCATCGTGGCATTGCCGTATTGGTCAATCCAACATCCATTCCCACCCTCATGCTCTCATATGCACTCACTCCACACTCAACCAACGTGGAGACAGACATAAAGAGACGCTGTACACACGATCACACTCCCCAAGCGTACTCTACAAACCGGGTCTAGGTACCCTTGCCCCTGGAGGGGGGAACTGCACCCAGACCCAGGTGGTGTTACCCTTTTCCCTGCGGTGGGGAGAGGCAGACCACCCCGACTCCGTAGCAGCAGGGAGGCCCCACACCCCAGACCGCAGTCGGACGGCCAACTCCTCCTAGCCCTCCCGCTCCAGCAGGCCGCAGAGAACGGGGGTGGGAGAAGACTCCAAACCTCACTCCACCCGCTCATTGTAGTGTTGATGCATTTGTGTTCTAAGGTGCAATTAAAACCCAGGAGGGCATGGAGCTACCTGCCAAGGAGCAGCAGGTAAGCGCATAGTCCCTCCTGCTAGCCCTCAATGTCTAAGTGTATTTAAAATTGAGAGGTGGGCAACGACGCCAGGGGTGAGGTGTACACCCTGATGGTAATTTGGACTCCGTGATTGTGCCCCCCCCCCCCCCCCCAAGATCCTATATGTATGTGTAATGAGAGTGTGAATAATGTGAATGTCTAAGTTGTGGGATAAAATTGAGGCAGAGGCAGCTAGAAGGGGACGGGGGGGGGGGGGGTAGCCTCCTCTGCACCCTGGTGCCATACCCCTACTCCAAGGCCCTGCATGTGTGGGTGGTTGTGGTGGAGCGGGAAGAGGGAGGCAGCTGGAGATGGGGAGGGAAGGAAGGGAGGGGCAGGTAACCCCTCCCTGGGGCCAGCTCCCCCGCTGACCCCAGTAGGCACTCCCATACTCCGCGACCCGCCAGGGAAAGGGGGCCCAGGCCCATCCAGACTGGGGCCCAGTGCAGCAGCGCCCCCCGGCCCCACAGAGCCCAGGACAGTCCACCCAACCCCACCACAGAGAAAACTGCACCCACCCCACCATCCACTCATCTTCCAGACTACATAAGACAGTAAACGCCCAGGCTGAGATCTTCCTCCACCTCTCCTGTATCTCCCCCTCCTGCAGAGAGAGTTCCTGAAGAGAGGAAAGCTCCTGCAAGATGTGACCATCTCCCCCACCAGTTGAAGAGCCCCCCAGGCGGCTCGACGCACCGGCGGCACCCTGCTCCAGGGCTGGGCCCCCATGCACCCACCCGCCCACAACCCCGGCAACACACCAACCAGGACCCAAGCCCCCAAGGCCCGGCCCGGGCCCCAGCCCAGAGACGGAGCACCCCCAGAACCCCACGCCCATCCTGGACCCAGCCAGGGCCAGCCAGGCTACCAGGTCAGTAACCCACGTCCGTCAGCACAGACGATTCCATTCTGAGCTGAAGAAGCTGAAGAAGCTTCTGATAGGTTAGTAGAGTCCATGTGAGTAAATTGGTGGCACAGCTGTGGATGCATATAAGGCAAAACACAGAGCCTGTTTCTGTGACATGGGAAAATCAAGAGATGTCAACCAAAACACCAGGAAAAGAATTGTGGAGCTCCATAAGTGTGGCTCAATTTTGAATACAATTTGGTGCCATTTACAATTAAGAAATACAGATAGTTTCTCTCTTTACTCTTAAAGTTAACAAATATGTTATTGATAAATAATATATTTATCAATCTAAAAAAAAATAAACATTTAGTCTGATTTGATGTTACAATTAAAAAAGTGTTTTGATCTGAAGAGTATGTAAATATCTGGTTTCAGCTGTATATTTGATGATTGTCAGCACAAAGAGAGAGAGAAAGGAACAGAGAGGGAGAGAGAGGAGAATGACAACAGAACAGAGATGAACAAGAGCAGGTGAGACAGACATGTTAGTCAAATGGTTGTTTACCAAAAGTATCACCGTATCATAGGTACTCATGTATCTCGTACCTAGTGTTTCTTTTTAGGTTTACTATTTTTCAAATTCTACATTTATTAAGTTATGCAGCTTGTTTGCACAACAAGGCTAAATAATTATATAAAGTTTTCTCAATCTAAATATTGTACTTTGGTAGAATTAAAAAAATAAGTGTAGTGCAGGTCTATGATGATTTTTAGTGCTACTATCATCTAGTTCTGATTCTGGTTCTGTCTTGGTTAAGTCCTCAGTAGTCCTGATTTTGAACTGTTGTAGTCCTGTTTTAATTCAGGATCAGTTCTGCCTGGTTGAATTGGGGTTTAGTCCACGTGTCTTGATGCAGCCCCGATTTTGTTCTGCCTTGCTGCTTAATTAAAAAACTAGTTTAAGGTGTCCTGCATATGTGATATATATTTTTCCCTATATGAAGTCAGTCTTTCTTGAACAAAACTCAAAACAGAGCCTATTAATCTTTCAGTCATTTCTACCCCCCCCCCCCCCCCCCCCCCCCAAAAAAAAAAAAAAAAATCCCACATGCATACTACCCTTTAGGGCTAAGCCCCGGGTGTTTCAAATGTCTGGCTCCGCCTCTGCCAGCTATCCGGTTGTTCAGTCTGACGTCACTAGCCGTGTCTGGGTCTAAACTCCGCTGCAGGTCCATATATCAAACGATCACTATGGCATTACTGAGAGTTGAAAAACTGTCTAAAGTCTTTCATCTTTAATAAAATGATCAGCGTTCTGCTCTACCAGGTGTAACAATTGAGTTTAACATCCAGGCATCCATGAAAACGGAATTTATGACATTTAACGGAGTTAGAAGTTAGCAGGGAGTTAGCTCGCTAGCTTCTATCTAAATACAATATAGCATGTCCTGACTGCGGGGTTTTGGAAACAAATTAAAACATACAGCTTTCTTATCACTTCCAGCATAAATGAAGACAGAAAACTAAACAGCAGTGACGTTTGTAGGGTTACTGAAGTTTGGCTAGCTGGTATATAATGATGCGCTACGTGACCGCTAGCGACATAGCTATGTTAGCATAATATAAACAAGCTAACTTTTTTTCCACTCGATAAAAGTTAACGTGAGTTTTCTCGGTGGTCAGAAACAAATGTAATCGCATGGCAGGATGCTGTAAAAGGACCAAACTTCAGCCAGGAGAACAACTGAGATAATTCATCTACAATACAAAGTTAGTCATTCATATACTGCTGCATGGGCTGGGCTGTAGTTACATCCTAAGGTTTTAAAAACTGAGCTTAAATAAATGATTAGCGGTAATAAAAGCCGAGGGAGGTCAACAGGGATCACTGACTGTTTTAGGAGCTTTTTGAGATCAAATAGAAGAAAATACATAACATTAAACATGTTAACAACACAAAAACCATATTAAACGCAGACTACTTTAGACCCGGAAGTAGGGTTGCCAACCGTCCCTTAAAAAACGGAATCGTCCCGTATTTAGAAACAAAAGCACACGTCCCGTGTTGAGCTAATAAGGGACGCACTTTGTCCCGTAATACAGTGAGAATCAAAAGTAGTCTATAAATGTTAATGGAATTAACGCTTTGTTTGAAAGCATAACTCCCAGCCCCTCTCCTGCTTTGTGACCAATGAGCTGACAGCACACTTATGACAATTCAGATTACCGCTCATCTCATTGGTCGAGGAAAGGTCGCTTGCGGAGAAAATACCGGAAGACAACAGATGACCACAACAAGAAGCATGGCCAACAGGGAAACAAACGCCGACACTGCGGTCTCGGACGACAGTACACCTAAAGCTGGGCAGACACTGTGTGATTTTTTCAGTCGCGTTATTCAGCTCCTGCTCAAACTGCACGATTGACTCGCAGGGGTTAGAAGTTGGTAGGTCACGATGCAGGTCTCACACTATACCACCCGATGCTCTGATGCGACCCGAGTGCTCACACTGTGCCTCCATAACATGAAGGTTATAACAGAAAATCTGTCGCTCTGTCTTTCACTCACACAGACACACAAACCACCACCATCAACTTTGCTAAATTGCTAATGAAAAACATTGATCAGGCAGCTGTGATTGAGCAGCAGTGTAAATCCAACTATTTTCACGGTTGTTGTGGTCGTGATAATTTTGTGATGCCACATCGAAAAGGCTCGGATGAGCTTTCCGAAGTTCTACAAGTTGTGCCTCCATCGCTTGTGTCCAGATCACACGCTGCACAGCCGTGCTGCTCCGTCTTTTTCACCGACGTTTACGTGTTTGCGCGTGAGCAGTGTGAGCGGCTCACGAGCGATTGATGATCGGGAGCTGCTCGAGGTGTTCATCGCTTCTCGTTACCCCACGTATACTACACGATGCACGATGAAGGCCAAAATTGGGCCGATCACCAAATCGGTCGCACGACTCAAAAATCGTCTCAAAATGGGCCAGAAATCGCACAGTGTGAGCCCAGCATTAGAGCAGCAATGTTTGTTCGCTCAGAGAAAGAAAAAAAGGCTGCAAAAGCACAGGGAGGAATGGGAAAAGGGAAACACCTGGCTGGAAAAGGTCACCATAACACCTATAAAACGCACTGCACTGTGTGCCGGCGCACTTTTTCCATAGGCATGCTTCTAATGGTCGGCACATGAAGAACATGAGGGGCGTGAAAGCTCAGGGAACCCTTAACCAATTTCTTGTCCACCAGGCCACGGCAGAAGCAGATATGGTATGTAAACACTGGTTTGTTTTTTAAACCCTCTGGTTAAGGTTAATATGGGCATGTGCAGTGAATATCAGCGCTATGTGGCCAGAAGTGTGATAATATAATTTATTTTGTGTAATAAACAACTGCAAGGATAGATGATTACAACAAATAGATGACTAATACATAAAAGTAATACATAGATGAATAATGATGATGAGTTATGATGCGTAATCATGGGAACAAGTGGGTTTACAAACAGGAGCAGCTGATTAGCATTAGAAAAGCTGAAATAATACCTCAACTGAAGCCAATTGTACTAAATGCACTAAATGTGCACAGTTACAAGAATATTTTTCGTTCTATTGCTTTCTATTAATTTATATAATTTTAAGTTAAGCAGGACAGAGTTCTTTTAAAGAAAGATTTACTTATATTCTCAAAAGTTAAGCATGACAGGCTTCTGTTTAAGAAAGAGACCTGTTTTACTGTGTTAATGTTGTCATTTTGAGCTAAAAATAAATGGCTAAATGATCATTTGTTTCCCATATGGTCATATCACAAAGAATATGCATCTGCTTAAATCAAATTCAAGTCAAATGGTTAAAAAATAATTTCACACACACAAAAAAGAGCTACCACACTGGGAAGGGTGAAGACAACTAGGTTGCCCGGCCCTGGCCACGAGGTGTCCCTTATTTATTTTTCAGGGAGTTGGCAACCCTACCCGGAAGTAGGATTCGTCGCGTCATCACTGAACAACCGGATAGAAATAACTGACTGAGATCATTTTGATGAAGACTGCTGAAGCTACAATTACGACTGGAAAGATATGTTGTTTGCATTTTCATCATTTTCATGTTTAGATAACACAGCAGTACTTCCTGAAGCTCAAATCAATGAAAATCTTTACAACTGCGGATTTCCAATTAGTCAAAAACTTGCCCATATGTATTTTGGTGTGTTGATCTTTACTTTGTCTTCACAGTAAACAATACTAAAAAGGTTAAACAAGAGCTAATAAATTCATCATCAAGCCGGTGTGTGTGCACAGAGATTATCTGTACACACATACCTTGAGTCAGGTTGCCAGGTTGCACTGATAGTCTGAAACTGTATTTAGAGTGTGGACTGTTTTGTAGACAGTCTTTGGTACTTGAGTAATATCAGATGAACACACAAAACTTACAGATGTCTCTATCACTGTTACTCAAAAAAAAAGTCTTGCAAATTATAGAAGTAGAAGTGTAAAAATGTCAGCTATTGTTTAAAATAAAGATCCACATAAAAATATACAGATGTAAGAATAACCTGTAAGCCAAGTCTTTATTTTTTTAACTGGAGGGGTTAGCTTTTTAATAATATCATGGATTTGGTGTGTGTTTGAACAACATTGAAAGATTTAAAGGGTTTGCACTCCTGAAGGAGGCGAGGAATAGATAATGGTGTCATCAACATAGAGAGGAAACACACCATTTGATTTATTACCACAAATAATATTTACTTCAGTGTGGAACAGGTGCAGAGTTCTGAGGCACATCTGATGATGCGACGAGGATGGCGAAAGAAGGCCGAGCAAAGATGTGCAGAGCCATTTCTGAGAAAATATAGACATGGCTGTTTTCTGATTAAGAAATAAATAGTCCTCTTCTATGCCTCTAATATTAAACATAACTTAATCCAAACATTTTGTGGTAATTTCAATGCCACAAATGTGGCTCTGACTAAATCACCAAGAGTGCTGCGTTTTTGCTGATCTGATCCAGAGTCTCAATTTCAAATCAAGAGTAAAAAGCTCTTCATTGGCCCTAAATTTCTTATTTTCACCTGACACAGAAGAGTGAAACGACGTCAAAAGCCCGGGTTTATCTGAGTGCACACAAAGCCTGCAGCAGAACTGGCTGGTTTAACAAACACAAAAAAGCAAAATGAAGCAACAGCCGGTTTGTTACCCATAAAGGAAACAAAGAAATGCAACTTCATGCGAGGAGTGTGTTTGTTTGTGTAGAAACCAAAAAGAAAAGTCAAAGCCACACCCAGTGGATCCTGGATGAACTGTCACATGCTGTAAATACCAGAGGGATTAAGATGACAGAGTGACACACGGCCAAGAGACAGGCCAAGTACTCAGCAGCCACGATAAACTGTTTGGTAAATACGCTGCTGTGTGTATGTGTGCGTCAGAGGTTAGGATGACATGTTTGCTTTGTGTCACAGGGCTCTTGCTCTGTGCATTGTGTAGACGCTCTAATTTATGTTCTTGTCAGAGGACTTACTGTGTGTATGTATTTGTATATGCATATGGACTCTGTGTGTGTGTTGGCGGGACTCGTGTTTGCCTTGAGCTCAAGCCTGGAGGTGGTGTCTGATTTTGGGTGACAACATGCATGCAGGTGGTTTTCCTGAGCCTCATGGTCACCAGTTAACTTTGCCGGGTTTCAGGACCGTACTGGGGCACCCAGTGAATATGCACTTGCTGCAGGGTGAGAGAAAGAAACTGAGCATCTTACAATGTCAGAAACGTGTTTTGTGGCTGTTGCAAAAGAAAAGTTAAAGAACTGCTATGGCTTGACCAGTTAGGCCCTGCTACCTGTGTAATACTTCCTGTTTCCTCTCTGTTTCAACACTAACCACCGAGTATCTGAGGGACAACTCCCTCGCAGCCACCAATGGCCTGTAATTAGGATTTTGGTTTGATTCAGCTCCACTGTGATGATATAGCACAGAGTTAGAAAAACACAACTGATGCAACCAAGAGCAACTGTTTAGTCTCTGAGTGTTCAGACAGCATTTGCATTTCCACCGCAGGAAAAAACAGGATAAAACTGTCTGACTTTCTTTGTGTTGCTGAATATGTGCAAAATCACCAGAGCAGATTTCAAGAAACCTTTACGTGCACTCGACATTTAAATTCCTACATTATCAGTTTCAATGCAGAAGTGTGTTTATTTAAGTTAAGAAAATCACAATTCACCTTATACTGATGAACTGTCAATTTCTTATCAATTGTTCATCTTTCAATAATCATTCCCAAATTTCCTCATTTAAAAAGTCATCACACATATTTCGGCACCAGGTGCTCTTCTATCTTCTTTTCTGTGCGCCTGGTTTCAGAAGCAACAGTTAGAGTGTAACGTCTCTCTGATACTGAATCATTTAAGAAGTCTGTGCACGTGTGATTTTTAATAGCTCATGTGTTTCAGCAAGATTTCTCAGAACACATCCCACATATGAGCTTTTGGTATGATTTTTAGTCATCTCTGCTCTGTTCCTGAAGAGCCTGAAACATTATCTACGCGTCCGACAACCCACTGAGACAGTGTGTCAGAACTATCGGGTTTTGCAGACATGAGGAATCTTGCAGAGTGACTACTTGTAGGACTACAACTAGATTCCTTTTGAAAACATTATCCTTCATCCTTGTGCTGGTGCAAATTTACAAGAACTGTTGAGCAATGAGTCAGAAACGCGAGGAGCTTAGGGCCACAGCCTCCTTTTGTGTGTGCAATGTTTTTTATGAAAGGCCAATCCAACAAACAAGCTAAAAGAAAAAGAAGAGACACCACAGAATGTGGACACAACACTGGCTAAGCAAAGAAAGCTGAGAAAAATCTCATGGTATCAAAGTTAAGTCTGTATTATGCATCTATTATATAAATATTTAAAGGGAATCACAGGGATAAATATTATAAATTAAAAACAAAATACTATAGACATAACATACATAAGAACATGTAAAACAGTCAAAAGCATGAGAGGCAGAGAGAAACAGTCACATGGAGAAATAAGATGAATAACTTCAGCTGTTATATCACTGAAGAAAATCATCTACTAAATGTGCCTGAACCTACTGGTTACTACACTCAGAAGCACCACCGCTCACTCAGATTAGATGCAGTTATTGCTATTAAGTGGAATCACTATCTAAATACTAAATTTCAAAATTCTTATTTTAAGATTTTATACACAACATTTGTTGGACACTGGAAGCCAGTAAACAGTAACTTTCTTTAGTTAATAACCTCCCAACAGGTTTGATTGATTAAACATGTTTGATTTTATTCAATGAGTAAAAATCAAATGATCAGCTATATGGAAACATGTCATAATCTGAAGTAAGACTGTTGTGATTTTCTTGTAATACTTGTGACATTGTCCATCACAAATCACTTGAAATATTATTTATTTATTATTATTTATTAACAAACTTGCAACAGCAATTAGAAAAAGGTTGACTTTAACCTTTTCACACATAGTGGTCACCACAGTGGACGCTATTCAAAGGCTGTTTTCTTGTATTTGTGTCAGAGTTGATGGTATACTTGCACATAAACACAACACACAGTGTATATTATTTATTCGTTTGTCAAATTCATAAGTCAAAACGTATGTTGCCCACCTCAGTGGACATGTCAAAAACTCTTTGAAAAGAACATGTTTAAAAAAGATGAATGACTAAAGATGAATAAAAATGCTGATTGAGGTTGTCATAATTCATGCATGAAAGGCTTTAAAAAATGCCCTAAATATCGGATCACTTCCTCCTTTTGCATCTATCAGCTCATACTTGTATTTCAGCACCTTTGAGGTATTCGGTCTGTCCTGTTATACAGTAAACATTAATTACTGTAGATAGTACAGACCAAACAAAGGACTCTGAAGCAGGAAGCAGCAGACAAAAGTTGAAATATTGTGTTAAATAGTGCAAGTATGTAGTGATGAGGAACAAAAAAAAAGAAACAGCCCTGAGTTATGTTACATCATTTTAAAAATGAGTGGTTAGGTTTTATTTGGGGGGACAAATGCATGATTTCAAATACTGAACGTCACCCCTGCATCGCACCTGTGTGTGCAACTACGTACAATAACAGCTGTTACTGCTACTGATGAAGATTACTCTACGTATAACCTCTATAACCTGCTTTCTAAAGGCCCTTGAAAATCACTGCGAATGGTCAAGCTTGCAGTTTTAAAAAGCACCTAAACAGTGTTTAGCATTTTTATCAGGCGCTGTTTAAAGCCATTAAACATTATTGATTTTCCCATCTATGGCATTTTGGATAAACACCACTACATGAGGTGCAGATTAAGCATCCACAGTGAAGAACACTTTAAAGTGCTGATACACTGAGCTGCATTATTTGATTTTGAGGCATAAAGTGTTTCTTTTTTTTTTCTTGCAATGCTGTGAAATGTTTATACTCGAATGTTTCCCGATAGAGACGTGTTACTATGTGATTACAGCATCAGTGAGAGGTTATCAGTCCATCAGCGGCTGAGGAGATTACCCTGAGTGACATCATTACCATCCAAAGATTTAATTACACTTGCTCTTTTCATTTCTCAGCTTTCACACTCTCACTTCCTTCCCTCGCTTTCTCTCCTTGCGTTTTAGTCTATCCAATCTGAGGTGCGAGTGGAGGAAGCGAGGAAATCGCAGCAGGAGAGAGGAGTCGAAGCAGCAGGCGCTTAACAAAACTTCCACACCTTTGCTTTGGAGTCTTGTTTTCATGATATTGATAAGACGTTGATCAAGGTGGCACAATATGAAAAGAATCCACATATATCGCACACTCTTACTTTTCTTGTATCTCACCAACGAATGGGTTCCTAGCATGAGTTGGATGGGCACAGGTGAACAGGTGAACAGACCTCTGTAAGCGACACACCTGCCCAGTAGCATCTCTCTTCCTCTCCAAGTGTCATTTTGAGACTTTTTGTGATGAGACACTGAGATAAATTTCCACGTCACAGGATGGAGGATAAAGGAGATGAGAAATAGAGCCACTTAAGATGCCCTGTTTTTGTTGAATCCATTCAAACAAAGACAGCACTGTCAAAGACTTGACTCAGAATTTAAACTGTCACAAAAATGCTGTGGTGCACTCGCTGGACTGACTGGTTTGTGTTTCGTGGCCCGACACTGCTGAAATATTAACAAAAACTTCACTTACAGCAAGATGCCGAAGGCAAAATATGTTTTTTTTATGCAGTGGTCAATTCTGGGTGTCTTCATTCAGACTAGTGGGAAAAGAAATACAAAACACACATTTAATAAATACAACATTTTTAAAACAAAAGGGAAACAAAGCTGTTAATCTTTACAGATAAATTGTATTTTATAACAAAAGTTTATGGACACAATTGCTGAAAGGCCATTTTCTTCTTCTACTCTGAGCCAGAAATCTCTTCTTCAGCAGCACTTACATACACGAGGCATTTTTATTTCTATCTATATTTTAAAAGGTGTTTTTTTTTTCTTTTACAAAGCAGTTTGTTCATCTATCATTCAAAGGCTGAGTTAAAATAATGTTTTATTCCAAAAAAAAGATATGAAGATCAATAAAAATGCATATTTGGATTTAAAAATGTTGTAATACCAGAAACAACCGTTTTAATGTAAGTAATCAACTAGGGAAGATTCTTTGTCATATTTATATGGTAAAAATGTTACCAGTAAATTGTGTTTTCCAATAAAAATGCAGAGATTTATAGCTTTTAAATTGTGTTTTTCTCATACTCAGAGATTTTTTATGTTTCATTTGACCTTACATACCCCCATATTTGGGTGTTTGTTTATACACTATTGAAAGCCTGTTTTATAGATCAATTTAGTCCCAAAAACATGCCAAGAATTTACTTTTCCTTGCTGTTAAAAAAGCTTTTACTGCAATATGTCGTCTGAAATAAGCAGGAATTTGGAACTTAGATTTGACAACAGATGTTCTGGAAAATAACACAAAGCAGTTGCATTTTTAACATGAAAGCTCACAAACCTCCTGTTACAAAAATGAACATTTCTAATGTAAGTAATCACAGGGCGATTTTTACCCTGCTCTCACATTTCCCTCTTTAAAATCAATTATCTGAAATTATTTTGTATTCTGTGTGAAAAATACTAGTCACTCCTTTCTAAGTCATTTTACATTCAAAGTAAAATATTTAAATCAAATACCATTTAAAAATTTAATTCAATTCCCTGTACTAACACTACATGCTGCAGGCATTCACAGTGTTTGCTCTGCTTCATCATGCACCTGGCGCGGTGCACAAGATCACAGAACATTACCGCTCTACAAATCCACGGCTGCTTTTTATGAGGTGCGGCTGCTCGGCCCTGAGGACTCGATGGAATTCAATATTCTTCCAAAAGGTACAATACACGTTGGTATCTGGCAATAAAAGAAGGAACAACAAAAGTGTCCAAAAAAAAAAAGCAGAGCATGAAGAAGAAGCAGAGGGAATGGGTCAGAATGGGAGGAAGAGGAGGAGGAGTGAGTTTCTATATGTGGGGGAGAGGTCGTGGATATGTGAGAAAGGGGGGTGATAGCTCAGTGCTTTAATATGATGACACCGGGCCGGCAGAGGCCATTATCAGCCTTGTAGACTCGTCTGAACACAGACGTGGTGACAGAAAGAGAAGGCACACCCACTTTAATAAAAGAGGCCCTTTGTTGCGCTCTGATTAGAAATATCATTTCCTGACGCCCGTCTTTCCTCCTCGATTAAATTGGTCGGCGCTGTGCCGGGATAGACTGTATATAATAAGCTGCAGGAGAGGGAGGACTGCAAAATAACCGAGGTGATAGACGGGGAACGGCCACACCGGCTGCTGCCTCAAACAAGCTAAGAGACAGAGCGATCCACACATGCATGTGGCTGTGTAGGTGCACGCAACGTCTGCACAGTGTTGTGCTCCTGCCTAACCTGGGGTGCGGGCGCTTTAATCTAAATCGTCTGCCTCTGCTTTGATTTGCTTCCATGAGTTTAATCTCCTGCCTCTTCAGCCTGTCTCTCAAAGAAAACAGAAGCATAAATAAAACCGCACACACAAGCACACACACATGCATATCCAGGTGACCTGAATGACAAACCTGATGAGCATCATTAGCTGCAAGTATCTCGCGGTAATGTGCTTGTGAGTAAATCACACTAATATTCATGTATTCTCGCTGTTACTAAGACGATAGTCGTGTAAAATGTATTCCAGTGTGGCATCAAGCAGTTTTCTTTCATTGCCTTTGCTGTGATTGTTGCTTTCAATTAGTATCATCATAATTATTCATGAGGCTAATTATCATGTCATTTTTCACATGTGTTTGTTAGCTGTGCTGCCACAGCAACTACATAACGATTACTGTTATTAAATGGTTCATCTCCGTGTGTGTGTGCGTGTACGTCTCTGTATGATTACATTATCGTTCTGAGAAGGAATAGCCATTTTGCAATGAAAGAGACACTCCTTCCGAGCTGAGTGAGGGAGATGGCCTGATAAGTGGGGAGGTAATAAATAGCTTGATCTTCCTGTGAACAGCATACAGACACAAGCACACACACACACGTACACTTTCTCTCTGCCTGTTGGCCCCTGTGGCCAAAAAGGCATCTGCTGCTCACGCTGATGTCATCTGGAGATAATAACCAGACCCAGCGTGGCACCAAGCCACAGCCAGCACCTCAGATCCCCTCCACACTCCATGGGGTTACCACGATCTGGCAACTTACATGCGGGGTCTGAGGACCTGGCAACCTACATCTGGGAGTGTTGTGGGATGAATCCAGTGGGGATAGCTGCTGGGCCAGGGTGTATCCACAGAGAAGATTTGACAAGTTACTCCATGTATGCTCAAGGTCTGGCAGTCCACAACTGGAACAGCTGTAGAGTTGCCTTACCTGCTAAGAGCCCGGCAGGCTCGGTGACTGTACAGCTGACAATGAGGCACCACCTACAGCTGCGAGGGATATTTTACAAACAGCAGCGACAGTAAATGCCTGGCAACGCCACTGTGTAACCACAGCACTACAGTGAACACAGCCAGCACTGCTGCGCTTGAGTTCAGGATAGGGTTTTGCTGATGGAAGATCATCTTGTAAGTCTACAGTGGTCACTGATAACCAGCAGCTTCACCTTTTTAATACACTTATAACTTTTTACACGTCTATTCTGCCAGAGTGCACCAAGTCCAGTAGCACGCAGGTTGCTTCCATACAGCATGTTTCCAACCTGTGATCCAAAAATGAAACTCATTACACTATGTATGGACTTGCAATTCTTAAAAAGCTTCTGGAGAAAGGAAGCTTGCCAGTGAGGCTGTAATTGAGAATGGACAGGTGTATCCTTAGTAATCTTTTTGCCCAGAGACAGGCGTAGCACAGTAAATATACACTGATCAGGGATACCATTATGACCACTGACAGGTGATGTGAATAACACTGATTATCTCTTCATCGTGGCACCTGTAAGTGGGTGGGATATATGAAGGAGCAAGTGAAAATTGTGTCCTCAAAGTTGATATTAGAAGCAGGAAAAATGGGTGAGTGCAAGGATTTGAGTGAGTCTGAAAAGGGCCAAATTGTGATGGCTGGATTGCTGGATCAGAGCATCTCTGGAATTGCTGCTCTTGTGAGTCCTTCACTGTCTGCAGTGGTCTGTATCTATCAAAAGTGGTGCAAGGACCGAATAGTGGTGAACCGAGTGAAGACGGGCCTGTGTGGATCGTACCCATCCGATCTATCTAGCTCATGAACTAATCGTTTGATTCAAGTGTGTTGACCCAGGGTCATATTTGAAACCTGCAGGAGAACTCGAGGCCTGGAGTTGCCTACCCCTGCTGTATCTCATATTGCTAAAGCTGGCTCTGGTAGAAAAGTGTCAGAATACATATGGACATGCATATGGGGCTGCATGGCCACAGATCGGTCAGCGTGCCCACGATGACCCCTGGGCATCGCTGAGCATCAGAACTGGACCACGGAGTAATGAAAGAAAGTGGCCTGATGAATCACATTTGCACAAGCAAAATAACGGCAGCTTTCATAGGTCCTAATGTGTAGTAAACATTTAGAATTTAGGATTAGAGTATTCCATGCTTGAATGTAGATATATGAAGCTGTATGAGCCATTGAAGCTACTTAATCTCATATTTTTAAAAATACCCTTTTCACCACATGTATAAATATACGACTATTCCATGTATAAAATTAATATAATTATTCTGAATCTCGTCAGTATCTGTTTCCCAAATTCATCCTGAAACAATATTTTCAGAAAATGTTTGTGTTTGATGTTTGTGTGATTCCAAAATTAAGTTGTGGTTTTGAATGATGTGGTTCGGCTGATAGTAGACTTACAAAGAGATTTCTCTTATGTTTCAAACAAAATAAGCAAAGTGCAAAGATTGAGCATTTAAAAGCCACAAAATCACTAAAGCACACTCACCACCCATTTCCAGTGTGTGTGTTACGTTCACGATGTGCATAATGTACAGAACCCACAAACACACACAGCTCCGGCTGACATTACGTTACCACCAGGTCGGACACACACCATAATTCACCTTGCCAGAGTCCTCTGTGGCTTAGTAAATCTATCTGTGCACATGATCGCAGCGAGGTAAGAGCACGGTGTCTGCTCACCGCCCTGATGCGCTGAAAAGGGCTGAAACAAGAGACCAGAACCGAGGAATTGAGTTACTTTGGACATGATGGCTCCTTTTCCCGCTGTCCACCTAAACTGCGGTCCATTATAAGAGCTATTAAAGCAGCTGAGAGGCATCAATCTGCCCATTTGGACAGCAGTGAGTGGGTGGATTAATAATTAGGTGCCTCTATGGCCTCTGCTATTCACTCCCACTGACATCCTCAACATTTTTTTCCCTTCTGGTTTTGTCTTTTCATTGTTATTCCTATTTTGTGTCAGTCTTAATTACCTCGAATGCCTCCAACTTGCACCTTCCTTTTCTGTCTTTATCACACCCGACCTTGCTTTGTTTCTCTGTCTGTTTCTGTCTGCATCTTGTACTCTTCTCAGAGTTGCTTGTCTGCTTTTCGTGAGGATCAAACAAGCTCTCTCTCTCTCTCTGTCTCCGTCTCTGCTGCCTGCATCTGTGGAAGAGAAGGAAGCCTTGAAGAAGAACAAATCAAATTGTCTCCCAGTGTCTAATTCCCCCCGACATCCACTTCAGCCTAGCTGTCTTTACCCACATCCTGGAGGGAGGAGAGAGAGGAGGAGGGATGGAGGAGGCTGTGGAAGTAGTAGCAGGGGTGAATGTGTTTATGTATGTGTGGAAGGCAGTGCACGGGGGTGGGGGGCTAGCTGGCTGGAGGCGGACTCTGACTCCCTGTGCTTCTTGTCAGATCAACCATGGATCAACCTGAGGCTCAGACCTCACCTCGGCATGAATTTGCAACACAGAAGCGTGCACACATACACACACAAACACACACAGACATTTCCTCATTACAATGTCTGTATATGCTTACAAACAAGCACTGAAAGAAGAAATGCACCCTTCTGCAAAGAGAGCCTTCAGATTAACAGTGGTATTGTCTGATAATCTGCATTTTAAATATGCAAACAAGTCGGATATCTATCACAGAAATATGGATGTAAATATTCCCTAAACCCCCATAAACACTTGATATATTTGATAAGAATGTATTCACATATCTCACATAACTCAAAATGTTCAAAATCCCGTTAAAATGATTTACATACATGTTTAATTCTGCTCATTTACAGCATGCTAGTTTCCTAATTCAAAATCCACTTTATTTAGGGTATACTGGGCTTTAATGAAGATCCACTGACGGAAACAAGCTCCCTTCTTCCCCTCTAATAAGCCTAGTTTAAATGGCCACCATATTGATTTTTTCAAGCCTCAACTGTGACGTCAGCACAGCCTGAAAAGCATTTAGGTGTCGCCACTCTGCATCAGCCCCAGTTCAGGAGGAGCAGAAGTGAAAGGAAATCACAGAGTTATTTTCAAACTGTGGACTGGGAGAATGGGTGATCCTGTGGGAGGAGCTCGGCTGCTCTGGGAATACCTCGGTGTTTCCCCCAGATGAGCTGGAGGAAATGGCTGAGGAGAGGGAGGTCTTCACTTTTCACCTTAGGCTGCAGATAAAAGTTGGATGTGTGAATGCAAGGATCGATGGATATTCATCTTTTGAAGCTCTCTCCTCCTCTGTAATCTGGGAATCTCTGAAAGATGACTGAAATGGATAAACACTGATACAATTTTGCACTTGCTACTTAAATCCAGCCGCATGACACACACCAGATTACCAAAATCGAGATTTGCACAGGGGGCCAAACCATCAACAGTGTTGATGTCACTTTCAACACATGCCTCCGTTCACAACGACAACAACATGAGCATGAAGTAGATCTAAGGTAGCTCGATCCTTGCAAACAAAAGGTCTGAACATCAGTATGTGGAGTTTCTTTGCTTACAGCTGGAGCTGTGAGCCTGAGGCAAACTTATTAAAATATTTCCACTCACTGACATCATCTACAGCCTAGATTAGAAAAAGCTGACAGCTAAAGCAGGTAATGCTGTCTGGTGCCCGGGTGTAATTACTGTTTGTTATCCACAGAAGAATACATCGATATTGATTGACTGACTTTGTCTAATAAATGACTGACCAAGCCGATATCTGTACATGATGTTTTTCTTTTTAAAGGAAAAGCATCAATTCATGTTGACTGCATGTAGCAAAGAGTTGAGACAAAGCCATGAAATGAGGCAATAACAAGTCTTGTCATCATCTATACTTTACTGTGAGTAAATGACATCATTATCGGGAGGTATTGATCGTCTCGTGGCTGTGTGGCAGCAGGTCAGCTAATAGATGGTGGTTGTTCCAGCTGAGGCCAAGTTTATAGACTAGAAACAGAGCATCAGACCTGAGCATTAGCACTTCAGTGGAGATGGTGAGGAAAGTACAAGATGTGATTATCAAGCATTATGTCTATTTATAAGAACACTTTCTCAACAAAACTGAAGCAGCGCTGCCTGCATCAAAGTCCTTAGCACTGTTCATATACTTTTTTAAGGACCACAACCCATTTGCACACATCGAGACATTTCCACAAACAGAAAATAATTACGATGAAGTGGGAAACACACACACACACACACACACACACACACACACACACACACACACACACACACACACACACACACACACACAGAGAGAGAGAGAGAGAGAGTAAACATTTCTACTGTACCAGCAGTGTTTCTATGTTCTTAGACTATCTTGTTTCTATAATAAAATTACACTGCTACACAGAACATAATGGTTTTTATAATTGTTTTCTAAAGTATCAAAAATGTATTTTCATTTATGTTAATTTTTTTTCTTTCTCCTCCATGTTGCTAAGCAAAATGAGGAGAGTTCAACACACACACACACACACACACACACACACACACACACACACACACACACACACACACACACACACACACTTCCTCACGTATCACATGGAAACACTGGCACAGTTATTACTTCATTTACACCCATATGTTCTGTGTTTTGTTACCATGTCATGTATGTTTTCATGCCTCTTGTCATTTTAAAAAAAATAACATATAAAATCAGGATATTACTTTTATTTCACAGTGGGTTTTAAAATGAGGAACTATGGAAATTCATTTAAACTTACTGCTTCTAAAGTAATTAAAAAACACCCAGAGTGCAGATCTGCCTCCTGAAGTTTAAAAAATGTTGGTGCACCACAATAAATGTCATCAAACAAATCAACTGTGAAGAAACAACCTTTGCCAGTAGTGTTGATTATCTGCTTGAACTTCGTACAAACGGAGCGGCGACTCCTTTCTCCACAGTTAAACACACCAACAAGACAAACCGGACCAAATCAAAACAGCTTTTTATGATTTTGTGCTGCCGGTCTAGTTTTCTTTTATGCTGACAGCCTCCGATAGGCCGTTGCAATCTGCATGGACACGTCAACCTTTCCACACCCCTTCCCAACTGAAGAACTGTAAAATATGTTTACTTATATACTCATCATCAAAATATTTACCATTAGCTGTAACGAGACATGTTGGCCAAAGTCATGAGATGATAAATTACAGAGTAACTTGTTTACTTTGTGCTACACAAATCTACACATGTGTATAATAAAGCACAGATATGTCAGAGCAGTGAAAGCAGGGCCAAGAGCAGCTTGTCTACTACACCGGTCTCCAAATTACCCACATATGCTCATATTTTATTCACAGTAGCAGCTCTAAGAAATTTGAATGCTTCTGTTTTTTTAGGGCTTGCCGCCGTGCTGCCTCTGAACGGGGCTTCACCCTGTCCCAGCCTTTGTCTTGACTGTCAATTCAGGTGGCAGTCATTGTTAACCCCGGCCTAGACAAGTGTGGTATGCAAATTTTACTGGTGCAGGTTTGATTTCGTAAAGATTGTACATCAGATGTCCTTCGTGATACAACCCTCCCCATTTATCTGGGCTTGGAACTGGGAGAGCAAGTACACTAGCAAACACCCCACCCCTCCCACACCTAGCTAATACCTAATCATATGTTTCTCTACCTGCAGGATGCCATGATTCACCCAAACCATTTCTTTAGATGTTAAATTGCAATGTTGACAAGTCTGTAATTCACAAACAAACAAGGTGAATCCACAGTTTAACTCCCTTTGCTTCTTGTAATGTGTTACTCAAGAAGTAAAAAGACACTCAAACAAAACATTTTCGTCTTAATAAAGAAACACTAAATATCTGATTATCAGTTGGTCTCATTTTAGCAGCTCCACGAGGAACAGAGGCTGCCAGTCCGGAAGACTACTAATGGGAAGGTTGACGGTTCAATCCTCATGTCCAGAGTCCCCAAATTCCCCCTGATGTGTGTGTGTGTGTGAGTGATAGTTCAAGAGCTGTGTGAATGTGTCTTCCAAAAAGTGCTTTAAGTGCTCACTTAGAATAGATCTGAGGGTTCATTCGCCAAGGACACGGTCCTTTTAAAGGCTGGGTTTTTTTTAAAAGAAATTCAAGCAACACATAAAGTTCTTATTTTTATCTGCCCTCCCGTTTGTAAGTGTTCCTGTCTCTGTTCCAGTATGAAAACACACAATGTTTTATCTTTTTTCTTCTTTCTTCACATATTTTTTCTTCTTCAAATATTTAAAAGAGAGCTACCTTGAAACTGTGTTTTTGTGTTTTATTGTGCAGATTTTCAGCTCATATTCCTCCGTCTGTGATTCACTGTGTTCCTGACTGCGGTTCTTCTGGCTCAGTAAGACGTGACTGTCAAGTAGCTGGGCGATCAGAGCAGCGACTCTGACTGTGACACTGTGCCTCTCTGACTTTTCCTGACCTCTGGGCACAATGTCTCCATTCACGGCCCTCGAGCATTCCTCAACCCTTCCTCAACCCTCAGTGTCAGACAGAGAACAGAGGAAGAGAAAGAAACAGGTGACAGAGCGTGGAGGAAGGGAGAGGGCTAAAAGGATTCACGTGTGTGCAAAAGTTAAAATGCAGGAAGAGTCGTAGGATTGTTGCTTTTGTTAAATACATATCAAAGTCAAAGTTAAATACTGAAAGGTTGAACATGTCCAACGTAACCAGGCTTTGTTTGCTTTATCTGACCTAACAAAACCTAAAACCCTAGTTAGAGATAACAGGTATCACAACAGTTGTTTTCAGCTTTCGTTGTTAATGCACTTTCTGCCTCAGGCTCTGTACATACTCACATAAAAGTGAGTGTTTAACATGTCATCCCACTTGTCTTCCTCACAAAGCAGATCAAAATAGATCAATTGAGCATTGTCAAAGGAACAGGCAACAGAGATCTCTAAAGAATAAAAAACAGCAGAATGCATAAGCTATGCTACAAGTAAGACACGAGAGCAATGCTGCAGAAAATCGTTAATCTTACATTTTGCATAAAACAGTAAATATAAAAAATCAAGTAAATATATTTACATATTAATTTAATTTCGCTCTAGGCACTACTGTTTATTTCTAACATGACAGCTGTATATTTTCAAACTTTAAAACGCATAATGGGATCATCTTGTGATGATAACGATATTTAGTACAGGAAAATCATACTCTTTTTTTATTGATGATTGTAGCTTGAAAATCTGCTGTCACGGACGACACACTAATTCAAAGTGTGAATCTATTGAAACAAAGTGCCAGCAGTAGCATTATAATGCAATAGTATACAGTTTTATATACATGACAACGAGCTGTAAGCACATAACTGCCATATAAATGTTTTCCCTTTAACTCTTTAAGTAAAGGTATAATGTAACTTGATTCACTTTTTACTTTAACAGTAACTAAAGTAACTTATTATTCTAACTCTTCGGGAGCTGCACAATATCGTCTCAGAATAAAACTGAAAGTTATTTTGTACCTGGGATTTTATATCTTGGGTCGAGCTTTTAACCAGCTACACAAAGCTCTCCGTTTCCATTGTGTAACCACAGTCAGTCTTTTCTACCCACTGTTTGCACTTCCTGTTATATAGAGCCAAATAGCCAGAGCTCCAGTGTTGCACAGTAGAGTCATTTGTTTTAGTTTGCCTAATAGCATCTCCTCCTCGTATGCCTTCATAGTCTGGTTGTGTTTTTGCTTCGAGTGCTGAAACACATTTGTTGCTTCCGTCTTTAACAGGAATAGTTTTCCTGCATGTTTTGCAAAATGTTGTGCTTTCTTTGAAGGTTGTTAAAACGGCTTCCTAAATTCTAATCTAAGGCTGGTACCAGCTCTCACTCCCAGACACGCCTGGATATGTGTTGCTGTTGTACGTGCTAAAGAT
Source organism: Rhamphochromis longiceps (assembly GCF_057381845.1). NCBI lineage: Eukaryota > Metazoa > Chordata > Actinopteri > Cichliformes > Cichlidae > Rhamphochromis > Rhamphochromis longiceps. Next base: position 42,125,434 of record NC_140562.1, on the reverse strand, counting down.
AGTAGGGCTATACTATGAAGAGGCTGTGATACATCACTGAGGATGTCTCTTTTCCAACACTGGAGACTTGCAATGTTAAATGCATAATATGTTGCTGCTGAACAGCAATCTTAATGCCTAGGTTTGCAATCCTATTGAGCTTTTTCTTATTAACTGCAGGCAGTGAAAAATGCCAGGCAATTAAACAAAAACTCTCTATTAATGAATATTGGCTATCCACACCAAACTGTCTCAGCTACATGAAGTATAAATATTTTAAACTCTTTCAATCTGCATGTACAAAACACATTCTTACAGCAGGAAATCTGTAAAGCACTCAAGGCAAACTTTCAACACGTGAAAACGTGGCACTCCTAGTCTATTCCTTTGTAATAAGGAAATCTCTGACTTCAGGCTCATTAGAGCATATAAAAAAAAAAAACACCCAGCACGCCCCTGCGGGCGGTTTATCCTTTCAAGCTCGGGTCCTCTACCAGAGGCCTGGGAGCTTGAGGGTCCTGCGCAGTATCTTAGCTGTTCCCAGGACTGCGCTCTTCTGGACAGAGATCTCCGATGTTATTCCCGGGATCTGCTGGAGCCACTCGCCTAGCTTGGGAGTCACCGCACCTAGTGCTCCGATTACCACGGGGACCACCGTTACCTTCACCCTCCACATCCTCTCGAGCTCTTCTCTGAGCCCTTGGTATTTCTCCAGCTTCTCGTGTTCCTTCTTCCTGATATTGCTGTCATTCGGAACCGCTACATCGATCACTACGGCCGTCTTCTTCTGTTTGTCTACCACCACTATGTCCGGTTGGTTAGCCACCACCATTTTGTCCGTCTGTATCTGGAAGTCCCACAGGATCTTAGCTCGGTCATTCTCCACCACCCTTGGGGGCATCTCCCATTTTGACCTCGGGACTTCTAGGTTATACTCAGCACAGATGTTCCTGTACACTATGCCGGCCACTTGGTTATGGCGTTCCATGTATGCCTTGCCTGCTAGCATCTTGCACCCTGCTGTTATGTGCTGGATTGTCTCTGGGGCATCTTTACACAGCCTGCACCTGGGGTCTTGCCTGGTGTGATAGACCCCAGCCTCTATGGATCTTGTACTCAGAGCTTGTTCTTGTGCTGCCATGATTAGTGCCTCTGTGCTGTCTTTCAGTCCAGCTTTGTCCAGCCACTGGTAGGATTTCTGGATATCAGCCACCTCCTCTATCTGCCGGTGGTACATACCGTGCAGGGGCCTGTCCTTCCATGATGGTTCCTCGTCTCCCTCCTCTTTCTTGGGTTTCTGCTGCCTGAGGTATTCACTGAGCACTCGGTCAGTTGGGGCCATCTTCCCAATGTATTCTTGGATGTTCCTTGTCTCATCCTGGACTGTGGTGCTGACACTCACCAGTCCCCGGCCCCCTTCCTTCCGCTTAGCGTACAGCCTCAGGGTGCTGGACTTGGGGTGAAACCCTCCATGCATGGTCAGGAGCTTTCTTGTCTTTATGTCAGTGGCTTCTATCTCCTCCTTTGGCCAGCCTATTACCCCAGCAGGGTACCTGATCACGGGCAGGGCGTATGTGTTGATGGCCCGGATCTTGTTCTTACCATTCAGCTGACTCCTCAGGACTTGCCTGACCCTCTGCAGGTACTTGGTGGTTGCAGCCTTTCTAGCGGCCTCTTCATGGTTCCCATTTGCCTGCGGGATCCCCAGGTACTTGTAACTGTCCTCTATGTCTGCAATGTTGCCTTCTGGTAGTTCAATCCCCTCAGTTCTGACTACCTTCCCTCTCTTTGTTACCATCCGACTACACTTCTCCAGTCCGAACGACATTCCAATGTCATTGCTGTATAGCCTGGTAGTGTGGATCAGTGAATCGATGTCTCGTTCACTCTTGGCATACAGCTTGATGTCATCCATGTACAGGAGGTGGCTGACAACTGCTCCGTTCCATAGTCGGTATCCGTAGCCAGTCTTGTTAATGATCTCACTGAGGGGGTTCAGGCCTATGCAGAACAGCAGTGGGGACAGAGCATCTCCTTGGTAGATCCCGCACTTGATGGTAACTTGTGCTATGGGCTTGGAGTTGGCCTCTAGTGTTGTACGCCACATCCCCATTGAGTTCCTGATGAAGGCTCTTAGGGTCCCATTGATCTTGTACAATTCTAGGCATTCCAGTATCCAGCTGTGGGGCATTGAGTCATAGGCCTTCTTGTAATCAATCCAGGCAGTGCACAGGTTGGTCAGTCTGGTCTTGCAGTCTCGGCTGATTGTTCTGTCTACCAGTAGCTGGTGTTTTGCACCTCTGGTATTCTTGCCAATTCCTTTCTGTGTCCCGCTCATGTATTGACCCATGTGCCTGTTCATCTTAGCCGATATGATGCCTGACAGGAGCTTCCATGTAGTACTGAGGCAGGTTATTGGTCGGTAGTTGGAGGGGACCGGTCCCTTCTTGGGGTCCTTGGGGATCAGGACCGTCCGACCTTCAGTTAGCCATTCCGGGTGTCTCTCGTTAACTAGCAGCTGGTTCATTTGTGCTGCCAGACGCTCGTGCACTCGTGGAGTGCAGTCAGCTTCTTCAGCCAGTAGGCGTGAACCATGTCGGGCCCTGGTGCTGTCCAACTCTTCATACTGGAGACCCTTTCTTGGATATCTGCCACTGTGATGGTTCTGTGATGGTTCAGGGAGGTCGCTGTGGTCTGCCCTCAGATCCACTAGCCACTGAGCATTGCCGTTATGGGTTGCATCCTTCTCCCATATGCTCTTCCAGTATTGCTCCGTCTCCAGCCTTGGTGGTGCTGTTCTCTTATTATTATTGTTCCCTTGCCACTGAGAGTACACCTTTGCTGGTTCTGTGGAGAACAGCTGGTTTATTCTCCTGCCTTCTATCTCTCTGGTGTACCTCCTCAAGCGGCTGGCCAAGGCTGTGAGTCTTTGCTTGGCAGTTTCCAAGGCCTCAGGTATGGCCAGCTTGCTGTATTTCTTAGGCACCTTATTTGTCGCACCTTTCTGCAACTCTGTTAGTTGGCTAACCTCCCTCCGTGCTACTTTGATCTTGCCCTCTAGCCTCCTTCTCCATGGAGGGTACTGCCCCTTGTGGCTGTTCAACTTGTAGCCAAGCATCTCACTGATCACTGCTGCCGTATTGTAGATCAGCTTGTTAGTGTCGGTAATCGTGGTTGTAGGTATTGCCCGTAGTGCTGCATTAACATCATCTAGCAGACCTTCTGAGGGTACTTCACGTAATCTTGGTAACCGGCTACGGGGGATCCAGGTTTCAAGCTTGGCCATGATCCTATTTTTCAGGTCAGTTCCTCTCGCACTCAATGATCCTTCTCCTATCGCACTTGGGGCTATGTACCCAATCTCGGGTGGGGGTGATGATATCTCCCCCCTGACCTGGCGTCCTGACTCCTCCTTGCCGTAGCATTTGTGTTGTACCTCGTCAATCTCTAGCTGTGAGAGCAGTCCCTTCTTTCGAATGTTGGAACACTGAGCTACTAGTTGTTTCGCCGTCATTGTGGATGTTGGGTATCGAAGAATCCATAGGTCCCTCATCCTATTCATGTAGCCCCTTCCGCCGGGGTTACTTGCGTAGTAGCATTCCAACAACGCCCTGTTTTCGTCTCTTGCCCACCGATGCCTTCTTGTTCCAGTAGCCCACTTTTCGTCAGGGTGCCCTGGTTCCTCAACACCTGACGCGGACCTTGTTGATCCGGGCGACGTCCAAGCCGGCATGCCTTCATATTTATCTGTCTCGCTCATGTCTGCGGTAGGCTTGCTTAGCATAGGGGGTCTAGCCTTAGGACCCTTACTGGATACAGACGCCCCAGGCAGGAATCGAACTTGCGATCCTCTGTTCCAAAGGCGTGTAGTTTAACCACTACGCTATCCAGCTGCGTGTGTGTGTGTGTATATATATATATATATATATATATATATATATATATATATATATATATATATATATATATATATATATATATATATATATATATATATATATATATATATATATATATATATATATATATATATATGAATTCCTGTCATGTGCGTGAATTCCAGAGTAGAGTACGTATATATATATATATATATACGTACTCTACTCTGGAATTCACGCACATGACAGGAATTCAGGGTGATCCACATGCTGCTATGTTTTAGAAATAATGGCACTGTGATGCAAAATACAAAATATTTGGCACTGAGCAAGAATGTGTGCAGACAAGTTTGTGGTAAATGAGCCATAGTGAAGAGGGAAAATACATGGGTTTGTCAAAGCAGATCAAAGGTTAGGAGAAAACAATCCTGTGAAGCAAGGCTACGTGTCACACTACGGGTATATCCACCCTATGGTACGCTTCTTTTTCTATCACATCAGCTGTTATCTCAGGATCAGAAAAATATTTATTGAGGTCACACAGCAAAGGAGTGTAGACTTGTTTATCCATAGACTTCTGCACAATAAAATTATTTTGCAACGAGAAGAGTCGCCCTCTGTTGGCCAATAAAAGAATGCAGGGTTAAGGTGCTTGTGCATTGGCTTGACTTTTTTTGATACTGTCTCTGCACATGACAAACTTTGCTTTGCTAGATTACATTGGTCTTTAAGAGAAGCATAATGAATCTGAGATCAAAAGGAAAATTAGATTTTCAGCTTTCAGTGATTGTGAAGACAAGTTAACAGGGATAAAAATGTTAAAAAACAAACAAACAATAGTTTCACTATGAAGCTCTTATTGTGTGTTGTATTTTTTTAGGGGTGCAACGATACTCGTATCGATATTGAACCGTTCGATACAGTGCTTTCGGTTCAGTACGCATATGTATCGAACAATACAACATTTTGAATTTATTTCATCAACTTTTCTTCTGACGATGCTGTCTGTGTTGAGCGCTCAGTGAATCTGCGTTCGACTACTCCGCCTAGGCTGCACTGTCGAGCGCAGATCCACTGAGCGCTCAACACAGACAGCATAGTCAGAAGGAAGAGCGCAGGGCAAGCTAGCGAGACAGAAGCTAAGCTCTCGTTGCAACATGGCAAATTGAACCTCCCCCACCCTCATTCAGATCTGGCCTTTGGAACTATTTTGGTTTTCATGTGATGTATGACCCTGAAGGTAAGCGAGTCATGGACTAAAGTAAAACAGTATGTTGGATGTGCCATGCAATGCTCAATTGCATTGGTGGGAGCTAGTGTGTTAGCGCAGTTAGCTCATTAACGTGTTGGCCGTCCAGCCCCATGCACGGGCGATCCGCGGTAGCTCGTTAATGGAGATTTGCCGTGTTGTGGCGTTAACGTCATTTCAGCTTAACGCTGACAGCACTAGTGGGAACACAACGAGTATGACTGCACATTTACGCCAACATCATCCTAGTGCAAAGACAAGTGGAAGCAGACAAAAACAACAAGCACGCATGCTACTAACTTTACCCGAGTCATTTAGACAGCCGTTAGCACAGGATTCTCCTTACGGGGACCTGATATATTTAATATGCTGCTGAGAATATAGCCCAGAAGAAGCGTATAGTATAGCTTTTATTTTGGAAAGAGCCATTTCTCTGTAATAAACTCTCTTTTCCAAAGATGAGTGATTCCTCAATCAGATTAATTTTTTTATTACTTTGTTGTTTCAGCAACATTAAATTAAAAAACTTTACGTTTGAGTTAAAATATATATTTCTAATTTTAATAAATGACAAATTAAAAAAGCATGAACATTTTTTTGTGTCGAAAAAATATCGAACCGTGACACCAAAGTATCGAACCGAACCGAACCGTGAATTTTGTGTATCGTTGCACCCCTAGGTTTTTTTTGTTATTATTATTGTTTTTTCTTGTTTTTGCCCAAAGTCAATCACAAGTTAATTCACCCCAATCTAAGATGACCTGAAGAGAAAATTCAGGTAAAAAGACACTGAAACAAAACATTTTCGTCTTAATAAAGAAACACTAAGAAATACTTTAACGAAAATTACAATTATGAACACAACAATCAGGATTGTGGTTTTTGCTCTGCTATTAATCCCTCAAGACTTTTTGAGACTGAGATCCTCATCTTGGAGGATATAACATGTAGATATTGACCTTCACTTGAGTAAAAAAGAACCAAAAAATGTTTTTAAATCTACACACATGGCTGGAAAAGCAGCCAACATGCCATTAACCTTATTGTGAGCAATTTCATGTATGAAATATTTTCTTTCTATCGAACTTCATCCACCGAAAAAGAAATGCAGAGTTTGGATTTAATAATAACTACAAAGGTGGTAATGAAGGTTATACTGTCAGGTATGATAATGTCAACTCACTCACACAGCAGCTTGAAGCACCAGTAGGCCTTTGCTTGTACCAGCAAGCGGACGTTTTACCAGGTTTTCCCATTTAGGAGGATGCTGGTACTGTACCTACTCGCTCACAGTCATGGCCTGTTAGTAAACTGTAAACAGAGTGTCATTTAAACAGCACTTTTCTAGTGTTACTGACAACTCAAAGAACTTTTTGCACTACAGCTGGGACACTTGATTAAAAAGCCCTGTATGTTCCCTGACAGAACAAGTCTACATGAAGGTTAGTTTAGAGCTAAAAGATAAAATTTCTTTTTTTCTCTCCTGTCTCATTATAACCTGTAAGTATTTGATGTGTGTTGGGTATTTAGATTATGAGTGCATATCACCTGATAAATATATATACCCTCAGATAGGTTTATCTTTACATGAGGGCCACATTTTTGCAGTGATGATAAATGAAGCAGAAATGTTTAGCTCTGTCACGTTCTGTTCGCATCAATACTTCTTTTGCTTTTTTGTATTTGTTTTTCATGATAAAGGGCAAATATGTTACAATAAACCCTGCAATATTCTGGAGTGTGTCATGAGGTTATGTGCATTTCTTTGGGGTTTAAGCTCAGATAAAAGATCCAGGATTTTTACTGTTGATACTGTTTGTGAGTCCTAACAAAGTGTTGACTGAGCCGAGTTCCTGAGAGGATTTAATCCACGCTGGTACGCAGAGAGACAAGGCTGCCCTCAAGGTGAGATATGTGTGTGTGTGTGTGTGTGTGTGTGTGTGTGTGTGTGTGTGTGTGTGTGTGTGTGTGTGTGTGTGTGTGTGTGTGTGTAAGGCTCAACCATGGGTTTACCGCCTGTCCTCTGTGGCATGTTTCACACGGGGTCATGTGAGGGTCAGTACTCTGTGTGGAAAGAGACACAGATAGACAGATATTTCTGTTTTAGCTTTAAATATCCTCTGCAACACCGACAACAAACAAACGTAAGAGGGCACAAAAAAACAGACGTGCTGTGGGATGTTTCTTTGCAACAAAAGCTTTAAAGCTTTGTGCATTTCATTGATTTGAAATATGTCTTAAAAAAAAAAAGACAAAAATTTAAATGTGTCACTCATGTTATAAACATGCAGGAAATTAGCGTCAGTCCTATTAGTCAGTGTATTAGCAGCTAAAATATGTCATCTGAGTTTTCTTTGTGATTAAAATATACATACTGTAAGCTATCTTTACTTCATAAATCAAGCTGTGGTTATTCACCCTGAAATTATTTATTATTAAATTTAATTTTATCAGATTAAATAATAACTGAAAATATATTTTACCTCTTTCTTTTTTCTCTTTTTTTTTTAGAAAAGTATGCTTTCACTTATGAAACCATTTCCTGTTCCCCTGCTCCTCAAAACACTGCTATGATTGGTCCAAATCATATAATTAGTGTAATAAACCACATATTGCTTCATAGTAGCACTAACCGCACTTGAACTAAATTGTTTTCACAGTGCTAATGATAAAAAAAATTAAATGAACTGCATATTACACTATTAACAAAAACTAAGCCGAATGCAGAGGCGCAGTGTGAAAAACATTAGGGACCTTTACTGCATAAGTAGCATCCAGGGGCTGCTAATCAAATAATTTTAATTAACTGATCATCATCAGTGTGACCACTGCGATGAAAAAAGATGTTTTGGCAGTTTGCTGGTTTGGAGCATTAAGGTGTGTTTTGACATGATGCTGAGGAAGAGGGTAGAGGAAGAAGGACAGTACTCTGGAGTTCATTTTCAAATAATGTCAACTACCTGCATAGAAAAGGAGGGATATGAGTGTCCAAACAAATTTCCCCCAGAGTCAGAAACTACAAAAGCCCAGAAGCTACACCTCAGACTCTACAGGCCTCAATTAAAATCTTATATTTTCATGTTCATGACAATAATAATTAGGAAAAAGATACATCCACTTCTCTCTAAAATATACCAATGACAGCAGGTATGCTGTCCTCACTAAAGTTTGTTGCAGGCAACGTAATTTCAGCTATACAGCTAGCTTAACAATCTTTATTCCCAGCACTTCATCCTCCAAGAAACAGGCCGCTTGTTGTGTTTGGCAGGATTTAATGATGAAAATAAATTCTCTCTCTCTCTTTTTTTTGTAAAACTGTACAAAGAAAAGGAATACAAAATACACAATGAAGACATGTTCCATTACACTGGGAGAATAACATTGTTCTAGCGAAAAACACACGACCACAGATAAAGCATCTGCTGACAAAATACAAGCATCTACCTGCCTCCATATGATTTAACTCAAAACAGCGTCAAAACTTACTAATACACATTAAATGTATAGGAACTTACGGATGAAGCCGATATTGTGGACTTTAACACCAGGATTGCAGAGATTGCCATCAGATTACAAATGCTGTCACTGCAGCAGCTAAAGAGCACACAACTTCCTGTATATCACTTCCTCTACAAAAAAGACATTCTGCTTAGTTACCACTAGGTGGTAGTAACACTTCTTAAACAACTATAATATGTCCGTTCCATGACACTCCCCGCCTGGCATATTAAAGATATGCCACTTTATGCCACAGTCTCAATCCTCTAGCTTGCTGATGAGTCATTGTCCTGTGGTGAAAACAACAAGATTACTTGAGAAACTGGTCTAGAGAAGACTTTCGCTGTCTGGTTCCGTATCACCTTAACTTCAACTTTCCTAACAAGTCCATCTCTGCTGGGAACAACCTTGACAATAATTCCCATAGGCCACTGATTCCTCTTGGCTTGATCGTCCTTGAGCAGAACAATATCTCCTTCTTTGAGATTAGGTTTCTGAGATTGCCATTTGTGCCGACTCTGTAATGTGCTCAAATATTCACGGCGCCACCTAGCCCAGAAGGTATCTGCCAAGGCCTGAACTCTTTTCCACTGATTTTTGAGCAGATCCCCTCTTGAAAACTCACTTACAGTAGGAGAGGGAACACCCCCCTTCTGGGTCAGCAATATGGAAGGTGTTAGAATGAAAGGCGCCTCAGGATCAGTAGAAACTGGTATTAACGGCCTTGCATTGACAATGGCACTCACTTCAGCCATAAAAGTGGTTAAGACCTCATGAGTGAGTTTTACATGTCCAACCTGAAGAAGCATAGAATCTAAAATCCGTCTTGCCACTCCAATCATGCGCTCCCAAGCGCCGCCCATATGAGAGGAGTGAGGTGGGTTGAAAACCCAAGTGCATTTTTGTTGAAGAAGGTAATCCTCTACGCTCTTATTGCCAGGATCCATCTTCAGCTCTTTGAACGCTCCAGTGAAATTGGTCCCACAGTCCGAGCGAAGCTGTTTGGCATGACCCCTGATGGAGAAAAACCTTCGGAGCGCATTTATAAAGCTTGAGGACGTCATTGTTTCAATAACCTCAATATGTATGGCTCGAGTGGCCATACATGTGAAAAGGACAGCCCACCTTTTGTCTTGAGCTTGACCACCTCTGGTACGGCGTATCACCACTTCCCATGGTCCAAAAACATCAAGGCCAACATAGGAAAATGGAGGGTCAGCCTGAAGGCGCTCTGTGGGTAGGTCTGACATTTGTTGCTGCTCGGTTCTTCCTCTTAGTTTCCTGCATGTAACACACTTGTGAATAATACTGCTGATGAGACGTTTCCCTCCAACAATCCACAGACCACTGCTGCGAATTGCACCTTCAGTGAAATGCCTGCCCTGGTGCTTTACAGCCTGATGATGATGACAAACAAGCAAGCTTGCTACATGGCTGCGGCTTGGTATTATTAGCGGATGGACTTCACCACTTTCAAGTTGTCCTCGACCAATGCCTCCACCTATTCTTAACATACCTTCGCTGTCGAGAATGGGTCGGAGTTTGTACAGAGTGCTGGTTTTCGGAAGGTCATGTTTCATTTTGATGCATTTCAGTTCTTCTGAATACATTTCTTCTTGCACACATTTTATGATGATCTGTTCTGCTCTGACAATGTCAATGACTGACAGGCCACTTTTGCACATGTGCCATCCAACACACCTTTGATTCTTTGAGGAGTGAGAGAAACACTGAGCAATATGACACAGACGTGCCACAGTCTTACTGAGTGTGGTCCAGGTAGAAAAACGCTGGAAGCGTTTTGAGCCAAGTTTGTCTCTACTAACTTGTGTGGCGAGCGAGATTACCTCAGGACGTACCTCAGCATCAGCATCTGGGTTCACAAGGTCAAATGTTGATCCTTTATCGCCACTGGCAGCTACCTTTGTTTGTTTCATTAGGAATGCTGGTCCTGTTAGCCACGTGGTGTCGGCAAGCTCGGCGGCTGGAACAGAACGTGACCCATGATCAGCCGGATTTAGTTCTGAAGGAATGTAGTTCCACTGATCAGGTCGTGTTGACTGCCGGATGCGCTGCACTCTATTGTTCACATACACATAGAACCTCCTAGTCTCGTTGTGTATGTATCCCAATACAACTCTGCTGTCAGTGTAGAATTTCACTGTCTTGAGATCTAGATCAAGCTCCCTCATTACTAGATCGGCTATCTCAACGGCCATGACAGCAGCACACAACTCCAGTCTTGGGATTGTGAGGCCTGGGTTGGGAGCGAGCTTGGATTTCCCGAAAACAAAGCCCACCTCTTGGAGACCTTGTTCATTCGTTGTCTTAAGATAAGCAACTGCAGATATTGCTTTGACAGAGGCATCACAGAAGACCAATAATTCAGCGTGCTGTGCTTTTGAAACAGAGAAAGAGGCATATGTTCGTGGAACATCCAGGTTTTTTAGTGCTGACAATGATTCATTCCATCTTCTCCAACTTTCTTTTTTAGCCTCAGGGAGTTCTACGTCCCAGTCTGCATTCTTGGTTGTTAGCTCTCTTAGAATCAGTCTCCCTGTCACTGCAACAGGAGCTATGAACCCCAAAGGATCAAACAGACTGTTTACTGTTGACAGGACACCACGGCGTGTAAATGGCTTTTCATTCTCAGGAATACTGAATCCAAAAGTGTCAGTCATTATGTTCCAGCTGACTCCAAGACTGCGTTGGACTGGTAAGTCATCCACAAAGAGGTTAAGGTCTTTTACATTGTCTGCTCTTTGATCTGCAGGAAATGCTTTCAATACTTCTGCTCGATTTGAAGCTATTTTGTGCAGAGTGATGTTAGATGCTGCCAACATCTGCTGTGTTCGACGCAGAACATCAATGGCCTCTGCTGTTGTAGCAAAAGACCGGAGGCCGTCATCTACATAAAAGTCTCTTTCTACGAAGTGCCTCGCATCACTGCCATATTCAACTTCTTGGTGCTCTGCTGCTTTCCTGAGGCCAAAGATTGCCACTGCAGGTGATGGACTGTTTCCGAAAACATGAACACGCATGCGATAATCCACCACATCCTTACTCAGATCGTTATCCTGATACCACAGGAACCTAAGGAAATCCCTGCAGTCCTCACGAACAACGAAACAGTAAAACATCTGCTGAATATCTGCAGTTATGGCTACAGGCTCTTTCCTGAATCTGAGGAGGACACCGATGAGAGTGTTGTTAAGATCTGGTCCAGACAGCAGCACCTCGTTTAGCGAGATTCCATCATACTGAGCACTGGAATCAAATACCACTCTAATCTTGCTTGGTTTTTTGGGATGGTAAACACCAAACGTGGGCAAATACCAGCATTCTGCCCCCTCCTGGAGTGGTGGTGCAAGTTCAGCATGTCCCTTGTCTAACATATTTTGCATGAAGTCTGTGAAATGCATTTTCATTTCGGGCTTCTTATCTAAAGTCTTCCGCAGTGACATCAGACGGTGATGAGCGTAACATCTGTTATTTGGCAGACGTTTACGTGGGTGCCGAAAAGGAAGAGGGGCAACCCAGCTTTTTGTCTCATCCTGGAAGAATTCCTCTTCCATGATCTGTAGGAAGACTGAATCCTCAATGGAGTGTGCTAGCTGGTTGTCATCTTCTGTGGCATTGAAGACTGTTTCCCCAAGATTAGTCACTGTCAATGCATTTTGAATGTCTCTATTGGGTGGGGTTCTCTTTTTCTCATCTTTGCCATTAGGATTTTCTTTCACCTTTATCTTATTCTCACATGTGGCAAAGTGACTTGGTCTGCCATTTTCCAGGATGCAGGTTTTCATAGCACTCACTGTAGTCGTGTTGTGTGCACCTCCTATGCACACCTCTCCAACTATGACCCACCCTAGGTCTAAGCGTTGTGCATATGGGGCGTTTAGTGGACCATTATACTGGTCTCGAACCTTATGCGCTCTTATAATGTCTCTTCCCAATAGAAGAAGAATGTCTGCTTCTGGGTCAAGTGGTGGAATCTTATCTGCCACTCTTTTAAGATGATGGTGGTGACATGCAGCTTCGGGTGTGGGTATCTCTGACCTGTTATTTGGGATATCATTGCACTCTATAAGTGCAGGCAAAGGCATGGTAACTTTCCCGTCCAACGATTCTATCATAAAACTGTGGGCTCTTCTCCCAGATGCTTCTATGACACCTGCACAGGTTTTCAGTGTGTATGGCATGGTTGCTCCCTTGAGACCAAACATGTCAAAAAACTCAGATCTGGCCAGTGAAACATTACTTTGGTCATCTAAAATGACATACATCTTCTGCCATTGCTCTTGGTGGCCATTTGGATACACATTCACCAGACAGATCTTTGAGCAGGATTTCCCTTGAAACCCATCCCCACATACCTGGGTACATCTGGATGTGACACTCTGTGCCTCTGTGTCCGACCTCTCCCCGCCATTCTCTGTCGAGGAAGTAGGAACTGCATCTGAGCGCGAAGCTGGTCCGGGGTGCAGAGCGGAAATGTGTTTATCACTGTCACATTCCTCGCATTTTACGGTGGCCTCACAAGATTTGGCTTGATGAGTCGTAGAGGCGCAGCAGCGAAAACATATATTGTTTTCTTTTAAGAACCTTTTCCTCTCTTCCAAGAGCAGTTTTCGAAAACCTCTGCATTTTTGAAGAGAATGAGGCTTGTGGTGCATGGGGCATAGCTTCTCTGGATTTCCTATTTTGGGCTCTGAAGCCATGCATATGTTCGTCTTGTGCACGGAGACAGGTCTCGCTTGATTTGACTTCTCTTTTCTGTAAGAATTAGTGAAAAGATCTGGATAGTTAAAACTGGGATCATTTCTCTCTTCAGCCTCTCTGCAGATGAATTCTTTGAAGTAGGAGAAAGGAGGAAAGGCAGCATGATGATCTCTTTTGTATTTGCACCCGTGTGACAGCCACTTGTCTTGGAGATAAAAAGGGAGCTTTTCCACAATTGGCTGCACACCTCTTGATGTATCAAGATAGGCTAGACCTGGCAGGTAACCCTCTCGTTTAGCAACGTCGAGTTCAGTAAGCAAGTCAGCCAGTTCTTGTAGTTTTTGACTCTCTCTGTTGTGGATCTTGGGAAAACTCTCAAGTTTACAAAAGAGAGCTCTTTCTATCACCTCTGGAGCACCATATTTTTTATTTAGTCTTTCCCAGATCATTCTAAGTCCCACATTAGGCTGTCTGATATTCACAGACCGTATTCTGATTGCATGCCCACCAGATTCTTTACCCAGCCATTTGATAAGCAGATCCATTTCTTCACTTGCTGATAGACTCAGACTTTCGATTGTGTTGATGAACGTTTCTCTCCAGGCTTCATAGTGTTCGGGTAAGTCATCAAACTTTGTTAGGCCTGAGGAAACCAGCTGGGATTTAGCAAGGAACTTGGCAAGATCTGTAGATGAGTCATTATTGTGGGAGCTGTTTAGATGTGGTCGATTGTCGGGCAGTACCCTGTGCTGATAGCGCTCATCTTCTTGCTGTGGGAAGTTCATATGGAGTGGCTGAGCATTATTTGGAGGGAAGCTGGCTCCATTGTCGATGAGCTGGGGCTGTACATTCTGATTGTAGCTTGGAAATGGAGTGGATGTTGGCGGTAAAGTCGAATCATTCTCTACTTTGGGTTCTTGTGGGAATTGATCTTTTGTGTGCTGTGTAACATAGTGATCAGTCCTTTTCAATGCACTCTCTGGCAAGGGCAGAAAGTCAAATTCTTTGTTGTTGGATTCATTCACGTCTCCTGCAGCTGCCTCCAACACCTCAGCTTCAGCTTGGGCAGCCTCAGCTTCTTTCTGTAGACTAATATAATCTATCTTGGCTTCTAGTCTGGCCTTTTCGACTCTCAGTTCGCCTTCCTTTTCCATGAACGCTAGTCTGGTTTTCGCCGCTTCTGCTTTGGCTCGCGCCCTGGCTGCTTCATAGCTTACTCTGGAGCTTGTTGATGAGCGTGAAGAGCGTGACCTCTTTGAGCTGTGGCGTGAATAAATAGACCCCGATTCAACTTCATCTCGTGAGCCTTCAGCTCTATCTTCCTTTAAAGCTTGTGCTGAGGCGCTTGTGGCTTCCATTGCAGTGTGATGCAGACTGACAATCCTTCACTCTTCTTAACTTCCACGTTGAGTGGTCATCCTTTTACTATGCTGTCCTCACTAAAGTTTGTTGCAGGCAACGTAATTTCAGCTATACAGCTAGCTTAACAATCTTTATTCCCAGCACTTCATCCTCCAAGAAACAGGCCGCTTGTTGTGTTTGGCAGGATTTAATGATGAAAATAAATTCTCTCTCTCTCTTTTTTTTGTAAAACTGTACAAAGAAAAGGAATACAAAATACACAATGAAGACATGTTCCATTACACTGGGAGAATAACATTGTTCTAGCGAAAAACACACGACCACAGATAAAGCATCTGCTGACAAAATACAAGCATCTACCTGCCTCCATATGATTTAACTCAAAACAGCGTCAAAACTTACTAATACACATTAAATGTATAGGAACTTACGCAGTGGCGTCGTTAGGCCTATTTTAGGGGTGCTGAAGCCTCCCTAAAATATTCTTAAGCCCCCCTAAATAATTTGGTGGGGGGTTTTTTGGGGTTTTTTTTTTTTTAACTTATTCGATTTTTTTTTTTACAGAACTTGCAGACAAATTCAATATAAAGATGCAGGAATATGAGTTTAAAGAAATAATAATATAAACCTGTCGCTATTCACACAAATATGATCATAACTCGGTTGGTCCCTTTCGCTTTACATTGTTAAGGTAGCGTCAGTGCTTCGTTATCCAATCCGTTCCAGTTGTTCACAGGGGACATCCACATGACTGAAAATCCAGTCCTCGTTTTCACTGCTACTTTACACTCCGCTCGTATACACCTGCAGAAACACTAGCGTACATGTGGCAAACGGCAAGAAATCATGGATATACGCAAGTTTTTCAAGAAAGTAAGTCTTCATCACTGGCTGGTAGTAACAATTAGTTAGCTCCAGCTAACAGCAGAGAATCCCATGTAAATAATGAACCAGGTGCTCCCCATTTTGTAAATAAAAACCTGGCTAGCGCACTAAGTTAAATTGTTAGCATAATTTTAATTTCTGTCACTCGTTTTAGCTCTGAAAAATCCAGCTGAGCTCATTCAGGTATGGTTATCATCAGTGGAAATAATAATAATCACTCCATCCCCATTAACCTGTAGGAGTCAGGGCAGAGGAGCACAGAGAGGCAGAGGGGAGAGACGTCTGCTGGAGAGGTGAGTCAAAGGATGGAGTCATTTGTGATGGAGACAGTCTGATTAGAATTTTATGGGACTCAATATGGATATGAAATATGAAACATTTCAGTCACGGTACAACATATAAGACCTGTTTAACTTGAGCTTTTATTTAGGAGAGTCAAGGTTAGAAAGTGGAGAGAGCAAAGAGAGAGAGATATATATAAGTCAAATTAGCCTGACTCACATATTTTTGAGGGTTCTATTTTAATATTACTTCAATTCAAGTAATTTAGTAATATTTTTCAGGGCTTTAAATTGCAACCATTTTAGTCACATGCGTGCTCAAAATATAATGTTTGTAACTTCAAAATATTTGGGAGCAACAAATTACTGTGGAGCGGGAGCAGAAGTCATGATATTAGCAATTTACATTACAATTCAGTATGTTTTAATGTATCTTGAAGGGTGAGGCAGAAGGAGTGGCTGAGGGAGAAAAAGGTCAACAGGCAAGTTCAAGTCAGAGAGAGCAAGGAGAGACAGAGGAGCTGCAGCAAATGGATCGAGAGGCAGAGGAAGATCAAGTTATTACAGAGAGAGGAGAGCAAACAGGCCAAGAGAGGGAAAATGATGAAGCAGCTGCAGCAACTCATTCTACTACAGGGTTTGATTTAGGTGACAAAGACACAGGGCCCAGACAGGTGAAGCTGAAGAGCTATCCACATGATACGTTTGGTACACAGAAGCGAGCATTTAACCACAGCTGGTTTGAAAAGCACAACTGGTTAGAATATTCAGTCAACCAGAATGCAGCTTTCTGCTTCCCATGTAGAGTGTTTGGCAAAAACATCAAACATGATAGTTTGGTCAGTAACGGTTGCAAGAACTGGAAGAAAGCTTTAGTCATCTTTGGCAAGCATGAGATGGCACAAACACATAAGGACAGTGTTGTTACATGGAAAAGCTACCAGGGAACTAGCAAACAGGGAAACGTTGCACAGATGATAGCAACTGCAAATGTGAGTGAGATAGTCGAAAGAAGAGAGTATCTCAGACGAATTGTTGCAGTCACCTCTATGTTAGGGAGACAGGGACTCCCTTTTCGTGGCCATGATGAAGGTGAAGACAGCCCAAACAGAGGGAATTTTCTTGCATGCATGGAGCTTTTGAAGGAGTTTGATCCTTTTCTTCAAAAACATAATCCCCCATCAAATGCACAGTATATCTCACCAACATCCCAGAATGACATGATTGACTGTTGTGCCCAGGAAGTTACTAGTGTCATTGTATCTGAAATGACAAAGTCTAAAGTCTATTCCATCATGGTGGATGAGGCAAGGGATAAAAAGGCAGAGCAGTTAGCTGTTTGTGTCAGGTACGTGTCAGAGGGGGCAGTGAAGGAGCGTTTCCTTGCACTTGCAGAGATAAAATCATTTGATGCCCAGTCCATTGCAAATGAGATTCAGCAGCAGATCCAAAACTATGGTCTTGCAGAGCTTAAGTGTGTAGCACAAACATATGATGGTGCAGCCGTTATGAGTGGCTCCACTGGAGGTGTACAAGCACATTTTAGAAGGCTCCATCCTGAGGCTATCTATGTGCATTGTTATGCTCATCAACTCAACCTGGTTTTGTGCAATACTTGCAAGGCTGTCCCAGAGGCTGTGGAGCTTTTCAGCTTGTTGGAGTGTGTGTATTCTTTCTTCAGCACCTCCCTAGTCAATCATCATAAGTTCATGGAGACTCAGGCAAAGCTTGGATTGACAAAAACTGAGCTTGTGCAACTTTCAAACACTCGCTGGGCATGTCAGTTGCGATCAATCAGTGCAGTTCTTGAGACATTGCCTGCCATTTTGGAGTGCCTATCTGCAATTGGATCCCCCATAGCTGTTGGTCTCAGAGCAAAGCTCTACAAGTTCTCAGCAGTCTATGCACTACTGATGTTTCAGTCGATTCTGTCTGTAACCGAAGGACTCCACAAATTCCTGCAGAAAGAGACTTTAGACCTGGCAGAAGCTTTTATCTGCAAACTAGCTGTGTGTGACACACTTAAGGGCAAACACTCAGATGCATTTGCTACAGAGCTGTATGAGAAAACCAAGGCCCTGTGTAACACCCACAGTATCCCTGAACCAGGTGCCAAGACAAGGCACAAACAGAGGAAAATGGAGGATTTTGTCCTGGAGGCAACTGTGGGTTCACGCACTGAATTGAACAACTCAGACACATTGAAAAGAGAGTTACTTTTCCCTTGTGTGGATCGGATGGTTGGCGAGCTTGATCAAAGATTTTGCAGTGTAGATGCAGGGCTGCTAAAAGGCGTCCAGGCATGCAGTCCTAAATCTGAGAACTTCTTGAGTGAACCACACTTGAATGAACTTGCAAAGCACTACAGACTTGACCTGAAAAAAGAGGAGGTTCTGGTGGCCAGAAACTTTCTTACCCGGAAAACAGAGGCTGGATGTCCACCCAAAAATATGTTGTCTGTGTACAACCTACTTGATTCAGACATGTTTCCCTCTCTGAAGGCAACCATCCAAGTTGCCCTAACAGTGCCTGTCAGCAGCTGCTCGTGCGAACGGTCCTTTAGTGCACTGCGTCGGCTGCACTCCTGGCTGCGTCAAACAATGGGTCAGAAAAGACTTCACAGTCTTGCAGTCATGTCTATTGAAAAAGACACGCTTCAGCATCTGAGTCACAACAGAGTGATTGACCGATTTGCCACTCTTAAAAACAGACGTCATTCTTTGATGCTTCCACCCACCAAGTAACTGGTGATTGCAGCCAGAAAAATGTACTTTTTTATTTTCAGTTTTTTTCTTGTTATTGATGCGGCAAACACATTTCCTCTGTTTTTTTGTTGTACTGTATTATAAAGCAGACTGAAATAAAACAATAGATCTATTGGTGGCCTAGGATGTTTAATCTGTCCAAAAAAGTAGGAAAACAATTTCTCAGTCTTTGTTTTCTGTTTGTGAAATTTTGTGCTCATTCACTACGTTCGTTCATGTCGTGTGCATCTCTTGGGGGCTAAGCCCCCCCTGTCCTTAAAACCTAGTGACGCCCCTGAACTTACGGATGAAGCCGATATTGTGGACTTTAACACCAGGATTGCAGAGATTGCCATCAGATTACAAATGCTGTCACTGCAGCAGCTAAAGAGCACACAACTTCCTGTATATCACTTCCTCTACAAAAAAGACATTCTGCTTAGTTACCACTAGGTGGTAGTAACACTTCTTAAACAACTATAATATGTCCGTTCCATGACAGCAGGGCTTAGGTTTTAAAAGTTGGATCTTAACAAACCAACTCCTGGAACTCCTGGAATGTCCTTTGAACAAATCACCAAAGTGGAGATGTGTGGCTATAATTCCCAACTCCACGTTTGGGGGAAAAAAAAACCAAACAAACAGCATATCAACAGTCAGCACAGTGTTGGACGTATCTTGAGTTGAGGTTGTCTTCAGCCACATGACCTGGGTAGCCTGCAGCCATTGACTCAACCATGAGCACGTCCAATTACAATAGTATTCTAGAGTCAAACATGAGGTCAGTTAAAGCCCGAGCCATGGGAGTACAATGATCCCAATCACAGCAGCTAATTACAACAGAATGACTGAAAAAGTGAAGAATGAAGGTGTTGCAATGTCCCAGTCAAACTCCAGACCTCTGTGGTGCAAGAGCTGTGACACAACATCTGTCCACAAATAAGAGTGGGCCAGAATTCTTTGACATCAAGGTGAGAGACTGAGAAAGACCTACAGAGAACAGTTACCTCAGGTTATTGCTGTTAATGGTGCATCTGCATGCTACTGAGTCATGAGGTGCACTTACTTTTTCTCATACTGCTTTTTTTTTTTAACCACTTCACACACAGTTAAATTAATAATGACATGGCGTAATCAGTCATGTGTTGGGGTTGTTTTTAAATAATCTCACAACCTGGTGTGAAATAGATTTTTTATTACGTTCTGATATTTAACACCTCAGAATTTTTGTAGCTGCCTGGCATTGTGCGTGACAGCTCACTGGCACATTGTCATTACTAGGACACCTGAATAGTCAACATTAGCAACACCTGCGCTTTTCTTATTATTACAAGTCAAAACAGCTGCTATCAAACCCATTCACAAAGAGGACCTTAACTAAGTGGTAGGTAGTAATGAACTAATTAAGTAAATAGGGAGTCATTTCTCTGAATAACAGTGTTCAAGAGACCTTAACGTCCATATTCCTTTTTTCTCGTGCAGATAATGAGGGACTGCACTTAATTAACACCTGTTAGTCTTACAGAGCATGACAGGTGTGAGCTGCTGTTAAAAACTGCTTTTCACTGGGTAGGAGATGCCCAATATGATTATATTCTATTAGATAATAAAAGTTAATATTTGTGTAATGTTTGTTAAACTAAATATCTTTCCGTCTGAAGCTTTCAGACTTGTCCTAAAACCAATTAAATGACCTAAAGTAGATCTACATGCAGGCTTTTTTTAAATACTGCGACTGAGGTTTTATTACACTGTGACGTTGCACTGTTAAAATCTATGCAGGCACAGAAGCGGAGCTCACGATGGCCCTGTTGATTTTAATTAATGTGACACTTTTTTCAGCGTGAGAGGTATTTGGCAGCGAAGGGTGTTTCTGACTCTCGTGTGAGCGCATTCACACTTAAGAGCACTCACAGACAACTCCTGGCAGCAAATCTCTCTCACACACGGACACAGAGACGTGCACACACACACAATCTCATGATTTAGGGTAATTCCAAATAACAAGTCTTTTGCTCCAGCCTCTATCAATTAAACATCAAATATTCTCCCCCAACAGTTTTGCTGCCAAACACATTCCTCATTCCTTTAATCCCAAAAGCTGAAACTGAGGAAGAGAAAAGACAGAAAGGGAGGAGGGGGAATCAAAGCATGTTAATCGAGCCCCACAGTGCAGTGTGTGTTTATAGGGAGACAGTGCGTGAAAGAAAAATGGAGCTGGAGTAGATGTGCGTATAGTATATTTTCTTCTCCATCTCTTTCTTCCACGCTCTCCAGCTAAGGTTCCTCTCTCATCTCTGCGTCTCTCTCTCTCTCTTTCTCTCGCTCTCACATCACCGTCTGTAATGCACTCTGACAACACACAAATCACTGGAGTGGTTTCCCAGCAACAGGAGGGAGGGTTTGGGGTTTCTGGACCCTGATAGAGCCAAAAACATCTTCCAGGAGAGGAAATTGATTCAGTGGAAGTCTTGGGGAAAAGAAAATCCTTCAGATCCAGTCAATAATCACCACCAGATAAAAAGGGGGGGAAGGAGGAGGGTATGGGGCGAGTTGGTTGGGATTGATTATGCTTGTTTGGTGTTGCTTGGTACATGCACTGGCAGTAAAAGCAGGAGCTGGGAAACAGCCAACACAACAGCATGACAGTTTGATGAAAGACAGTGTTGTAGGCTTGTTGTCAGCACCCCCTCCTCTCGCTCTTTCTTCCCCCCTTTTTTCTGCTCTTCCTTCTTATAGCAGGAACCATGTTTTCTATCTTCAACCACTCCCTCCAAGGTCACATTCGTGTCTCTTTGCCTCCCCCATCAGACCACTCATGACAATGGCAGCATTTCTCACCTCTAAATAGCTCAAAGGGTAAGTGAAGTCAAACTGGTGTGCAGGTACGTCCATGTACCACAGGAGATTTTAAATCAAACAGTCAAGCTGTAATTTAATTGCAGGCTTTCAGTTTTAATTGAAGGAGTTTAACAAAAGAAAAAAATGCATTTACAGTTGAGGAATTACATTAAATTTTATACACAGTGCCTCACTTTGGGGGGCTCAAATTTAACTGGGTGTGATTCCATGTTTTCAATTCACATTTGACATCTCTTCACTGGAATTCTTAAAAAAGAATAATGCACCCAGGTCAGAAACACTTATGCACCAGAGAAGACAATTAAAGTGGTTCAATTCAATTTTATTTATACAGCGCCAAATCACCCCAAGGCGCTTTATATTGCAAGCTATACCCTACAATGGTACATACAGAGAAAAACCCAACAGTCATATGACCCCCTATGAGCAAGCACTTTGGTGACAGTGGGAAGGAAGAACTCCCTTTTAACAGGAAGAAACCTCCAGCAGAACCAGGCTGAGGGAGGGGCGGGGCCATATGCTGCGACCGGTTGGCGTGAGAGAACCATTATTATTATTATTATGTCTCCAAGCAAATGAAAATACAGAGGGCTTATAACAAGGTGTAGAGCACCTAGATGGTTACACTGAAGAACAAGAAGGCCAGATTAGACAAGAAAACAAAAGAACCTTAAAGATCCTGCACCGTTCTAGAAAAAGAAAAAACAGTCCATTTCAATATCATTTAAAAAATACTACACTGTTAATGTAAATGCTGTGATTAATTAACTATGTTAATCTCTTAAATGTTAAATGGACAACAATAATAAACAGTCAATAAATACAGGATTCAAAGTAAAGGACCACTGTAAATACACACACACACACACACACACACACACACACACACACACACACCCATATATATATACATATATATACATCGTTCATAATGGGTTGATTTTTATTTTTCCATATTAAGAAAATATTAGACACTAATCAAACCGTGTTTTAGTTAACAAATAAATGTGAAGTTTCGCGGTATTAAATTTCATTTACTTTAATAAAACCAGTGTCTGGCATGAAGTTCAGTTTGTGTTTGTCTCCATCTAGTGTTTAGTTATAATCCTTACAAAACTGTTTGACTAAACCATGTCGTCTTTTACTATTAAAAAAAGCTTTTAAAGCAATTCTCGACCCAAAAATTCTGTCTGTAGTCTCAAAACATATTTAGCCTTATATGTTTGTATGTTCCCTATTTGTAACTTTGTGTAACTTCTGTCGGTGCTGTGCTTTTTGGAAACCGAATTTCCCAGAGGAACCCACCCGAGGGATTAATAAAGTTTTATCTTATCTTATCTTATCTTATCTTATCTCTCTATTTCCTCCAAGACAAGTGACCCAATCTAGATGAAACTTTAACTAAACAATGCCTAGGCCACTGTGAGTGCCAACATTTATAAGTTATACGCAAATATTTTTATATAAATTCCTCAATCGTGTACCATTGACAGTTCAGCTAAGCACCAAAGACAATGTCATAGTATAGGATGGAATGTCAGATCACAATGGTGTCTCACAATGTATCATAATAGCATTGTAACTATGTATGTGTGTTTATAATGGTAAAATGGCCTGTATTTGTATAGCGCTTTTCTAGTCCCTAAGGACCCCAAAGCGCTTTACACAACCTGTCATCCACCCATTCACACACACATTCACACACTGGTGATGGCAAGCTACATTGTAGCCACAGTCACCCTGGGGCGCACTGACAGAGGCGAGGCTGCCGGACACTGGCGCCACCGGACCCTCTGACCACCACCAGTAGGCAACGGGTGAAGTGTCTTGTTTCTATATAAAAAAAAATTGGGGTAGTTCAAGACTTTTGCACAATACTGCTATAACTGTAAGATTATTATTTACTTTTTTAATTAACAACAAACAGAATAATTGTGAAAATGGTGAAAAAGCATGTTTGTGGCGCTGATTTGAAAAAACACACTTTTACACTTTTTTCATGGCATCTAAAACCATTTAGTCCACATCTACTGTAGGGATGGGTGTCATTCTATACCTATCATTTAACTTTTTATTGACAATATAGTATGTTCAAGTGAAAATTTTAATGACTTCATGCATTTCTGAACAAATAAAAATGTATAATTATTACATAAAAATATTCACAGGATTCCAGCGGGCCTTTCATTAAATACAGCAACTTTAATGACTGTTGATATTTATTTATATTTTTTTCTCTTCTGTCAAGCTTTCCAAACTAACTTAAATAGCGTCTTCCTCTAAATCATCAGCATGGCCAATTCCTACAAGACTGGTGAATTTGATCAGTTGATCCCTGTTACAGGCTACACACCACTACCTTTCTTTTACTTTGAAGGTCAGTTAGTTGTTTCAGCTAACTGCAGACCAAATTATTGTATTTTTTAAAATTCTTGAAGGAGTAGATCGCATGGATCTCCATGCCTGTCTTGTGTTTTGTTTTATTTTGATAGTCTCGTGTGCTGTGTTCAGTGTTTTGACTTTTGCTTCCCCCTTGTCTCATTATGTCAGATTAGTCCCAGTTGTGTTTCCCTCCCGTTCCCATTCCCTCGTTACTCCCATGTGTATTTAAGCCCTGTGTTTTCCACTGCCCCTTGTTGTGTTGTATGCCGTCGTTGCTCCCTGTCTCCACCATGCTCATGACAGTTCCTAGTTTCTTGTTTCAACTTCCTGGTTAGTTTTTGTTAGTGATGGCCAAATGAAGCTTTCTGAAGCATTGAAGCTTGTATTGAAAAATGGTTCATTACTCGAAGCTTTTCAACACAATCCTCTCTGGTGACATCTGGTGGGCAAAAATATGAAGAGCAGCTTGAATCCACAAAATAAAACCAACTGCAATGATTGCCCACTCTACAGAGTGGAATTCTGTCTGATATTGGGCTGCTGTTGTGTTGCTTTAAACGTGTATTTGTTGGGGTGACAAAAATGTTGTTTATTTCTTTAATAAATAATTTTGACCAGTAAACTTTCCTTGTTTAAACATGCACCATGGTGTGGTCTTTCTTTGCTTGTGACTTCTTGATGTTGGTAAATACAATAATGAAAAATACCACGTTACATATAATATACATATAATAATGTACAACACATTATGGAGTAGGCTTCTGCTGTGAGGTCCCGCCTCCATGTACTTATGCAGTTAATCGCTAGACGGGTATTTTTATAAATAATTTTACATTAGGGAAATTTTCCTATACATATTTTTGACCTGGGGGTAGAATTGATTGTGAACTAGAAAGGGAAAATGCTTATGAACTTGCAAATTAACGTGATGCATTTAAGGTAACCCTTTCCATTTGTATTTAAGAAGAAAATTAGTTCCACTGTGCGATGGCCGAACCTGTTCCTTTTTGTGGAGATAATTTCTCCTGCCTTAAGGAAAATCCCTTCACATGGCACAGAAGAGGCTGGAGTGCACAGAAACTGGTAGAGATGCAGTTATACAGTCTAACTGGGCCCCACAAACTATCAGCTAAAGAGAATAAATAAATTAAATTGCTGCACATTTTGCAGACTAACAGCTTAAGATTATTTAAAACATAAAATATATATTTTATAACATTAAATATAAAGAGTCAAATAGAAGTCTTTCTAAAGTTATTTAATGATATTTATATTATGAAAAGCAGATTTTTGACATTTTAAGTTTTTCCTGTTGTCAGAAAAAATAAACACGCACAAAACAAAAGCAAACAACAAGAACACAAAGCTGGAAAACCCACCCGATTGACCAAAATCAACTCAAAATACTCCCACGCAACAGAAACTCCTCTATTCCTCGCTGGCTCCAAATCTCTCAGTAAAAATATCAGTGGTTTGCTATCTGTCGCCATCAAAACAGTCCACAAATCCCGCGAATGATTCGCTTCCTTTTAAACCATTGAATCAGATACTGAAGCAGTTAGGTTCTAAATGAAGCTTCGGGCGTCACTGATCACGTGACTGTGGCTAAACGAATCAAGCTTCGACACAGTGCTTCTGAAGCAGTGTGTTGATTTTTTTGACACACACACCGGAGCGTCAGCTTCAAGCGGGCCATCACTAGTTTTTGTATTCAATGTCTTAGTTTTCTCCAGCAAATAAAGCTGCCGTTTTGAGTTCAACCTTTTGTTTGAACCCTGCATTCAGGTCCTCGTCCTGCCTGCCACACACCCTCAATTGACATGATAATTTTATTTGAAGAGTTTTAGTCAGGGTTTAGGATTCATCATAACACTGAAACCTCACTAGTGAAGGTTATGCATAATTATCTTACAGTCTAACCAATATTATTAAAATGAATTCAAAGAAATGTGCTCTGCTAGTTTAAATCAACGATAGAATTCATTCCACAGAGTTCCATGTTGAGACCAGAGCTATTTTCATGCTTGTGTGAGACAATATTATTAGAAAACACTGCATACATTTTCACTGATGTGCAGATGATACCAAGTTTTATTTATTAATGAAGTCAAATGATGTAGAGCATTAGTCAGCATAAGTACAGACATGTCTTAATGACATAAAGACCTGGAATATTTTTCTTCTCCTAACTTCAAAGAAAACTAAACTTATTGTACTTCATTCTAAAAATCTTAGAAACATGGTGTCTAACCAGATATTTACTCTAGATTACTTTGGCCTCCAGCAATCCTGGAGTCATTTTTGACCAGGACCTGTCCTTCAACATGCTTATTGAACAAATATGTACGACTGAATTTTTCTTAATCTGGACATTGATGCTATACGATGTATGATTAAAGCCTATGTATTTTAGCATTTTCCCTATTTCCTCCCTGACAAGTCAACCAGCCTTGATGAAACATTAGGGCACTGTGAGCGCCAACATCCATACGCCCGAGGCAGCATCGGTCCGAGTGTCAGGTGAACTGAACTTCGGGTAAGAAGTTATGACCTGCAGTCTATCTGGGTCAGATATAAACAAAGTTTAGGTGGAGTTTATTTTCGTTGTGCTGACTTTTTACAGTCAGTTACAATAAGTCGTACTGCCTATAGCTAGCATGACAGTTTTCACCAGCACTGTATAGCGAACTTTATTTTATTCATAAGGTTAGTTAGTAGAGTTGCCAACCGTCCTGTAAAAAGAAGGAATCGTCAGAGAAAATGTTCCGTATTTCATATTGAGCTGAAAAGGAACACAGTTTGTCCCGTACTTCAGCTAGAAAGGAAAAAGACACAAAGATGGATTTATTCTGTCATTACGCTGCACAGCTGCCTCTTCTTCTCACATTCTCTCCCCTCTCTCTCCTGTTGCTACTTCAATCATAAAACTGATCAATTGATCAGCTGATCGGCTTTTCTGGCGCAAGTCCCGTCTCTCTTGTTTGTTTATCGCCCACTTTGCACCAGAAAGAGGAAACCGCAGGATGTCGCTCTAAACAACAGCACCAATTAATTTCTAGTATCAGCTGATGTTTGCTGGAGCCACAGCTGTAAAAGCTGCTGGTCATGATATTGGTTTGGTTATCTGGTGAGAAGGAAACATGAAGATGAAACCAGGAGATGTCCTTACTGAATCATCAGAGCTGAACAGCTGATGGAGAAACAGGTTTATCTTTTAGGTGACATGAATGAGTTGAAGGGAAGTTGTGAACTGTTTCTGAGAGACAAATAACACCAGGATCCTTTTCTATGTAGCTGACACCTGGTAACTGTGCAGGGGCGGATCTAGCAAAGTTTTGCCAGGGGGGCAGGTAGGCATTAACAGGGAAAGGGGGGCACAAAGAAATACTTTCTTATTATCATTTAAAATGTCTGTCTGTTATTAAATAATTATCTGAAGCTTACAACCAAAGTTTTTATCTGACGTAAAATGTATAGAAATCATACATATACCAACAAGACTGTACATCACTGTCACAGCAGCGTTTGTTTTCATTCAAAGGCTTTATGGCTTTAATACCTGGTGGGCCGGTCTCTAGTCAAAATGGCCGGGCCGATTTTTTGTCCCAGTGCAGCCCTGGGCACGACACACAGTGAATTAATCTGAGAAGGTGCATTAAAAAATAAATGGCCGCGCCAGCAGTGCCCCTCCAAATTAGCTCGCATAAACACATTAGTTGTGCTGCTTCTTAATGACGGTATCTTAACTAACAACCCCAACTACCATATTCAACTTGTAATTGGCTAAAAATAACTTAGCCTACTGGTAAGAGGGATGTTGTTAGATTTCCACATTCCGACACTTCAAAAGCTTCAGGAGCTGTCCGCTCAGCACAGCATCAGCACCACGGAAATACACGGATACATCTGTAGACTCGAGACACAATGCATTTTTTTTTGGGACTTTCAGGAGTATGGACCAATGTTTTATTTTCTGATCAAACCAGAAATCTTTAATGAGCAGCTAGATTTGTCTCGCATTAACTGGCTGAGTTAATGCCAGTTAATGCAACATTGAAGCAGCTGGAATTCACAGCGTGTGCATATTCATGGAGCTGCATTTTCACCTGCTGGACATCACTACTGACAAGTTTAACTGTCTTCAGAACATTGCAGAGGCCTTATTGACAGTATTTGGCTCTACATGTCTGTGTGAGCAGATTTTCTCTCACATGAGTCCTCGGGTAGCCTCTGAATGCTGGACACTCGGAGACCTGTGTCTCTGAGTGGGAGACCAGAGATCACATTAACATGTGTATCCCTGTATTAACAAACATGCCATATTGGCCCAGTTTATTTTACTTATCATTGTTGTGAGGAGACCATAAATAGCGTTTGTATTTTCTGTCGTACAGTTCATTTGCTGTTATGGAGTTCTTGTTATTGATAAAAAGTGTCTTTTTTTTGTTTCGAAATAGCTGATAACTATTCGCTGATAGCTGCCAACATCTGCGAACAAATATAATTCTATAAAGTGGTTCTATATAGTGTGTAACTATTAATACAGACCGTTTTTAAATTTATTGCTAATGCAATCATATGGCACACTGGCCTCTGAGGAAATTCTAAATGGCACTCGTCATCAGAAAGGTTGCCGACCCCTGGCCTAGGGCAATTTTAAACCAGGGCCTTTGCAAGTGACTCACGAGGTGTAAACCCTGCACACTTACAGTAAGTGACTTTGTGAGTCACTTGCTCAGCCAAGTGAGCTTAACCAGGTCTCTAGCTCATGCATTCATTACTTCTAGGCTGGGTCATTGTATTTCATTATTATTATTATTGTTATTATTATTATTAGGTTTTTTTTTTTAAAGTTTACTAAAAGCTTCTAAATACTGTGCCAAACTGCAGCACAGAGCACCAAGTAGTTGGAGAGCTTTAAGGCCGGGGTAGTTCATGGACAGGGGTTATTAAAACCCTTCGCTGACCCTTAAAAATGCATCCCTTTAGAGCCCTGGGGACCAAAAATGGTCCCGCCCCAAAAGTGCAATAAAAAGATTATATATTCATATTTTTTTCCACTTTAAATTGGTCAGTCTTTTAAAACTACTTCTCCCTGAAATATTCATATAAAGTTTTAATTATATTTTCGTTGTTTTAACCCTTTAAATCCCAGTTTTATTACATGAGCGCCGTTTTTTAGCCCCAAAAAACAAAAAACTAAATATTTTCCAAAAAAAACATTTGAAGTAATATTTCTTTGTTATTATAATTAGGCCTTTAGATGGACTAAAGATTGGCACCAACAGTCATTTCGATCGCCTTTTTTTTTTTTTTTTTTCAGGACCAGAAAATGGTCTCCAGGCGGCAAATGCTCCTCCTCTAGGCCGAAATAAGTGCATGTTGCCGGGGTAAGTCGCGACGATCACCGGGGCACGATCACCGGGGACTGCTTTTTCCAGCCCACACGTCCGATACCACGTGACAACAAATACGTCATTTCCTGTTGACTAAAAAAAAAATGCACCCTCTCATGGTCCTAGGGACCAAAAAATGGTCCCGCCCGATCAGCGGGCGAAGCCGCTGCTGCACGCCGGAAATGAGGCTTCATTTCCCGCAGGTCTGTTACGGCAGCCCGCTGTTTTCCAGCCCGGGGTCAAATGTGGAGCAAGGGCGCCACCCAGTGGACAAATAAAAAAATTACAACTCTAAGGTCTCTTCTGCAACACGGAAATGATACTTAAGCGATCGCCGAGATGCTTACGGTATAAATCCTGCAGTGAAAAATAGCGTTTATAATGGAAGTCAATGGGGACCAAAAATGGTCCCCAGGGCTCTAAGAGGATGTGTATTGTTAGCTTAGCCACTGAAGCTAATTTAAGGAAGTCAGACTTGAATTTTGAAATGAAATTATGCCAAACTTTTTCTTAGAGAATTTGGCTATATTCCATTCAACACAGTGCAAATGGCTTGTAACTGAAAACCTAAAGGGACCATTTATGGTCCCAGGGCCACACAGGGGTTTTAAATGGTAAAAATGGACTGGTTCTTATATAGCGCTTTTCTACTCTCCCAGTGTACTCAAAGCACTCTATACAGCATGCCACATTCACCCAATCACACCCATTCTCACAAGCACTTTCTCTATACATAGTGCTTTCTAAGTACATTTGCACTCCAATGGATGCATCAGAGAGCAACTTGGGGTTAGTATCTTGCCCAAGGATACTTGACATGCAGACTGGAGGAGCCAAGGATCGAACCACCAACCTTCCGATCAGTAGATGAGAGATTTTTTTTCCCCTTCTTCTTCTTCTTCTTCTTCTTCTTTCTATTGCTATTGCTGGCTCTTGCACAAGCTCCACCCAGTGGCGGTGCCTCCCCAGTTCCCATTTCTCACCTGTCACACTTGCTTTCTGGTAAATATTTCTTTTATTTTTAAGCACCATTTGGAGTTACAACTTCCCAACAGATTGTTGTTGGTCAATGTGGTAATCAGGCCAGCTTAAGCTCCCTGTTTTTTTGTTGTTTTTTTGCCTTATGCTAGTATGTAATCTGTTTTCAAAGCCAAATTTACCCTTTGAGACACTTATCTTCCATGAGAACCAATGAAAACAATGCAGAGGTGCCTTAAACCTGTATAGTATGTGAAGACTGTGGGAAAACGGCAACAATTTTTCAGTCTTCTGTTGTCCATTTCTGGTGCAGTTTTCAGCTGGTGTGACGTTAAGGTTTAATGTTTTTTGCATTCATGCATGCTCTTCTGCAAACCTTGGTTATAATCAGAGGTGTAGTGCTATGTAGTAAAGCAACCATTACAAGAAAGCTGCAGCAAAATTAAAAAACAGAAAATCCGATGAGACTCAACCAATCTTAAATCTTCAATACAATCAAAAGATGTGTATTTTCTTGCAAATTGCATTAAAAAATATCAAAATCACAAGCTGCTGGCTATACATTTCAAATGCTACACAGTCATATACAAAGTGTTAAGGCCACCTGACACTGGGAAACAAAAAGTATCTGTGACTAGAGTCCAACTGATGGAAAAAATATTCTCTACAGTTTCAGCTGTACAGGTTTTGTAACAATGTAACAACATTATGAATCATTGCCCCCACCCCCCACACTCCAAATACACACAAAAGCCTTGAAACACCACTAATAGTTAACTGACCCATAATGAGTCACCATGTTCGTTTCTTATTGACAGCTTCAGAACTAAGCGCAAACAGCACCAACACTTGACTCAAAGATAGAGGAATGGAACAAAAAGTGCACTAGTTCAGCGGTCCCCAACCCCCGGGCCTCGGACCGGTACCGATCCGTGAGTCGTTTGGTACTGGGCCGCGAGAGCTGAGGCTCAGGTGTGAAATGTATGGTTTTCATGGTTTTTATCGGTTTTCAACGTTATTTTGTTATCGTTTTGATCGTTAACTCGGTTTTCCTGGGTCTTTTCAGGTGTGTTATGAATAAATCTTCTTTTTTTTCGATACCGGTACTAGTTTTATTTTGTTGTATTTATCCCTTCCTTCCCTCCCCATCTCCAGCTGCCTCCCTCTTCCCGCTCCACCACAACCACCCACACATGCAGGGCCTTGGAGTAGGGGTATGTCACCAGGGTGCAGAGGAGGCTACCCCCCCCCCCCCCCCCCCCCCCTCTGTCCCCTTCTGGCTGCCTCTGCCTCAATTTTATCCCACAACTTAGACATTCACATTACTCACACTCTCATTACACATACATATAGGATCTTGGGGGTGGGCACGATACACGGAGTCCAAAGTACCATCAGGGTGTACACCCCACCCCTGGCATCGTTGCCCACCTCTCAATTTTAAATACACGTAGACATTGAGGGCTAGCAGGAGGGACCATGCGCTTACCTGCTGCTCTCTGGCAGGTAGCTCCAAGCCCTCCTGGGTTTTAAATGCACCTTAGAACACACATGCATCAACATTACAATGAGCGGGTGGAGGGAGGTTCGGAGTCTTCTCTCACCCCCGTTCTCTGCGACCTGCTGGAGCAGGGGGGCTAGGACTAGGAGGAGGAGTTGGCCGTCCGACTGCGGTCTGGAGTGTGGAGCCTTCCTGCTGCTGCGGAGTCGGGGCGGTCTGCCTCCCCCCACCGCAGGGAAAAGGGAAACAACACCTGGGTCTGGGTGCAGTTCCCCCCTCCAGGGGCGGGGGCACCTAGACCCGGTTTGTAGAGTACGCTTGGGGAGTGTGATCGTGTGTACAACGTCTCTTTATGTCTGTCTCCACGTTGGTTGAGTGTGGAGTAAGTGCATATGAGAGCATGAGGGTGGGAATGGATGTTTGTGTCTGTGTGTGCCTGTATGTCTGTGTCTATATGTCAGGTTGGGTGTCAGGCGCCACCTCTCTGGGGACATCTCAGGCCCTCCAAGGTTTGGAGGCCTATCTCCCCCTACCACCACTTCCCCTGCCAGTGGCGGACCCCCTCAGACATCGGTGCGTTGGTGGTTCTTTGTGTCCGGGGATGGGCGTCCAGGTACACACCGGCTCACTCCTTGGCGGCCGCTTATCGGGGCCTGGAGCCTGGGGCTCGCTCGGGCCACTTCGGAGGTGGGGTGCCCCCGGCCTCTCGGCCTGGGGCTCGGTCACTCAGGCGCGGCTGGCTGCCGGCGGAGCTCACGGGCGCGTCACTGCAACTCCCCCTGGCTTCTGCTCCGCGGCTGCTGAGTGAGCCCTCATCTGGGACTCTCCTCAGCTCTTTCCGGGACAGTGGCGCAGCTGCCCCTCTGTTGGTCTTCCTTGGTCTCTTGTGTTCTGGGGGCCTCTGGATGTCTGGAGTTTTGATCTCCTCCACACCTGCTTCACGCCCTGGAGGACGGGGCTGTGGCCCCCCCACACCCTCTAGCAGATTATTACATGAAGGAACCTTTTAAAAAAACAAAAAACAAGCGCGTCCATGCTCACAGGTGTACACACGGGTGATCACACCCACAAACTACACCCTTTTTGGCTCCTACCTCAAAGCACACTGTGTTCTGTTGATCTTATGTGCTGCACAATAATGTTTAACATTTAGTATTTACTGTCATATTCCCATATATCATTGTGATGTTGTTTATTCTATTACTCTTGTTCTCTTCTGCTTGCTTTCTTTTTTCTTTCTCAGCAGGTGATCCAGGTGATTGATATATGCATTTTTTTTTCTCTGCCCGTTCTGTTGGTTTTTGTCTTTTGCCCTTTTCCCCCGTCCCTCTTCTCAGCTGTTTCTCTTTCCCTCTTTCTTTCTCCCCTTCTTTCCCCCAGTCAAGTCTGTCCCGTATTCAGTAAGTGAAAATAAAATAAACAATAAAAGGTGAATCAAATGGACCATTACGGCAAGGCTGGGATGGTCAGTTTGGTAAAGTAAATCCGTTGGGCATCTTTCTTTGCCTTTAGACAACAATTCTGATGGCAAAAGAGCCAAACGGGACAGGCCAAAAAAAAAAAAAAAAAAAAAAAGAGGTGCCTTAAACCTGTATAGTATGTGAAGACTGTGGGAAAACGGCAACAATTTTTCAGTCTTCTGTTGTCCATTTCTGGTGCAGTTTTCAGCTGGTGTGACGTTAAGGTTTAATGTTTTTTGCATTCATGCATGCTCTTCTGCAAACCTTGGTTATAATCAGAGGTGTAGTGCTATGTAGTAAAGCAACCATTACAAGAAAGCTGCAGCAAAATTAAAAAACAGAAAATCCGATGAGACTCAACCAATCTTAAATCTTCAATACAATCAAAAGATGTGTATTTTCTTGCAAATTGCATTAAAAAAATATCAAAATCACAAGCTGCTGGCTATACATTTCAAATGCTACACAGTCATATACAAAGTGTTAAGGCCACCTGACACTGGGAAACAAAAAGTATCTGTGACTAGAGTCCAACTGATGGAAAAAATATTCTCTACAGTTTCAGCTGTACAGGTTTTGTAACAATGTAACAACATTATGAATCATTGCCCCCACCCCCCACACTCCAAATACACACAAAAGCCTTGAAACACCACTAATAGTTAACTGACCCATAATGAGTCACCATGTTCGTTTCTTATTGACAGCTTCAGAACTAAGCGCAAACAGCACCAACACTTGACTCAAAGATAGAGGAATGGAACAAAAAGTGCACTAGTTCAGCGGTCCCCAACCCCCGGGCCTCGGACCGGTACCGATCCGTGAGTCGTTTGGTACTGGGCTGCGAGAGCTGAGGCTCAGGTGTGAAATGTCTGGTTTTCAGGGTTTTTATCGGTTTTCAACGTTATTTTGTTATCGTTTTGATCGTTAACTCGGTTTTCCTGGGTCTTTTCAGGTGTGTTATGAATAAATCTTCTTTTTTTTCGATACCGGTACTAGTTTTATTTTGTTGTATTTATCCGCGACACATTAAAGGCCGGTCCGTGAAAATATTGTCGGGCATAAACCGGTCCGTGGCGCAAAAAAGGTTGGAGACCGCTGCACTAGTTTATTTGTAGCTTCAACATCTCACAGATTTAACAAAGAAGGACAAACGACTCAGGTACGGTGGAGGAAGCCAGCACTTGGGTTTGGAGCAGATGTCGTGGCAGATAAGAACATTCATGCTGATGGACATCATCCAAACTTCTATCATCCAGACTACTGGATTAACAGAAAATGCAAATCAAAGCTACTATCAAAATAATCAAGGGCAAAGCTAGCAACTGTTTAACAAATAATATCCACACCTCTTCTGATACCATCTAGATGCCACAAAAGATGTTTGGAGGAAGAGGTGTATTACACATCCTCATTATCAGAACTGCTGTCTGAACTCCTGTCATACCATCATCTTCAGCAGAGGTTCGGCACAAGTCCCTGGAGTTTGGAAGATACTGAGGTACTCCTCTTTGATATTCTTCAAATTCTTCATTGTTATTTTCTTTGGTGACTCTGTGTTTGGCTGCACAGTACCTGCTGCTTGACTCTATATTTTAATGTATTGACCACAAAATAATGGTATTTTAATTGACCTGCCCCATCTTTCTGTCTTTGTTTAGTTTTCTTTTAATAAGATGAAGGGCCATTTTGTTGGGAGGCTAGGCACCTTTAGTGAGGTCCCCTCCCCCACACTTACAGATGTAAGTAAAACATCAAGAAACAGGTATAAAAGACACCGGTTTAGTTTGAATGAACTCTGCACTGAGGATTGCAGTGAAACACACTGCATTGCAGTGAGTAGTTAGTAGTGTAAATTGATTGTACAGTTTTGTTTTAGAATTCTTATAATACATTCATATCTTGAATATAATTCTGTGGGTTTTGTGTAGTATTAAACTTTTCTTCTTCTGTTGCATCTCCGGTCTTTTTTTTTTTTTAATTGATTTGGGAAATAAACTAGTAAAAGTAATCCGTCACTCTTATCCTTATTATTTAAGCCAGAATGGGATAATCAAAAATGATACACTGCCTCCATATGAAAGGAAAATCACAAGTTTTCTGATGCTGGGGGCTTAATGAGCCCATTACATTTCTGGTGCCTGAAAATATCATGGAAACTTTAATAATACAGATTCATCTGTGAAAGCAGCTAATGCATTCCCATAATTCATGAAGAAGTCAATAAACAGTCAATAGAACCCTG
Organism: Rhamphochromis longiceps; assembly: GCF_057381845.1. Classification (NCBI taxonomy): domain Eukaryota; kingdom Metazoa; phylum Chordata; class Actinopteri; order Cichliformes; family Cichlidae; genus Rhamphochromis; species Rhamphochromis longiceps. Next base: position 42,090,012 of record NC_140562.1, on the reverse strand, counting down.
GTTATACTGATTATGTTATTATATTCATTATGTTATGTAAGTACGTAGCTAACAGTGTTTTTAGCCTGACCCTTCAACAACAAGTTAAGATATGTTATACTGACGGTAAATTGTGAAGGTGATTATTACACTGCTGTAAAATGCTTCTTGTGAAGCTTGCCTTACACATAAAACCTTGATGACAAAGATGATGAGCTAGATTAAAATTATCAAAGTAAATGTAAGGTTTACATGTAATATTATCATTAATCAATTTTAGTTTGGTCAGAGAAAGCCTTGATAAAGGCAGTGAGTTACATTCAATAGCAGGAAGTGAAAATATGAGTGGACGCAAGTGTGAGAGGTATTTCATATTTAACTTTTATTAAAACCCTTATATTCATTTTAAGTTAAAATTCAGAAAAACTCACAGGGTGGCATATCAGTGATGAGCTTCTTGTAGTAGATCTTCAGGAAAATTTCACCACATCAACAGTATAATATATACCACACTGGCGGTGTAGCCCAGTGTGGTTATATTAAATATAAGAGAAAGAGAGAACTTTAAGAAATTAATATAGCCACTACAGTGACCATCAAAACGGTGAAAAAATATTGCCGTAAACAGCTTATTTTGCAACACCACGAAACAAACAATAGCGTAAAATGAAACGATAGACGTTTTTATATCGTCACCCGATATATATCGCTATATCGAACAGCCTTACTCATTAATTTAAAAAAATACTTGGAATATCATATGTTATATCCTTTGTTTGGCTGTACCCACCAAAATTACACAGGAAATGTTTGGAAATTACACCATAAGATGAGTGCTGACCTTTATTTTTCATAGCCACAGGGCATGTTAAAAAGTGTGAAATATGCATTAATAGCAGATTATATTTGAGTAAGGGCATTCTGAAAGAAAATGGGTTTTCTTGTTTTACCTGCAGTAAGATCCTAAGGCTGATTTTTATTTAAAACGAGCTCCAAATGAAGCAGGGAGAAAACCTGTCAACAGGCTGGACTGCATGTCCGTTAGATTCGTTTATAACTCATAATTAGACTGATACTGGAATCAGTGTATAAACGTGGTTTCCCGCCCTGTGTCCGTCTGTCTGGGATTAAAGCTGCATCTATAAACAGAGAGTAAAGCTCTCTGCCCATTAAACGCTGCTTATCGGGTGCAAGATGCATCATGGCCCCACAGAGTCTCATGTGTGGATTACCCAGAGGTTATGGGGTAAGCATTGTTTCTTTTCTTTTTCATGAGGGTCAGCGCTTAGAAACATGTTTTGTTGGATTTCTACTAAAATGAGTTAATTATTTGCCTCTGCATAGAAAACTGGACGTATATTTGTGTTTTATACAAGTATTTATGCTATTAAACCTCACACTGTGATAAATTTCTTGAATAATCGTGTTTTAATGGTCACATTTGGAGCGTTCTTGTCTGTGTAGTGCCATATGTCATTACGTAGATTATCGGGATTAATCTGGATTACAGCCACCACCCCTTGGTGATAACTGTTGCCCTGTCTGTAGTCTCTGCGCTTTGCAGAATGAGTTTAACTTGAGGAGAATATAAATGGACCATATACACCATGCAAATAAACTCACTGGGAAACATTAAGGTAAAAGTGTGTTCATCACAGTGTTATTGTAGTCAGTTTTATTTAACAAAAGTATGGAACTGTTTTAAGGAAAAGTGGAGTTATTGCTAATCTGGTTATTAATTAGTAAATATGTAAGAAAAATTGTGTATGTTTCTGTTCTGTGTCCTGTGTACTGTTTGTTTGTATATGTGTCTTTTTGGCTGCTGTTACAACCAAATTTCCCCTTGTGGGACAATTAAAGGATCATTCTATTCTATTCTATTCTATTCTATTCTAATGAGTTAAGATGAAATTGATTGTGGCTTTTTTGTGTGCAGCTACTATTTGTTTGTATGTAAAATCTTAACCTACGGGGTTCAAGTTAGTATAGATGCCACACTGTGGTTCCCTCTCATGTGGTGGTTCTGAACCTGCTGCGGCAGGTGGGGCATGGAGCACCAAGTAACAAATATGAAGTGAAACTAAGATGAATGTGTGGAAGGCTTTTAGGGAAAATAAAGCAAATGAGAGAGCCAGTGCTGCCGTGATTGTGTACATTGCAACATTTCACATTGCACAATGAATTTTGATGAACATTCAGTATTTCTATGAGAAAATGTTAACTTTATTTTTTATCATCTTTAGCCTTCAGTTCATATACTGCCCATGCTCACACAGATGTTGCTCCCTCTTGCGTTCGTGATCACTTCTTGAACAGTTTTTGCTGTATTTCAGGCATGTAAAACTGAAAAAGTATACCTGTTATTTTTTTATTCCATGGTTTAGGAACAGAGATCTGTCTAGAAGTTCTGTTTGACCTTTGTGTGAGCTGGAAAGACGAAGTGAAAAATGCAGGGAACTGTAGTTGGTTACAGCCTGCGCTACTGGCTGACCCTGATCACGGGGTTGCTGGAGTGTCTGTTATTTGCCGGCCTGGTGTTTGGCCATGCCTCCCTGGTGTTTGTGCTGAAGAAAGAGGAATACTTTGGTTGGCTGTGTGTCGACACTAACAGCACAATGGATAGTAAAGGTGAGCAACTCTGGAGTTTAGATTGGACAGGACACTCATCCAGGACACCACAGAAGCAGGTTTCAGATATATTTGTGTGTGTTTCTGTTTGTTTTTCTTCCAGACTGTAGTGGTCAGGATGAGCAGTTCTCGCTGGTTTTTACTGTGGCCTCCTTCCTCAACAACTTCCTGACTCTATTAAATGGCTACATATTTGATCACTGTGGCACACTGCTGACCAGACTGCTGGCAATGTAAGTCAGTGCTGAAATACGTCTGGGCTGCAGACCCAAACACACAATTGTTAACTATTTCTTGCTGTTTGCCCAAAATGTTGTTAATCAACAATATTTTATAAGTAAACTATGATACCTTTGTAGGTCAGACCTCCAGCAGAATAAAAAAAAACCTTGTCTGCCAATTAGTTTCAGCAAAGAAACACAAAAAGTCTGAGATTAGTTAAGATTAGTACATGGTAAAACAAGGCGCAGAGATTAGACTGAAACAGAACCCACCTCATTCAACCCCAAAATATATTTGACAGTTTCTAGTATCAGTACTAATACTTGGTAATGTTAATGGTTTAATCTGGTTCAGAGTCCGGATCAATAGGTAACACTTTATTTATTTTCTTTTTTAGTAAATGAACTTTTTCTCTGCACAGGTTACAAAAAAATGTCCAAAAAAACTCAGTTATGTTTATATACCACGAAATCACACAATCACATACTATAGCTGCCCCAAGGCGCGTACTATGAAATCATCTACCTCACAATATTCAAATAATCCATCTCCCATGAGAAAACATTTGTTATTCCAAACCTGTTATGTTAATCATTGCTGGAACACTTAGCAATGCAGATTTGCTTTAGAGCTTTGGTGTAACATGTTATCACTTAAGTTTCTTATTTATTGCAGTGATCAGGAGAGTATGAGATTATATTGTGAGATTTGGGTTAGAGAATCTCAGTAATTAATTTCAATGAGATTATTTATAGAAAATTTGGTAAAATATGCAGTTATTCAGTCAAATTCATCTTTTACTTCCTGTCAGATGATTTATACTCAAACATGTGGAGAGACGCAGAGAAAGTCTGTAACTTTGTAAAACATGCGCAACAAGAATTATTACACAATTTAGGAATTAATGAGTGTTGTTGAGTCACTACTTGGTTTTTAAATAAAATAGGTAGTTAATTGTCAGTACCAGATTATATTGTTCTAATGTTAATGGAAATCGTGCCAGATTATTTCTTTAGTCAGTGTTCATTTGAAGAGCAATTTATTCAGATTACAAAATACAAGATTTGGTACAGACCAACAAGCCTTTTCAAGGTCAACTTTTGCTATATATACAAAAACTACTTACACAAAACTCAGTTGTTTTGTGTATTTATGCTGCTGTTTTTAACTATGCTGCCCCCTGATTGGTACTTGTTTTTCAGCATTAAGCTGCATCTAGACTTTTCTGTTAAGTTTTTCACTCTCTTCCACGTTTCATCGTCCTGTCGAGAGAGGCTACATGCATGAGCTTATGTGGTATCTGAGGGGAGAATGGACAGTTTGAGTGGATTCAGAAAACCTTGCCAGCTTATGTCTGTTAACGCTCAAGGCGACTTTGCTGCAGGCCAAAATCACCCTAAGGCCACCAACCAATGTCTCAATGCTCCCTCATAGGAACTCTGCTCCTCGTAGCTGATGTCTGATGGCAAAAACAGAAACTTTTATGTGTCCTTATGATACTTTTCCCTCTCCAGAGCCCTTTTTAGTGGCGGTACATTGCTGGTGGCCCTCTCTAGCCCAGGTAGGTGCACAGGTTACGATTATTAGAAAACACATATTTATGAGTCTTTTTTTTTGTTTTTATTAGATTCACCTTTCACCTCTGTCTCATAATTTCCACCTTTTCCATAATCCCTTCCTTGTGGGAATTTCGTGTTCTGGTCACATTGTGTTGGGTTTATTTGAATACCTGAAAGCTTATTCTGTGTGCTGAAGTGTAGAAATTGAACACCCTAGCTATTGTGACAACACCATTTTAGCTAATTAGCAGTTAGTAGTATAACTTGCATGTGCTAGCCAGTGTTGGCCTCACATTTCATATTCTTGTGGACAAACCTGTGAAAGCATCACCTTTGTTTTTTAAAAAAGAGCAGCTGTGTTGGCTTTCTCATCTTAAGCACAAAGCAGGTTTCATCTCCTCAGCTACTGCTCGGTCCATACCAAACACGAATGACAGAAAACAGGTAAAAGTTGTTTTCACTACATGCCTGATGACGTAGTCACTGTAACACCCCTTGTATATGATGAATCCCAGTAAAATAATCACAATCACTGTGAGAATTATGCACAACTGTGCATAATTCTGGTCATTAACATATTTAACGCGTGTTCTTTATTTTCCAGTATAGCCATTGGCATTTGATTTCAGTCTCATTTATATCGTATCACAACAGCAGTTATCTTAAGGCGCAATGTGAATACTCTACAATATTAGAGAGAAAGCTTAACAAATCAGGCTGTCGCCTGTTTACAGGCAAGTGTTCCCTTTTAATGGGAAAAGTCCTCCGGCAGAAACAGGCTCAGCCTCGATGTTTGTGGAATAGGGGGGAAAAGAGAAGAGAGAGAGAATGAGGGCACAGAGAGACCACGAACAACAAAACGCCCCATCAGCCTGACCTATAGAAAGTTTAAAGGTTCAGGGTCACTGAATCCATCCCTGACTGTAACCCTTGACTGCTGCTGGGGAAAGCAAAAAGTTTGTTTTCAAACATGATTATTCAGCATTTTAACTGCTCGTCAGCACTTCTGCTGCTCTGCTGCTCTCTACACCGTGACTCTGGAGTTTTAACTCTAACTGCCTTTAATATTGTGCAACATCACATTCCTAATGTTTGTATTTCTGTGTCTTGTAGAATTTTCAAATCTGCTTTACCCCGCCCTGTCTCTCCTTGCTGTGGGTGGAGTCCTACTGCTCATAACTAACATGCAGGTAACTACACCTGTAGAAAGTTTCTGTTCCTAAACAGAAATACACTTGAGCCACTTCTAAACTTTCAAACATATTTTGTCCTGATGATCCGTGTATCTGTGTGACGGAAAGGTGGGCAACCTGTTCCCTGCTCATCGCTCCACCATCATCACCTTCTACAATGGTGCCTTTGACTCCTCCTCTGCTGTGCTTCTCATCGTTAAGGTGGGACTGATAATTGCTACACTCATATTTGTCACACACATTAGATGGATAAAACAACACTGTCCCCACACTAGTGCCACTACTACTTTACTGAAGTGCAGTTTTATTCTTATTTGGCAAAAAAAAAAGGTGGAAACAAGCTGCATCCCATAGCTGTACTGGTGCACCAACAAATATAACTGTGAATTTGTGCTGAATACTATATAAATAAAATATTAGAATTTACATCCCTTCATCCAGTCCTGAATGACCCACTTCTCCCTATCTCTAAAGGAGAGCCCAGGCTCCCTACTGAAGCAGCTCATCCTGTTTTGTCGGTCATTACTCTCAGCTTATGCCCAAGGTGAGGATGGGAACATAGAGCAGTCAGCATATTGAAAGTTTTTCCTTCACACCCAGCTCTCTTCACCATAAAAGACTAGCATGGTATCCAGTCACTGCGGACCTTTCACCAGTCTGTCTACCCTAAAGACAGACTGTTCAAAACCCTGAGATACTTGGTACAGCAATGTGCAATCCACCCATCTCCAACTATAGACCATGGCCTCAAACTTCCAGGTGCTAATTCTCACTCCTGCTTCAGCTGCCCCAGTAAGAGCTGGTGATCATCCAACAAACCAACAGAACCACATCCTCCTTAAACAGAAGAGATGGTATCTAGATAGCGCCGCCTACTAGAATTGCATTTATCAAAATTTAAGCAAAGGCCTCTTGGATTGGCTGTAAGACACAGCACGCCATTTCATTGGTCAGAGCCACACACATATCAGAGGCCTAGCATAGCGACTTAAATTAGTGGAGGTGGGAAGATAGCCACCTGTGTCAGCATCCACCTATATATATATATATATAAGTGACCTTTTTTTCCCCTGCAGATTCTGTACGAACAGGGAATCTCTCTCCACTACTCTTTCATTTTCCTGACCATCTGCAGCAGCATTCACGTGGCGAGAACTTTCCTGCTGATGCCAAAAACCCACATCCCCTACACTCTGCCTGAAAACTACACCTACGGGTGAGAGCATGATAGGTTTTTGCCATTCAGGTCATAAAGACAGTGGGCGTCTTTGATACACACAAAATCTGTACTTAAACACATATTTCAAGCACAAATTCAGTATTATTAACATGTTTTTGTGTAATTTGTTCTTATTCTGTGAAAAACTACCTAAATAAGGAATCAAATACAAAATATTACTGACAAAGTTTAAGTCTTTTACCTTTTTAATTTAAAGTGGACGTAGCATTTGGATGGTGTAGTGATTGAATTCAGAAGTATATATTTTTCTAATTCTTGTTGTTGTTCGTGAAAATCAAAACCACCATTTTTTAAATCCCAGAACGAGGGAAATGGCTACAACAACAACGGTAGGTATATCATCACCAACCTCCACCTTTGTTGTAGTGTTCGTGTCGCATACGTCATAATTATGTCATGGGATGCTTGCCTACGTTGCTGTGAAGATGACCATACACATTAGATGGTATTGGATAGTAATGGAAAACCAGTCTGTAATATATGTTTGCACTGATTGCCGATCACGCTTCAACTGGGAGGCAGAGCCTTCAGTTTTCAGGCCCCTCTTCTGTGGAACCAGCTTTCAGTTTGGATTCGGGAGACAGACACTATGTCTACTTTGAAGATTAGGCTTAAAACTTTCCTTTTTGCTAAAGCATATAGTTAGGGCTGGACCAGGTGACCCTGAATCCTCCCTTAGTTATGCTGCAATAGACGTAGGCAGGTTTTTCCTTTCCAGTCACCTTTCTCACTCACTATGTGTTAATAGACCTCTCTGCACTGAATCATACCTGTTATTAACCTCTGTCTCTCTTCCACAACATGTCTTTATCCTGTTTTCCTTCTCTCACCCCAACCAGTCGCAGCAGATGGCCCCGCCCCTCCCTGAGCCTGGTTCTGCCAGTTTCTTCCTGTTAAAAGGGAGTTTTTCCTTCCCACTGTCGCCAAAGTGCTTGCTCATAGGGGGTCATGTGATTGTTGGGCTTTTCTCTGTATCTACTGTACAATATAAAGCACCTTGAGGCGACTTTTGTTGTGATTTGGCGCTATATGAATAAAATTGAATTGAATTGAACTGTGTCATCCTCGGTAAGAAGGAATGGTACTCCACAGTGATGTAGTTCAAACAAATTTAATGAAGGAGATGGCAGATGGCATAAACCAGATGAACAGCATTTGTGGGAATGTGATTAAATTACAATATATTTAAATGTAAAGGGGGTGTGAGTGCGTGTGTGGTCAGGTGGTAAGCACGCACATAGTATTAACTCACACAAGTAAATACGTTACTCCTCCAACACACCTGTGCAGAACCGCACTGAACACGTTCCCAAATGGAAGTACAATGCTGAGGTGCATCATGGGTAACGTGGTTTAAAGAAGGTGCCGTAAAGAAGTGGACTTTTAACGCAGTCCATCCAAGTGGAGCTGTGGCGACTAAATCCAAATAGGTACCAATGGAAAAGGTGCTTTATTGTACCTACAAGTTTCACTAGTACAAAAACCAAGCAAAAAAGAAGTTTTCCATGCTGGATGTCATTATTTAAACCCAATTTTCTTGGTTAATGAGTGAGTGAGCAGTGAGGTCCTGATCTTCAGGGAACAGATCAGGTGGTATATGTTCTCCACTTGCTTTCCGCTTTCCCTGTCACAACACTTTCTTTGTTTTCTTCATCTTTCACCACAGATGACGAGCATAAACCTTTTGATTTTTAATAATTCTGAGTCACTAACAAAAGAACAAAAGTGATCAGTGCAACGTTGATTTTGAATGTGCATTCATTTGTTAATCACACTTTTTTCTGACGTTCAGGATAAACTGTGGAAAGGGAAACACTGACACTGTGGAGGAGACTGAGATAAAGGAAGGTCCGCCGACACAGGAATCCCCTGAGACGGAGAACACGTCGCTGGCACCCGAGGGTAGGACAGAGGCTCAAAACACAGAAAAAGGTTCTTATAGCCACTTTACCATCCAAAACTGTTTGTGTCAAGTGTTTCTACTGTTTGGCCAACAAAGAAACCACTGCAGGCAAATACAAATACAAATACGTGTAACAAAGTAGCATGTATTTGTTGATGTTTTACACCCTGTTTTGTGTGTTCAGTGCAGTCGTTCGGCAGCTGTGTCAAGTCCAGGTTCTTCATATTTCACCTGGTGTGGTTGTCCATCATGCAGCTGAGACACTACTTCTTCATTGGCACGCTCAACTCCATGCTGAACCGGCTGGCTGATGGTGACTCCAACCTGGGTAAGTCATTGTCCTCATTATCATCTTTGATCCAGATATTGTCTGACTTCATTCTCTTGTTTTCTCATCCATCCCTAAATCATCAGTGAGCCAGTACACCAATGCGTTCGCAATAACTCAGCTGTGTGGCATCCTGTGTGCCCCCTGGAACGGACTCATCATGGACAGACACAAGAAGAAGCCTCTGGCTCCGGGTAAATCAGTGAATGTTGTTAGAACGACTTGTTTTCATGTGGAAACTCCTTCTGAATCTCTCTTGTACTGTAGGAGAGACGGAGCAAGAGGCGGACCTGCGCTCCTCCTACCTGTCCCTGCTCCTGACTGCCCTGCAGTGCCTCCTCTTTTCTGTGTGCGCCTCCATTGCTTTTCTCCCACTGCAGTACTTCACCTTCGTCCTGCAGGTCCTCAATCGCTCCTTCCTTTATGGGGGGAATGCAGCCTTCCTTAGCATCGCGTGAGTTTATATCAAACACACATTTAAAACTTCACTAGTTTCGCTTTTTTGAGTTTCCCCTGTCCTCTAAACTTCTCAGTTTCAATTAAAATACAATTTCAGGAGGCAAAATAATTTCAGATTGAGGTAACAGAGAATTTATTCATCAGTTAGACACAGACACGTTATAATCCTTTGGTTTCTGCTCTTTCAGTTTTCCAGCCTGTCACTTTGGGAAGCTGTATGGCCTGGTGATGGCTGTCTCCGCTGGAGTCTCTGTGCTGCAGTACCCCCTCGTCTCCGTGGTCAGAGAATATCCGTTTTATGTAGGTTTTTACCCCTCATCCGTAAAAACCTGATGAGGTATTACTGCCACCCTGCTAGGCGGGCAGACAGGACACGTGAATGCAATAGCTTAAAAACAGAGCGATGTAGGAGCTTCAAATTGATCTCATACGTGTATCTAATAAAAATCTCGGACAGGTGCCAATCTCAGTGACCTCAAGGTTAAGGTCAAACATAGATTTTCTTTTTAAAATTTGGACACATCTCATTTAATGGGTTTACTGTATTTTCATGACTATTTACATTGTACATATCGTTATGAAGTTACGATGAGTCAAAAGTGCTGAAAAATTAGTAACATTAATAAGTACCAAATTCCCCCACCTCGATGAGGTCCTGTAAATATTTACAACAAAAAGTTGATATTTTGCTTCATTAAATGTCACTATACTTGAGTGTCTCTGATTGATTTAACATTGAACAACCCAGCAGTGGCTTAATATCAACACAGGTCAATATTTAATACACTTTTCTTGCATTAGCTGTGCTCATGTGAATGCAAACTTTTGTCTGAATCTGTTCCAGGTGGACATCAGTCTTATTTTTCTCACTCTGCTGGCGTTCATCCATCCTACAAACGTCTTCATCCACTGCAGAAAACAAGGCCGCCTCAGGAAGGACCATCCTGAGAATCGAGCCAGACACTCGTCTCACCGTCTGTAGAGAGACGGTGAGACGAGTGTTTCAGCCTGTAGAAGGTTCAGGTTCTCTTTGTTCCTGCTCACTGATTTAAACTAGAAGCACAAGCATTTGCTTTAATGTTTTGTTGATCCTTATTAATTCACTTTTGTGAACTGTTTTTTGTAATAATCCAATAAAATTTTGTGTTAAACACTTTATGGTTCAGAAGAAATATTTGTTTGAGCCATTTAACACCTTGAAAGACTTTAATAACATTCAAAATAGATCAAGATATATGTATGTGTGTGTGTGTGTGTGTATATATATATATATATATATATATATCTATATATATATAGATATATATAGATATATAAAACCACAAATTGATTTAATGGAAACCAACGTTTCCATTAATCACAGGTCAATTTCTGTAATATTGATCTGGTCAAGTACCAGAGGATGGTGTTGATCAAGTTCAGCTGCTTTGGTGTTCATGACATTAAAAACAGGTGCACTGCAGGGCCAACAATGACACAACGGCCAAAACAGGGATGGAAACTAAAAAATTTCCCTCCACATCTTTTCTGACTGTTTGCACTAATTTTGCATTTGGCAAAGGTTAGTGTCATTATTTGTAGCATGAGGTGACACCTAGACTCTACAGAGGTTGCACAGGTAGTCCAGTCACTCCTGGATGACACATCAATATGTGCCATTGCCTGAAGCTTTGATGAGTCCCTCAAGAGCATGTAAGAGAAGACATAGGTTTTTCCCACATAGAGATCTGACATATATTTAAAGTTTTCCTTTCATTTCTTGGACCACTGTATTTCTGTAACTTTTAATGGATCAAACACAAAAATGAAAGACCTACGAACGAGCAGAAACTAAAGCGGGTAACAGAATCTTTAGCTTCCTCAAAAATTGCCTCATTGTTCAAAAAGGTATGGACCTAACGGCATAAGAAACCCCAGTATGCAATACAGAGCTTGTTTTTACTATACATTTATACAACTTATGGTGAAAGTAATGAACTGCACAAACAGCAACGTTTTACATATATATTTATTGAACAGTTAGGGCTACAACAGTTACTCAGCATTGATGTGAATATGCAAAGACTGAAGAACGCAGCAGTCTGAAGTAAACATGGTACTAATGCTGAGCCCATAGCAGACCTACAGTTAGTATAGTGATATCTACTGTTAGGGTTAATGTGCTTCTAATCTACTGTGGAACAGTACTATATAAATGAGGTAAGGCACTGGATGCTACAAGCTAAATCATAGAAACTATAAAGTTGAAAGTAAATCAGTAGTAAAACAGTCCAAAAATCTTTGATCTCCAAGTAAATAAAAGTGAAAATCATCAAAAAATCGCACTCTTTGGACTTCAGGTTTAAAAGTAGTTGATAGAGTTCAGAATGAATCTAGATTTTTTTGTGTGTGTGCTGTAGGAAAATACATTGATGGAAAATATTGAGGATTAACTCGTGAGCCGACTGTGCTGAAATGCAGCAATTTCTTCGTAACGTGAAACAGGATGGCTCTTCTCAAACAGCTTTGGGTAAAAATATGCTGGAAAAATTAAAGCATGTAAACTTGCTTCAGCAGAATCATATAATAAAATGATAATGCTAAAAATGAGCCTAATGGGAGCCTCCTTAAATCTGCTGCATGCATAGTGTTGTGTATAGCTTTCAGTACAGGAAGTGTTGGACGGCAGAGACGGATGTTTCAGCCTCGCAAACGACACACCTGAAAATAAAAACTCTTTCTAATGAGCGCGCCGTTGAGTGTGCGCCAACCTGTTGATCATGTGTTTTTAATTGTTGTGCTAGGGCTTTGGTTTCTGTTTGCGAAGTTGTAATGGCACAGCTGGGGATGTTTAACTTTGCACCTTTATGGCATCTTGTCGTCACTCCGAGCTGCCGTTTGCCCACTCTCAGTTGTGAGCAAGTGGTTGTGATGCAGAAAGAGGATTGCATCCAAACTTTCTGGAGGAATATTTGATCTCTTTCTGTACGTGGCTCCTCCTCCTTCCTCCACAAAGTTCTGCGCGCCATTTCCCACCACCGCGGGGGCAGCCAGGTAGGCCCGTGCCACTGTGGCCAGCAGTGGGAACTGCACCGTCTTCGTCCTCCACCACTGCAGGGGCTCCACGCCCAACGAGGCCCCTTTGTCAGCTCTGAAGACAGACATCTCCATATCGATAGACTCCTCCACAGAGCTCTGTCTGCTCCTGGGGGCGGAGCAGAACAGGTCTCCCAGCAGAAACTCCATACCTGACAGCCCACCCTGAGAGCCCGGGTCTCCTGGCTCGCTGTCCTCCACGTCGCTCTCATCATCTTCATCGAAAAGCTCTCTGAAGTTGATTGGGCGGGACTCTTTGAGGCGTTTACTCCTGCGCAAGAAGTCGCTCTCTGACTCTGGTGACCCGGGGGAGGGGCTTCTCTTCCTCTCGCTGTTCTTCTTACCTCGACTCCGCTTCTTGTCCTCCTTTGCAATCCTCACAGCCTCTTTCTTCAGCCAATCAAAAGTCTCCGTCCGGTCCTAGAAAACACCAGAAACCACAAATAAAAAAAAAAACAAGAATGTAAACCTCTCTGTTGTATCAGAAACTTATCATAATGTGAAAATGTGTTGTGTTAGAGATCAACTGTGACTCCACCCTGAAACCCTCTAGCTATCCAACTCCAAATCCAAAGAAGTGAAAGACCTTTGTGTGGACAGATTTGTTTGCTTCCACTTTTTTATTTTATCTTTAACTTTTTGGTAAATCCTGTTTATTAAAGTCAATTTAATAATAAAAGGAAAACATGTTAGACATAAAAACAAATTGGAAGTTGGCAGTCGATACACTGCTATACAACGTGCCTGCTAAATGTCTCATTGAATATCAAAATTAGCCATCTTGATTTGATTTGTAGAGAGTGCTATAGCTGTTTTAAGGCACTCTTTTCCCTGCGTGCCAGCTTTCCGACTCACCTTCTCCTCCATGAAGCCCAGTCCGTGGAACTGGGGGTCGAGGGAGCACGCCATGCTCAGGACTCTGTTCACAGCAGGGCTGTCATAACAGTGTGCCAGGCTCCGCCTCATCATCCTCTTTACCTCCTTCAAGATGGACGACGAATCGCACGGCCGGGACACGAGGTGCCGTGAGAGCAAGCCGGTGAGGATAGGTTTGATGAGGGACAGTCGGGGGAACGCCTCCTTGGCGAGAGTCCGGCACGCCACGTCCAGAGGTTTGAGGACCGAGCAGAGCTCCTCCAGAACCTTCCATTCAGAGCGCAAAGACGTTACACCCGTAGAGGATGTGTTGGAGGTGGAATTGGCGTGGGAGCTGCCACTTGAACTGGACTCTGAAGCGCAATCTTCTTTGGACAAACCCTCGCCTTTTATTTCTTTAATTACACAGCAAAAGAGGCTTTTGTGTCTGATGAGCATGCTCAGTAAAGTGTAAAGGTTATTCCAGGTTGGCTGGCTGTGTGCCCACGACGCAAGTCTGGCACGCTCCTGTTTCGTCAGACTTTTGAGGAGGTTCTGGGTATGAGGCTGGTATGAGCATTTGTTCTGAGCAACTGGTAAGAACAGGGTGGAGAGAAAACCCTGGAACTGGCTGAGAGTTTTGGAGATGACGGGATGTGACATCACTTCCTCCACACAGTCTTGCACGGCTCTGAAAAAACAAGGAACAGACGGAAGTCCTTCACTACTGTCAGCGTGCTCCGGCTCCCCGGGCGACACAGAGTCTTCCCTCTCTAGGAACGTTGTTGAGTTCGGATGGGAGGCGCTTCCTGCAACCTCTGCCCCCTTCTTGCTCTTTACTGGCTGTGTCCTCATCTTGTTCCTTATCTCACCTCCCAGCAACATCAGATTAGGCTGGGAGATTCCCCACTCGTGCGCCATCACCTTCACCTGGGCCTCCACCGTTCGGACGGCGTGCTCTTCCCCCCCGCTCTCTGTCAGCCGCTGGGTCGCCAAAGCAATGTTCTGAAAGCTAAAGCTACTGTCTACGTAGTGCGCCCAGAGCGTGAGGTACCTCTCAGTGTTTCCCTGCCAGTTGTGGAGCCAAACCTCTGCGCTCAATGTCACAAAGTAAGGAACTTCCTTCTGACTGCTGGAAGCTCGCCCACGTCTCCTGTGCTCGAACTCAATGGGAGCAGTGTAGTCCTTAACCTCCTCGCTCTCTCCGCTCTCACTTTTCCTCCTGAGCAGCCGAGCCAGGCTCGCCTTGCCTCGGGCGTGGTGGTCCGTCAGCAGACTCTCGAGCTGACAGGACAACGGCAGCTCCTTGTAATTAGGCAGCAGTGTGAGAATCAGCTTTCTGAAGCCTTCGCCTTCCACAAGAGATGGCGGCTGGAGGTCCACGATAAGAAAGTTGACGATAGCATCGGTCACTTGAGTGGACAGAACCAAGGGGAGAGTGCTGATGAGACCGCTGGTAAGTGTGAGTGGCTGAGAGCGTTGTTGACCTGTTTTTGTGAAAAAGCAGCTTTTAAATAGGAAATTAAAACAGAATTAAATTCCTTTCTGTTCTATAACAAACAAGAGTTAAGTAACTGCAACTGCATATTTGATAAAAGCAACAGTTTTCTAACTCACAGATTTTGCACAATAACAAAATACGTTGAGGAAAATAATCTTTTCTATGAATCCCACTGATTTAGGTGGGATCAAGTCAAAGTGTGGTCAAAATACAATCCCTACAAAATAGATAAGGACATGATTTAATACACCCATTCATCTGTCCAAGATGATGAATCCCCATAACTAAATGCTTTAATAACTTTGGGATGTTTATTAATGAAATTTCCCCCAGAGATTCTGCATCACTTACTCTTTCTTTTAACCTAATAACTTCTGGCACTGTGCATTGCAAACAGGAAGTAGAGAGTTACCCAGTGTGAGACTCCGGTCCTTGTCTTTCAGCTTGAAGTGGTGTTTGTTGGTCAGGTGGTTTTGGAGATCTGGCACTCCTCCCGCACAGCTCACGTGCTCCATGCACAGCTTGCACACAGCCGTGTTTCGGTCCAGAGGCCGACCGGTGGGGTCGGGCTCGAGTCCAAAGAAGTACCACGGGCTGTTCTGGATGGCGTTGGGGTTGCTCAGCAGTTTCTCAGTTCCAGGCAGAAAATCATACTTTTCTATCGTGTGAGGAGACGGGAAGGAGATGACAGAGGTGGAGACGAAGGAGGAGCCAGTGATCATGCTGCCTGGGTCGCTGACGGCGTCTGAGTTCGACATCGTCGTCACGTCGCTTATGACAGGCATGGGGCTCTGTGATTGGCTGTGATCTGACCAAAAGGAAGTGCTGCTCGGCTCCGGGAGGGTGACCAACTGAATGTCCTGCAGGAGGCGCAGAGCCGTCTCCTTGTCTCCAACTTCACATTTCACGTTGTCACCTGTACATCACCGACAAAGACAAATGTATCAGGCACCTTTACAGAGCTACCTTTCAGTCTGTACTGCATTAAAAACTGGGACAGAGCTCACCCATCCCCAGACCCAGAAGGGTGGCATAATCCTTGCCGATCCAGACCCGGAGCTCTGCTCCCTCTGAGATGGGCTGGGAAACCCTGTAGTAGATACGACGGTAAAACTGGAAAACGTCCAGGTTGTGCTCTTCCTCACTGCTGGTATATCTGACATACCTGAAACACACAACAAATGCGTGAAGTCTGCAACTACATCAGAAGATAAAAAATAAGCAAAAGGAACCATAAAAACTGCCCACCTCATCCAGTTCGATTTGTTTTCATCAGAAGCGTCCACGTAGATAAAAGCAGCATCGTCTCTGATCTAAAAACACAAAAAGCCCATCTTTGTGTTAACATATGGCCAATAGGAAACAACCCAAAGATTAAACTTTTAAAGCACAAAAAGGGATTCTTTACACACAGCTTTTGTCATTGTTGTTGGGTTTCTTCCCAGTCATTCTGCTAGAAGAACAACTTCTATCAAAATAAAATTACATCTTGTAATTCTTTATTTAAAGACAACAAAATATTTGCTTTATTTAAAGCAAAATACTTTGCTTTCCCTCTCAGTTTTCAGACTGCAACAGACTGATATGGGGTCCAATTCGCTGATCAATTTCCCATTTTACTTCCCGTTATGTAATTTACAGAAACCACTGTTGATTAAGAGCTGAGGCTATGCTGGAATCTGTCCATACGGCCTCTTAAATCAACACGGCTTATAATTTATAACAAAAAAACTAAACATCCAAAAACTGTCTACACGATGCTGTATGAACAAAAGTGATCGTTCGTTTTACTCACAGCCCAGGCATATTTGAGGTTGGCCGGCATCTGTCCCTTGCACACTTCTCCTACAAAGGGTCCAAACATGACACCCTGCTGAAGGTGGCACTTGGCGTACACCTTCATCTCCCCATTCTGCTCCTCGCCCAAAGATCCAGAAGCAGATAGTCCAGACCCGAGGTCCCCACAGAGGCACAGGCAGGAAGGCAGAGACAGCGCCGCCCGGGAGGGGCCGCTGTGGAGCCACGGGTCTCCGGGCGGCAACACCGCATCTGGGACATAGTTCTGGTTGGAAGTAGGCTGGAGCGAGGGAACATCCTCAAAGAACTCTTCATTGTTGAGATCCAAACCTGGAAAAAGAATATAATAGAGAAATAATGAAACAACAGAGATATTACTGAAAATTCAGGGTCGGGATTCATCTTCACGGAGCATAGTTCCACTTTCTTGGGTCGTTTTAAGCAACAGAATTCAGAAAGACAGGAAGCTGCTGTATTCAGATGAGGGGAATAATACAATACAGACAAACTTTAACGTCTGTATTACAGGCAGCCATCAGTGCTAGCCCGCCGTCTCCTAGCAGATGCACATATGATATGTTTATTGTACAAATTTGAAAAGAAAAGGTGATTTTCAGAAACGTTGACCTCTGACCTTCAAGTCAAAGTCGCTGGGATTTGAACTCGATATTTAATAGATGCACCCATGGTATCAATTTGAAAGTTTTACATTGCCTCATTCTCGAGTTATCGTATTGACAAACTTGCGTGTCCACACCACCCGCCCGCCCGCCGGGGTGACAGCAACGCTCCCAGCCACCAGGAAGAACACCAGTCACCATTAAATCTGTGTTCAGTACGTGAAGTGAGATCTTACCAATAATTTTGCAGATCAGGTCTACAAGTGGCTGATGGCTTTTATTTAATCTTTCCCCCTCCTTTTAATCACTTTTCATTTTGTTCTCTTTATTTGGATTTGATGATCTTCAGTCAGATCACACTGAGTGTTTTTTTGTCTTGTCTTTTCCCACCAGCCCATCCTGAAGCCTGCAGAGTAAAATAAGCCTGTAAAGGCACTAAAAAAAGAAATGCTGTCACTGGTGGCTCTTGTAGCATCAGGGTCGATCATAACAGAAGCTTTAAGTTTAACTTTCGAGATGGTGTCTACTCAAACTATCATCACTGAAATAATGAAGCCACTGCACCGCTGCTGCAAAGACAGTGTGCTCACATGGACTTCTGACAGCAGTACCCACTTGTCAGGCCCTGCTGGGCTGTCTGAATCGCTCTGTGGTAATATCACGCTCTGCTGCTTACGGCTGCAGAGGAATGGGGTCAGGTGACTTAATAAAATTGTATTTGAGTGATTCCCCAAACCTCGGCGTATCTGTGCACGCTGTGAGCCCAGGGCCACGCAGATGGTGGACAGTGCGACTGCTGTGATCGATTCTGGCTCGCACGATTGATGTTCACACATGTAGGCCAACACTGAGCCCATATAATTAAGTCCTGCAGGGAGAGTCTAGCCATAACCTCTGAGCTGATTAACTCTGAGACGGGATGCTCAGAGTTTCCAGTTGCACAACAGCTGATTGCAGTTCAATACACTCTGTGCGTGCTCACCCTGAGTTATGAAAGAAAGCCATCATCAGTTGGTAAAGCAACAAGAAAATGAAGAACAGAGCCTCCATTTTAATCTGACAGAGCAAGGACTACGAACAGGACCAGGACAGTTATCTTCAAAAACATGAGAGGCGAAGAGACTCCTTTTAGTCAGTGTTATCCAATAAGTTGTCTTTTACCTAGATCATTTTTTTTTTTAAAATAGATAAAACTGACAGGGGCAAAATACAGGTAAAGCTGAAGATAACATGTGGATCAAACCGATCTGACACAGTTTAGTCATGCACCTCCAAAGCACTCTGCAACAGTCTTGAGCCAACAGTTTTTATATTGTGCTTCAAAGGAGGCAGATTGTGTAGTGAGTTACACATTCATCTATCAAGCAAGAGATCCCTGGTTTGAGCACAGGTGGAGACACAAATCCCTCTGGGGTTGCATCTGGCATCAAAATCTGCAAACTCGAATACCCAGAGCTACATGCTGTGTCAGTAAGAGGGCAGCTGAAAGAAAAAGGTCTGATGAAGTGATGAAACCAAGTTATAAAATGTTTGGATCAAATGTTTTCCAATATGTACAAAGGAGGTAAACAAGGGTATACGGGCATCTGTAAAACACAGTGGAGGCTCTATCATGGCTTGGGGCTGCATTTCACCCAGTGATGTCATAAAAGTACCATTGGATTTTGATCCATCATGCAATACCATCTAAAAAGCACCTGATTGTCATGCTGAAAAATAAAGCTGCTGTCAGTGATTCCCAAACAAAGTGCTGTAAAAGTATATCTGGATAGAAAAGAACATAGTGGAACACCTCACCAGAGCCTGAACCTTAACATTACTGAAACAGTGAGAGAGGGGTCTATTTGTATTAGTATTTCTTCCTCATATGGGAGGGTTTTGTTTTGTTTTTAGAGGGGGCGGCTTAACACCTTTTAGAAAAATTGCTTGTGGGCAGTGGGAGTTACACGGAACACAAACCCAGTCTTTCTCAATGTGCATGAAACAGTGGTTATGGATACAAGCGGTTTATACCATGGCATCAACTGCGCATGTGTGACTGATAGCTATTCGTCATTTATTGCAGGACTTCCTGATGTAAAAAACACACCGCTGTGCATAGAGTATGGTACAGTTTATTCGGCGCGTACGGTATAAAAAATGCACATTATCTGAGCCAAGTATCATCCGGTTGATGATCGATCTGTTGTTTAGAAAAGCTACCAGATTGTGAGTGTGCACAGGCGCAGTACTAAACACACCTTGTCTGCAAGTTAACTGTAAAAAAGCTGCATAGTAAAGCAGCGTCGGGGCTCAGGGACTATTTTTTTTGTCACAGCACTAAAATGCAACTTTCAAGCAACCCCAGGTGAGCCATGTGAGCAGCCATGTCTGATCGGCTTTGCTGGGCTGGAGGCATGCAGGGTTCAGACATATGAGAAAATAAGTTAATGCATACTTTAAGATTCCACAAGTTTTCAATGAAGAAATTATTTTAGGTTAAAAAAAAATCACCTTGAGTGTCAAGTAAAGCTCCCGAGGTCGCGGAGGAAGTGGTCTCAAAGAAATCAGCACGATGTCGCCTTTTCAGGTGGCTTCTTAAATTAGTAGTATTTCCACCTTTTGCCAGCACTATTTTTCGGCACAGGCGACAAACGGCCTCACCGGTGTTCAAAGGTCGCCCCTTTTCATCCGCCTTTAAGCCAAAATACAGCCACACGATGGACTTGCTTCTGGGTTTACTGATAAGATCCATGTTTCTGTAGCTCTGCAGCCTGCAGCCCCGCTACCAGATCTGCGATGCATAGACAGGAAAACTACACCACCTGATTACATGCAACGCTCTTGTACCGCACAGATTCAGGTCAATGACGGCGAAAACCTTCTTTCTAAAAGTAAAAGCAGCAGATACCAATCAATATCTTAAAAGTTCCTGACTGCAGGCATGTGTACGACACGTGTTTTTAATAAATCACTTCCCTTCAAAGATGTGAAAAAAAATCTCACAGCTCTCAGTTTGGTTTTAAAATGAGAAACCGGTCAAAGAGCGTCCACAGCTTTTGTTTAAACACACAGAACTGCAGCCAGTGGGACCGCATGGCCTTCTACCTGCTCTATTTCTGGGCTTTTTACGTCTTTCTCTGTAGACTGACGACAGCACACTGCGACGGCCGAGTGTTGCCACATCTTGTTCTCAATACGCCGGCAAAAACACCGACTGCCTATAAAGATAAACACAGTCTCCACAAACCTCGGAAAAGGTTAAGGAGGAAAACAGCTATCAAAGCCAGCGTAAAGGTAAAATTGTGTGTGTGTGTGTGTAAAGCGGGCAGCTGCAAAAGGGTACCAAAAACCCAGGAGTCCTGAGGACCAGTGCTGCAGACATGGGCTGTGCTTGACCTGATGCTGTCCTACTACAGGATTTTTTTTTCCTGATATTGCCATTGCATGCTACAAATTATCAAATGATTGTCACACATTAAAAAAAAAAAGAACTATCCATGTAATTTTATTTCATGTATTATGTTAGTACTTGTTAGATTCTGGAGCTTCTGATAAAAGGTAGACGTTTTATTTATATAGTGCCACAACAACAACAGTTGCCTCGTATGGTTAAGACCCTATAATAATACAGAGAAACCCCAACAATCAGATGACCACCTATGAGCAAGCACTTTGGCGACAGTAAGTAGGAAAAACTCCCTTTCAACAGGAAGAAACGTCCAGCAGAACCAGGCTCAGGGAGGGCCAGTCATCTGGTTGGGGCTGAGGGGAGGGAGACAGGACAAAAAAACATGCTTTGGAAGACTTGTGTCAAGCCAGCCTCCAATTCGAGACTTGCAGTCAAGCCAGCCTCCAGTTTGTTTTACGTTCCCTGTGTATTCAAAGTATTACGGGAATGGATGTGGAAACCGGATTTCAAAATAAAAGCCAACTTCGAGTGAATTAACAGATATGTTAAGAACATAATAACATATAATTTAGGCTTTTTTTTTTTTACAAACTCTAATGTTAGATCTATATGACACAGCCTTGTACCCTAATTGTGCCCTGTCACTATCAAGGCCATCTTATTTTGGATTTCAAAGTAAAAGCCCTGTGAATCTTCATTTTTGAACTACTCTTTCAATGACTTAATAATGCTCTTAAAAGCAAAAGTCGTATTTCCAAATACTATTTGAACTTTATATCAACACTTTCCAACCACAGTCTTTTTACAGTGATACCATATCAATATCAAGTCAGTCTGATTTTGCCTTTCATAGTAATGGCCCTTTGAAATTGTCCATAATTGACTTAATCTTCTAACGATTCAAAATGCTCTAAAATGAAAAATTCTTGTTTCCACAGGGTAATTCCACCTTAGATCAACAGTATACAGCCCCACAGTGATACCATATCAATATCAACTCATTCTGATTTTGCTCTCAAAAATAAAAGCCTTTTCAAATTGTCCATAATTGACCTAACTTTCAGTGATTTCAAAATGCTCTAAAAAGGAAAATTCCTGTTTCCACAGGGTAATTCCACCTTAGATCAACAGTATACAGCCCCACAGTGATACCATATCAATATCAAGTCATTCTGATTTTGCCTTCCAAAATAAAAGCCTTTTTAAATTGTCCACAATTGACCTAACTTTCAGTGATTTCAAAATGCTCTAAAATGGAAATTTCCTGTTTCCACAGGGTAATTCCACTTTAGATCAACAGTATACAGCCCCACAGTGATACCATATTAATATCAAGTCATTCTGATTTTGCCTTCCAAAGTAAAAGCCTTTTCAAATTGTCCACAATTGACCTAACTTTCAGTGATTTCAAAATGCTCTAAAATGGAAATTTCGTGTTTCCACAGGATAATTCTACTCCAGATCAACAGTATACAGCCCCACAGTGATACCATATTAATATCAAGTCATTCTGATTTTGCCTTCCAAAATAAAAGACTTTTCAAATTGCCGATATACGACCTACTCTTTTAAAGAATTCAGAACGCTCTAAAAATGAAACTTGCTCTTTCCACAGGATGAATCCATGTTAGATCAAAAGTGTACATCCACACCATGGTACTACTTCAATTTCAAGTCATTCTGATTTTGCCTTCCAAAATAATGGCCTGTTGAAAATGCCAATAACTTACCTAACTTTCAGTGATTTCGGAATGCTCTAAAAAGGAAATTTTCTGTTTCCACAGAATAATTTCACTTTAAATCAACAGTATACAACCCCACAGAGATACGATGTTAAGATCAAGTCACTCTGATTTTGCCTTCCAAAATAAAAGTATTTTCAAATTGCCCGTAGACGACCTACTCGTTTAACGATTTCAAAATGCTCTTAAATTGAAAGATGCTGTTTCCACAGGATAATTCCACTTTAGATCAACAGTATCCAACCCGACAGTAAAACCATGTAAATTTCATGTTGGTCTGATTTCGCCTTTCAAATTAATGGCCCGTCGAATTTGTCCATATGTGATATACTCTTTCAATTATTTCAGAATGTTTTAAAAATGAAAATTGCTGTTTCAACACATATTGGGTTTTCATTTTGAAAAGCAAAATCAGACTCAATTGATTATGACAGAATTGAATCATAAAGATGATGTAAAAGGAAGCTGAAATTGCCACTAGGTTGTAATTGATAGTACGTTTATATTTTAAGTCTGTGGAAAGATGTCATTCTAAATAAAGAAATTACAAAACAGCTTGCAAACCAACCATGACATCTTTCCACAGACTTAAAATATAAACGTACTATCAATTACAACCTAGTGGCAATTTCAGCTTCCTTTTACATCATCTTTATGATTCAATTCTGTCATAATCAATTGAGTCTGATTTTGCTTTTCAAAATGAAAACCCAATATGTGTTGAAACAGCAATTTTCATTTTTAAAACATTCTGAAATAATTGAAAGAGTATATCACATATGGACAAATTCGACGGGCCATTAATTTGAAAGGCGAAATCAGACCAACATGAAATTTACATGGTTTTACTGTCGGGTTGGATACTGTTGATCTAAAGTGGAATTATCCTGTGGAAACAGCATCTTTCAATTTAAGAGCATTTTGAAATCGTTAAACGAGTAGGTCGTCTACGGGCAATTTGAAAATACTTTTATTTTGGAAGGCAAAATCAGAGTGACTTGATCTTAACATCGTATCTCTGTGGGGTTGTATACTGTTGATTTAAAGTGAAATTATTCTGTGGAAACAGAAAATTTCCTTTTTAGAGCATTCCGAAATCACTGAAAGTTAGGTAAGTTATTGGCATTTTCAACAGGCCATTATTTTGGAAGGCAAAATCAGAATGACTTGAAATTGAAGTAGTACCATGGTGTGGATGTACACTTTTGATCTAACATGGATTCATCCTGTGGAAAGAGCAAGTTTCATTTTTAGAGCGTTCTGAATTCTTTAAAAGAGTAGGTCGTATATCGGCAATTTGAAAAGTCTTTTATTTTGGAAGGCAACATCAGACTGATTTGATATTGATATGGTATCACTGTGGGGTTGGATACTATTGATCTAAAGTGGAATTATGCTGTGGAAACAGCTATTTTCCATCTTAGAGCATTTTGAATTCGCTCCAAGAGTAAGTCATATATGGGCAAATTGAAAAAGCTTTTATTTTGAAAAGCAAAATCAGACTGACTTGAAATTGACATGGTAACATCGTGAGGTTGTATACTGTTGATCTAAAGTGGAATTACCCTGTGGAAACTGAAATCTTCCTTTTTAGAGCATTCTGAAATCACTGAAAGTTAGGTAAATTATGGGCATTTTCAACAGGCCATTATTTTGGAAGGCATAATCAGAATTACTTGAAATTGATATGGTAACATCGTGAGGTTGTATACTGTTGACCTAAAGTGAAATTATCCTGTGGAAACAGCAATTTTCACTTTTAGAGCATTTTGAAATCTTTAAAAGAGTAGGTCGTATCTTGGCAATTTGAAAAGTCTTTTATTTTGGAAGGCAAAATCAGAATGACTTGATATTAATATGGTATCACTGTGGGGCTGTATACTGTTGATCTAGAGTAGAATTATCCTGTGGAAACACGAAATTTCCATTTTAGAGCATTTTGAAATCACTGAAAGTTAGGTCAATTGTGGACAATTTGAAAAGGCTTTTACTTTGGAAGGCAAAATCAGAATGACTTGATATTGATATGGTATCACTGTGGGGCTGTATACTGTTGATCTAAGGTGGAATTACCCTGTGGAAACAGGAATTTTCCATTTTAGAGCATTTTGAAATTGTTCCAGGATCAAGTCAGATATGGGCATTTTGAAAATGCTTTTATTTTTGAAAGCAAAATCAGAATGACTTGATATTGATGTGGTAACATCGTGAGGTTGTATACTGTTGACCTAAAGTGAAATTATCCTGTGGAAACAGCAATTTTCACTTTTAGAGCATTTTGAAATCTTTAAAAGAGTAGGTCGTATCTTGGCAATTTGAAAAGTCTTTTATTTTGGAAGGCATAATCAGAATGACTTGATATTGATATGGTAACATCGTGAGGTTGTATACTGTTGACCTAAAGTGAAATTATCCTGTGGAAACAGCAAAATTCTTTTTAAGAACATTTTGAAATCGTTAAAAAAGTAGGTCGTATATATGCTCAATTTGAAAGGGCATTTATTTTGGAAGGCATAATCAGAATGACTTGATATTGAAATGGTATCACTGTGGGGCTGTATACTGTTGATCTAAGGTGGAATTACCCTGTGGAAACAGGAATTTTCCATTTTAGAGCATTTTGAAATCACTGAAAGTTAGGTCAATTATGGACAATTTAAAAAGGCTTTTATTTTGGAAGGCATAATCAGAATGAGTTGATATTGATATGGTATCACTGTGGGGCTGTATACTGTTGATCTAAGGTGGAATTACCCTGTGGAAACAGGAAATTTCCATTTTAGAGCATTTTGAAATTGTTCCAGGATCAAGTCAGATATGGGCATTTTGAAAATGCTTTTATTTTTGAAAGCAAAATCAGAATGACTTGATATTGATGTGGTAACATCGTGAGGTTGTATACTGTTGACCTAAAGTGAAATTATCCTGTGGAAACAGCAATTTTCACTTTTAGAGCATTTTGAAATCTTTAAAAGAGTAGGTCATATCTTGGCAATTTGAAAAGTCCTTTATTTTGGAAGGCATAATCAGAATGACTTGATATTGATATGGTAACATCGTGAGGTTGTATACTGTTGATCTGGAGTGGAATTACCCTGTGGAAACAGGAAATTTCCATTTTAAAACATTTTGAAATCACTGAAAGTTAGGTCAATTATGGACAATTTAAAAAGGCTTTTATTTTGGAAGGCATAATCAGAATGACTTGATATTGATATGGTATCACTGTGGGGCTGTATACTGTTGATCTAAGGTGGAATTACCCTGTGGAAACAAGAATTTTTCATTTTAGAGCATTTTGAATCGTTAGAAGATTAAGTCAATTATGGACAATTTCAAAGGGCCATTACTATGAAAGGCAAAATCAGACTGACTTGATATTGATATGGTATCACTGTAAAAAAGACTGTGGTTGGAAAGTGTTGATATAAAGTTCAAATAGTATTTGGAAATACGACTTTTGCTTTTAAGAGCATTATTAAGTCATTGAAAGAGTAGTTCAAAAATGAAGATTCACAGGGCTTTTACTTTGAAATCCAAAATAAGATGGCCTTGATAGTGACAGGGCACAATTAGGGTACAAGGCTGTGTCATATAGATCTAACATTAGAGTTTGTAAAAAAAAAAGCCTAAATTATATGTTATTATGTTCTTAACATATCTGTTAATTCACTCGAAGTTGGCTTTTATTTTGAAATCCGGTTTCCACATCCATTCCCGTAATACTTTGAATACACAGGGAACGTAAAACAAACTGGAGGCTGGCTTGACTGCAAGTCTCGAATTGGAGGCTGGCTTGACACCAGTTTTGGAAGAGAGTCAGAGATCAATAATAACTCATAATTATGTGCAGAGTGGTGTATAAACACACGGTGAGAGTAAAAGATTTTTTTTAATGGTTTGTGCAGACGAGAAAAAAGCTGAAATATGCACAAAGTTTACATAGGAAAAAAAAAGTTTTTCGCAAGATATTTCCTCTCACGCTATATTATGATGATGATGATGGTAGGAAGCACCATCACCTTGGTTCAAAATCGGCTATAAAGTGCTCAGCTAGGGTGAGATCTGGCGAAAGCTGCAGCATATTATTGACGGGTTGAAATAAAAACTGTTGTAGCTCACCAATGCCTTTATTGAAACCAGCTTTCTCTTGATTGGCTTATTTGAAAGCGGGTGGGTGGGGTTTCCTGACATGACCGTATTAGGAATATTGACTGTCCTTGTAATCACACAGAGCTGGGAATAGAAAAACCCACAGAAACCAAGCACTTTGACAGGTTTGAAGCCTTGTGGATTACAAGGGTCAGCTACACTTTTTTTAATATGAATACCCATCATGACAACAGATCTATTTATCATCCATCCATCTATTTTCTTCCTCTCTCTCGCTCTGTGTGTGTGTGTGTGTGTGTTAGGCCCCATTAGGCATTTAATATTACTCGGGCTAAATGAGAGGCAGCAGAAACCCTACGTGAAACCGTAAAATCTGGCAACCCAGGCAGCTGTGGCCGGCCTCCCTGCCTGCGTTGGATGTTAGCTGTGGTCCTTCTGACTGAACCCAAACATCACCCCCAAATCGGGTACGCCAGGTAGGTAAGCACCATACCCCACTGCTGACAGTTGTAGCATTTAAATTTTGGGACCGGGGGCACACAGTATTTTTTCTATTCACGTTTCAAACACTGACTTCGCCAAACTTGCTTTGTTTTCCTGGGGCTATTTTCTGGCGGTTAGCACTTGGCTGATAGGTAGCTTCGAGCGTGCTGACGTCACCGGGTTGCCGTAGAGCTAGTAGCGATGGGGACACCGTTGCCCTGGCGACAGCGCTCATAAGTTATCGGCGATTGCTAGCTGCTGTATGAACTTTAACGCTGCAGAAAAGGCTTCAGGTGAAGGCTTTACTTAATAAAATGAATCAAACAAATATCGTGGGTTAAATAGCTTAGGATTTTGGACTGACTCCACCAGCCTCTTTTTTTTTTTTTTTTTTTTTAAACAAGTAGCAGACAGGGGGGGTAGCTGTTACCCCGACGACAGCACACACAAGTCATCCGTGCCAGCGAGCATCTGTTTGAAACGCTCCGTATACGGCTCGGAGTGCCGCTAACACGCTCCAAAACGTAGTCACATATGGCTTCTTCACTGGTGCCCGACTTTTCATCGGTTATGGTGGTTCTGGAGCGTTTAAAGGAGCTGGACGAATACCTGAAAGAGGAGGAGGTACCGTTCGCACCTGAGGCCAGCCTCCACCTGATGGAGATAACGACTGCTGTCAGCGAGCTGGAGGCAGACAGGCGTGCTGCTCGTGAACACTTGGAAGTGGAAAGCATAGAAAACAGCAAACTGAGACACCAGATCAGCAACATGCGTGAACGAATGAGCAAGGAGATCATGGCTGATGTAGCAGCGGCGCGAGCATCAAATGCCGAGGAGATCCAGCAACTGTGCAAAGATCTCAGTGCAGTCTCTCAGCTCCAAGAAGAAGCTACGAAAATGCAGGAATCCCTTCTCAGCCAAAACAAGTCCCTGTACCTGGAGCGGGATCAGGCGAAGGCTAACCATGATACCATCATGGCTACTCTGAATGATCTACTTTCCCTAAAGTACAGCTCACAGATGCAGCTGAACATGACGTGGGAGAATATAGAGGAGCTGAAGTCCTGCATTGCCGGCGTCGAGCAGGACAGATTAACCCTGGAGCAGAACATGAAGCTGGAGAGACAAGCCTCCTCCGTGAAAAGAAATGACCTCTTGGAAGAGGTGAGCAATGTTGAGGAGCAGACAGAGCAGCAAAACCACCTGAACAGGAGTAGCAGAAGAGAGCTGGATAGCATTACCAACAAGAAAGACAAAGCCCAGGGACGGCTGGATGAGCTGATGGATGAGTTGGGTAAGGTCGAGAACAACATACACAGACTGAATGTGTCACGGCACCATCATGAGGAGCAGCTGGAAGGGGAAGTCCAAAAGCAACGGGAGCTGAGGCAACAGAGGGATCTGCTGAAGGAGGAACTGCATGAGTTGGAGGAAGCCTTCAGCCTCACTGTGCAGAACTTGCAAGAGGAAATCGTCACAATGGACAGTAAAATAAAGGAGGGCAGAGCATCAAAACAGCATTTAGAGGCAGCCCTGACTCAGGTCTGTGAGGTGTTCAAGCATCGGCACACTAAAGAGAACTTGGTCAGGGCTGAGCATCAGCAGATCTCCAAGCAGCTGGAGTGGTCCAGGCTGCAACTGGAGGAGCGTATTGCCTCCATCATAAAGCATGGCAGGGAGATCAAAGAGATGGAGAAGCAGGTCAAAGAGCTCAAGGAAACTGATGTAATTAACAAGCGTCTCGTTGAGAGGAATCAGGAAGAGCTACGCAGCAATATGGATGCAGGAGAAAAGAATGTGGGCTGGCTTCAGGAGGAGAAAGAGCAACTCCTGCAGCTCCTGAAGGAGGCAAAGAGGAAACAGGAGGAGCATATTGAGAAAATGACATCTGACATTAGTAGTACCCAGAGAAGATATGAGGAGCTGCTTCAAAAAAAAGAAGCGCTCCTGAGGCAGGAGCCCAAGACCACTGATGCCAGCCTCCTGATGAGGCATGTGACCCGGTCCAAGGAGGAGTACGAAAGAATCGAGAGCCGGCAGCGCCAGGAGTTACAGCAGCTCACCACTGACGTCGACAAGGTTGCTCAGAGTGTTAAGGAGAAGCAGAGGGAGGTGGAGGAGAAGGAAAAGATTCTGAAGAAGGTGGAGGCCGAGTGGAGCGATGAGCAGAACAGGCACCACAGGCTGGAAGAGCTTCTCAATGAGCTGAGGAAGAGGAGGAGTGAGATGGAGCTTTCAATTCAGGCACTGAAGGAGAAAACCAGTGAACTCCTTCAGCCCAAAGAGGAAATGAAGGCTGAGCTGGAGGGGCTGCAAACGTGCCACATCAACACGCTCCACAGACAGGCATCTGAGCTGAGAGCCGTGGAGGTGGGCATCTACGACTGTGGTGTGAAACTGGAGCAAGTCACCATGGAGAACAGCAGGCTGCAGTTCCATATCAGTCAGATGACGGAGGACATCGAAACAGCCAAACTGGAGACGCACAAATACTGGCAGGAGGCTCAGAAGTTCAGGCAAGACACAGAGGCATTATGGGAAAGCTTACAGCAAGCCTGGGCGGAGGATTTAATGTTAACCCAGGACCACGAGAGCAGTGAAGGCGTCCTGTTCATGTCGATTAGTTCTCTGCTTGACCATCTGAAGAATCGGAAACAGCAGTTAGGAAACATTAGCACGCTCCTTCACCAACAAATGCTCGACTTCAGCAAACGACTGGGAGACAAGACCACAGCGAAACTATGCAGCTGACTTTATCCAGGATGACAAGTGGACTGACTTCAGGATGTCAGCCTGCTGTCTGTGCACAGGCAACGTTTGAGCCTGATATTAACCTGTAATGTGGACAAAAAAAAAGTTTGGTATAAGATGAAGATAATTTGAAATACTTTTTTGTTGTGGTTGGTTCACTTTGTTTCTTGACACAATTATCTGAAAAATGTTACCAGAGGTGGTGCTCGGTCCAATTTAAAACTGAACTTATGGAGCTGATGAATTTTTGAAAGTAGTTTTTGTTTGCGAGATGGGCATAATTGCACTTCTCATGCACTTTCACAAATACAAATCATTTCCTGTGTGACTCCTACCAGCAGATGGCAGAATAGATCTGGCTTTTCCTCAGCGTGACCTTTCCCCGCAGTTACAGGGTCAAACACACACCCACTTGTACTTCCTCTCAACAAAAACATGCACACACATGTATCCAGAGGCACGTACTCAGAGGGCTAAATACTGGTTTACTAAGACGGAACGAAAAACAAGGCTGCAGCTGCCAAAAAGTCAGTTTTAAGAGGAAGTCGTCATTTTATTCCAGTGAAGAAGGTAAGTCTCCAAAAAGCCCAGAAGTAAACTTTACTTTGACCTAAGGTATCTGTAGCTTTGTGCTTTGGCTGGACCTTCGTTTATATTTAGACAGTTTTGTTCATGTTTTTAATATCTTTGTCTCTAAATGAATCTGCTTATCTCGTGTTCAGGATTCTGTGTGTGGTGTATCTGATGCCACAATACAAGCTGTTCTTTTCTGAGATATTGCTTCACAAACGGTAGATTTCATCACTACCTCAAACTGTTGTTGTCGAAAGTTAATCCTTTTTTTAACGATTGGCTTCAGCTGAAGGACACACACGGCTCAAATGTAATGTTATCAGTCATAACAAGATGTACAAAGACACAAATGCTGATGTTCTCATCTTACATTTAAGATATTTTATCGTTACTAAGGCAGGAGTGCTGAATTCAGTTTCACTAAAGGCCGTGTTTGTTAACATGTTTAAATACATGTCGTACCTTTCTCAATGTAATTTGGTCCACATTAAACTTCGTTTAACCAAAAGGATTAAGAAAAGAAAACCAGGGTAACTGACAGGGAGCTTCCAACAGCTCAAAGGATGATCCTGAATTTGACAGACACTCATAGTTTTGTATCCTGATGTAAGAGCAAAACCAGAGATTTCTGACTTTGCTCTTACCCAGCCTCTTTCATAGCCCAGAACATGCCAGCTCAGTAGTTGGAAAACAGAGCAAGCTAATAAGAGATCTCTGGTCACGTAGTTTCCCCGTAACTCACAGCCGAGCCTTCTGCCAAAAAAACCGCTGCAACTCTGAGAATGGAGTCTAGGAAATGCTGTGCTGCAGCTAAACGTCTCACCTCAATTCAACAAATGGCCAAAGTCTCAATTTCCTGCCTGAACATCTAAATGTTGACACAATTGACCCAAATGTAAACAAAAAATGTTTCTGGGCTGTGACCACACGGCTCACTAAAGGCCCTCATTCCACCTCCATGCAATCTGTTTGTGACAGTTAGACCATAAGCATGCACATGAGCAAGCTGGAGGTTGTTTTGCAGGCCTCTGGGAATTCTCTTCCTCCGTCTTCTCATCCCTCTGCTGGGCTGAAGCCCTGCTAAGCTATTGTCCAACTCTCCTTGTGTTACTGCCCGTCTCTTGGCCTCTCCTGTGCTGAGAGACTCTGCAAGCCTGGTTGTGATAGCATGTGTGGATGTGCCATACCAGGGGACCTCCGATCCATTCAGACTACCTGTGTAACCTGAATGGATCGGAGGTACCGTTTCATGCTATCAGGAAGTGAAGAGGACAGGGCTGAGGAGAGAGTGATGGTCTGTGGTCACCAGCTGAACCACTCCCTACAGTAAATGGGGTTGTCTCGGTGTCTCTCCAGCACCTGTTGTACTTTGTGAATCCAAAACAATGGCTCATGTTCCCTAACCTCTGGATATATCCATGAAATTTAAACTGACTTTGTGTTGATTTTTTTTTCTAGAAAACTATAGTTTTCTAGATAATGCAATTTAAAAATGGCCCCTCATGAAATGATACTAGAAAAATGTATAAAAATACCCATGAGAGAAAGCTTAAAGCGTAGTTCAGAGTGGCTTAGTGTAACACAGGGAGTTAAAAAGAGATAAAAATGTTTCTCAGCTGGATAGACGTTAAAGCCTGCAGCAAAGTTATGTCTACGACACAAACTGTCAAACTGAAACGTCGAGCAGCTGATCTGCATACAGACTGCTTTCATTTTAGCTTCTTTTTAAGACGCTCTTACCGTGTAAGACAAACTGCTGGTGGGTGCAGGCAGCTAAAAACATTCTTCTCGTTATATTTAACTGACCGTGCATGTGGTTTTGATGAAGCACCTTTCTGTTATTTTAAGGTAAAAATAATGGGAAAAAACTATTTATTAGTGAGGGCCTGTCAGACACATCCTTCAGTGGAATCCCCATCACTGGCCCAGACAGATCTAACAAGTTTTTATTGGCCCCGGACCATCAGACTCTGTTATGTTGAACCTTTCAAATGTTTCCTAATTTAACTTAAAAGCAGCAGTGGTGCGTTCACATCACAAGATCACACACGTAGTTAAAGCTGTTTCAGCTCCTCTAAAAGGCACAAACTCATAAAATCCCCCTCACAGAAATCTGACAAGGCAGCTGCCCTCAATATGGAAATGTCAATACACCACCAGAGGATCCAGTGACAACTCTCTGGCCCCTCCCTCCTGCCAACACTCGTGCACTTAGTCACAGTTACATAGATTTACTACAGGTCGTCTACAGGATGTGAGTCATCCTGACCACACAGCGGCGTGCACGTGAATGCTCAGTGATCTTGATGTTCGTGATTCTGCTACAGTTAAAAATGACTTCCTCTTTGTTAAAATCAGCTGTGATAAGCTTAAGGTATGGGTTGTGCATGGTCAGCGTGCAGGTGTGAGTCATCCTCTAAAATTAGATGTTTTGTTGTTGTTGATAAACTACGACAAATGTGGTTTTGTGGGCTCACAGAACATCTGATGTGGTGTAGACAGCTACCAACTCGGAAGAATTTCTACTAGAAAAGAAGCGTGATGATTTTAATGTGCACCGAGCTCCTGCTTCTATAAACAGCTGCTCTGTAACAATGCAGCAGCCACACAGTAGCAAAGATTCCACAGAAAAGTAACAGAGTGAATAAAATGTAGTTTGGAAAAATAACAAACAATAAATCTATTAAAAAAATCAATAAAAGATCTGTACATCCGGTGTTTACAATTTGCAAAGTACAGACGTTAGGTAACTATAGGTTACTATCCCTGCAAATCCCCGTCCTTTATATTATATTTGACTTTAAACTGAGTTATGTTTGGACATGTGTTAATTCCACACAATTTTACACCACATGTGGATATAGAAACTTCAGCTAGTACTCTGAAACTGTCCATCCTCAGATTTAATGTAGCCCGACCGATTTCTACAAGATTCAAACTTTTTTTTTTTTTCAAATTTTTTTGATTATTAAAAAAAAATGTGTTCATGTGTGCTCAGTATGATTTGGTTCCATGTGTTTACACAGTCATTTTCCAGCACCGGTGTTTATCTGTTTGCGTTTAATTTGAGGTGTTTCAAAATACTAGATCTGGTTCTTCCAGCTAAATTGCCGTCGTTCTAATGATTCTGTCGGATTTGTTTTTCCACTTTTCACCTAATTGCCTTTAGATGTTGATATGTTCTTAATGCTTTTGCACAGAAATATAAAATATACACCTGGTGTTCTGCATTATAGTTATTACCATCATCTGCCTGCAGACTGGTCGTTTTATTAGTTGCAGCTGCCTGATGCAGTCCGGTGCAGATGCACTGCCATAGGTGCAGCTTTTCTTTCTATGCATTTGGCAGGTTGGAAAAATACAGGCTGCCACATAAAAAGTATCTAGAGACATTATATAAAGAGAAAACATTTGAAACCAGATTTATGTACCGATAAAAGTTCAGCTGATGCAGGTGAACAGCAGCAAAAATAGATCTACTTTTACTATTGAATATCTAGATGAATGCACAATTACAATTTGCAAAGTAAAGGCATTAGGTAAAGGTAAGAAGTGGACCAAACCACTGTGAGGTAGATGAGGGGGAGTCTGTCTCTCAAAATTGAATGAGTTGCTTTCTATCTGTTATTTTAGCTGAAAACTTTCTCTGTAGGTAATGTTATTTAATATTATATCATTAAATACTTACAGTGATGCAAAAAGGTGAGCCAGAACTCCTTAATCCCCCTCCCCCCTTTTCATTGGTGTGCCATTGCCAACCCCAGAGCTGCGCTTTTGCCCCAGCCCTGATCACTTGGTACCTTGCAGGGAGTGTCAGAAATATGTGGAGTATTTCTCTCTTTTCTTTTATAAACATATTAACAGTCCCAAGCCTGCAGCGTTGGAGCAAGTCTGCCAATGATGTCCTTTCTTCATTTTCTATGCTCACCATTCGTCCCGACAGAATAGTTTTAAACAGATATTGGTCTTCTTGCTGCACGCGTCCTTTAAGGTGACCCAAGTATAAGATCAGACGTGATCGTAGATATGAGAAATGAATACTGTCCCAGGGGAGTTTTATTTTTCCATGTCCAAAAAAATATTTGAGCATTTGACTGTTTTTGATTTCGAACATGTAAAAATAAATAAAATAGAATACATGGAAAACAGAAAAGCAAAGTAAAAAAATAAACTGCTTTTCCACTAACATCTCGAGATACCCCACACTTTACATGCTCGAAAAGTAGTAGGATGAATTAATAATTTACAAATCAGAGTTCATTGATATATATAATTGTTTATTTGTAGTGCTACGAGAGACATTATATAAAGAATCGACCTGGCGCTCGGTGAACCAGTCAGTCGAAATCTCTGATAAATATCTGAAACACCGTGACGGCGGGTGTGTCGCCCTGCACTTAAACAGCCCAACAACAGAGAATTAATTGTAGAGGATCCATCGTGATCAGGTCTGCGTAACGAATAGAATGTCTCTATTGTTACTGTAACATCCAAATAAGTGAACTCTCAACAGTGAAAAGATCACTTAACAGTCACTCCAGATTACTGCATTCTCTCAAATTGCACAAAGCACATTGAAATGGACATTGCAGCATTTAGTGCTTGTACAGTAACTGCTCACACAGACAGAAAGCCCCTAGAAACAGCATAGAAAAAAGGAGCTTGTGTGAATGGGTGAATGAAGCAAGTTGTGTAAAGCAGTCCATTTATAAGAACCAGTCTATTTACCAGATAAACCAGTGAATGTTATCTCGTGTAAGATCTGTAAATGCTTCAGCAGCCTGTTATTGTTTGTGTCAAAAAAGTTGATTGACAGGTTGGAAAACTACAGCATGTGTGGAAAAAAACTGTCATAGCACTGCTGAATGGTTAATTATAGTCATGTGTGTGTGTGTGCGTGCGCGCTGCTGTTACAACAGCCAAAATGAGGAAGTTGTTACCATACGTTCACACGCTGTGCTCTCACAGAGTGATTAGAAACTATTAACACAGTGTACTCGGGTGATAGGTGTTATGGTGTATCAGCGAGGATGAGTGCGGGGTATCGTGTTTTTGTGCGCCTCTATATTTAGTCGAGGGCCAAGTCGCTAGAGTAAATCTGTCAGTCATATCAGCCACTCAACAGGTTTGCCCCGCGCTCTCTCTCTCTCTCTTTGACTTTGTCGCTCTCTCCCTCCTCTCTCTGTCTCTGTCTCTCTGTCTGGCACATGACCTCTAATGCTCCATATGGTCCGCTGACGTCTGCGCTTCATAATTCCTCTTCCTCTCTCTCTCTCTGAGGCTTTATATGCAACAGTGACAAGTCATAGTTATTTCCACACACAGACCGCACATCTGTCACTGTCTCCTGACACACTGCAGACGTTTAGCCTCCCGAGCGGACAGGCAGCACATCTGTTAGGTAGCATTAAAAAGAGCCATTAAGGACATTTAACTAAGGAGTACCGTGGACATTGCAGAGGAGCATAATGGAGACTCTGGGTAAGAAGAAGCTTTTTCTTTTGGGTGTTTTGGTCGTCAGTAGCTCTTAATTTAGTCTCGCAAAGTCTTATTAGAGAGGATGGAGTTTTTGGACATGTGGTTTTTGCTACGTACAAAAAAAACTGTGGGGTTTAATTTAGTCAGCCTTGAAATAAATTTGTTTGTTTAAGCATATTTGGCACATTTCTGTTCAGTAAGTAAACACAGAGTCTTTGCTTTACGCTTCTATGTGAAAAGTTACGTGGTCACCACTCCAAGAAAAGGACCCTGGCCTTGCTGTGTGACTGAATTAAAGCATTATTGTTACATATTAATAAATAATATACTAATATAAATTTTAACAGAATGAAGATGCTTGTTTAAACGTGCTGCTGTTCTCCGTCTGTTTCACGCGAGACTGCACGGATCCTAAACATCCAGCTCCTTTTATAGTCACGTAGTTCTGGTCTCGGAGAGCTGAGAGGAAAAGTTGGATGTCAGAATTTTTATGTCGGAGCAGAGGTCAATCTGATCTCTGCAGCACATTTTTTGTCCGATTTAAGGAACTTGGAGTGCGCGTTACAGAGAGGAGTGCATTACTTCGCCTGTTAATTCTCCTTGGAATGCTGAAGCATAACAGCTTTTTTTGCTTTGGTCTTGCTGAAAGTCAAAACATTTAGAGATGCAAGATTATTGCTTTTTGTGTTTAGTTTGCACCTCTTTCAGTGTCTCTCGGTACAACATCTGCCCAATCTGAACCACTTTGGTTTCTGAAGTTGTTGCATATAGATGCTGTTACACACTCGTGGAGCAGGCGGTGTGGCACACTGATTTTTATCAGCAGGGTGTGGCTTCTGCTACCTGTAATTCATAACTAAAAGTTGTTTTCTGTGTTTAACATTTTTGGGGGGAAGCTTTTGTCACTTTTATACAAATTTTTGTCAACTTGGATATCTGCACTTCAACTTCTCTCCTCTGCTCTCTGTTTCACCGGTGAAACCCAAACAGCTCCTCTGAGAATCTGTCCCCAGCTCCACGTTTGTTTTCTTAGGTTTTCTGCGTGTGAAACACTGAGTCACTGCATTGACTGCTTGTTTTGCTCAAGCATAGAAACGTGCTAACAAGGTACAAAGCCTTCTTTGGAAGGGGTGTTTTACTCTGAGTTTGTTAGCTGACTGTTTAATCCAGCTCAGTCTCTGGCACACACTGGGAAGCGCACGTGTTATTTTTAGGTTTAATGAGTTTGGTCACGTGTAAGCCGACAGATGCTGCTGAAGCAGAACAAAAGGCTGAGTTGCAGCTGTCACTTTG
Source organism: Rhamphochromis longiceps (assembly GCF_057381845.1). Taxonomy (NCBI): domain Eukaryota; kingdom Metazoa; phylum Chordata; class Actinopteri; order Cichliformes; family Cichlidae; genus Rhamphochromis; species Rhamphochromis longiceps. Next base: position 42,052,829 of record NC_140562.1, on the reverse strand, counting down.
GGGGTTTGTTTCATCTGGACTGCTGACGCTGTGATGGCTTGGTCCTTACACGACAACCTGAGCTGAAGCTCAACAAACGCTGGGAAAGAACAGATTATTCTTTCCATAAAAGTACAGATGTGTGTGTTACCTTCAGTTTATACGTCATGTTAGAAAGGTGGATGTGTCTCCATCCTATCACATGCTTCACTGTCGCTTTGATTTTCCTCCTCACCAGTGTATCCGATGGGTGGAGGGGCCACGAAGCTGTACAACGCTCTGACTCAGCCCCTCAGCAGCACCAGCTCTCTTCTCCCCTTCCCTTCTTCACACCTGAACCCCCAGCTACCTGCATTCACAAAGCTGGATCCAGATTTCTGCCCGGTAGGTTTTCTTCTTTTTCTTTTGTCTTCAGACTTTTTCTTTTGAATATTTTCATCTAAATATTAAGTGTTGTCTCTCCTTCTGTCGATGGAGCAGGAGGGGTCCTCTCCATGTCCCCCTGATCCAGAGGAGCTGCTTCGTCAGTGCGAGGAGGCCCTCACGGACCGACCACCTCGCTTCGACAGGAAATTTGTTCACATCGGTGATGGAGACGGCGCCCCCAGCAGTGTCATCAGGGTGATGCAATGGAACATCCTGGCTCAAGGTAGAGTGCACTCAGGGAAATTTAATATTCACACTTTCTGAGTCTGTTTTGGTGGAACACAAAACACATGGTGGATAATGTTGTTACTGAAGTCTGGTCTCCCACTTCCTCCTGTCCTGCAGCTCTGGGCGAAGGACTCGACAATTTTGTCATGTGTCCTTTGGAGGCCCTCAGCTGGTCCCGCAGGAAGTACCTCATCATGGAGGAAGTCCTCACCTACCGCCCCCACATCGTGTGCATGCAGGAAGTCGACCACTACTACGACACCTTGCAGCCGGTGCTGGCAGGTTTGGGTTACAGCAGCCACTTCTGCCCCAAGCCGTGGTCTCCGTGCCTGGGCGTTGAGGGCAACAACGGCCCTGACGGCTGCGCGCTGTTCTACGACGAGTCGCGCTTCGAGCTCCTCGACAGCGTCAACATACGACTCTCTGCCATGAGGATTCCAACCAATCAGGTGGGGAAAAAAATAAATTTTGTCAGGTGTAGTATTTCTGGAGCTTTAGCCTTTCTGGGAAAAATAAAACTACAACACTCTAACTCGCTGCTCTCTGATCGCAGGTTGCCATAGTGACCACGCTGCGCTGTCGGATCACGGGTAAATGCGTGTGCGTGGCCGTGACCCATCTGAAGGCTCGTTCTGGCTGGGAGTGGCTCCGCAGCACTCAGGGGTCAGACCTCCTTTGGCATCTCCAGAATGTGGTCCAGAAGCAGCCCGGCGACCCCGCCGCCGACATACCTCTGCTCATATGCGGGGATTTCAACGCAGTCCCAAATGAGGAGGTGTATCGGCGCTTCGCCACATCGCCTTTCGGCTTGGACTCGGCTTACAAGAAACTCAGCCGGGACGGTTTGACGGAGCCGGAGTACACAACGTGGAAGATTCGGCCCACGGGGGAGTGCTGCAGTACTCTGGACTACATCTGGTACACCAAGGACACGCTGAGAGTGGATGCCGTCTTGGACATGCCCACCGAGGAGGAGATCGGGCCAAACAGACTTCCGTCCTTTAGTTATCCATCCGACCACCTCTCTCTGGTTTGTGACTTCAGCTTCAAGGAGGAGGAGTGGGAAGGAAACAACAAACCGGCACACCGGAAGTGATGACGCTGTGGAGTTGAGGTTAGCGCTTCCTCCTTCTCGCTTTATTGTGTGACCAGGAGGTCACATGTGAGTGATAAAGACAGTGTGCCAAAACATGGCCAAGACTTTAATGGGACACAGTGTACTTCTGCAGCACGAGATATTCCAGCTGCAGGTGTGCTCTACCTGTCGTCAGACTGCACACACGTACTTTAAGAACTCTGTGCTTCATGCTGCTGATGCACTACAGGACAGACATGGTCTGAGTATCACACATATGAGGTGGAATCAGGTTTTTCACCTCTTAGCATCCTGCAGGCCACTCAGGGTAGAGTGTTTCCCACTCTGGATCTGTCACCAATGACCTGATGGATGTTAAGAGATTAAAATGATGAGTGAATTTTTCTATTTGTATTAAAAAATAAAAAAGGGCACGACAGAGTCTGGAAATGCATCGGACATCGTCTGCTGTCTTCTTTTCTGGCGACAACACATATCTGTGCCAAGACCTTATGTTCATGCACCTTTTTTTTTATTTTTTGAAATTTTGATGAATGCAGATAAATTAAAAACTAATAAAGATAAATGGTTGCTTGACAGTAGCCGATAGTTTTGTGACTTGATGTTGGTTCCTTCTTAAGCTCTCCACACCACAGACAGTAGTAAAGAAGGGCGCAGCCACGGTGACGTCACACACTGACCCAGGAGCTGAGCGTCTTTGCTGTCGTCATTTTGGCGTTTGGTAACCGAATGTGACGAGCCTGCGTATAGCCCTCCATTCTGACTCACAAAATAGACTTAATGCTTTGTTCAGTATTAGTACATGGCCATTCTGCAGTATTGTGTGGTCTATGATCTTTAGCCATAGTCACCTTCGTATCTGATGTAGATGAACTACTGAACTACCTTTAGGGAACTACTGGAAACTGTGTGCCAGTTTTGGTTGCTTAGCTCATGATCACATAAGATGAACTGAAACTAGTAGCTTGTCAGCTGAGGGTGTGTTTTAAAAAAAACAACAATCATCTGATTTCACAGAGCTTTAGTTCCCACAGCTGTTCGCCGATAACGATCGAGCAGACAGCTGTTGTGTGTCCAGAGAGGCGCACTGTTGAGGATTGGTGAACATCGTACGTTTTGTATGTAAAACTTACTATTCAGCCATTCATTTTAATATTTACCACAACTTTCCATGTCCGTTACTTTAAAAGCCTTTTGAAATCAGATGATTCTTTTTGATCCACCCTATAATTTCAGAGCAGAAACGTCGCCCCCTTTTCATGATATAAAAGAAAACACTTTCCATCTTTTAGATCATCAACAGGGGCTTCAGTTTTAACATTCGGAAGTTAAGTCCATCTTTTCTGTTGTCTGTGGTGCACAGAAAGCGTCTACCTC